>NC_134531.1:198479782-199157282 GCF_050624435.1 Tenrec ecaudatus
CTAGATGGCTGCTTGTTTACATTCAAGCCTTTAAGAGTCCAGACACTATATCTTTTGATAGCCAGGAACCATTAGCTTTCTTTACCACATTTGGTTGTGCACCCTCTTTGTCCTCAACAGTTGTGTTGGGAAGGTGAACATCAAAGAATACCAATTTAATAGAATGATGATGTCAATTAAAAATATTGAAATATAATCTGTAGAATTTGGCTATACATTTTAATTCAAATTTTATTACTTCTTATTTTACTTAAAAGAGACCTATATAAATCATGTGAAAATTTAGCCTACTTCAATTGTTACAGCCTCATAAGAAACACTTAATATAATTTAAATGTATAAAGTTTAACTATTTTAATTATTTTGATACATACAAATTTTAAGTGCAGCAAGAAAAAGTGAAAATTGAAACAATCTAGTAGGAAAAGACAGAAAAATAATTCATGTGCTTTTTTCCATTTACCTCTATTTTCCTATTTCTAAATGGATACATATTTTTTAATTTTAGGGAAGAATACAACTGCAGAGTGAATTATTCAGTAAGGCTCTTATAGCCAAAGTCTCTAACTCCCCCACAATGGTCTTTTCCTATATGGACCTGGGTAAGAGGGTGAAGGAAGACACTGATAGGATTCACCTTAACTAATTGTGGACTGGATTTATTGGAATGCCATTCTCTTGGATAAAAAATGAGCCCTGAGAAGCAGCAGAAGGAATCCCAATACCAACACGAGCCAGGAGTGGAGCATATCTTCTCGACCCAAAGATACCCAAGAGTGAACCTTCTGGATCCAGAAGACAGCTGTGATATCAGAGGAGCAGCAGCAGAACAAGGTGACACTCATAGAGTGGGACAGGAATCTGACTTGCAGAGTAGGCTGGCCCCGGGCACTTAAATGGGGGTTCTGGGTTTTCTGACTCATATAGGTGGAGCTGAGTGCCTTCAGACTGAGGTTTACTGAAATGCGGTGTCTCTGCACACTTAATTCAGGGAACTGGGTTTGCTGACCCACCACGTGTGAGCTGAATGCTTACAGGGGAATAGCATGCCCTTTGGACATTTATTAGCAGCCCTGAAGGAACTTTATGACATGTCTGGATAAAATTTTAAAATATTATTAGGTAAAATTAGAAGTAGAGAAAGGAGAATTACCTGGGATGTTTCCATGGACAATTGGTCTTTGCTCTCCTTGTGAATGGAGAATCAGCGTTGGACATTTAGAGTAGTTAGATGAATGAAAACAAGCATTGACAAGATGATTTTAAAATAAGAAATATCAATCATGGGATTTGTTGTTCTAGAATCAACATCGAAGTTGATCAAGGTGATGGAGATCAGTTTGATGCGAACATGAAAATCCATAAATTTTCATGCAAGATTAATGGTAAATAACACTTAAGAGGCTTACACTATACTGAAGACACCACTATGGCACTAAAAACTGCTCCACCGCAACAAGAAAATCCAAATATTCTCTAACCTTAATATTTTCTCTCTTTCATGATGTTATGTTGTCAATGTTATAATAAAACCATGTTAGGATTTGAGTTGTCCATGGGTACTCTGCAGATGGAGGATGCAACATTTCTGAGGACCCTATGGAAACACAGTATGCACATAGCGGCAACACCTTTCCATTTTCTTCCTTAGAGCCCCTACCACTTCCCTGTTCCTCAGACTATAAATGAGTGGATTAAGCATGGGAATCACGATGGTGCCAAGTACAGCTCCTATCTGGTCTTGTTCAGGTGTGTGGGACGAGCTGGGTGTCATGTAGATGAAGATGGCCTGACCAAAGTAGAGACTCACCACTGTTAGGTGGGAAGAGCAAGTGGCTAAGGCTTTGTTTCTTCCTTTGCGGGAGTTCATCCTGAGGACAGTGAGGAAGATGAGTGTGTAGGATGACAATATAAGAACAAATGGAATCAGAAGGAACACAATAGTTGACACAAATTTCACTGTCTCATAGGTTGATGTGTCCACGCAAGAGAGTCTCAAGATGGCAGGCATCTCACAAAAGTAATGATTAATTTTCCTGGAGCCACAGATAGGGAAATGCATTGGATAGATAGTATGGACAAGGGCAGCCAAAGCTGCCCCAACCCAAACTACAGTTGTCATCTGCAGACAGACTTTGGGGCTCATGAGGATTGTGTATCTTAGGGGGTTGCAGATAGCTACATAGCGGTCATAAGCCATGAGGGTCAGGAGGATGCATTCAGCAAGGCCAAGGGTGAGGAAGAAAAACAACTGAGCCGCACAGGCAAAATAGGAAATGTTCTTCCTTCCTGTGAAGTAGTTTGCTACTGTCTTAGGGACGGTGCTGGTGATGTAAGATAGGTCAATGAGGGAAAGCTGGCTAAGGAGAAAGTACATAGGGGTGTGAAGCCTCATGTCTAGCCAGATAAGCAGGATCAGCAGAGCGTTTCCAGTAAAAGCCATGGTGTAGATGAGGATGATAATGAGGATGAGGAGGTGTGGATGCCCAAACCCGGGAAAGAGCCCTAGGAGGATGAAGTCATTTGAAGTTTCATTATATTGGTCCATGTTTTCATTCAAATGCTTTATTTGAGTAGAAAATCTACAGAGGCAAAATAATAGGAGACATATACTTTGTTAAAATACGTATGTCTCTAGATCAGCGAATTTTCTTATATGTACACCTTAACCAGAATTAAAACCAAAAAGTCCTAGTACATTCACATTAATGATAAATCATAGCAAAATTCCATTAAAGCATAAGATGTGTAGTAGATATCAATGGTGTCTTATCCTAGAGTGTATCTGACCTTTAAGATGTGAATATTTAGTCCTTTAATGAATGATAACCTCTAACGTTACCATTCTTTTTGGTATATATATTTTTAATGTAATCTGACCTGGTGGCACTTTTTAGTTTGGCATATTTCACATTTTTGAAATGTCGTTTTCCACCATAATTTTCTATTTCATTTGATATCTCTTTAGTTCTCTTATTATTCTAGTTTATCTTTGTATTTGCATAATCTCTTTACTCATTGAATAACCTATGGCAGCCTCTTTGTCTCTAGATCTTTCAGGTATTGTCCAAAGGTACTGTCCTATAGAGTATTTTCCTATAGAGTAAAATAAAACTTCCTGAAAATATTTTGAAGATACCAAATCTGCATGGAAGTTTTCCCCAAATCAACACATAAAACCTTACTTTTACCGCCAGCTACAAATATAATTCTCAAATATTCAACCCCATTCAGAGTGAATTGATTTCCTTTGTGTGGCCTGGTGATTTATATGCAATGCCTTTTCTTATTTCAGGAAATCACAAAATTTTGCTTTTATTTCAATAATATCCTTAAAAGCTTTATGTTATAGCTATTTTTATCCTATGCCTTCCTCAATTTGTGATAAAGAAGTTAAAGCATTCTATACTACTCTGAGTTATTAGTATTACACTTCAGTGTAGAGTCACGATAAGCATGTGACACCACTTTGGTTCTCAGGATTTTTATTTCCTTAGGTTACTCAAGGATCTAGGGTCTCTTTTATTGGGGATTTTCTTAATAATGATGCTTTTTACTATCCCTCAATTTTGTGCATGCAAATGTTTCCCCTTACAAAGATATTTATATTTTTCTCAGGAGTGAAGTAATGAAGGAAATGGTCATGAAAATGATGCTCCAAAAACCTCAATTATTACATGTAAAATATGACCATGTTCTTGTTTTAACAAGGAAGCATTATTAAGCATGATAGATTAAATCAACCTTAGATTAAAAATGAGAAATGGAGAAAAACTCCAAAATAGCAAGTTATAAGAATGATAAAGCAAATGTTTGGCACCTAAATGATGATAATTATTATTGTCTCTATGTCAAATGCAAGCTTCTTTCAAGTACCATTTCACATACTATCAAATTAAGTATGATATCTTTTGTATATTGAAAATATATGTTAGGTGGATGGTTTATATAATTACATACTTTTGGTCTAGGGATATGGTATAAAAGTGTTCCTTGCACTTAAAGAAGATCTTGTTTCTTTCAAAAAATATTTTTGTGATTTAAAAATTAATAAGGAGTTGTTAATATGTGTTTATATAATTTTCTCGTTTGTAAAAAGGGAGTTTCACCTATTTATTCCCTGAGAGTTACTCTTCCTTAAAATTATAAAAGTTCAGTAAGTTTTGATAAATGCACAAGGACCATATTTTATTATGTTGAAATAGTAATTCAGTAATAAAATATGAAATTAACTGGGTACATATTCAGTCTTAACTAAATGATGCACAAACACCATATTAAAAATACTTTCTGTCAAAATTGAAATGTTTTTGTTCAATATTAAATGGTTAATATCAATCTAGGCTAATTCTAGAAATAAACAAAAAGGAAATTGAACTCAAATGGCATTACTTAGTCGAAAATGTCAACATTCACTTACTTCACTTACTTCCCTCTTAACCACCACCTTCGAGTCATTTCTTACTCATAGTGACAGTCTATGAGATTTCGAAGTGTTTGTAAATCTTTCCGAATGAAAGTCTTATATTTTTGATGTTTGCAAGAATGACATGAGAGCTACTATCCATAACTCTGCCTTCCTAAACTCCCTTACGTTTCTAAGAAAGATGATGACTGAAAAGAGAAGCAACATCTCTGCCATAGAGGACCTAGACATTGCTCTGTTGGTCCAGGTTGTGGTAACCTCAGCAAACAAACTATACATAGACATGCTTGTTTCCCTCTAAAGGAAGTATAACCAGAGGCTATGCTAATAATAATCATAATAGTATTTATTATTAACCCATAAGGAGGTCTTATTAACTGTCCGAGTGCTTTGCATGTATTAACCATTGACTGTTTATAGAACCCTAAGTGCATCTTGGGAGTGCAGGGTGGGTTAGAGGGGATGGAAGTGATGGAGGTAGCAGCCTGTCCTCTCTGTGTCAGCTATCAGTCAAAGAGTGAGGAAATACTAAAAATCAGGAAGCTGCTTTAAAATTCTCTCTTCATAAGGACTAAGTTCTAATATTCAAGTAAGGGAGCTGGTTGTGTAGTGGGTGATGTGTTGCTTTGCACTGCTAACCAAAGAATCAGCATTCAAACTCTCCAACCACTCTGTGACAAAATGTTTACTCTGCCCTGCACGGTGTCTGAGTCAGAATCAATAGTCATGAGGAGTTCATATTAAGTCAATTGAATGGGTTTAAAATTTTTTATTGTTCTTATTAATAATTTACATTTTTATTTGTTGCTGTTTTAGCTGCTGTAGAACCCCTAAATCACAGAGAATCCATGCACAAGGGAACTAAAACTGCTAGATCCTGTACCACCCCAGGATTAGTTATGGCTTTGACCATTCTGACAGAATTCTTTCATGAACTGATTTTTAGAAAAAAACTCAACAGATCTCAAGAATTGGTCTGCCTTAGTCTTAAACCTCTGCTGAAGTTTGCTCAGCACTCCAGCAACGTGCAAATCTCTGCTGAGAGGGGAGTGTCGCCTGCACATGAAGTGTATTGAATCAATCCCAGGTTTGCTGTGTTGAAGATGTGAATCCTACCACTGGGCACCAATGCCCTCATATAATAATCTAAAGCACTGCAAATCATCTTTACCTCTTACCTCCATTAACGACCTATTGTGAGAAGCACTATCTTTTTCGTGTGGCCCAAACTTACCTGCTCTTTCTTTGTTGATAGGTTTCAGCTCCAACTTTGTAGCTTTGGGACTAGGTAAACAAGAGTTAACTTCCTGCATGGAAAACAATTGTTTTATTAATAGGAAAACAATAACATTCTCCCGTCCTTTTCCTCTTGTCTAGTTACTGTTTTCTGATGAGACTCCAGTAGCTTCAGCCATTCTTTCCTGCTGCATGGCTCCTGGGAATTCCATTAATCGTCTTGCTTCAAGAAACATTATCTTTCATATTTATGGGTTCCTGGGGAGAAAAAGAATAACATTTCTGCTCCACATCTGGCTCAGTTAAAATACCTAAGTATGAAGGCTCAGTACCTACTTCTAGATCAGACTAAATCTGTCCATAAAGTCTACTGAAGTATGTATGACAGAATTGGGGGACTCTTGGGAGTTACCTCCTGGGAGTCCATCCCCAGACTGCAATTAGCCATAGATAGAGGAAGAATGAGATGATAATGGAAATTTCTAAAGAAAAATAGTCACCGTCCAGTATTGTTCATTTACAAAAAAGTATAGTTGATATTTTAAAAGTGAACTTCCTTGGTTTAATTTACTTATATTAAAATTAACCTTTAAAAAGTAACACATCTTGATGAATTTCCATAATACATATGTAAATGTGTAAACTATCTCTTTTTTATAAATTTCAACATTGCCAATTTAGCATTTTTACTGTATAATACAGTGATATTACTTTATTTTGCTATGCAACCATTATGAGTTGGTGTCCCAAACTAAGTACAATTAACAGAACTTCAGTACTCCCTACATCATGAGTTCCTTTTTCTCACTACTCTTATTAATGGTAACCACTATAATAGATTTTAGTGTCTATTCATTTATTTACTTCATGAAACTAAAACCCTAAGCTATTTATCTTTTTATAATCAACTTATTCCATCCATGTCATAATTACTTTATTTATTTTTAGGGTTGAGTAGTATTCCACTGCATGTCTATAGCTTTAAAAAATCCATCTATTGATTGACAGTGAGGTTGTTTACATCTACTCTTCTATGGTTAGCTCATTGTCAGAATAATATCTTTGAAGTCCACCTATGTTGTAGTATATGTCAGGCACTATTAACTCCAGAACCAGATATCTAATTCCCCTTGAATAGGGTGCTCTGTGAATCCCAGTGACTGCTACCACTACTGTCACTGGGAGGGCTGAGGGAAGAATGCAGGTGGTGGAAATCAAGAGTTTTCAAACCATTTGAAAGTCATCTATTTATTATTTCAGGAGCATTGGTGGTGTAGCGGTTACTTCTTGGACTGTGATCTTCAGTTAGAAGCACCAGCAGCTGTGGAGAAAGACTAGGCTTTTTACTCTCGTGAACAGGTACAGTCTCAGAAACCAACATGGGGCTCACTCTAATTCATTAAGCATTCAATGGCAGCAAGTTCAGTTTGATTTATTTGTTATTTCACTTTTGGGTAGCTGCTGTAATTGGTTTTCAAGAATAGAGTTAAGTCAATCAGTTTTTGTCCCTTCCACCTTAGTGCTTGTGAGGTGACCAACTGGTAAGCCTACCAGTCTATCCTCTGGACCAAAATGTTAGATTTTTTAAAAGACAGACTTCTGTGGAAACAAAGAGGACAAAATAACTATAATCTGGAGAGAGGAGACCCTTTCTGAAGTGAAGTTAAATATGAGATATTGATAGTCTGCCTCACAGTCAGCCCCTGGCCCGGTTTTAGCTTCTAATATTGAGCTTGTGTATCATCTCTTCCAACAGTTGCAGTCAATTTTATTTCTGTGTATTCTATCTGGAGAAGTCCATGTGTAGATTCTTTTGAGTTGTTGAAGAAAAGGTAATTGAAATTAAGAATTCATTTGTCTTACAAAATTCTATCATGTAATTTCTGACTTTATATATATATAACAAAGATGATATTTTCTAACTACTGTTTCTTCCTCTTAGCTTCCAACTTTTCCACTCTAATTATCAATGATTATCAATACATATTTATATATGTTTGATCAATATCAGACTGAAAACTTTGGTAGAATTCTTCAGTTTCTTCATCACTAGATTTTATGAGAGCAAATAATTAGAAAAGCTGGCTTATATGAAGAAGAAATGGCACCAGGACTGGAGAAAGGCTTATTAATACCTTGAGATATGCAGATGACGCAAATTTGCTTGCTGAAATCGAGGAAGAGTTAAAGCACTTGCTGATGATGATCCAGGATTGCAGGTTTCAGTATGGATTAAAATTCAGTGTAAAGAGGACTGAAATCCGAACAACTGGACCAATTGGTAACATCATGATAAATGGAGGAAATGTTGAAGTTGTCAAGGATTTTGTTTTGCTTGGATCCACAATCAATAGTCATGGAAGCTGCAGTCCAGAGATGAGAAGACATTTGGTAAGTTTGCTGCACGAGACCTCTTTAGAGTATTGAAAAGAAAGAATGTAACTTTGAGGAGTAAGATGCACTTGACCCAAGTCATAGTATTTTCCATTGCCTCATATTCATGTGAAACTTGAATATTAAATAAGGGAGACAGAAGAATAATTAATGCATTTCAATTGTGGTGCTGGAAAAGAACATTGAAAATATCATGGACTGCTGCTGATGTTGTTCCTCTTCATAGCATCAGATATAGCTCTTAGGTTTTCTTCAGCTTCTCTGATAATCTCATTGGACTTTTTTCATATTTGTAATCATTTGCTTGACTTTCCTCTATGTCATTGGTGCAGTTCATTGCCTCCTCCATTTGGTTGGCCAATGTTCGTGATCTTGCTGCTGGTTTTTGTTATCTTATACCTAAGCTCTTGTATTTCCCTTTGGTGTATGGTGTTTATCTCCTCTATTATTTCATTCTTTTTCTGTATTATTCCCTCATATCCTGTATGACTCCAAGCAGCATTTGGAAAATGTCTTTCTGTGGGAGATCAAAGTCTTCTATGTACGTTGTTTATTTCAGGACATCATCCGACATTGCCATTTGTTTCTCCTGTTTTCTTAGTTGAGGTCATTGGGGCTGATTTCTGTTTGAATTGTGTTGTTTTAGAGGAGTCAGAGAGCATTGGGCTCTCTCTGGGAGACCCATAGTACTTCTTTTACAAACTGCCTGCAGCTAATTGCACTATGGGATTGGCCTACTGCTTTATCTTCCTGTGGCTTCACTCTTTTCCTAGTATACCAGTATTCAATTATTTGAAGGGCAAGTTGAATGGTCCTCTCAGGTGATGCTGTTTTGCTGGCTGTGGACCCACGAGCAAGGTGCTGCCTTGTGTGATCTCACAAGAAGTTGTGATAGTGTGATCTCCTTTTTGCCCCATTTTAAGCTTTTTTTCAATTTTTCACATTTCTGCTTGCTTTTATATGTTTTCAGTCATTGTTATTGTTTTGTTTACTTCCTGTTTATGCTTTATGTATGTGGCTTTTTATATACGAATGTTCTTCCATTACTGGTAGGACTCTAGAATTGTACCATAACCATGGATATGAGTATGGTACTTCCTTAAAGGAAAATACAAGTACCTTATAACCCCGACATTTCTTATGTAAATAAAGGAAGAATACAACAATAAAAGATATACACACATCTATATCTATTTCAGCAGTTTCCATAATAGCAGAAATGTGGAGATAACCGAAAACTCTGATTATAGAGGTACACATAAACAAACACTGGGTACATTTGTGCAATGGGATAATATGACTCAATAAAAAACAATGATGGTTATCTTAAATACCACAAGGTAGTGCCAAAACTACAAAACATTATACTTAGTAACCTTAGTCAATGCATATAATATTTGTATTGTTTGGATTTCCTTGAAAGTGGAGACACAATATCATCAGAGACATCGTTGGGTTTTAAGACAGAAACAATTATTTTGAACAATTAATGCAGTTTTAGCAAAATTCAATAAAACAGAAAATAAGAAATTCTGGAGATGATGCCGAGAAATTAGAACACTCATTGCATTAATTATTTATTTTTATTAGATTGACTAAATATTTTATAACACCATTATTATAAGGAAAACAATAATCAAATTTATGCAGCAACCACCAAAGCTAGTGATGAAGAAATTGATGAATTCTACTGTCTTACATCATAAATTGATGAAAAATTTTATCAATGCAATCTGGATGCATTAATAATTATTTTCGATTGAAATGTAAAGTTGTAAACACAGAAGAAAGTAGAGTCATTGGAAAATATAGATAAAAATGAAGTGATAGAAATGAAGCTTGAGGCTGCCGACCTGCGCACCCGCTCCGCATGCCCAACGGTCCTTCCAGCGTTCTGGCCCGGAGCCTTCTGTTTAGGCCCCTGGGCTCTTTACTGTCAGCCCAGGTTCCTCAGGTGAGTGTGAGGCCCCTCTCGATTGTTTGCAGAATGCTTGCGGAATGCTGTGATAGTGGATAGGAAGGCGGAGGTTGGTGCATCTGTAATTCCAAGCACTCCATGCTATAGACAGAGGAGAAGTTGTCCAGAAGCCCTGCAGGACAGGGAAAGGAGATACCAACATGGAAAAACTCAACACTGAAAATGAAGGAAAGCCTGAAAAACAAGAAAAGGTGGAAACCTGACTAAGGAAAAGCCAGAAGCCACTGGCTCTCCGGAAAACAAGGAAAAATTAGGAACAGAAGACAAGTAAACTTTAGGAACAGATGACAAAGGAAAGTTAGGAATAGAAGACAAGGAAAAGTTAGGAACAGAGGATAAGAAATGTTAGGAATAGAAGGCAAGGAAAAGTTAGGAACAGAAGACAAAGGAAAGTTAGGAATGGAAGGCAAGGAAAAGTTAGGAAATGAGGGAAAGGCAGATGAGGAGATGCCAAAGGATAAGGGAAAGGCTGAGGGTGAGGGGAAGCCCAAAGAAAAGCCAGCAGGTGAAACCAACTGCAGCCAAGCACCCAGCTCAGGATGATGTCCCCAGAAAAGAAAAAAGAAAAACCAATAAAGGACTGGCTGAGCACCTCAAGGAGTATAAGGAAGCCATTCATGATATGCATTTGAGCAATGAGGAGATGATAAGAGAGTTTGATGAGATGGCAATGGTGGAGGATGAGGTGAAGAAATTCAAACAGAAATTGGAGGGCTTTATGTGGATACAAAGAAGCTTGCAGAATCCCTTCCACCCTAGAGAGCCAAGGGAACTTCGGAGTAGCCATAGGACCCAAGAGAGAGGTTTGGGAGACATTGCTTATGTGTAGTGCCTTTGAGCTTCATTTAATGTTGTGACTGATTTGAACATGATCAACCTTGCTCGCTTCTTTCTTGTATTTACCTGGCAGACATTTGCCGGGCTCTGTGCTTTAACCTCATGCTGACACTTGGCTTTAGGCATCCCTGTAGGTACCAATAGCCTTCTGACCCAACTACAGCGCTCTGTGTTTCAGTTGGGGATTTTCACCCATTACATGAAATTAAAAAAAAATGTTATGGTGCATTCTACAATTAAAACAGTTTGTAGAACCATAATAAAAAGAAATGAAACTAAAGATGGCATTTTGGAAGACAAACAATTTTTCATGACAAATGCCTTGTTTTCAATAAACAAAATTCCTCACGGAGGAATTCTCCAGAAAGAATACATGGAAGTTAGCTATAACTGTGGGAAGAGACTATGGAGACACTCAATAGGGGAAGCTAAAATCAGACCAGAAGCTGACTGGAACAAACTGTCAATTGTTCATAGAATTTCAGGTTGAATCTAAGGAAGTGAAAACAAGTCCACAATAACCAAAATATGAACTTGACTATATCCCATATAAATTCAAGAACAGATTTGCTGCATTGAACACTAACAAATGAAGATCTTATGAGCTGTGGGAAGACATCATTCATGAAGAAAGTAAATAGTCATTCAAAAGACAGGCAAGGGAAGATCAGTATGGATGTCAAAGGAGATTCTGAAACTTGTTCTTAATTGTAGATTAGCTAAGGCAAATGGAAGAAATGATAAAGTCAAAGAATTGAACAGAAAATTTAATAGGCAACTGGGGAAAACAAAATAAAATTAAATTAAATGTGCAACGATCTAAACTTAGGAAACCAAAAGGAAGGACATTCTCAGCATATCATAAACTGAAACAATTGAAAAAAATCAAGCATTGAGTTGAACTATGGAAAGATTATAGGGGCAAAATACTGAACAAAGAAGGAAGCATCCAAATAAATTGAACAGGGTCACTGTTCAAACAGAACTGGTTGACATTCTACTATTTCAGGAAGTTAAGTAGCAAATGAGAAAGAACCAGTAGTACAAGAGGAAGAATTCCAAGCTGCACCGAAAGCAATAGCAAGAAACAATGCTCCAGGAATTGATGGGATACCAATTGAAGTCTTTCAACAAGCTGCTGAAGCCCTGGAAGCATTTATACATCTACACTGTGGAATCCGAAAGAAAGCTACTTGACCAACTGACCGGAAGAGGTCCATATTTGTACCCAATCCAAAGCAAGAAGACTCAACAGAATGCTCAACTAGACCAATATTATAGATATCACATAAGCGTAAATTTTGCTGAATGTCATCCAACAATGGATGTAGCAAGACATTGACAGTGAGCTGCCAGAGGTTCAGGCAGGATTCAGAAGAACATGTGAACCAAGGCATATCATTCATTACTGAGGTCAGATGGTTCTTATCAGAAGAGAGAATTTCAGAAAGATGTTTCCTTGCATTTTATTTCTCATACATAGGCATTCGACTATGTAGATCATAACAGACCATGGATAGCTTTGAAAAGATGTTTTTTTCGAGCACTCCAATGTGCTCGTGCAGAACTTGTGCACGGATCAAGAGACAGTAGTGTGAACAGAACAAAGGAATAACAATTGCGTGCACCAAGGTTTTGTCCTCTCATTCTATTATTCAATCTATAAACAAAAACCAAACCCACTGCCAATTACTCAATGCTGACTCATAATAACCCTTTGCCAGTTTCTGAGACAGTAGCTGTAATGGGAGTGGAAGGCCCAGTGTTTTTTTTCCCACAAAACTGCTGGTTGTTTTGAACTCCTGGCAATGTAGTTCAATCACTACACCACTACACCATAAGGGAAACAATATGCTGAACAATATTAATCAGAGAACCTGGATTATATGAAGAAGAATATGGCATGGAGGAATGTTTATTAACAACCTGTGATATACAGATGACACAACTTTGCTTGCTAAAAGTGAGGGGGACTTAAGCCACTTGCTGACAAAAATTCAGAATAATTCAACCTAGAGAAGACCAAATTTTCACAATTGGATCAATAGATAACATTATATCAAATGAGCAAAGAGTGAAAGTGTGAAGGTTTTTGTCTGGCTTGGATTCATAACCAAAGCTCATGGAAGCAGCAATCAAGAAATCAAAAGACTAGTGTTGGATTGGCTAAATCTACAGCCACACTTGACCTCTTTAGAATATAGAAAAGTAAGGATCTTATTTTGAGGACTAGGCTGTGCCGGACGCAAGCCATGGTATTTCCCATTGCTTCTTATGTATGTGAAAATTGAAAATTAAATAAGGAAGACAGATGAATACTCAATGCTTTGGATTGTTGTGCTGGTGAATATATTGAAAATATCATGGATTACCAAAATGACAGAACAATCTGAATTAGAAGAAGTATAGTCAGAGTGATCCTTGGAGACAAGGGTGGCAAGATTTTTGTCTTACATACTTTGTACATGTCAGAAATGACCAATCCCTGGAGAAGAAGATTATGCTCGTAAAAGTGGAAGAGAAGCGACAATGAGATGGATTGACAAAGTGACTGCAACAATGAGCTCAAGCATGAGAATGATTGTGAGAAAAAGCCAGGACTGTTAAGTGTTTTGGTCTGTTGGGCATAGGGTCGCTATGGGTCGAAAAAACGATAGCATCTAGAAACAACAACTTATTACCTTCCAAAATGGTTGTACATGTTTACAAGCACACAAGCATATACTTCATTTTAAACGAACATTTAATGATATATAATATACCTCTCAAACTCAACAAATTATAATATTGAGTTCTGTAGTGTCATTATATTAAACACCATTTTAGAATATTTTGATCATCTAACAAAGAAATGTGTATTCATGTACCCACTGTCATTCCTCTCCTCTAATGATACACAGAAAACAAGCCAGCTAATTAATCTTTTTCTATAGAATTGCCTATTATTTATACTTTGCATATTTATGTAGTGCAAAATATATGTAATATTTTGACACCTTCCTTCCCCTAGTATAATCTTTTAAAGACTCAACCATGTTATTCTATCTATCCATATTTCATTATTTTATTACTTTTACATAACTCTACTCAGCATACTGGTGATGTATTTGTTAAGCCCTTGGATGCTAACCAAATGTCCACAATTGAAATCAAATCACTAACTGCTCAATTGATGTAAGACATGACATTCTTATTTCATAAAAATTTACAGCTTTGGAAATGCAATGGGAGAGTTCCACTGTGTTTTTATGTGGTAGCTATTTATCTGAAGCAGCTAGACAGTTGGAGGTTTGGAGATTTGTTTATATGAACACAGCACATTGTTTTATTGAGTCATCAGTTATTGAATATATGAGTTCTTTTTACTTTTTCTTTATAATAAGTAAAGCCATGATACATATGTATAATTTTTTGCATAGATGCATATATTCATTTGGGGCTACTAAGTCAAAATACAATCAATTAGGTGGCTTTCAAGAAGAGATATTTATTTTCTAACAGTTTGGGGAAATATAAATGTCAAAAAAATTACTGGCATATCCATGCTCTTTCTCTGTTGACATCAAGGAAGATTCTTGCCGTGTCCTTCAACTTTCTGTAGCCCTGTGCACTTGTTGGCATTATCTGGCATGCAGATGCATCTTAATATGTCCATTATTGTTCAGTCTGTAGCTCAACTTCGTCCTCTCCTAATGCTTATACCAATGCTCAGATGGAATTAGGACCGTGCTACTCCAGAAGGATCGCAAGCTGACTGATAACATCTTCAAAGACTTTACAGTGTTGTAAATAGGGCTTCAAGAAATCTCTTTGAGGAACTCAATTTAATAAATTACAGTGTGTATTTTGAGTTCTGTCAGGTATATATCAATGGCTGGAATTTTTAAGTCATATGGAAACTCATGTTAGCATTAATGGGAAGTGATGGATTTCTGGCCTCTTAAACTATGAGAAAATAAATGTGGTTCTGTAAGAGTATATAACTAAGACAGCATGGAACATGACCATGAAGTCATATAATTCATTAGATGGTTAACAATGTTAAGCATTTTTTCAGATGTCCATTGGATATTCGTATTTTCTTTATGGAGGAATGATTATTCAGATTCTTGACTATTTTTAATGAATTATCTTGTACCATTATTTTATTGAAAGAGCCATTTATATATTCTAGATGCAAGTTTTTTTACCAGATGTATTATTTGCAAATATTTTCTCCATTTATGACTTGCCCATTGAATCTTAGTGAGATGTATTGAATCAGAAAATCTTTTAATTGTTATAAAGTCTTCCTTTCTTTCTTCAGTTGATATGTAATTTTAGAGTCATAGCTAAGAACATACTATCTACAGTGTATGAGATACACTAATAACACTAACATAAGGTTATGAAGATTTCCTCCTGTATTTAAAGCTGAATTTTTAATATCGATTTATTGAGTTCTAACACTAGAAATTTATGATAGATTTTAGTTAATTTTTAGGTGTTGTGTGGGAATAAACCAATAAAAATGGGAATTTTGAGGGGGTGGGTATGCAGTTTCCTATGGACCATTTATTGAGAAGATATTTTATCCTATTAATGCAGAATGTGAGTCCTCTAGTTTCTAATTCTGTATTAAAATTGAACAATTTTTGGATTCTTGACTTGAAATATATATTTCAAGATAGTCTTTTGAATTAAGAGAATATAAAAAGGCACTGAATATTTGTTAAGTAGAGTTTTGAATTTACATCAATTGGGAAGTATGGTCATCTTTACATTACCAATTCTTACAATGCTGAACATTGGCAGTCTTGAATTTCTTTAGATCTTGTGTAAGTTTGTTCAACCTGAGTCAGAACTGACTCAAAGGCACCTAAAAACAGCACAATTTTGTAAGTTTTTGATTATCTATTTTGCAGTTTTTTTGGGCTTAAATATTTGTCTAATTATTTTACTGTACCCTACAGAGAATTGTCTTCTTAATCATAGTTTCATATTATTCATTCTTAGTATAACTAAAAAGTCATGCCATTGAGTTAATTCCAACTCAGAGTGGTCCTATAGTATGGAATAGAACAGCTCCCTGTGTGTTTCTGAGATTGTAGCTCTTTTCTGAAGTAAAAAGCCTCCTAATTCTTCTTTGAAGACCCTAGTAGATTTGACCCACTGATATTACAGTTAGCAGTTCAGCTAGTATCCACTCCACCACTAGGACTCTGATATAAACTTGGCTTTTGTGTATTAATCTTGGAACTTGGCTGAACTTGTATTAGTTCTAATAGATTTCAGTTTTAGAATTTCATATTCGTGAGATGATGCTATCAATTGTTTGCTGTTAAGTATCATTAAATTGGCTCTTTTTCATATTAATTGTTGTTAGGTGCCACGGAGTTGCTTCTGACCCATTGTGACCATAACCTGTACTTGTGTGCACTGTCAGAATAGCAGCAATATTATTTTATTTCCCTGGTAAATGTTTATTCTAATAATATTTTGTTAGTAATTAGTTTATGGGAACAGAATAAAAATATAATAATGAACACATAATATTAACTAATACCATTTTTTATATACTATAAATATTTTTATATAAAAAATAATACAAAAGCAATTGTAGATACATTTTAAGTTTCCTAACATCCATTTCCTATTTTCATAGCTCTAGGTCATTGCTATCCTTATACATCCATGGAACTTTCCAAACTAATGTGTCTGTAAGTTATATACCGTATTATATACAAGTATTGAATAGCACATCTCATAATAACATATATATGTTTTTACAAGGGATCCTAGTGGTGCAATTGTTAATCGTTAGAGAAAGCTGTTATTTAAAATGATAACGGTTAGGCTCCAGCAACCAATCCTCAGGAAAAGATAAGGCAGTCTGATTCCATTATGATTATACCCCTTGAAACCCATTGAGACAGTTCTACTCTGTTTTATACAGTTACTATGAACTGAACATGATGGCCACAGATATGCTATAAATGTAAGTTTGCTTTTGCAATTCACTTTATTTTATCAGTATTATGCTGGATACTGATTTATACAGATGATTATATCTCTGGTTCTTTATATTAAATATTTTCAAATATTTTTCTGTGTTGGTATTAATCAATCACATAACATCAATTATTAATTTACTATGAACTTAATGAACAATGACTCTGTCTTATGATTTTTTTGCTTTGAGAACACTGCAGTAATATATACTCATACTCTTGTCTCCTTCAGCACATGTGTGATAATTTTTCTAGGATAGATACTTTGAATAAGTATTGACTTTTAGAGTGCGCATATTTTCACCTTTATCTTATCCTGTCAAATCATCTCCAAGTGATTTAACCCTTTCACAACACCTGAGGCATCTAGTGCCCACCTACCTTTTCCTGTGTCTGAAGTTTCCTGGAAAGCTGCTATCCTACTTTCAGTGCACGGTGCCATCTGGTAAAACACAAAATCACCTAAACTGACACTCATTGAGGCAATGCTAACTCATAGTGACCCCATAGGAGAGGGTTGTAGTGCCCCTGTGAATTTCCAAGACTGTAACTCTTAGCAGGGGCAGAAATCCTCACCTTTCTCTGAGAAAGCTGCTGTGGATTCTAACTCCTGACCAGCTGGTAAGGACTTGGGTAATTGCGTGAACCTGAAGAAACAGATTCCGTCTGACTAACCCTCAGCACCAGCCTCACAGCACATGTCATACTAACTATAGAAAAATCACTATTACCTCAAAACTTGTTTTTACAACATTTAAAATGCCTTCTTTACAAATGTGCTTGACACAATGGATGGATGTATAGATTGTGATAAGCACTGTATGAACCCCCAGTAAAATGATTTTTTAAATATGCTTTCCTTTACTGAAAACTCATGGTGTCCATGTTAAATAATAGAAAATCATTTGAAAAATTATTTCAAAGTGGAAAATAATTTGGTCTTCAAAAGTTTTACAAGACACAATGACCTTTAACCTACAAAGGAGATTGAAATAAACTCTTCATAAAGTTAAATTATCTTAAGCAAAAATGGCCTGATTTTGGGTCTGGCTGCGTATTAATACAATGTTAAAGGATATTTATATGCTTGCAATAGTAGAATAATAATAATAATAGAATAATAATAGCTAGGGTTAAAAGAATATAAAATAATACGTGTAAAAATTGGACCCAATTTGTGCATCTGGTGTGGACCTGAGGTCATCCCCATTCCAACAAATGTTTGCCAATGCACATCAGTTCATCTGCTTTTCCTTTCTAAATTGGTATCATATTTCAAGATTTGCAACAAAATATTTTAGATATTGGATTGACTATAACTGATCAGGATTTGAGGATGGCACCTCTTTTAAGGGGAACAATTTAGATGTGCTCTGTTTCACAGCTACAAAACCTTCTTATCACCTTCTTGAGAGCCCCCATAACTTCCTTGTTCCTCAGGCTGTATATGAGGGGATTGAGCATAGGGGTCACCATGGTGCCAAATACAGCAACAATCTGGTCTTGTTCAGGTGTGTGGGAAGAGCTGGGAGTCATATAGATGAAGATGGCTTGGCCAAAGTAGAGACTCACCACAGTCAAGTGGGAAGAACAGGTGGCCAGGCCTTTTTTCCTTCCCTTGCTGGACTTCATCCTGAGGACAGTGAGGAAGATGAGGCTATAGGATGACAGAATTAGAATAAACGGGACTAGGAGAAACACGATCGTGGTTACAAATATCACCATCTCATAGGCTGATGTGTCTGCACAAGAAAGTCTCAAGATGGCAGGCATCTCACAAAAGTAATGATCAATCTCTCTAGAGCCACAGATAGAGAATTGCAATGGATAGATGGTATGGACAAGGGCTGCAAGAGCTCCCCCTATCCAGGCTGCAGCAGCCATCTGAAGACACACACTGGGGCTCATGAGCACTGTATATCTCAGGGGGTTACACACAGCCACATAGCGGTCATAGGCCATGAGCGTCAGCAGGACACACTCAGCTATTCCAAGGGTGAGAAAGGAAAACATTTGAACTGCACAGGCAAAATAAGAAATGTTCTTCCTCCCAGTGAAGTAGTTGGTTATTGTCTTAGGGACCGTGCTGGAGATATATGCCAGGTCAATGAGGGATAGCTGGCTGAGCAGAAAGTACATTGGGGTGTGGAGGTGAGTGTCCAGCCAGATGAGTAGAATCAGGAGGGCATTGCCAGCAAAAGCAATGGTGTAGATGACGAGGACAATAAGGATGAGAAGGTGGGGATGCCTGAATCCTGGAAACAGCCCCAGGAGGATGAAATCAGTTGAATTTTCATTATTTGTACTCATTTTTTAAAATTTCAATGCCAAGTTGAACAAAAAGCCTATGGAAACAACATAACATGAGAGTTATTGCATTACTTTAGTGTATTACCTTATTTACTTTAAAACAATTTTAATTTATTTAAAAATGAATTTCTTTCCCAATACCAACACTTTGTGTGTTTTTAAAATAATAAAGAAAATGTTCTATATATTTTTATAAAGTAGGTATTTGAAAAATGCCACAATAAATGAAATTCAAAGACTTGGAATTACAGTTACAGTGCATTTGGCCTAAATATATATACATATAAAATCATTTTGTTGTGGGCTCATACAACTAACCACAATTCATACATCCATCCATTGTGTCAAGCAAGTTTGTACACTTGTTGTCATCATCATTCTCAAAATATTTTCTTTCAACGTGAGCCCTTGTTATCAGCTCCTCATTTCCCCTCCTCCCTTCTGTCCTCTCCTCACTCACGAAATATTGATAATATATACATTATTATTTTGTCATATCTTACACTGTCCAATGCCTCCCTTCCTCACTTTTCTGTTTTCTGTCCCACAGGGAGGGATTATAAAGAGACCCTGTTGATTGGTTCTCCCTTTCCACCCACCCTCCCTTCACCCTCCACGTATCGCCACTCCCACCATTGGACCTGAGGGGTTCATCTGTCCTGAACTCCCTGTGTTTACAGTTCCTATCTGTTCCAGTGTACATGCTCTGGTCTAGCTGGATTTGTAATGTTCAATTGGGATCATGATGCTTGGGAGGAAGCATTAAAGAACTAGAGGAAAGTTATATGTTTCATCCTTGATGCACTGCATGGGAGAGCAGGAGGTGTGGGAAAGGAAGTTGGTGTTAAGCAACAAAGGGTAAAAGGTACAAGAAGTTATCCAAAATCAGTGGCGAGGAGGGTGTAGCAGGCCTTGTAGAACTTGATCAAGGGTAATCTAACTGAGAGGAATTACTGACACCCAAATAAAGGCTGAACTTGATAGTGGGACAAGAGGAAAGTAAAAGGAAATGGAATGAAGCAAGAGGCAAATGGCCTTTATACGGGTATAAATACAGGGGTATGTATATATGTAAATACATTTATATGATGATGATGGAGAAATAGATCTATGTGCATAGAGTTATAGGTTTACTATTAAGGTAGCAGATGGACATTGGGCCTCCACTCAAGTACTCCCTCGTTGCAAGAACACTTTGTTTTATTAAACTGGCATTCCATGATGCTCACCTTCCCGACACAATCGGTGAAGACAAAAATGGGTGCATAAGCAAATATGGTGAAGGAAGCTGGTGGTGAAGACAGCCGGCTATCTAAAGATGTAGTGTCTAGTATCTTAAATGCTTGAAGATAAACAAGCGGCCATCTAGCTGAGAAGCAACAAAGCCCACATGGAAGAAGCACACCAGCTTGTGTGATCATGAGGTGTCTATAGGATCAGGCATCAGACATCAAAGAACAAAAATCATATCATTGTGAATGAGGGGGAGTGCAGAGTGGTGACCTGAAGCCCAGATCTAGGATACAGAATGGTTCTTACAGAAGGGTTGCAGGGAGTTGACAAGCCAGTCTGGCCAAATGATGTTTAATCTTTTAAAAAATGGTGAAAACTCGCTCTATCCTCCTAAGTAGGGCTTTCAAGCATATATCCTTTTCTCTTTACTTCTTGAGTTAGTTTATTGTGCCAACCTGGCTGATAAACACATGTGGGATTAATGGAAGTTGGAGGGTTAAGTAAGTGGCTCCGTGAGCCTTGCCTTTCTAGTTCTTTGGTCTCTTGCTTTGTGATGGTCGCACCAGGGTGCAGCTGCCTTAGCAGTTCCCTACTTCAGCTTTCAAGACTGACTTCCTGCAAGACATCCCCAAGGAGAAGCCAAATGGACTTTCCCAGATGCAGCCCTGGGTGCTGGAGCACCAGTATGGAAACTCCTGCCAGCGCTGAGATGCTTACACATTCACTGACTCGGCTTTCCTCCTGCAGTTGGCATCATTGTGTCTGTTTTGTGAGCTCGAGGAGGACTTTGTGGACTGGTGTTGGGCATATAGGTTAATATTGGACTTGTGGGATTGGATACCACTGAGTTGGGATATTTTCTTGATGTGCACTTAACCTTTACATAAAACTCTCACTTGTACATGAGATTCAGTGGATTTGTTCTCTAAAGTACCCAGACTAATATACTTCTGACTACTAGTATATTTTATTTTGCACTGGCTCTACAGAATGCATATTATGCTAATCTGTCACCACACAGGATATTTTAAGAATCTCTGGAGGCATTCCTCAATTAGGCTCTAGAGACCTTGAATACCAAGGACATTTAGTGTGGAGGAGGCTGTTTTTCTTGTGTGTTTTTTCCCTTCATAATTCACATACTTTGATTTCTATTTTGGGTCTCTAGTTCAATTCTATCCAAAATAAATGAATAACCACGTTATTCAGCAAAGCATGTCCTGAAACACAACAGTTGTCCTCCTTCATTTAGATTCTTGGTCATCCATTCTTGGCCACAAAGTACAAAAAATTGTCATTGTTTTACAGTCTCACATTTAAGAACAAACATTTCAAAGGGATAATGCCAAGCAATGTATATCAGTGTCTCTCTCATATGTATGAGATAATATACTTATAATATTCACTCCTCAAATTCAAAGAGTTGTTTGACTTTATTCATTCAATCTGCTCACCTCTTTTTAAGAATTAGCAATCAGAAATTTTGCTTATGTTACCAATAATAAAATCCGTACTTTTTTCACTTACATGATTATTTCATGCTATTACAAATACTTTATCTTTAAATTAGCATATTTCCTTTATATGAGGGGAAAATGAAAACATACATAACATAAAACTCAGCATTTAATACAATGTGAACATAGTTCTCAGTGTGGCTATATTTAACATATAGTTACTATAAGTTGATATCAGCACCATGGCACTAGGGTATTACTTTTTATGTTATGCATTTTGTGGTTATGCTATTTGGGAAGGGCTCCTACTTTTGATGTTTCTCCCTTTCTCTCCATGTTGCCATGACCAAGCTTCCTCTTAAAGCAGCTATTTTTCCTTGAGGAGAGTAACGAACATAATTGTTCTTTAAAACTGGTTCATAATGCTAAAATGTCACATGCAAAATTATGTACTGTTGAACACACTTGTAGGAAAAGTGTCTGGAATTTTATTTTGGAAATGAAAATTAGAGAAAACAACTTCAAAAATCCATTTATAACTAAGGCATATAACTTAAACACTTATCCTTAAAGTTGGAAAGTGAGACTACTTGATTTCCAAGATAGTTCTCAAACATCTTTCCAATTTCATAAGGAGAATAAAGGTTTTGATTGGTAAAAAATACTGAAACATCAATCTGTAAAACCTATTAATTTAATCAGATACAATCAAATTAAAGTATATTTAGACATAATTTTAAAACTCCACAATTGGTTCAAATAGTTATTGGTGATCTTTATTAATTTTAGTATGAAAACAAATTCAATTCTGTGGGCAGTCAGGTAAACTGCTACAAATATTTAGGTTCTGTTACTTTCTAGTGAAAGTAATATTTGCATTTGAAGCCTTTATATGTATTGATTCTATTCATAGTGTCTATTAAAAGGAGAAAAAGTCAGGGGTGTTAATCAAAGAAACCCACAAAGATTTTGAGGACAGTACAGAAGGCAGCTTTTGTTAGCAAATTTTGGACATACTTCTCCTAGCCTTAACTTCTCCCGCTCTTCCAAATGTCTTCAAATTCTTGTGAAGAGAATGATAGCCAATGATAACACAGACTTATTTTTTAACAATATTTTATAATTTTTGTATAAATTACATCCCCATTTCCATTTCCCTTCAAGCTCCTGTACTGTGCTCACGTGCATGCACTGCGCGTGCACATACACAAACACATACACCCTACAAACATCAACAATAAGAATGTAAAGCAAAGAAAAACCTCAATCTGAAAAGAAAGCAGAAAGTAATAAAAACTAGAACGTATCAAAATGGGTCAAAGGAAAAACAAAATATAACATGTAAAAATTTAGCTTAATTGTTTCTGTATTAATTCACTATCTTATGCAATATGTCTAGGGATAACTATTCACAGCCCTAGTTAATGGTCCAAGGGAATTCAATGGAGGCTTTCCAGTGCACTCTGTCTGAGGGAAAGATAATTCACATCCGTGGTTAGTTGTCCAAGGGAATTCAATGGAGGCTCAATCTGGGAGGGGTTTTGCCAATGGATTATGTGATTTCACTGTCATCCATTGACATTGACAAATCTGGTGCTCAGAATTTAAGCTATAATTCAATTGTCTCCTCTGATCTTGGGTTCTATTATTTACAATCCTTGGATCTCTCAGACTGTGTGTTTTTGTGTGTGTGGGCTTGTCTGGCACCTCACTTATATGGATTCTTATTTAAAGACAAACTTTTATGGCCATGACATTATTATTCCTAATAGCCATGTACAATCTGATTTTTTCACAGCACTTAGCTATAGCACTCATATCTTCAATAATCCGTCAGAGGAAATCTATTGAACGGGGCCATGTCATATGGACTGATTGTTCATAGTTTAGGGTTTATGGTGAATTACAAGGATTGCTTAGCTTTTTAAATACATGATTCATTGTGTAGGTGATATTATTAAGTTCAATAGATGTACTCATGGGGGGCATTACAACATCAAGAAAGGCAGGGAAATATCTCCTGAAGAGATATATTCAGGCACTTATACAGTGAAGAATAGCTAACATGAATAGTTAACCAAGAGCCAGACACTATTCAAAACACATTGTATGAGTTTTCTGACTGACTGCCCATAAGCAGAGAGAGAAATGGAATCAAAGATATACAAAAATATGGTGCCAGGGGGTGGAGGAGAAAGATTGTGAGTTCTCACTTTTAGGCTCATGGACCACCGTCTTCACATCAATCCTACCAGTCTCTTACGCACTGTAACTTACATATTATTTTCAAAGCACTAGAATTCATGTTATTGCTCATTTCCTCCTTAATATTAGGATGCACTTAATATTCATTCATCACTGTGAGAAGCTAAGTTTTCTCTTTTCCCCCAAAACTTGCTGTTCAATAGTTCCTGTCTCACTCAATGATTATAGACTTGGTGAAAAACCAGAATTAACTTTTAAGTTAAAAATCATGAATTTATCATTAGGTAAATTGCCACCAACCTCAATATTTTTACCTGTTGAACCTCCAGATTCTGCCGTCATCCATTGCACACCTGGTTCTCTGGCATTAAAGCAGTCAATTCTTATATTGGACAAAATCTGATCTCAGACATTTCAGAGCCTCAGAAAATGTATTAATTACATTTCTGTACTCCACCTTACTCAAGTCTGAGGTCTGAGTGTGAAATCTCAATACTGTCTTTTGGATTAGACCAAGTATCATCATAGCTCTCACTGAGGTGTCTCACACCAATTTGGAGAACTTTTGATGAGTGTCTTATGGGAGGTTGTCCCCAGACTTTAATTAACCATGGGCACAGAGTCATTGCTGGACTATTATAAACCTCAGAAAAAAATCACTATCCAGTATTATATATTATTTTATTCAAAAATAAAAGATATCATTGAATTTTATTGGTTATTAAGGCATGAGGATGTTACATAAATATCATTTAACAAAAACTGTTTAAAACAAAGCACAGGATAGGCAAAGAACTCCTCAAAAAGAACAAAGTAGGTGGTCTTGCGTTGCCTGGCCTCAAAACCTACTATACAGCCACAGTTGTCAACACAGCCTGGTACTGGGATCATGATAGATACACAGACCAATGAATCAGGACAGAAAACCCAGATATAAAAGCATCCACATACAGACAACTGATTTTTTTATAAAGGCCCAATAAGCATTAAGTGGGATGCAAATGTCTTCTTCAATAAATGATGCTGGAAAAACTAGACATCCACTTGCAGAAGATTGAAACAAGACCCACATCTCACCCTGTGCACAAAAACAGCTCAAGGTGGATCAAAGACTTAAATGTAAAACCCAAAGCTATGAGGATCATCAATGAGAAAACTGGGCCAAACCTAAGTACCTGAGTGCAGGGACTAGACGGGAAACCAAAGACAACAACAGAAATCCACTCTGCAGAAGACAAAAAAGATGGGTAGGACCTAATAAAAATAAAACACTTAGGTATACCAATGGACTTATTAAAAAAGTAAAAAAAGGGCCCAGAGAATGGAAAAGATATTTAATGAGCAAAGGACTGATTACTATAATCTACAGTATATTACAAGCCTACATCATGGGCAAAAACAGCAACTAATAACCCTTTGAGAAGGTGGGCAAAGGACATAAACAGATGATTCACAAATGATGATGCTTAAATCTGTCTGGGAAATGCAAGCCAAAACAAATATGAGGTACTCTCTAAAACCCATAACTGTCACCCAGTTTTTAAAAACTGAGAACAACAAATATTGGAGAGGGTGTAGTGAAATTGGAACACTTATCCACTTCTGTTGGGCTTGTAAATAAATACATATAGCCATACATAAATCAGATGGCAATTGAAATACCATACGATGCATCAATACAATTACTGGGCATATACTCCCTGCCCCATTCACATTAACATTCAGCACATTTCCAAGACCAACAAGCTGGAAACAGCCTCAATTCCCATCAGGAACAGCCTAGTAGAGATCCTGACCAGCGCAATTGAACCATACACCATCTGCTCTCAGTAAGTATTTAGTAGATTCCTTTGCCAGAGGGAAACTCACATCAACAGGGATCAAATGATCAAGGGACTGAAAGGGGATGCTGTCTATGAGTAACTGCCATGTAAATCTATGACAGGTCCCTCCTGGACCGGTAGACAGCTCAACAGAAGGATGATGGATACTGATGGGGAAACCAAATCAGGAGCAGGGGGGTGGGGAGGGAAGGAGCAAATGCATCTGGGGGAACACAAATGCCTGTGTGTTGGTAGGAAAAGCAGGAGGTCTGACCTCCAGTTGGGGCGGGGGAAATGACTAGAAATGCTTTTGGAGACAGGAAGGGGGGAGTGATTTTGGTGCTATGCACTGAGGGGACACATTAAGCCGTGCTTCTGGGTGTATCCTGGAAACTCAGACTGGTGCTGTAGAATGCTTGGACACGGAATCCTGGATCTTCAAGGCACACAGGAAGCTCACTAGGCTGCATTAGTGAAATCTACTGCAGAAAATCAACAGGGTGAACTGTACTCTAACTTAGACACACTTGTAACCTGAGGACTTAAGATGGAAAATACATGGTATCTGAGAGAGAAGAAGACAGCCGTACCAATTTGATTGAACTGTTGGTAGGCAGACAAACATAGTCTTGATACATCAATGCCCTATATGCTGTATTATAATACATATTATTCCGGAAATCCTAGCTGACATTCTCAGTGATAATTAAATATAAATTTAACCGGACATTAACCCCTATTGTTTGCATAAATAGCATCCAGCCACAAAAGGATTGATTCTTTCCAAGTGAATAATTCAAATAATATGATAGGGAGTTATCCTATACATATATCCAATATCCCTCTCTCAAGAGTTACAAAAAATTAGTACAAGGAGATAATCAAAGACAATATTAATGGAAGATCATTATGCCCAGGGGATGATTGATAAGATTCTCAATGATAAATCTATATGGAGGTTTTGAAAGGGAACCAAAGACAGATTTTTAAAAACACAAAAAACTTAGATCCAGGAATGAGTTTTGTGTTCACATTGAATCCTAGATCTAACTTAAGAACAATTAGTTCTCACATCATGACCATGCTTGGTACTCACCTTCAGCTGCGAACACAGAAGCTACAGATGCTATACAGCAAAATGTGGCCAAGGAATTAGCTTTCAGATGAAGTAGCATGTGGGGTCTTAAAGACTTGTCTACACACAAGTAGCTCTCTAGGAGAGATACTAACTAAGTCCACATGGAAGAAGCACACCATCATCAGTCACTGAAGGATTGTATACCATATTGTCCAAAGTCAAAGGAAGGATTAATATCAGAGCCTAAATTATGATAATCTGGTTTACAGAAGTCAGTGTATGACATGGGAGCCCAAGCTACATTTTTGGGAATTACATAGGAAATAAGCTTCTGGTGATTTCCCTTTATCCCTAATTGTGGGATTGGAGGTAACTGGTTACTAAACAGAGTGCGTTGGAGAGATGACTACAGAGGATCAAAAGAATACCTCTGATTTGGACAGTTAAATTTTTGTCACTTGATCCATCCTCTGATGCATACTAGACATGAGGTGGTTTGAAAACTATCTGTATTTTTGTTTGTTCATCTTGAGGTTTATCTCAGAGGTGTTATGTCATTGAGAGTCACCCTCTTGAAGTTGTGTTATATGTTTCTCTGGTTTTTTGGTGTATGAAACCCAAGGACTGATGAACCTCTAGAGGCACCAAGTAGAATAAGGGTTTCAAGGAAGGGGAGGGAGGGGTACAGTGGTGGTGATGGGGGTGTAAAAGGGAGACAACACCAAGGAGTCCAGGAAGAAAATAATTTTGGAAACTGTGGTAGCAATTGTAAAAATCTGCTTCATTTGATTAAACTATGGAATGACATATATATTAACAGTCAATGAATAATACTTTTTTAAAACAATAGAAAAATTAATTGATAGAACAAATTTATAAAAGGAAAACTAAGGAATTTTGCTCTGGAAATGAAAATTAAAGGAAACACCTTCAAAATTCCATTATTATAAGTATAAAAAATAACTTACATACTTATCCTTAAAGTTAGAAAGTGGGACTACTTTATTCTCAAGGTAGTTTTCAGCCATTTATACAATTCCGTATTTAATAAATGTTTGATATGGTTAAAAATTTGAATATCAATCCATAAAACCTTATATTCACTTAATCTAACACAATATTAAACAAAAGGTACATAGACACAGTGCACCCTAAAATTTAGTCAAATAGGAATTACTGGTTGTGTAGCAGACTAGAGTAGACTGAGTAGACTAGAGAAACAAATCCATAGAATCTCATACGTATATAAGAAAGAGTTTAATATAAAAAGTAGTTGTACATTAAGAAAGCATCCCTTGGGGCCAGGGCATGGTGCTCTAACAGACTGAACTGAAAAACACTCCTATAGGCCAACAAATAATCCTTGAACTAACTACAAGCTTTTCTTTCTTGATGTGCTTTGTTTTGTTCTTTGTCAGTGGTTTGTTGTTGTTGTTTTGTTGTATACTGTTGCTTTGTTTTCATTTGTCTTTTTTGTGTGTATGTTATTATCTCCACAGGCCTGTGTAAATAAGATAGACTGGATGAACTATCTGGAGGAAAAACAATGGGACCGACAGTTCTGGGGGGACTTGGGATAGGGGTAAGTTGGGGGTAAGGAAGTGGTGTTAACAAACCCAGGGACAAGGGAACAACAAGGGATCCAAATTGGTGGTGAGGTGGGAGTGGCAGGCCTGGTAGGGCATAATCAAGGGTAAGGTAACGAAGAGGTATAGATATAACCCAGGTGGGTATGGAGCATGATAGTGGGGCAGGAGGAAAGTCAAGGGAAATAGGGGAAAGAGCTAGGTGGCAAAGGGCATTTATAGAGGTCTAGACAAAGACATGTGCATAAGCAAATATATATATATATGAGGATAGAAAAATATATCTATGTGCCTATATTTATAGGTTTAGTATTAAGGTGGCAGAAGGACTTTGGGCCTCTACTCAAGCACTCCCTCAATGCATGAATACTTTCTTCTATTAAATTGGCATTCTGATTATCACCCTCCCGACACAACCGCTGAAGCCAAAGTGGGTGAACATGCAAATGTGGTGACGAAAGGTGATGGTGCCCGGCTATCAAAAGATATAGCATGTGGGGTCTCAAAGGCTTGAAGATAAACAAGTAGCCATCTAGCTCAGAAGCAACAAAGCCCACGTGGAAGAACACACCAGCCTGTGTGATTACGTGGTTCCGAGTGATCAGTTATCAGGCATCAAAGAACAAAAAATCATATCATTGGGTGCATACCTCCATGATACGATCGCCAAGGACAAACGGGTGCATAAGCAAATGTGGCGAAGAAAGCTGATGGTGCCCGGCTATCAATAGAGATAGTGTCTGGGGTCTTAAAGGCCTGAAGGTGAATAAGCGGCCATCTAGCTCAGAAGCAACAAAGCCCACATGGAAGAAGCACACAAGCTTCTGTGATCACGAAGTGTAAAAGGGATCAGGTATAAGGCATTATCAGAAAGAAAAAAAAATCTTACCATAGTGAATGAAGGGGGAAGTGCAGAGTGGAGACCCAAAGTCCATTTGTCGGCCACTGGAAATCCCCTCCCAGAGGGGTCTAGGAGATGGAAATGAGTCAGTCAGGGTGCGAGGTAGCACCAATGAAGAATACAGCTTTCCTCCAGTTCCTAACTGCTTCCTCCCCTCCAAATACCATGATCCGCATTCTGCCTTGTAAGTCTGGTTAGAGCAGAGGATGTACACTGGTGCAGATAGGAGCTGGAGGCACAGGGAATCCAGGGTGGATGATAGCTTCAGGACCAGGTGTGTGAAGGGCGATA
Source organism: Tenrec ecaudatus (assembly GCF_050624435.1). Classification (NCBI taxonomy): domain Eukaryota; kingdom Metazoa; phylum Chordata; class Mammalia; order Afrosoricida; family Tenrecidae; genus Tenrec; species Tenrec ecaudatus. The sequence continues at coordinate 198,509,528 of NC_134531.1, forward strand.
CTGGGAGGGTAGAGGGTGAGTGGGTTGGAAAGAGGGAAACGATTACAAGGATCTATATGTGACCTCCTCCCTGGGGGACAGACAACAGAAAAGGGGGTGAAGGTAGATGCTGGACAGGGTAAGATATGACACAATAATAATTTATAAATTATTGAGGGCACAGGAGGAGGTGAGTGCGGCGAGGGAGGGGAAAAAGAGGACTAGATGCAAAGGACTTAAGTGGAGAGCAAATGCTTTGAAAGTGATGAGGGCAAAGAATGTACAGATGTGCTTTACACAATTGATGTATGTATGGATTGTGATAAGAATTGTATGAGTCCCTAATAAAATGTTTAAAAAAGAAAAGAAAAAAGAAAGCATCCCACCCCAGTCTAGTCCAAGCCCTTAAGTCTGATATTAGCCTCTATGTCTGATACTACTCAATAATTGGTATCAAATGCAGGCATGACAATCACAGGCCAGAGGTAGAAAGTCTTTGGATCCAGAGGTTTTGTAAACATCTCAACGCGGGTAGGGGTTTCCTCATGGCTTCTCCAATTAACAGGGCAATGAATCTGTCTTGTAAGTAGAGTGTCTCCAAGGGAGTCAGTCTAGTCAGTAAGGAGTCTCCAAGGGAGTGAACAGAGAGAGAGAAGTGTCTTCCACCTCCAAGAAGGAAATACAGGAGTTCCCAGAATCCTCAGGAGAAAGCCAAGTCCATACAAAGGCCTAACAGGCTATGACCTACTTGATAGACTAGACTCCACCCTTCCCTATTAATCATCTCAAGTTCCAAACTGACACCAGTTTATGTAACTACTGTATTGTGGTTGTTGTTAATTTTAGTATTAAGAATTAAATTTTGTGGGTAGTCTTCACTCAAACAGTTATCAATGATTATGTCAATTAATTTCTATTGAAAGTAGTACTTGCCCTCTAAGCCTCTATATGTCTACATTCTATATCACCATGTCTATTAAAATGAGTAAAGGTCATTGGAATTAACCAAAGAAACCACCCCAGAAAGATTTTTGTGCAAATGACAGAAAGCAATATTTCCTAGCATTGTTCCAACATCCCCTCCCTTAATTTCCAAGGTTGTTCCAAATGTCATCAAACTCTTCTGAAAAATAATGATCAATGAGAATTTAATCATCATCTTCTGTTTTAAAAAATGATTTTCTTTCTCTTTTGTACTCATTGTTATTTAGGCTAAGGTTCTCCTTTAACTTCCCTTGTTACAATAAAACCTTCAACAACAATAAGAAACTAAAACATATTAAAAAGTCACTCTAAGGGAAATCAGAAATTAATAAGAAGTAGATCACATTACTAACTCACCCAAGGGGAGGGTATTGTTTATATCTCCACAGAGAAAAAGGGACCAGACTTTAACCCAGTGCCTCAAGGTGTGAATGCAACATTCCAGCGTAGAGTAGCAAACCAGTGAAGAGGTCTGGGAGGATGAAGCCAAAGTGGGTGAAAAAGCAAATGTGGTGAAGAAAGGTGATGGTGCCCGGCTATCAAAAGAGATAGTGTCTGGGGTCTTAAAGGCTTGAAGATAAACAAGCGGCCATCTAGCTCAGAAGCAACAAAGCCCACGTGGAAGAACACACCAGCCTGTGTGATCACGTGGTTCCGAAGGGATCAGTTATCAGGCATCAAAGAACAAAAAATCATATCATCGGTTGCACACCTCCATGATACGATCGCCAAGGACAAACGGGTGCATAAGCAAATGTGGCGAAGAAAGCTGATGGTGCCCGGCTATCAATAGAGATAGTGTCTGGGGTCTTAAAGGCTTGAAAGTGAATAAGCGACCATCTAGCTCAGAAGCAACAAAGCCCATATGGAAGAAGCACACCAGCCTCTGCGATCATGAGGTGTCTAAGAGATCAGGTATAAGGCATCATCAAAAAAAAATATCTTACCATGGTGAATGAAGAGGGAAGTGCAGAGTGGAGACCCAAAGCCCATTTGTTGGCCACTGGAGATCCCCTAACAGAGGGGTCTAGAGGAGGAGATGAGTCAGTCAGGGTGCGACGTAGCACCGATGAAGAATACAGCTCTCCTCCAGTTCCTAAATGCTTCCTCCCCTCCAACTAACATGATCCGCATTCTGCCTTGTAAGTCTGGTTAGAGCAGAGGATGTACACTGGTGCAGATAGGAGCTGGATGTGATAGCAGGGGTGGTGTGGGAGTAGTGATGAGGAGACCTTCAGGGAACAGAGGTAGATTGCATGACCCATTAGTCCTCTACTGCATCCTGATTGACTCACCCCCACCTGTGACCTCTCTGTGGGAGGATACTCCATTGTCAATAGATGGGGATTGGGTTTCCGCTCCAACCCCCTCCATTTTCACCAATGCCTCTTTGTTTGTTTACTGTTTGTTGTGAGTCTTCTGATGTCCATTTCCTAGTCTTGATGACACCTTACGCTCTCACTCTCACTGACTGGTGTGCTTCTTCCATGTGGGCTTTTTTATTTCACTGTTGGATGGCTGCTTGTTCAACTTCACATCCCTTTAAGACCGCAGACATTATATCTTTTAATAGCTGGGCACCATCCTCTGTCTTCAACACATCTGCTTATGCACCCATTTTGTCTTCAGCGATTGTGTAGTGGGGAAAGTGAGGGTGAGCATCACAGAATGACAATTTGTTAGATCAAAGTGTTCTTGCATTGAGGGTAGGTATGAATTGAGGCCCAAGGCCCATCTGCAGCTTCAGTGTATTGCCTTATACATATATGTACATAGGCTAATACTACCTTTTTATGGGTTAATGTATTACCATAAGTGTATACCTCTGTTAATCTCCCTATTTATACCTTTGCTTCCCAGAACTTGCTTCTGTTTCCTTTTTGCCTCTTCCTGCCCTGCCATCAGTTTCCCCCATCTTTCCCCTCTTAGCACTTCCTCTCCACTAGCTTGGTGTTACTCTAATACTCACAGGATCTCTACCCTCTCCTAGATGCTCTTCCACTTCCCTAGTTGTTTCCCTGTCCCTGACACCGTCTGCTCACCACACCCTCATCCCCACCTTCGTCTTCCCCCTCTACTTTCTGGGTCCAATCTGTTGGTATTTTAAATACCTGTGATCTAGCTTCCAAAAACATAGCACCAAGTCCCCATAGTATATGAAATAATTCAAGTTTATTGTGTCAACATGGGCGATAAACACATGTGGGATTAATTTAAGGGCATAAATAAAGAGATAAATGTCTCAGTGAGTCTCGCCTTTCTCATTCTTGGGTATCTTGCTTTCTGATGGTTGGAACAGTGTACAGCTGCCTTAGCCAGTTCCCTGATTCAGCTGGCAAGGCTCACTTTCTGCAAGACATCCCTGAGTAGAAGCTACATGGACCTACACTGATGCAGCCCTGGGTACTGAAGCAGCCATGTAGAGACCCCTGCCAATGCGGAGATGCTTACTTGCTCACTGATTCAGCTTTCCTCCTGTTGTCAGCATCATTGCATATGGTTTGCAAAATTGAAGACTTTGTGGATTGGTGTCGGACTTATGGGCTAATGTTAGACTTATGTCTTGGACAGTGCTGGGTTGGGATGCTTACTTAATGAACACTTACCTTTTATATAAGACTCTCTCTTATACATATATGAGTTTCTGTAGATTTGTTTCCCTAGTTTACCCAGATAACACAGTATATATTAAATTGACAGACAATTGGTGGATCAGAGGGTTAAGGTAGATGAAATAACTCTACTCTGAATACATCTCTTAGATGAAAGGGATTATTAGGATGTGAAGCTTCACATTGTTGTTGTGTGCTATCCAGTTGACTCTGACCCATAGAGATCCTCTGCACAACAGAAGAAAGTCCTTATAGAACTGGACCATCCTTATAATTGTTCCTATGACTGAGTCTATCATTGCACAATTGTTTCAATGCATTCCCTTGAGGGCCTTCCTCTTTTCCACTGATCTTCCACTTTATCAAAAATCTTCTGTGACTAATCTCTCCTGATAAAATGTCCAAAGTACATAAATCTAAGTCTTACCATCCTTGGCCCTACAGAGAACTCTGGCCTTACTTCTAACAATACAGATTCATTTGTCCTTTTAGTAGCCCATGATAATTTCAATATTCTTCTCTAGGACCACAATTCATATGCATCAATGTATGAGTCCTTGCTTTTGGAAAAGTGATCTCCATCTTCATTTATATCACCGAGTCTATCTTTCCCAACTACTGTCACTTCCTCTTTGTTTTCAACGTTTGCATTACAATCACCAATATCCATCAATGCATCTGGATTACATGTTTCATCAATTTCTTACTGAAGTCATTAGTCGAATTCCTCACTGTCTTCATTGCTAGCTTTTGTGGTTGGTGCATCCCTTTGAATAATTGTATTGACTGGATTTCATTGAAGATAAAGAGATACAATTATCTCACAGGCAGTACTTCTTGATGGATTTCTCAAGATACTTTCTGACAGTGAATGCCAGACACTCTTCTTGATTTTCTTATACCCAACAATGCAGATCATATGATTTTCTGATTCAGATTGGCCAATAGCAGGCCATTTCAGCCAACTAATACCTAGGATATCAATCTTCATGCATCCCATTTCATTTTTGGCCACTTCAGTTTTCTTCAATTCATACTTCACACATTCTGATGTCCGATTACTAGAGGAGTTTTACAGCTGGTTCTCTTTATCTGAGTCCTGTCCCATCAGCAATGAAGATCCTGACGGCTCCATCCCCACAGACTTTACCTAACTCACATCACCAGGGTCAACTGTTCTCAAAGAAATCAGTTCCTCTTCAGTCACTTTTCCAGTGACCTGTCACCTACACTGGCATTATCACTAACAGAAGTCTGCCTCCTTTGTTTAAGCTTTCAGTCTCTGACTGTGCTTGAAAGCTATGCATAAGGTTTATGGTGTTTTTAGACCTTCTTTATGGTCTTTTCTTAGTGTAAAGCTCTCCTGAAATCTGTGCACTTTGATTGAGCCTGCCAGCATTTGAAATGGCATAGCTTTCAGCATCACAATAAAACACAATCCACCACAGTATAAAAAATGAGAGACAAATAAGTGGTGGTGTTTCCGTTTACTGATGTTTCAGGTTACAGCCCTGATTTAAAAAAAGAAAGATTTCCCTGGGCTGTAAACTGCATCTCCTTTTATCTCACAAGAGAGAAAGAAGAGAGATATGAGTAGAGAGAAGGAAACTGCAACCACCAAAAGTAAAAAAAAAATGTCAATAGTGAAGTGTCCCTTCTAGAGCAAGTGATTTATTTCTGGGATCCTAGTAGACCTCGTGGAAAATTGATGATAAGACACATGGAAATCTCCAAGAACCGTTCATCTCACACATGTTGAAAGGAGGCAAGGATCTTCCTCTAGTAAGACAGCCCAGAAAGAAAGTTATCTAAAACCAAAGCCCCGAATTAAGACTTCTGGCCTCCAAAATTTTGTGAAAGTTTCTGAGCAGATAATTTTGCATGCAACAATTCAACACAATGTGGAAATAATTGAACATTATCAGTAGCATCAAGAAAACATAAAATTTTCTAGGTAATTTGAAAGTGGTTGTAGCAATACACTGACAATAAATGGCAAGAAATTGAAGTTGTATTCAGAAGAAGACAAGGTTGCAGTTATTATTGCTGATGTCAGATCGATCTTGTCTGGACTCTGAGATATCATGAAGATGTATACTTCTTTTTTATTGACTTTGTATATACATTTTACATCATGGTTCATAGCAAATTATGGATGATGTTGCAAACAATGGGGATTATAGAGTAGTTCATTGTAGTCAACACGTAATTGCTGATATCAGACAGATCTTGGCTGAAATCAGAGAATACCAGCAAGATGTTTAGTTGTGTTTTATTTACTTATTTTATTTGAATATGTGGATCATAACAAAGTATGAATAGCTTTGGGAAGAATGGGAATTCCAGAGCACTTCATTGTGTTCGTGTGAAACTTTGTAATTATGTGCATGGTCTTCAGTTTGTGCTCTTCATTAGTAAAGGCTTAAAATTACTGTATCTTCTCTTTTTTTTAGCAAGCTAGTATTTTGTATATAGCACAGGTTATTAGTGAATATTCCACCAATTTTGAGGCTATTTTCTCATGAACATAATACACCCTTTCAAATTATTTGCTCAGTGTGTTGACTGAATAAGTATGGTGAAGCAGTACAACACTGAAAAACAACTTTCATGATTTGAAACCGTACACAATTATCCTATTCCCACTTCCTTTTGGAACTATTTCCATCTTGTTTTCTGAAATTCCTTATATTCAAGTTTCAAAATTAGTGATTTTCTGGTTTTGTATATGTCTTTCAGGTTCAGGTTTTCATAGAATATTGAGTTGGCAGAAATGACCATTTTAATAACAAAATAGTTGAATTTTCCTTCTGTTGCTGGTGATCATCTTACATAGGTTACTTCTCTTGTGGTATTTACTACATAAAGTTGCATAAAAATAATGCTAAATATTGCCTTTTCTGCTACACGAAGTATTCTACTTTCATTACAAAATAATTAGTTCTTTATTACATAGCATGCAGTTCATAATTCAATGTGCCATTTGTTATACATTATTAATTTATCACATAGAGACAACTAGAAAAATGCTGATGATCAAAAGCTGATGATTAATAACCTTACAACATTAAGAGAGAACATTCCATTTCTGCACACTCAAAAGAAGAAATTTGGGGAAAATACTTTTAAGGGTTTTGCACTGAGATAAATTATGTTTTTATTGTATGGAAGTACTTAGCATTAGGCAAAATTCATTAAATAAGAATTTAAGTTTGTGGGACATAACAGTAAATATATTTATGTGAGCTTTACAGATGAATATCATTGGGTAAATCTTGATAAGACAACCATTACCGAATTGCACTGCAATACATACAATTCCTGAGGCAAACAATGATGGTATTGATTGGTTTACAATTTTGATTGTTTGAAGTAGAAGAACTGCAGTACTGTACACAATGATGTTAATTTTGATGTAGACATTTCCATTCCTCAGGCCTTGAGTGAAATATAGTCAATAAAAGACCCAGGTTAGACCCAAATGTTGCCTGCTATTATATCATCCTCACATTTGCTGACATGTAGAAGTCCATCATTTTGGATAGTGTGCCAGTCCGCGTCACTGGGGGTCTCCATTGTCCTCACTCAACCTCTATATCACCAATATGAATGCATCCTCCATTGAATAATTGATCCCTTTTGATGATGTGTCCAAAATAAAAATATCGAACACTGTGTGATTTTATACACATTATTTTCATTAACACATTTTCATAAGTTGATCACTATGCCTTGCTTCATAAATGGTTTTAGTATCTAAGCTCCACTGAAGCCTGTCCACCATGGGTAATTCTGCTAGTACTGATGTTTAAAAACCAGTGGGAAAAATTCCAGTAACATACAAGCCCAAACTATATGGACACTTACAGATAGACAGTGAATTCTTTGTTGCTGTTGGGGTTTAAAAACAATGAATAGCATCCAACCCACTAAACAAAACTCACCATCATTGAGTAAATTACTCATAGTGACTATAGGCTGTTGTTAGGTGCCACTGAGTCAGTTCTGTTCCATAGCGACCCTATGCACAGCAGAATGAAACTCTGCCTTGTCCTTCGTCATCCTCACAATTGTTCCTACACTTGAGCCTATGTTGCAGCCAAGGCGTCAATTCATCTTTTTGAGGGCTTTCCTCTTTTCACTGCCCCTCTACTTCACCAAGAATGGTGTCTTTCTCCAGGGACTGGTCTCTTCTGACAGCATGTCCAAATTGAGTGATACACAATATTAAAATTGATGTAATGTACCATAGATATGCTATCCGGAGGGACCAGTCCCTGGACAAGGATATCAGGCTTGGTAAAGTAGAGGGGAAGTGAAAACCAGGTACATCCTAGGGGAGTTGGATTGGCGCATTGGCTGCAACAATGAGCTCAAACATAAGAACAATTGGGAGAATGGCACAGGACGGGGGGCTGTTTCCTTTTGTCATATGTAGGGTCGCTATGAGCAGAGTTGGAACCAGCATGCTGGCACCTCATAACAATTAATGTAAGACTCTTCTTCATGCTATCTTCAAAGGGCATGCTAATTATAAAGACACAAATAGTATCACATAAAAATCACAAATAAACATAATGTACTAACATTAATGTAAAAACACACTGGAGTGATGAAATTATTGTATTAATAGATTATTGTATTAATATTAACATAACAGAAATTGAGAAATTACTTACACTATGCTCCATGATGCCGTTGGGTTTAACGGTGTCATGTATGCACCGAATATTCTCTGTACAGCTGCACTTCTGTTTGTTTCTGTTTAGTTATTTATTTTATCAAAGGAAGATACTTTTCTCCCACACAGAATTCCTTTCTTAAATCTTTATTAGAGCTTTGCTTTCTCTTCCTGGGGAAGCACAAATAGTTGGTTTTTTTTACTTTGAAGAAACAAAGAGATGAAGAAAAACATATTTTTATATTCCCCTTTCTATGTAGATTCCGAAGTCAAAGGTTATTTTGTCTGTGGTTATAGTCTTTTGAATTTCATAGTGATTTTCCTTACATCTCAGAACGTAGTCTTTTTTGGTGAATAAGTGATGGGAATTAGAAAAGAATGCATAGTCTTCAATTGATAGTGTGATGATCAATAAAGTTCAATTATGTCAAGTTGGGAACTTAAGTTGCTCACACTTTCTATGTATCTTTACATATATATATATTTAACACTTCCCATTTAACCTTCATCATATGTGCGATTCAATGTTATGAATTGTGTTGATCAAGTTCAGCTATCATCATTATATGTTTCCAAGGTTTCTCATTCTTACTATTTTATGTCCTTGTTCCATCAGTTATTATGAGTCATATTCTAAACACTTTAATTTTGAAAATATTTTTTAAAAATTTCCTTCTATCATCACACATTTTTTATATAATGTGATGCTATATTATTATTTGAGTTATGCCTTCATAACTGAATACAATTTTTATATAAAATCTTAAAGTGTAATCATAAAAATGATGCCTAAATTAGAGAATTGATTTCCAAATTAAGATTGTGCAAAAAGGGGTTCCATGATTCCATTTATGTGTAAGGTAAACTAAAATGTTATATTTGCTGCTGCTGCTGTTATTGTAGCTGCCATCCTGACATCCTGATTCATGGCAGCAGTTTCCATAACAACAGACAAATACTGCTTTGTCCTGTGCCATCTCCATGATCACAGGTCTACTGAAAGGTCTACTTAAATTTATTTCAATGTCATTATTTTATATAATACTATTATTCACAAATTACTAGATATATAATCTGTATATAAGATAAGAAATAGAAATGATTTTCATTATATTAAATGAATTTTTATATATAAAAGGTTGCATTTTTATTGTATATACTATATAATACAAATATTTTCAAACACCAGTCTAGTTTTAAAGTATTTTTTGTGAGATTAGCTACTACAATAGCTCCTTCTAATACTCATAATTTCTAAAGGAACAAAAAGTGACTGCTGATTTTAAATCGTGAAAATAATGTCTCAGGAGGACTCCAAGCCCCAGGCTTTTGGAGAAAGTGAAGGGACCTTTGTCAGAGGCTAAGTTGGAACGTTGTGGTGCCCCTTTCCCCTAGCACCCCGACCTTAACCTCCATCCCCTGTACCCTGGGCCCACATCACATCATCTTAACTGTCACTTCAGGAAAGTGCACTCAACAGAAAGCCCATTCAAATATGAGAGTTGTGAGACAGTGTTAACCAGGAAAGACTGACTCCAGGCACAAGCAGTGAGACAAGAGAAGAAGGTACCATATCACAGGTGTGGCAAGGTGTGGCTCAGTTCATATTTCAGCTTACATTTTAACCCACATGAAGGTGCATAGCAAAGGCTCTGACCATGTCTCTGAGCTGTGCAGCAAAGGTACGGGTGAGACCTGTCCAGTGGAGGTCGCATCAGCACTGGCAGCTCCTCCAAAGCGGTGGATTCTCTGTGAGGAACCTTAGTGCGCATTTGAGCTAGAAACTACTTCCCTCCAAGCCCTGTTCAGCTCCAAGTTGGTAGGGGAAGAGAGTGGGGGAAAATCCCGTAGTGATTGGTTCTCCCCTTCTCCCCCCTTTCCTGGTATAGCTACTCTCATTCTTGGTCCTGAGGGGCTTATCTGTCCGGGACTCCCTGTGTTTCCAGCTCTTTTCTGTACCCGTGTACGGGGAATCAATAACAATGACCTACATATAATCCCCTCCCTGGAGAATGCACAACAGAAAAGTTGATGAGGGGAAACGTTGGTCAGTGTAAGACATGAAAAACTAATAATTTATAAATTATCAAGGGTTTGTGAAGGATGCAGGAGGGAGGAGGAGAAAAATGAGGAGCTGATATCAAGAGCTCAAACAGAAAAAAATGTTTTGAAAATGATGATGGCAACAAATGCTCATATGTGCTTGACACAATGGAAGGATGTATGGATTTTGATAAGAGTTGTATGAGCCCCCAATAAAAGGATTTAAAAGAAAATCCCTGAGTAATCTCTGCCTAATGCCACTTCTTCCTCTATTTTGCTCTACTTCCCCGCTAACTATGGAGTTTCCAGAAGTAAAGGAGGGCAAAATTGTGTTTTCTTAGGGAATTAACTAGGTTTCAATGATTTGTTCTCCTGTTTCTTCCTTGTTCCTGTCAGATTTGAACCCACATACTTGTCCCCTGAGTTGTATTGACAACTTCAGGATGTATTGACATCTTCAGGATGGTGGGCTGCAGTGGCAGAGCTCTCTGTTATCTCTTCCTAGGGATTTGAGAGCCCTTTCTCAATAGTTATTCTTGCTCTCTTTCTACTTCCTTCCCTTCCTATTGCTTGGTACTCTTCCTGGGGTAGTTGGTAGTTCCTCTCTCTCTCTCTCTCTCTCTCTCTCTCTCTCTCTCTCTCTCTCTCTCTCTCTCTGTCTCTCTCTCTCTCTCTCCCTCTCAACTCAGGAAGAGAGAGGAGGAAGAAGAGAGGAATCAAGATTCTGTTCCTTATGAGATTTGAGAATGGGGAGGAATAGGAAAGGCAAAGATTGTACATTCATTATTATTTCAAGTTAGATCCTGAGCATCTCATCTATTTGAAAGTCTGTCAGGGGAAAAATAATGTGTGTGTGTGTGTGTGTGTGTGTGTGTGTGTGTGTGTGTAATGAACGCCTAGGGCTAGGAGCAGAATCTTCAGGGAGTCCAGATAAGTAGGAATATCCAGAGGCTAAAGGTGTTCCTGAGGGTGGGGCAATACAACATAGTGGACATCCCTTTCCCTATCTACCCCAGCACCCTAGCTCCATTCCTGATCCTTTCCCCCCCCTCTCCCCAATCATGTCATAAGCTTTGCCACTGGTCATGTCAACTAACATATTCCTGTGTCTTCTAAATATTCATCATGCTTCCCACTCCTCTCTTTGTTGGCTTCCATTACAATAAATATTAAATTAAAAAATTAATTGTATCAAACTTATAATCAGTACATAAGATGGATATGATTTGAAAATTATTTTTCAAATATGGAAAAAAGTTCCTATTCACCAGAAAATATCAGTAATAAACCTCAAAGTTTACTGTAAGTATATTAGTCCTCTTACATGAGCAAGGTATATATATCACTATATAAAATATATTTTTCATTATTTTACCACTGTAATATTTCAAGAATATGCATCCAAATCATTATTATAAAGGATAATGAAAGAGACACACACACTAAAAAAGAAGACAAATATAACCTTAATTTTGTTTCCTTGGCAGAAAGAATTTAATTAGCTTCTAACAAATAATATTAAACCACACATTTTCTAAAAATGTCAATGATTCATATGCTATTATTTACATATTAGTTGTAATAGTTTCAGTTTACATATGAAATTTGTACTAGGCATAAGGAAAAAAAGAAGAATTAATGCATTTTAATTATGGTGTTGGCAAAAATATTGGACATAAAGTGGCTTGTCAGAAGAAAAACACAATGAGGAAGACTCTAAAAAGATGACAAAACAAGGATTGCAACAATAGGCTCAAACCTAGTAATAATTAGGAAGTTGATGTAGGATTGGGCAGTGTTTCTTGTTGATGTATATTAGGTTGCTATGAGTAAGAACAGACCTGTTTGTCTTTCAGCAGTTCATGGTATTTTCAATATTCTTCTCCAGTAGCACAATTCAGTTGAATCAAATCAATGATCTTCCTCTGACTGATAAAAGACAAATCAATCTGGATTGGAAGAAGTGAGGTCAAATGGGCCCCTTCAAAAGCAAGGAGGGCAAGACTTCATCTTGCATACTTTGGACCGAATGTTAAGAGAAGTCATTCCCTGGAGAAGGTCATCATGTTTGATAAAGTGGAAGGGCAGCGAACAAAAGGAAGGCCCTCAATGCGATGGGTCGACACAGTGGCTACATCAATGGAATCAGGTCTAGGCACAATTGCCAGCATGGCACAGGACTGTGCAGTGTTTCGTTCTGTTGTGCAAAGGGTCACTATGGGTTGAAGCTGAAACAGTGGCGCCTAAGAATAACAGCATGAGTAAGAAACCATTTGGCCCCCTATAACAAAAATATTTTTAATAAAATGCTTTATAATTCACATTTATCTTTTGAAACTTACAGAAAAATAGGAAGGTGCAATTAATTTCTCTTAACAACAGCATGCTTCCCTTTCCTGTAAGTAAAAGCATTATAGTCTTATCAAATGACCACATTTGGATGTCATTTTTCATATTACCTTAATATAAGATTAAGAGCCTTTGTGGTTCAAATGACTAAGTCTTTAACTGCTATTAAACAAGCAAACCAACAAAAAATGTTGGCAGTTTGAGCCTACCCAGCAGTTCCACTGGAAAAATATCTGGCATTCTGCTTCACTAAAGCTTACAGACATGGATATTTTACAGCTATGAAACATGCTGAGGCAGTTCTACATGCTGACAAGAGGTCTCAGTCAACACTGACTCGGTGGCACCTGCATATCATGACAAATTTTAGATTGTATGTCTTATTGTATAATGAAGTCAGACAAGGCTAATATGGCTTATCTGAATTATGTAGATATTCATGGCCATCAAGTTACTTCTGTCTCAGGGACCCTAAAGAGGGAGTCCAAGGTCATGTTATTTACAGGAGCAAGGCTGTAATGTTTGGAGGAGCAGATCACCAAGTTTTTTCTTCTGTGGACGGAATGAAAGTTTAGAACACAGATCTTTTGGTTATCAGTCTAACAGGTAAACCTTTGGCAACCAAGGCTCCCTTGAAGTGGGAAAGTATGGAAACAGATATTTAGCAACAGAGAAAAGTCTGTAGCAGTCATGGGCATCAAGAAATGTGTATTTTTATAAGGGAAACAAAATCAAGGGTGTGCTATTATTTCATTGCCAGCCCATAAATACAAGTTTTGTTAGTTACAATTTCATCCAGGTCCCCCAAAGTTAGTAAGTGAACAGAACATTAACTTTGAACCATTTTTAGCTCTCACAATCAAAATAGGAATGTGTTGAAATAATGATAATTTTCCGGAAGGAAGTGAGTATTCTTCTCATAACTTTCCTAATAGCCTCCTTTATCTGCTTGTTTCTTAGACTATATATGATAGGATTCAAGAAAGGAGGAATTATACAATAGAACACAGAAATGACCATATCATGTGTCAGAAAGGAGTTGGAGGTTGGTTTCATATACACAACAGCACCAGACCCGAGGAAAACTATGACAATGAGGATGTGCGGGACACAGGTGGAAAAGGCTCTTCTTCGTTCTCCTCTGGTTGGAAACTTGAGCACAACAGAAAATATGTGAACATAAGACATGGTGATGAAGGAAAGGGAGGTACCACCTACTATCATTGAAGAGGCAAAATTTACAATTTCATTGGTTGAGGTGTCAGAGCAGGAGAGTTTCAACAGGGAGGGAATATCACAGAAAAACTGATGAACCACATTAGAACGACAAAAGGACAAATGGAAGGTGTTCCAAGTGTGCACACCTGCATAGACCAGACCACTGAGCACAGAGGCCAGTGTCATTTGGACACAGACATGAGGGGTCATGATCACATGGTAGTGGAGGGGCTGGCAGATGGCCACATAGCGGTCACGGGCCATGATGGTGAGCAGCAGCAACTCTGCAGAAGCACATAACACCACGAGGAAAATCTGAGCTGCACATCCAACTATGGAAATCACCCTATAGTTTAGCAGGAAGACGACACAAGCCTTGGGTACAGTCACAGAAATGTAACACATGTCCAAGACAGACAGATTCAGGATAAAGAAATACATCGGTATATGAAGTCTTTGGTCAACAATGATCACAGTGACAATGAGAAGATTCCCTGTGAGAGTCGCCAAGTACATTAGTAAAAATAACATTGTGTACAAGACTCTGAACTCCCACACATCAGAAAATCCTGTAAGTAGAAATTCAGTCACTACGGTAGAGTTAGACATTTAGTATAACTTCTTTAGGGCTTTGAGAGAAACACTTAAAAAAATCCTAAAAAAAAATAAAGGATGAAAGAAATATAGTAAGTACATCAATTGATCCGCATTTATCCATTGTATATCCTATATCTGGCCTTTCTTATTATTAACTAGCATAATATTAACTCATTTTCATTTATTATTTCTATTTGTGTAAATTATTTCTGAGTGGCAGCAAAATAAGTTGGGCTCAAGTTGGTTTACCTTTCTATCACTGATGAGTATGTAATATTGGGAGGCAAAGATCAAAAGTGTGCCTGGCAGATTTATTGCATTAATATAGGTAATTTCTATGCATGCACATTATTTTGTCATCATTGCTACAAGTTCCCTTTCACCCCTCTTCCTTCCCCTTCCCTTCTCCAAACCACCTTAAGTCCTTACTCTCGTTACTGTTTCTGAAGGATTTGTGTATCCTGAATTCTGTAAATTGAAAGTTCTTGTCTATACAGATGCATGTATGCCAAGCTAGCTGCATTTGCTATGTAGAACTGAGATCATAATGCTGAGGGGAGAAAGGATCAAGGGCCTAGAGAATTGGTTTGTGTTTTGTCAGTGCTATACTGCCCCTGGGTGTGTCTTTCTTCTGTGTAGCACCTCTGTGCTGGAATGTCCAATTATCCCTAGATGGTCTCTGGGTCTCTACCTTGACTTCTCTTCTTCACCTCAATGAGGTTGTTTATTTTTGGACTTATGGTGCCTGGTCCCATCTACACCTCATGATCACACAGGCTTGTGTGCTTCTTCTATGTGGGCTTTGTTGATTGCCTGATATATGGCCACTTGCTTGGCCTCAAGCTTTTAAGACCCCAGATGCTATACATTTTAATACCCTCCATCTGCTTTCTTCGCCACGTTTACTTGTGCACCCAGCTTGTCTTTAGTGAGCATGTTGGGAAAATGGGCGCAGCCCATTTCCAGTTTGTTACAACCAAGTGTTTTTGTGTTGAGGGAAATGTGAGTAGAGGCCCAAAGTCTGTCCACTACCTCAACATATTGCCATATAAGTGTATGTACATAGACCAATACTCCAGGGTTATGTATTAATAATATATTGACAGGTGTGCATGTCTATGTTTGGACCTCTATAAATAGTTTTGCTTCCTAGTTCTCTCCTCTATTCCCTTTTACTTTCCTCCTTTCCCACTACCAAGCCCAACCCTCATTTGCCTCTCTGTAGTTCCTCTCAGCTTGATTATGGTTGTTCCTACCCTTCCAGGAATTCTGAGCCCTCCTTACCCTCCTTACCCTCAATTTTAGGTCCCTAGTTGTTCCCTTACCCATGACTTTATTTGTTTACCACTTCTTCCTTCTCCCCACCTCTTCTTCCCCCAAGTGTCCCCAAAACCATGGGTCCTGTTGTTTTCTCCTTGGGTTTGCTTCTCATGCCTAGCTTATAAAAATAGACATAATAGAAACAACAAAGACAGGACTAGAAAAACAAAACCAGCTAAAAATAAAAAGAAAGATAGAAAAGAGAAAAACAATCATTCATAGTTCCAGGTATAACTCATGTATAATATTAACTCATGTTCCTTTAGAATTTCTACTTGTGTAAATTATTTCTGTGTATACGTTGGCTTACATTTCAATCACTGATGACTATGTAATATTGGGAGTCAAAGATCAAAAGTTTCCCCAGCAGATTTATTGTATTAATATAGGTGATCTCTATGTAAGTATATTATTATTAGAACTTATTAATATATAATTAGTTGGTGACCAAAATATACTCCATATAGAGATAGTAGGTTACAGTTAATCAGAATATCTTAATTTTAATTAAAGCTTATTTTCTTCCTACTGAGGAAAAAATATTATTTTTATTTCCACCACTAAAATTTTTTTTCACTTGGAAAGTCCCCTGAAGAATTATTGTTTCTGACAATTATATTCTATTATCAATATATATTTGTTTATATAACAGCTAAGAAGTTATGGTTTTATTTACACATCTGATATTCTCTATCTGCATGTTTATAAAATATTTTATTGCATTTTTACAGGGCAATTTTTATTCTTCTCTAACCTAAATACAATAATTAACCAAGTGAATCATAAGTACATCAGGTTTTATTTATTTTTGCTATTATATGTAGTTTAGATTATTCACACATTCTACAATAAAATTCCCATTATAAGTATGCAATTTGGAAAATTATATACACAAGTAGAAATGAAAAAACTGCAATATGAAAAGGTCAAATGAGTCTATTAATCTCTGAAGCTGTACATGTAAGAGCACTCAGTGATAGATCTGTCTGCTCAAAGGACAGATTATTACGTGCATTTTTTCTCTACCAGAACGTTGTAACCGTTTTTGCTGTTTCCCATAAGGACAATTTATTTTCCTGGGTTTTTCATCCATTTTAGCTGTCTGAGACCTGCATTAGCCACAGAAGCCTGATTTGGGGTCCACTTTTATATCACAGCGATCCAGACCTGGAAGATCTTTCCATTGATTTCCTGTTAATTGCCTTCTTAAGACACACTCCTTTGGGAATACTATTGAAAAGGAGTTGTGTTTATGTTTTAGATTTTATTTCCATTTTTTCAATCTAAATTTATAACTATAAGCATGCTTTCACTCTAAATATGTATTGAAATGTTTTAGAACTTAAATATATTTAGAAATAATTACTTCAACTGGAAATATGATTGGTATACAATGATTGATCAATTCATACATATTCATATAATTCACCACAATTAATCTCCCCTAGTTCTATAAGTTGCAAATAGTGCATATTTTTATTCCTAATTGAAATGTAATAAAAAGAAATATTATTTGGTGTTTAAAATTATATTTGTTTAATTATACTTACTTGTTTCATATTTGTTTAATTATACTAAATTTGTTTAATTATACTGAACCCTGACTAAGATGAACTGCATTGAATATTTTTGTAGGTCCCCAAATCCCTGCCATTTAGTTGATTTCAATGCTATAGAGATGCTATTAGTCAGGGTAGAAGAGCCCCTTTCCTCTCCTGAGGCTATAGGTCTTTCAGGGATTAACAGCCTCCTCTTCTCTCTTGGAGCAATTGTGGGTTTTGAGCTGCTAATCTGTTCAGCATGTCAATGGGTAAGTAGTAGCCTACTCTACCACCAGGGTTCCCTCTATCTTGTACAGAACACTTCTTTTACTCCTAAAATCTGAGCATCTTCGAAAACTTAATTGACATCCCTTAAATCTTACACTAAATTGTGTTTGTTCTTACTGTTGTTTTATATAATCCTGGTGATTGAATATGATTATCATATTCAATCCATTTGGTTGAATACTTTTACTGAATAATCAAAGGTCAGTCATTTATTCCACTGCTTTTCTGATGATTGGGATATTAACAATAATTGCTTAACATTATTCTCATTAAGGTCAATGACAGACTTACACTACCATATTACAGGACTGCAACATGCTTTAATATTTGAACATCTAGCGATAATCTTTAACGTACACCAATAATTTTTAGGTTTCCAGGATGAATTTAATATGACTCTAGTAGAATTTAATTTCATGACCCTCGAGGAAAGATAGGCTTTATATTCTGTCATTTATTTATGTTTTGATCTATTTATTTACTTTTTAGTCACAGAAATATTTGAAAATCTTAGTACCAGTATCTATAACTTTTTAATTATGAAGTTAATATTTGTAAAATATTTCAAATAGAGGACAATCTCAGAATGGTTGCTCTGTTGATGAAAAGTCAATAAAAATTATGAGTGACGGACAAAAGGATTAAGCATGTGCTTCCTTTTGCTCTTAACATTTATCCCACTTTATATCAACAAAGTAAAAAAAAATCATCAAATTCAATAGCACAGACTCAATACCCACTCTTAGCAACCCATTAAGGCAGTGTTGAACTGCCCCTTTGAGTTTCTGAGACTGTCTGTTTATGGGAGTAGAAAGTCCTACCTTTCTCCAATAGAGGGTCTGGCTGTTTTGAATTGTTGACATTTTGGATCACAATCCAATGAGATATTATATTCATTGTTGTTAAGTGCCACTGAGATGGCTGTGATCCATAGAGATGCTAAGCACAACAAACAAAATATTGCTGGTCCTTCACCATCCTCACATACTAGACTGAGTCCATTTTTGCAGCTACAATGAACTATATCCATATTACTAAATTCTAATAAATAAACAAAAAGTAAATTTAAATCACAGTACACTCATTTTTCTAGTGTAATCACTTATTTTTAAAATGAACGTGATAATATAAAATATCCTGAAATGGTATGAATAGAGTTTGAAAACCTTAAAATATTTCTTCAGTTTAATAGTTGCAGGTTAATGGAGTATTTCAGTCATGGAGAATTTTTACCAGGAGATTAGAGAATTACATGATTCTCTCATCCCTCAAAATGTAAAATTATACTGTTCTTTGACTTTTATAGAAATACGGGTAGGATATTCTTTCAAGCCAAAAAAAATTGCAAGATATATTTTGTTCATTGATGGATTTTTTATTTAACTACACAGCCATTATCTATTTATAATTTACTCAAATTCCCCAAATATTTTGAAGTGAATTACATGCAGATAATAGTCTGGAAGTAGTCTTTATGGGATCACTGTAAATATAACCTAGAACAAATAATTATATATCCTATAATATGCTGTCAGAAAATACTAGAACTGTAGTTTAAGTAAAAGGAACATTTTCATAAAATTTACATGTATTTCATGTAATCACTGAGTCACTTTGTACAAAGAAAATATAAAATTTCTTAGCAAATTAAAAATATTTTAAATCATTAGTTAATAAAAACAACAAATAATTTTTGGTAAATAAAAACATATTGAACCTAATACTTTAGTATAAATTTAAACTATCAAACTAAACACCTTAGATGAGGTCTGTACTTCGACTATTTCTGCACTTGCCATACTGTTTAACATCACCAAGGTACAATGCTGTTTCTTGTTCCCTCTGAGTTTTTATGAAAAACTCTTACTTTTTACAAGATGAAAGTGGTTGTTTTTAAGCTGAATGAATAAAATTAGTTCATGCATGTGAGTATTTTCCTTATCTATATTTTCTTTTTTAATCTCATTTACAATGTTTCTGTATAAACAGTATAAGAAGTAAGTGAAATCAGCTATTCAAGTAGTAACAATTAGGAAGAGGAGAGAAATAAATTAAATTAATAACAACAAATACTCACAATATGTTATTGTATATGTTAGATAGGCAAGCCAGGACTTCTAGTACAGATGCAATGTTCTAATGAAGAAAAATATGAGTAGGCACGTTTCTCAAAATGACAGAAACTATGAAAGGAACCGTTCTATTTTATAACAAGTACCTCTGTTTTCAGATATTTCTAAGAACGTGAGGAGGCTGATGGCACTAGAAAAACCCATGGGAGTACATCCCACGACATTCAAAAATACCCAGTCCCAGGGAGGAATTTCAAGAAGATAATTGGATCTACATGGACAGTGAATAGAACCTTCTCTATGTCAGATTTCATATATCATGACATATTAGTATAGTTGACCCTTTTAAAAGATTGATGAAGTTTGAAAAAATGCATTAACCACACACACATATATCAGTTATTCTCATATTTCATTTGTTCCTTGGTTGAATTTTTGTGGATTGTAAGGAAATGATCAGAGAATGAAACGTCAGGGGTCCTATTGCTGATTTAAACAAAGAGTTGTTGCTCTTGTTAGGTGCCATCAAGTCAGTGACTTTAGACACAACAGGCAGAAACACTGTCTGGTCCTCAATCGATCTTCACAGTTTCTTCTGCACAACCGAAGAAAGCACTGCTTGGTATTGTGACTAGCTTTGTCCTCTTACTGAGCCTATTGTCTTACAGGCCTTCCTCTTTTTTGCTGACCTTACACTTTATCAAAAATGACGTCTTCATCAGTGATAATCGCTCCTGATAAAATGTGCAAAGCATGTAAGAACACTCTCAGCATATCTCAAGATAGGAAGTCTGAAGAAAAATCCAAGCTTTGGCTTGCACTACTGAAGGACTAGGGAAAATATTGAATGATGTAGAATCATCACAAGTTAATGGAAGAAATATGTAGAATTCTTGTATCAAAAACAATTGTTCAGTGTTCAAATCTTTCAATAGGTAGTATATGTTCAGAGACAAGTTATACTAAAGGAAAAAATCAAAGCTGCCCCAAAGGCATTATCAAAAAACAAGGCTACAGGTATTAATGGAATACTTACTAGTTAAAATGTTTCTGTAAGCTAACAAAGCATAACCACACACATATCTACTTCAAGACATTTACAAGAAAGCTATCTGGTCAACCAACTGGAAGAGGTCCATATCAGTGCGCATTTGTCAATAAAATAGTTTGAAAGAATGTAGAAACAATTGAATAGTATTGCTAATATCACACTCAAGAAAATTTTGCTGAAGTTAATACAATGATTGTAGCAATACATCGACATACTCTCCCCCTGGGTTAGTGCCCTGTTACCCCCATTCCATACTCTCAGTTTCTCCCCAGCCCCATTCTCCCTCCTACTTCCCCCTTGCCCCTTCTTTATGTTGGATTCACATGCACCTCCCTGGGTTTGATCTGACCTCCCCCCAACTGCCTATGTTTTAACCTGTATATTGTGAGATAAGTGTCTTTTCTTCTATTCCTGCTCTGCTGATTGTACTTACCTCAGGGGATTCATATTATACTTATCCTTTAGAGATTGGCTTACCTCACTTAATATAATTCCTTCCAACATTTCCCATGAAATGATGTGTTTCATGTGTTCATTCATACTTTTTAGGACTGCATAGTACTCCATTGTGTTTATGTGCCAGATTTTAATAATCAACTCGTCTATTGATGGAAATTTAGGTTTGTTTTCAACTCTTTGAGATTCTGAATTGTTCCACAATAAACATTGGAGCACAGATGACTGGCCATGTTTTATTTCTTACCTCCTCTGGGTATATGCCCAGTGGAGGGATGGCTGGGTCATAAGGTAGATCAATTTCCAGTTTCTTTAAGTATCACCAGATTGCTTTCCACAGAGGCTGTACAAATCTACACAACCACCAGCAGTGGAGGAGGGTTCCTCCTTCACCACCGCCCCTCCAACATTTGTTGCTCTCTGATTTGCTGACTTGGGATAGCCTCAGGGGCATTAGGTGGTATCTCATGGTTGTTTTAATTTGCATTTCTCTTATGGCTAATGAATGGAAACACTTTCTCATGTGTTTGTTGGCCATACGGGTCTCTTCCCTAGTGAAAGTTCTTTTCAGTTCTTTGCCCAGTTCCTCAGGCAGTTACGGTTTTTGTCTTTTTGCAGGCCATGCGGGTGTTGTAGATGTTAGGAACAAGCCCTTTTTCTCATGTGTCATTTCTAAAAATCCTCTCCGAATCTGTGGCTTGCCTTGTTAGCCTCTTGGTGAAGTCTTTTGAGGTACACAGGTGTATTATTCTTATTAAATCCTGTTTGTTGATTTCCAGTGAGTCTATGCATTCCCTGGGCCAATGATCTTAGGTTTGTCCCAATTCCTTCCTTGATGGTTCTGATAGTTTGAGGTTTTGCTTCTAGGTCTGTCATCCACCTTGAGTTTGTCCTTGTGCAAGGGGTGAAGCAACCGTATTGTTTCATTTTTCTACATGTGGATACCCATTGTTTGCAGCACCATTTGTCAAAGGGGGTATTGGCTTCCCACTTAATATTTCTGGGATCCTTATTGAGGATCAGTTATCTATGTGTTGATGGTTTTACTTCTGTACTTTCTGTTCTTTTCCACTGATCTGGTTATCTGTCATTGTGCCACTACCATGCTGTTTGGATCACTGTAGCTGTGTAGTAGGTGTTAAAATTAGGTAAAGTGAGTCCTTCTACTTTGTTCTTCTTCTTGAGGCATTCTCTGCTAATTTGGGGCTTCTTCACTCTCCATATGAAATTGGTGGTCAGATTTTCCAGTTCTTTGAAGAAAGTTGTTAGTGTTTGAATCGAAATAGTGTTAAACTTATAAAGTGCTTTGGGCAAGATTGATATTTTTACTATGTTGAGCCTTCCAATCCATGAGCATGGGATGTTCTTCCATTTGTGGAGGTCACTTTTGTTTTCCTGTAGTCTGGTCTTTTAGTTTTCCTTGTATAGGTCTTTAGTTTTTTGTTAAATATATTCTAGGTATTTCAATTTGTTCTTGGCTATTGTGAAGTATACTCATTGATCTCCTCTTCCATGGTTCTGTCCATTGTGTATAGCCAACTTATTGATTTCTATTTGTTGATCTTGTGTCCTGCCACTCTTCCATATTCCTCTATCACTGTAAGTAGTCCCATTGTGGAGATTTTTTGTTTTCGGTACACAGGTTCATGTCATCTGCAAATAGCTATAGTTTCACCTCCTCCTCTCCCATTTGGCTACATTTAATGTCCTTCCGCTGTCTTATGTTGTTAGCTAGGACCACCAGTACGATATTGAATAGAAATGGGTACCATGTACCCTTCTTCAGTGGGATTTTTTTGGTCTTTTCCTCCATTGACTGTGGTGTTGGTGGTTAACTTTTCATAGAGAGCTTGTATAAGCTTAATGAATTTACCTTCCATTCCTATATTTGTAAGTGTCTTAATTAGCTATGGGTGTTGGATGCTGTCAGTGTTTTTTCTGTGTCTATGGATATTATCATATGTTTTTATTCCTTTTCTTTATCAATGTAAAATATTGATGGATTTTCGAATGTTAAACTATCTCTGTATCCCTGGGATGAATTCTACCTGATTGTGGTGGATGATATGTTTTATATACTTTTGTATCCTATTGGCCAATATTTTATTAAGGATTTTTCCATCTATGTTCATTAGAGATATCGGTCTGTAGTTCTCTATACCTGTGTGATCTTTGCACTGTTTGGGTATCAAAGTTATTCTGGCTTCATAGAATGAGTTTGGGAGTTGCAAATCCTTTTCTATGCTCCAAAATAGTTTGTGGAGGATCGGTGTCAACCCCTTCCTGTTGATCCTTTCACAGAACCAGTTCTTAAGCTGCATTGATATTTTGTTATTGGGTGGGTTGTTCTGTTGACTCTGTTCTAGTTGTTAGAGGTTTTTTGCTAACTTATTAACCATAAGCCTCTCTTCTTTTTTATATATGCATTTATTGATATCAAGCTAACTCTAGATAACTGCTTTCACAGTATCCCATAAGTTATGTGCTCATTAGTTTCTAGAAATTTCCTAACATTCTATAAAATCAGGGCCTGTACCCATTCATGTCACAGAAGATTGTTGTTCATCCTCCAATTGACTGCCCTTAATTTTTGGTCATCCTTTTATTAATCTCCAGCTTATGACATGGTGATCCGAGAAATATGTATGAAAATCTCTATGTGTTTGAATTTACCCAGGCTTGCCCCAGCATGTGGTCAATTCTTGAACATGAGCCATGTGGGCTTCAGAAGAATGTGATTTTATTTTGTGTGTATGTGCTTGGATGGAAAACTATAAATGTCTATCAGGTCCAGTTGCCATATTGCATTGTTTAGTTCTGTAGCCTCTTTGGTGTGCTTCTTTCCCAGTGGTCTTCTCTGATAGCAGAGTATTAAAATCACCTAATATCATTGTTGAATCTGTGATCTTTTTTTCATATTTTAATAGTTTGACGAAAGTCGCTGCTCCTTTGTTGGGCACGAAAATATTCAATATGCTAATAATTCCTGGTTTACTGAACCTTTGAGCACATATATAATGCCCCCTCCCTGTCTCTTTTTATGGCTTGAACCTTGAGACTCCTTTTTTTGGAGATTAGGATTGCCACCCCTGCTTTTTTAAGTTGCTATTTTCCAGGTATACTTTCCCCCAGTCTATTATTCTTAGTTTATTTTTGTCTGTGTGCATAAGATTTGTCTCTTGCAGGCAACATATTGTTGTGTTATGTTTTCAGAGCCAGTCCTCAAGCCTGTTTCTTTTAATGTATGAATGGTGGCCGCTGGAATTCAGAGTTATTATCACAATCTGTGGACCCATTGCTGTCATATCATGCCTTGCGTTTTTGGTGTTTTCCCATTTCCCTTAATATCAGTGTGTTGTGTTTGTGTATGGGGCTTCTTTCTTGTCATCTTTTCCCTTTGAAGCCCTGTTATCTTGTTATCTGTTGTTGGTATGTTGGCTTCTGGATGGAGTTGGGCGATATGGTGGTCTCCTGTTTGTGCTTGGTGGAGGTTGATCCTCTGACCATACTGGGTCAGCCAGTATCTTCTGAAGGGTTGGGTGTCTTTCAGCATATTCTTTGAGTTTTTCCTTTTCCTGAAGAGTCTTATCTCCCCAAATATCTTAATGGATAATTTGTCAGGGTAAAGGATTCTTGGGGAGGCGTTTTTTTTTTTTTTTAATTTCCGCTTTTGGAAGATGTTGCTCCACTCTCTCCTCCTCTTCATGGTGTCTTCTGATAAGTCTGAGCACATTCTTACCGGAACTCCTTTTTATGTGACTGTCTTCCTTTCTCTTGCTGCTCTTAAAATTTAATATTTTTTCCTGAAGTCTGATATTTTTACTATTATATGTCTTGGAGAGTTCTTCTTGGGTTTTAGTCTAGTTGATGTCCACTCTGCTTCCTGTATGAATGCCTGATTCTCATTCATTTAGGTGAGAAAATTTTCTTCCAGACATTCCTTCATGATCTTGGCTGTCGACTTGTGTGGTGTGTTCTGCTCCAGTAGATCAATTATTCGAATATTTTTCCTCTTCATAGCATCTGTCATCAACCTCAGCTTACCTTCTGATTCTTTAATTTTCCTATCTTGCTAAGTCTATTTGAGTGTCTTCGAGATCACTGATACGGTTCTCTGCCTCCTCAAGTCTAATCATAAATTCTGTAACCTTGTGTGTGGCATCTGCTACCTCATTAATTAGCACCTGTATTTCCCTTTGGTGTATGGACTTCATCCCCTTTATTGTAGATTTCATATCATCTATCATTTCATCCTTATTCTGCGTTGCTTCCCTTAATTCCTGTATTACTCCAAGCAGACTTATGAAGACTTCTTTCTGTGACAGATCCGTGTCAAATTCTCATATGAGTGTCATTAACTCTGCTACTGTGTTTGGTCTCTCTGCGTTTTTTGTTAAGAGTTATGTGGTCTGTTGACTTTTCCTCTATCCTTTTGTAGGCCCCAAGGAGACCCTTAGGTTTTTCTTTGTGTTACTGTTAAGGATGCTTTCATGGGTCTGTCTGTGACCTACTATAGAGAGGGCCCAGACTACAATGTAGGCAGAGATCCTACATGTTTCAGTGACCAAAAGTGGTGAGGAGTTTCAGTGACCGGAGTGAAATCTGGAGCCTATATTTATGCCCCTGGGCTGTTTTGACCTTGTCTGTCAGGACATGCTTAGCAGTCTTCTTTCTTGTTTAATTAAAAAATATATTTTTTTATTTCCCTCCAATTTTTAAAGATGCCTACTAGAAGCCAAAGGTGAAGGAGGCCTCGCTGCCATGGGATATGTATTAGACAGGGTTCTCTAGAGTGATAAAACCAGATTGCTGATAATTTTATATCTAATAAACTATCCTAGGATGTGTTGCTGATCTAGGGCTCCAAAGCCAGGCTATGTGTGGGGAATGTATGCTCTTCAGATAAAGCATGCATTTCTCTGTGGGCTTGGAGTGCTGAGCTGTTAGGCAAAAGTAGCACCAGCAGGAAGCACAAGGCAGCAGCGTGCCTCTTATGCCTGCCAGAATGGGCTGCAGAAGCAAGACATAGCGTTCAGGACTGCCACCAGTGCTGGGAATGCTCCACAGGGCACTGCAGTGGCATGAACTGGCTCAGGATCTGGCATAAGCAGTGTGTGCTCAGGCAGCAGTTGTGTCGCTGGAGGTGGCAGAGCAATGGGCAGTTCCCAGGGCTTCTGGCCCAGAGAGTGCACCCCAATGAAGCCAGGTGGGGAATGGGAGCACAGCTGGCAGGGGTGCTGGTGGAGGGGTTGCAGGCAACAATGGATGTGTCTCACTCCTAGTTGCAGGTCATCTAACCAGCCACAGGCTGACATCAGGTTAGTTTCCAGGGCCCTGGGTGACCGGAAGAAAAGACCCGAGCCTGGGGATGGATCATTGCTATGTGGGGAGAGGGGAACTGTGGGAACTGTAAACGTCTTTCCACATTGAGTACCATGAGTGGGTAGCTGCTGCAGTGCACAGCTGCCTGTGTCTTGGTGGGGCAGCCAAGGAAATCCTGGCACGGAGACATGGCCCATGGCCGTGTAGACGGCACGTTGGGACAGCTCGGCTTGATGAGCTGAGATTTTCCAAGGATCAGATCACAGATCTCAGGGGCTCTGGTTCAAGATAGATTCGTGGAGGGTTCGGGGATGTTGTCTCAGGGGGTTCTCTCACTCACCAGAATCCTTCCATTAGGCCACCTGGACAATAGACCCACATTGCACAAATGAGCCCTCAGTGCCCACCTGGGCACCACATTCCTATTATCACTATTTTACTTTCAACAGCAAGATTCAGAATGTCCTCTGATATCTATTTTTAGCTTTTCTTTCTTATTTCTTTATAAATGACCTTTTATTTTCTTCATTTATGATGTTCTTGATGTCATCCCACAGCTCACAAAATCTTCTCAATGGTGTTCAATGTGGCAAATCCTTTTTTAGATTATAAATATATATAATGTGAGGCACACTCAGTCAAGGTCATATTTTGGCTATTATAGACTTATTTTAATTTTCCTCAACTGCACCCTGAGTTTACGTATGATCCATAGTTTTTTTTCTACAGTTGGACTATGACCTAATTTTTGCAGCTAATACTGAGCTCCTCCATGATCTCTTCCCACAGATGTATTCAATTTGAATTCTGTGTATTATCTCTGGCTTGGACTATGTGTACAATTGCCATTTATATATTTTTAAAAAGGCAGTGGTAATGAAGCATTTCTTGATATTGTAAAATTCTGCCATTCCACATATTTTCTAACTACTGTTCATTCCTTATTTTTTTGTCAACCTTTTAAGTCCAATCACAAATTATAATCAAAACACTTGATTGAATGTTTGTTCAATCTCAAATTTAAGAGATTAATAAAATTCTCAATTCATTCATAACTAAAATTAGTGTTAAGTACATAAATTTGTGTAATAATTTTATCAACTGGACTTCCTTGTAGTCATGTAGATATTCTCTACCACAGACAGAATAGTATGTCAAGACAGATCTTGAAATGTATTACAGATTCAAGTCTTTCTGATATTCAGTACCATTCCACCTGAGTTTATATTTCCAATTTTTCCCATAAATGCACCATATATTATTTCTTTGAACACTACACCATACAATGTTCCTTTCCTAGTGAGAGTTTGAGAGGTTAACACTTCAGTAGTTATTACATTTAACTTCTTCATAGTCAACTCTTGGCTTGAAAAATCAATAAACCTGTTCACCTTGGGTGACCCTGTTGGCATTTTAAATACCGGTGACATAGATTACAAAAACACAGCACAAAAGAAGTCACTACAGTATGCTAAATTGACAGACAATTGATGGATAAACAGTTTAAGTTGGGTCAAATAACTGTATTCTGGGTAAATCTCTTTAATGAAAGGGATGCTTCAGGTTGTTGTTGTTAGGTGCTATGCAGCTGGCTCTGATCCCTAGTAACCTCATTCACAGCAGAAACAAACACTGCATGCTTCTGTGTCATCCTCACAATTGTTCCTATTACTGAGCCCACTGATGTAGCCATTGTGTCAATACATCTCCTTGAGGGCCTCCCTTTTTTTTGCTGGCTTTTCACTTTACCATATATGATGCTTTCTCCAGGGCCTGATCTCTCCTGATATTATGTTGAAATTATGGAAGATCCAGTCCTGCTCTCCTTGTTCCTAAGGTCCTGGTCACTAAGGACCACTTACTTCTAACAATGCAGATCAGTTTGTCTTATTAGTAACCCATAATATTTTCAAGATTCTCCATCAACACAATGCAAATGCATCTCTCAAGTCATTGGTTTTGCAAACACAATCTCCAATTTCATTTCTATCACCAAGCCAAGTTTTTCCAATTTCTGTTACTTCCTCTTTGTTTCCATTTTTTTGCATTCCAATCACCAAGCTATAATGCATCTTCATTATATATTTTATCCATTTCTTGCTGAAGTCATTGGTAGAATTCTTCACTGTCTTCATCATTAGAGTTTGTGTTGGTGCATGAATTTGAAAAATAATTGTATCAATCGAAATTCATTCACCAACCACAAAAGCTAGTGCTGGAGCCAGTGAAGAATTCTTGTATTTCCTTAGTGGTGGTGAGATATTATCAGCATATCACAGACAGTAATTCATGATGTATTTTGCAAGATGCTTTCTGACAATGAATGCCACAGCATTCCTTTGATTGTGTTACATTCGACATAGTAAATCATATGATTTTCTGATTCAAATTGTCCAATAACAGTCCTTTTCAGCTCAAAAATGACTAGGATATCAATCTTCACGTGTTTTGTTTTATTTTTGGGGCATAGCCAGTTTTCTTAAATTCATAGATTACACATTCCAAGCTCAAATTATTAGAAGATTTTTTTCAGCTGTTTTTCTTTATTTTGAGTGATGCATATCAACAAAAGAATATCCCAAAGGCTCCACTCCCCCACGCTTTACCAGAATCACATCACCATGGTCGATTATCCTCAAATATATAATTTCTTTATTCTTATTTCAAGTGCCCTTGGAACTGAGGTGCCCATCTCCTGGTAGTATCTAACATGTTCTGCTTCCTTTGTTAAATTTTCAGTATCTGACAGTGCTTCAAAGCTATACATAAGGTTTTCAGTGGTCTTTTCCTCTGAAGTGGTGAGTCTAGTCCTCCCTTAATGTCTGTTCTTAATCTGGAAGTTTTGATGAAACCTGTCCACCAGAGTTTTAAATACTGGTGGCAAAGCTTCCAGAATCACACCAAAACACAATCCACTTAAGTATAAAAAACTAACAGACAAGTGGTGGTGTGTCAGGTTACTCATGTTTCACGTTACAGCCTGGGCTATAGACTGCATCAGATTTTCTCTTACAAGAGAGAAAGAGGAGAGAAGTGACCAGAGGGAATGGAACCACCCCACAACCACCAAATAAATAAATAAATAAATAAAAAAATAAATAAATAAATAAATAAAAAGAAAAAAGAAGCATCCCCTCCAGATCAAGTGATTTATTACTGGGATTCTATTAAACCTAATGGAAAATTTATGGTAAGACTCATGGAACTCACTAAGAAACATGAAGCCCACGCGTTGAAAGGAGGCAAGGATCTTCCTCTAGAGCCATCAGGGAGAAAAGAGTCAATGTCCTGAATTAAGACTTTGGGACTCCTGAACTTTGTGAAAGGTTTTGATCAGATCATAATTTAAAAAGCAATAATCCATACACATTCTGATTTAATTCATCATTATAATCCTTTAAATGTACCATGCTTATTTTAATTCCTCTTTGCATTTCTTATTTCCATTCTTCCTTCTTTCGTATTCTTCTAAACTTTCAATTTGAGTAATGCTCCCTTCAGTTTTAAATGGTTGATTAGTCTAACATGAAGGTCAGTGCAGATCCAGGACTGTAGGAACCTCATTGAGGTCTTCCTGTTCTCTATCTGATGGTAAGTCTTACTTCTTTTGATTTTAAGTTCTATTTCACATTTTTCTTTAACTCTACCCCAGACCCTTTAATATGATAGTTTCTGAGAAGTTGGTTGTGAGGATCTGGTACTATATAATTTTTCTACTCTTAGGATGTTTCCATTGGACTAATTGTTTCCTTGTGTCTTTTAGAGTTCAACCCTTCTCATTTGGGATAGTGAGACAACGGTAGTTGCACATTATATGACTAACATGAACTTTCAAAACCCTGATCACTATTTATGAAAGTAGCAAATAGGACACTGAGCTGTGAACTATGTTGTGCCAATTGATGTCGGTGTCCCTCAAGAATATGAGTCTGAGTCTCAGTCCCCAAGAACTCATTCCTGTCATGTCTAAGAATTTTTCTCAACTTTTCCCAATTATGCTTCACCACATTCATACATATATTGGCCACAAATACCAAACTTACATGTAATAATGTGTATATTCCTATTCAATGTTACATCCTCAAAAAGTTAGGAATTTAAATACCATATGACACAGGTTTTAAATTTTATATCACCATTTTTACGTAGTTTTTTCTAGTCATTCATCTGTTTTGTATATAAGGTATTCTGACATATTAACTCATAAGGTAACCTTGCAACTACATGTAGTCTATGCCAGCGTAATATGAGGAGATGGAAATAAATATAATTTTAGTACCAATTTTTAGGTTGCCATCTCCCATGTAAAGTGAAAAACTGTAAAACTCTAGAAGGTGACTCCTTTCAGGCAAAGAAGTATACCCTCCTTAGAATATTAATGTTAAAGTGGATGAATTTTTTTCAATAATTCTCTGTTGATATTTTTCAGTAAGTGGAATCTTTTCTGGAATTACTAAAAATTTCAGAATACTTTATATAAACCATCATTTTGTGATGAATTTTAGCTTCAATGTACAATGTTAGGATATATAGTAAAATGCATGTTCCAATTTCAAACCATTCTTACTTTATTTCAACTACTACAATGTAATTTCTATACCCTGTTAACAAGATAGTAAATGCTGAAAGTACTCAGTTATGTGTGTGCAAAGAAATTTGGGATGTAGATATCTGACAAAACAACTGGAAGAAATCCACAATTATGTTGATTTCAAATAAAGGCAATTCAACAGAATGTGGAAGTAATTGAACATTATCAGTAGCATCAAACATGTGTAAATTTTTTTAGGCACTTTGAAAATGTTTACAGCAAAACATTGACAATAAACTGCAAGAAATTTAAGCTGCGTTCAGAAGACAAGGATGACATTATCATTGCTGATGTCAGATAGGTCTTGGCTGACCTCAGAGAATCACAAAGATGTATACTTCTTTTTTATTGACTGTGTAAATATATTTTACTCCGTGGATCACAGGAAATTATTGCTAATATTGAAAAAAACGGAGGTTATAAAATAGTTAATTGCAGTCAAGTGTAATCATTGCTGATATCAGATGCATTTGGGTTCAAAGCAGAGAATATCAGATAGATGTTTAGTTGTAATGTATTGCCTATGCAAAGGCATTTGACTATTTGGATCAGAACAAAATAGGAATATGTTTGGGAAGTGTGGGAATTCCAGGACACTTTATTATTCACGTTGGAAACTCTGTATAGGAAGTCTGCAATTTGTGCTCTTCTTTATTAAATACTTAAATGCTTTTCTATGTTTTCAAACTAGTATTATTTTCCTATTGCAGGTCTTTAATCAATCTTCTTCCAATTTTGATGCCAGTTTCTCATGCACAGAGTACACCTTCTAAAGTTATTTGCTCAGCATAAAGATTGAGTAAATATGGTGAGGGAGTACAATACTGGTATATCATTCTCATGATTGAAACAATACAGCATTATCCAATCCTGCCTCTTCATGGAACTATTTTCATCTTTTGGACCTGTACTGCCTGCATTCAAGTTTCAATATTAGTGATTTTTTTTGTATAAGTCTTGCAGGTTCAGGCATCACAGAATATTTATTAGGCAGAAATGATAATTTTATTGAAAAATAGTTGAATTTTCCTTCTATGGCAGGGAAATACAAGTTTCTTCTGTCATGGTATTCACTGCATAAAATTGTACAGAGAAAATAATGATAAATATTAACTTTACTTCTGTATGAAAATGTCTACTTTCGCTACAAATTAATTCATATATTATTACATAGTGTGCGGTTCCTAATTTACTATGATATTTGTCTTACATTATTAATTTATCCTATAAAGACAGCTAAAATGCTGATCATCAAAAGCCTAATTAATAAACTCATAGAATGAAGAAAGAATATTACATTATAAACACTAGGAAGAAGCAATTTTGGGATATATTTTTAAGGCTTTGAAACTGAGTTAAAAATTATATTTTCAGTGTAAGGAACTACTTCAGTTTGGGCAAAATTGACATAAGAATTTAAGATTGTGGGACATAACACAGTATATATGTAATTTATTGGGGGCTCTTACAGCTCTTATAACAATTTATACAATTATACCAGTGACTTCCACCCAATCTATAACAATCTGTACACTCATACCCATGACCTTGAGGACATTCAGAGAGACTTCAACCAATGGGAAATACAGTCAAACAAGATAATCAAAGAGATGGAAAAAAACCTGAGGACAATGTCAGATGATATGAGGATCCACAATATTCAAATAACTGGTCTCTCAGTAAAAATATTTATATGAGCTTTTAAGATGAATTTCATAAGATAAATCTTGATAAGACATTTACCAAATTGAACAAATTGTTTATCAGATATGTTGTATTTCATATATTCCCTGAGCCACACAATGAATTTATTGATTGGGTTAAAATTTTGACGTCCTGAGGTTGAACTGCTGGAGTACTGTGCACAATGATGTTAATTTTGATGTAGACATTTTCATCCCACAGTCTTTGAGTAAATATAGACACTTAAAGACCCATGTTAGACCCAAATGTTGCTTGCTACTATATTATCCTCACATTTGCTGGCATGTACAAGTCCATCTTTGAGTCATGTACCAATCCATCCCACAGGTGGTCCATTCTCCTCAATGAGCCTCTTCATCACCAATATTCAGGCCTCCTCCAATGAGTGATTGATCACTTTTAATGACTTGTCCAAAATACAAATGTCAAACAATACTCAAATGTGATATGTAACCTTTTTATTAACTAATTTTCATAAGTTGATCTCTATGCCTTCTTCATAGATGGTTTTCATACAGATGCTCCACTGAAATCTGTGCACCATGGGTGATTTTGCTAGCACTGACATTTGAAAACCAGTGGGGAAAATTCCAGTAACATACAAGCCTGAACTACATGGATATTTAGAGACATACAGTAAATTCCTTTTTGTGTTGTTCTTAGGGATTTAAAAAAATAATGCAATAAGTATCCAATCAAATCAACAAAACTCATTGTCATGGAGTCAATTGCTTACATCCCTGTGTTGTTGTTGTCAGGTTCCACTGAGTCAGTTCTGATGCATAGCGATCCTATGCACAACAGAAGGAAACACTGCCTAGTCCATTGCCATCCTCACAATTGTTCCAATGCTTGAGCCTATTGTTGCAGCCACTGCTTCAGGCCATCTTGTTGAGGACATTCCTCTTTTTCACTATCCCTCTACTTTACCAAGAATGATGTCTGTCTACAGGGACCTCTGATAATGTGTCCAAATTGAATGATACAAAACATTGCAATTAAGATAATGTGCTATGGACATGCCCTCAGGAGAGACCAGTTTTTGGGAAAGGACATCAGCCTTGGTGAAGTAGAGGGGCAGTGAATAAAGGGAGACCCTAGGCCTGATTGGTTGTCACAATGGCTACAACAATGAACTAAAACCTAAAAGCAATAGAAGGCTGACATGGGACCGGGACTGGTTTTTCTTGTTGTCTGTAGGATTGCTAGGAGTTGGAAACAACTCAATGCACCGCCTAATAACAACCAATACTGTCAGACCTTTCTATGTGCTATCTTTGAAATGGCATGCTAATTACAAAGACACAAATGATATAAAATAAAAATACCAGTAAACATGATATACTAATATGAATGTAACAGCACCCTGGAGTCATGAAATTATTAGATTAATAAGCAGAAAAAGATTGTTAAGAGATGAAGAAAGTAAATTATATTGATAATCAGTATATTCATCACAATTCTAAGTTTATAAAAGAATTTTTGAAATAATATATCCTACAAAGTAATACTTTTTCACTTTCATGTCTTTCCTTGGACAACACATATACAAATATGCCTTTGAACTTTGAGTCTGGCTTTATATTTGATACATCAGTTTTCCAGAAAATCAATGAGCTACAGTATGCTCTTCGATGCCTTTGGGATTAAACGTTGTCATGTATGCACCGAACATTCTCTGTACAGCTACACTACAAAAGGGGGATGCTTCTTCTCCACACCATTCCATTCTGCAATGTTTATTGGCATTCTGTTTTATATCCATGGGGAAGCACAATAGTTTTTAAAACTGACGAAACAAAGAGATGCAGATATAGAGATTTTTATATTTCCCTGTCAACATTGATTCTGAGGTCAAAGATCATACTCTACCTGGTTACAGTCTTTTGAATTTTTTCATGTTTTTACTTATTGCTCAGAATACAGTCATTTGAGTGAATGTATAATGTGAAATAGAAAAGAGCGCATAATGTTGAGCATATGCTAGGATTTTAAATAAATTTCAATTAGGTCAAATTGGTTGACTCTATTGTTCACACTTCTTTGTGTATCTTTACTTTTTTGCTCTAAATATATCCGTAACAAATACTTCCAATTGTATCCTTCATCACATGTACGATTCAAAGACTTGAATTTTGTTGATCATGTTGTTCAGCTATCAACATCATGTTTCCAAATTATCTAATGTGTGCATCTGATGTCCTTGTTTCAACAGTTGTTATGAGTCATAATCAAAGCAGTTTTATTATGATAGGATTTTACTAAATATTCCTGTTATCGTCAAAAGTTTTTTTCTTTTCGTACATGCACTGTGATGCTGTGTTATTGTTTGCAGACAATGGTTGTGACATCTTAGCTGAACGAACATTTCTAAATTGGAACTTAAAATGCAATGGCAATGTGGTTGCCTGCACTAGAGAATTGATTTCCAAATACATATTGTACAAATATGTTCCCATTTATGTCTACAATATTATTTTTGGTGTTGCTGCTGCTGTTACTATAGCTTCCATCATGTCGGCTCTGATTCAAAGCAATGCTTTACATACAGGACACAAATATTGCCTTGTTCCGCGTCACCTTTGTGATCTTTGGGTTACTGAAGCTTCTATTTAAATTTATCTTCATGTAATTATATTATGTAATACTATTGCTTACATATTACTAGATATATAATACAGACCTAAGTTAAGAAATATTAGTAATTTAATTTTCATTATCTGTTACAGACTATGTATTTTGATTTGGATTATCCTCTAGCCAGAACAGAAGGGCAGGACTAGGGTCATGGTAATGGGGGTGAGGAAGCATCAAAGAACAGAGGGACATTCTGAGTTTCATCGGTGATTTACTGAGCACTGGTTGACTCATTCCTTCCTTGTGACCCTTCTGTATGGGGATATCCTATTTCTACAGATGGGGTTTGGATCTGTGCTCTGACCCTGCTCATTCTCAACAATATGGTTTTTTGTTTTGTTCCATTTTGTGTGTTCTGATGCTTGTTATCTGATCCTACACCCCATGATCACACAGGCTGGTGTGCTTCTTCCATATGGGCTTGTTGCTTCCATGATAGATGGCTGCTTGTTTAACTTCAAGA
Source organism: Tenrec ecaudatus (assembly GCF_050624435.1). Lineage (NCBI taxonomy): Eukaryota > Metazoa > Chordata > Mammalia > Afrosoricida > Tenrecidae > Tenrec > Tenrec ecaudatus. The sequence goes on from NC_134531.1 coordinate 198,545,436, forward strand.
CTTTAAGACCCCAGATGTTATACCTTTTGATAGCTGAGCCCCACAAATTTCTTCACCACTTTTGCTTATGCACCCATTTTGTCGTTAGCAATCCTGTAGGGAAGGTGCCAGGTTGTTAGAACAAAGTGTTTTTGCCTTGAAGGAGCGCTTGAGCAGAGGCCCCAAATCTGTTCACATCCTCAATGTAATGCCATTTAAATATATGTGCATGGGACAAACCCAGCATTTTCATGCATTAATATATTTTCATATGTACACACCTATGTTAACAACTCTCTATAGATCTTTGCTTCCTAGATATTTCCTGTTTCCCTTTATCTTCCATATGCTCCACCGTCATGCTTACACTTCTTCTGCCTCTTAGTCATTCCACTCAACAAGATTGCTGTTGCTCCAACACCACAAAGATCTCTACATTCTCCTTGTTGATTTTAATTTCCTAATTATTCGCCTGTCTATGGCGTTGTTCGCTCACTTCTCCCTTCTCTTGCCTCCTCTTCCTCACAAGTCTCTGAAAAACCTTGGTCTCATTGTTTTCTCCTCTGGATTGCTTCCCATGTCTATCTTATTTAGTTAGGAAAAACAACAACAATGGAGACAAAACAAAAAGAAAACAAAAGATTGAATAAAAAGAGAAAAATAAAAGTAAAACTGGCATAAATAATTCCAGAACTATCTCACCTTCATGAGTCTCTCCTCTCTTGGGGGGTTCTGAGAACTGCTCCTCCTAGTCTGAAGCCTAGGGCTTCCCAGGGCCTTTGTGGCTTCCTTTGCTCCTGTTGTTGACCTGCTATGTTCCTTCTTGGTTTGCCCCCTGGAGGGGGTCTGGGGGTGGGGTCTTGGGGGCTGGAGAGGAGCTGGTCAGATCAGACTCACTCCCTGCCTTGTGTCCACAATATTGTCCTCTATTGCTGTATGCGCCAGCGAGGGGACATACTGTGTCCTGCTGTTGTCAGCTCTACAGTGCTCTTTGTGCCTTAGCAGCTCTGTGCAGGGACTCTGTCCTCAGGGCTTGCTGTGCCAGTGTGGGGCCTAGTCCCTCACTGTCTCTTTCTCCTCCTTGGTTTGCTTCTATCTGGGCATGACAGCGAGCTCTCTCCCAGCCTGTAGGTTAGTGTTTTCCTCTGTAGCACATACTTCTAGGGAGAGGTTCGGGTTGGCTTTGATTGGGGCCCTGTAGACATCTCTGTTCATGAGTTGTTCCATGTTGCCCTCAAGTTTTGGCATGCCATGGTGGGGTCTGCACTTACACTCGCATTTCTGTAGACAAATTAACAATTACCTCCCCCTGGGTAGATTAGTGCTCTGCTCCCCCAGTGCCTTTACCTCCCTCATATTTTTCCCTTTTCTCCCCCCACCTCCCACCCACCATTTCACCTTCTTTGTGTTGAAATGACATGTACATCCTTGGGTTTCGTCTCTCCCCTGGCCTATTGCTTGTACCACAAACTATATAGTGTGAGATGTGGGGCCTTTTTTGATTTAGTTAAAGTTTATTGTGCCAACCTGGCCAATAAACACATGTGGGGTTAATTGAAGGGCAGAGACATAAGTGGCTCAGTGAGCCTCGCCTTTCCAGTTCTCATGCCTCTTTCTTTCTGATGGTTGGATCAGGGTGCAGCTGCCTTGGACAGTTCTCTGCTTCAGTTGGCAAGGCTCACTTCCTGCAAGACATCCCTAAAACCATAGGGACCTACCCCGATGCAAATCCTGGGTGCTGGAGCACTCATGTGGAGGTTCCAGCTACCGCTGAGATGCTTACTGGTTTACTGATTTGGCTTTCCTCCTGAAGTCAGCATCATTGCATGTGTTTTGTGAGATGGAGGAGGGCTTTGTGGATTGGTGTTGGACATATGGGTTAATGTTGGACTTGGGGGCTTGGGAAGCACTGGGTTGGGATATTTTCTTGATGTGCACTTAACCTTTATATAAAACTCTCTCTTGTATATGAGTTTCTGTGGTTATGTTTCTCTAAAGTACCCAGACTAATACATCTACTGTGCTGATCATACGTACCTCCGTGGACTCATGTTGTACTTCTCCTTTTATGATTGGCTAACTTTTTTTCAGCATTAATTCCTTCAGCTCTTCCCAGGAGACCATGTGCTCCCCGGATCTTCAGTGCTTTTTGGTGATGTCTAGTACTCCATTGTGTGTATATACTAGTGTTTTCTAATCCACTCCTGTATCGATGGGAATTTACACTACTTCCAATTTTGTGTGATTGTGCACTGCACCACAATAAACATTGGAGCTCAGACACTGGCATTTCTCTATTTCTTACCTCTTCTTGATAGATGCCCAGTAGAAGGATTGCTGGGTTGTGAAGAACCTCAATTTCCATGATTTAAATATCACAAGACCACTTTCCTCAGAACTGTACATATCCGCCCAACTTCTAGCAGTAGAGGAAAGTTCCTTTCTTTACACATCCCCTCTATCATTTGCTGCTCTCTGATTTTCTGATTTGGGATCTCCTCAAGGCTGTTAGGTGATATCTTATAGTTATTTTAATTTGCCTTCTTTGAGGGTCAATGATCAGGGGCATTTTCTCATATGCTTATTAGCTATTCAGGTCTCCTCCCTAGTGTAACTGCTGTTCAGTCCTTTTGCCCACTTCCTCAGGGGTTAACTACTTTCTTCTTTTTGCAGGCTAAGAAGGCATTGTACATTTTAGTACAAATCCCTTTGTCTGTTGTTATTGCTCAAATGCTCTCCCAGTCTGTGTGTTCTCTTCTTACCCTCTTGCTGAAGTCTTTTGATGCACACAGGTGTTTTATCCTTAATATGTGCTACGTATTGATTTATGGTTCACTTGTGCATGTACCCTTAAATATGGCAGTTAGCTAATGCATTCACTGCACCAAGGTTCTTGGGTATGTCCTAATTCCTTCATTGATGATCCTGGTATTTTTGAGTTTAACTGCTGGGTCTGTGATCCACCTTGATCTTGTGCAGGGGTTGAGGTAGGGCTCTCATTTAATTTGCCTATATTTGGCTATTTTTGTTTACAGAATTACTTGTTAAGAGGGACTCCACCTCCCGCAGGATGGTTTTGGGGCCCTTGTGGAAGATCATTTGCCTATATGCTGATGATTTTATTTCTGAAATTTCTGTTCTTTTCCATTGGTCTTAGTAATGGGTGGTACAGGATATACATGCCTCTCCCTTCCCCCTTTGCTCTCCAGAATCCCTCTGTGGCCTCCTAGGGATTTGAGAGCCCTTTTTTCAATAATTGTGCTTGCTCCATTTTAGTTCCTTCCTTTATATTGTCTGGTGTGCCTCTTTGGGCAGTTGCATTCTCTCTCTCTCTCTCTCTCTCTCTCTCTCTCTCTCTCTCTTAACCCAGGAAGAAGGAGGAGGAAGAGAATCAGATTCTACCCCTAACAAGATTTGAGAATGGGAGGAATAGGACAGGGAAAGATTGTGCATTACATTCATAAGTGTCATGGTTTCCAGTGAGGTCCTGAGCATCTCCTCTGTTTGAGTGTCTGACAGGAGAGTAGATATGTGCAACCGTAGGACCAGAAGCAGACTGTTCAGGAGTCAGGCTAACTAGGAGTGTGCAGAGTCTAAAGGTTCACCTGAGGGCAAGGCAATAGAGTACAGTGATCCCCCTTTCCCTCTTCTTCCCCTGCACACCAGCTTTGTTCCTGGGCTTCGTTTTTCCTTCTCCAACTCTCCTCTCATGTCAGAAGCTGTGCCACTGCTCATGTCAATGGACATATTCCTGTGTCTTCTACACATTGCCCACAAGTCCCACTAGTCTCTTTGTTGGTTTCCAATTAAGTTAATTTTAAATTTAAAAAATAAAATCATTTGAGTGTCCAACATAAAATCAAGACATAATTTAGTTATGATTTACAATTTTTTAATCAAATATGGTAGACAATGTTTCCATTTACTAGATAATATCAGTAATAAATGTGAAAGTGTACTGTAAGAATAATGGTTCTTCTTACATGAACAATATATATTTAGTTACTGTACACTTGTAACATTTCAAGTATATGCATCAGAATCATTATTAGAAAGAGGAATAAAGAAACACACACTCACATACACACAAAAAGTGAAATGTACCTTAATATTGTTTCCTTGGTAGACCAAGTTTAATTAACTCTCAGATATGATATTAAACCACACATTTACTAATCATGTCAGTGGTTAAATGTTATCATTTACATATTGGTTGTATTACTTTTCAGCATGCATATGTAATCTGCACAAGGTGTAAGGAAGATGAGAAAAGAATGAGTGCATTTGAATTATGGCGTAGGCAAAGACTATTGAATATAATGTCGATTGTCAGTAAAAGACACAAGGAGGAAAACTGTAAAAAGATGATTGACACAATGAATGCAACAATAAGCTCAAGCAGAGTAACAACTATGACGATGGTGTAGGGTTTCTCACGCTGCAGTTCTCCTACTCTCTTCCTTAGACTCCTGTATTGGAAAAAGTAAGGCAGAGGGTCCCTTGGAAGCAAGGTTGGCAGGACCTCACCTTACACACTTTGGACATTTTGTCAGGAGAGATCAGCCCCTGGAGAAGATCATCGTGTTTGGTAAAGTGGAAGGGCAGCGGGAAAAGAGGAAGACCTTAAATGTGATGGATTGACACAGTGGCTGTGTCAAGGCATCAGGCCTAGGAACTGTAGTCAAGATGGTACAGGATTGCGCACTGTTTTATTCTGTTGTGCACTGGATCACTATGGTCTGGAGCTGATTTGATGGCAATGAACAATAACAACATGAGTAAGAAACTTTTTGAACTCACATAACAAAAATTCTTTAAAAATGGTTCATAATTTAAATTTATCTTTTGAGACTTAGGAAAAGATAAAAAGGCACAGTTCATTTTTCTGACTAATAACATTCCTGCCTTGGACACTCATCATATGGTCATATTCTAAATGTCATTTTGTTCAATTTTAGTATTACTCTAATGATAAGATTAGGAGCCATTTTGGTTTAAACTACTAAACCTTTAACTGCAAACAAACAAATAAGCAAACAAACAAACAATGCTGGCTGTTTGAAACCAAGCAGCAGCTCCACAGGATAAAAATCTAGCATTCTGCTTCAATCAATTTTACAGACTAGAACACTTTACTGGTTTGAAAACATTGACAGGCAGTTACACATTACCACAAGAGTTCTGAGTCAAAATTGACTCCAAACCTCCTGTAAACCATAACAAATACGAAAGTTTCTGTTTTGTCATATAATAAAGTCAAAAAAGCTAATATGGCTTATCTGTTATTGAATTCTGTCGATATCCATGGCCATCAAATTAATTTTTTCTCAGTCCAAGTCTGTAATGTTTATAAGACCAGATTACCAAGTTTATTCCTTTTATGAAGTGATTGAAAGTTTAGAACACAGACCTTCTGGTTATTGATCTAGCAGATAAACATCGAGCAACCAAGGGTCCCTTGAACACTATATTAAAAAGAGAATATATAGAAATACAGATTTAGCAAAAGATACAAGTTTAAAGCAGTGATGTCATAGGTGTCAGGAAATGTGTATTTTAATAGACAAAAACAATATCAAGTTTCTCCTATTATTTCATTGAAGAGACATAAGTAAAATGATTGTTAATTATAATCGAAGCCAAATTTCAGGTGAGAAGAGAATATGATCTTTGAACCGTTGTCGCTTCTGCAATCCAAGTAGGAATGTGTTGATATAATGAGAGTTTTCCTGAAAGAGGTGAATGTTCTTCTTATAACTCGCCTTATAGCCTCCTTTATCTGCTTGTTTCTAAGAGTGTAGATGACAGGATTCAAGAAAGGAGGAACTATAGAATAAAACACAGAAATGACCATGTCCTGTACCTGAGGAGAGTTGGAGCTTGGCTTCATATACACAGAAGCCCCAGAGCCAAGGAAAACTATGACAATGAGGATGTGCGGGATACAGGTGGAAAAGGCCTTTCTGCGTTCTCTTCTGGTTGGAAACTTGAGCACAGTGGAAAATATGTGAACGTAAGACATGGTGATGAAGGAAAAGCAGCCACCACCTAGTATCACCGTAGAGGCAAAAATGACAATTTCATTGGATAAGGTGTCAGAGCAGGAGAGCTTCAGCAGAGAAGGGGCATCACAGAAAAACTGATGAACCACATTAGAATGACAGAAGGACAGATGAAATGTGTTCCCAGTGTGCCCAGCGGCATAGACCAGACCACTGAGCACAGAGGCCAGCGTCATTTGGACACAGACACGAGGGGTCATGATCACATGGTAGTGGAGGGGCTGGCAGATGGCCACATAGCGGTCACGGGCCATGATGGTGAGCAGCAGCAACTCTGCATAAGCGCATAAAAATACAAGGAAAACCTGAACTGCACATCCAACCATGGAAATCGCCCTGTTGTTTAGCAGGAAGACGACACACGCCTTGGGTACAGTAACGGAAATGTAACACATGTCCAAGACAGAGAGATTCAAGATAAAGAAATACATGGGTGTATGAAGTCTTTGGTCAAGAATGATCACTGTGACAATGAGAAGATTTCCTGTGAGAGTCGCCAAGTACATTAGTAAAAATAGCATTGTGTGCAAGACTCTGAACTCCCACACATCAGAAAACCCTGTAAGCAGAAATTCAGTCACTACGGTAGAGTTAGGCATTTTAATATAATTTCTTTAAAATTTTGAGGGTTGCATTTAAAATTTCCTAAAAAATAAAAACAACAAAAATCAAAGGGGAAAGATATTGTAACTATGTGCATTGATACCCATTTATCCATTATTTTTCCTATATCTGGCATTTCTAAGTACAACATACCATAATATTACCCCTCTCTCCTATAGTATTTCTCCTGGTGGAAATTATTTCTGAGTGGCAGCAAAATAAATTGTGCTCAGATCGGTTTTCTTTTCTATCACTGATGTATACATAATATGGGGAGTCAATCATTTAAAATTTTCCCGACAGATTTGTTGCATTAATATAGGTAATTTCAAATTATGTGCATTATTATTAGGATATATTTAGTATATAATTATTTGGTGGCCAAATACAACATATTGAGAGAGAGTAGACTACAGTTTTATCAGAATATCTCAATTTTTTATGACTAGTTTTATTTCATTTTTTCCATATTGAAGAAAAATTATTATTTTTATATCCATTTCCACCTTCATTTCCCACAAGGTATGGTTTTAGGTAGACTGCTCATTTTCTCTCTGTTTACTTTTGCAAACTAATTTATTACATATTAAAGGGTGATTTTTATTCCTATTTAACCTAGATAGCATTGTTAACCAAGTGAATCATAATTGTACCAGGTTTCATTTATTTAAGCTAGCATACATAGTTTACATTATTCCCAAATTCTACAATATTATTCTCATTGTAATTGTGCAACTCATAAAATTATATAGAAACATAAAAATGAAATAACTCTATGAAAAGACCAAATAAATGAGTGTAATAATCACTGCCACAGACTCAAAGACCACTCTGAGGCCCTCGAGAGCGCAGTGTAGAACTTCACCTGTGGCTTTCTGAGTCTGCAGCTCTTTGTGGGAGTAGACAGTCTCACCTTTCTCCCATGGAGCATCTGTGGTTTCAAACTGTTGACCTTTTGGATTGCAATGCAATGTGCACCTACACCCATTGTTGTTGTTAAGTGCCATAGGATTGACTGCAATCCATAGGGAACCTAAGCACAACAGAGCAGAATATTACCTGGCCCTGCAGCATCCTCACATCCTAGCTTTTGCCCATTGTGGCAGCTGCAGTGAAGCACATCAATAGTACTGACTGAAGTCTAATAAGTAATCAAAAGGTAAATCTAAATCACAACACTCTGCTTTTTAGAGTAATTATTTGTTTTTAAAATGAACACGACAATATGAAATATCCCGAAATGCTATGCGTAGAGTTTGTAAAGTTTAAAATATGTAATCCTTTAGCTCCATATTTGACAGTGGATGGGTCTGTCAGTCATTGGAGAATTTTACGTAGGAGATTAGAGAATTACATGATTCTCACATCCCTAAAAGGTAAAATTAAACTGTTCTTTGACTTTTATAGAACAAGTGAGAGTATACTCTTTCATGCCCCCAAATTATCAGATGTTTTGTTCATTGATGGATTTTTCATGTACCCACATATCAATTAATCTACTATAATTTTGTCAAATTTCAAAAATATTGTGAGATTAATTATAGTCAGATAATGATCTGACAGCAGTCTTGATGGGAGCTCCGTAAATGTAATTTTGTCCAAATGCTCATGCATCCAATAATATATTAGAAAGTACTAGAATTATAATTTAACAAAGGGATCTGTCCTTATATAATTTACATGTATGTCATATAATCACTGATTCTTTCTGTAGAAAGAAAATATAAAATTGACTACTTAGAATAGAAAAGTGTTTTTAAATATCATTAGTTAGATATTAAAAATAGCAAATAATTTTTGTTCAAGCAAAATATGTTTGAGTAAATATATTAGTATAAATGTATACTTTCCAACTAAGAACTGAACACAGAGACTGTACACAGCTTATTTCTGGACCTGCCACACTTTCTAGCATCAGCAAGTTAAAAGGCCATTTTCCTCTCCCTCTGTGTTTACATGAACAGCTGTGAATTCTCCTACGATGACTGGGGTTAGTTAAAATAGATTTAAAAATGTAGCTCATGCATGTCAGCACATTCCCTGTTTATATATTCTATTTTGATCTCAGTTACACTGCTTCCGTGTAAACCAATGAACCCTATGAGAAGTAAATGAAGTCATGTATTCATGTAGTAACAATGAGAAAGTTGAGAAAAAATTAACTTCAGAACAATGAATACTCACAAGTTGTTATTAAATATGTTGCATAGGCAATCAAGGATTTCTGGTAAGGATGCAGTATTTTAAGTGAAGACAAAAATGAGTAGGTATAGTTCACAAAATGACTGAGACTCGGACAGCCATCCTGCTTTATAACTAGCGCCTCTGTGTTCAGATAGATCTAAGAACAGGACATTGCCCTGAGCACAAGAAAACTCCTGGGAGTGCATCCCTTGGCATTCAATAATAGCCAGCTCCCAGCAGGAATTTCAAAAAGGTAATTGGCTCTACATGGACAGTGGACAGGACCCTAAGTATGGGTCCTCTCCTTGAGATGTTTATGTCTCAAGATATGTTAATATAATTGACCATTTAAAAAAAATGATGAATATCATGGCAATGCACCTGAGAGGAATTACTGAACCCGTACTGAAGACTGAACATCGTAGTGGGACAGGAGGAAAGCAAATGGAAATAGCAGAAAGAATTAGGAGTCAAAGGACATTTGTAGGCCTAAATACAGGAATGCAGATTTTTAAATATGTTTTATATAATGATAGGAAATATAGATATTTGTATATATATGTTAAGTATTAAGTTAGGAGATAGATATTGGGCCTCTCCTCAAGTAGTCCCTAAACACAAGAACACTTTTTTCTAATAAGCCGGCATTCAGTGTTGCTCACCTTCCTAGCAGGATCCCTGAAGGCAAATGGGTACATAAGCAAATGTCGTGAAGAAAGCTGATGGTGCCTGGATATCACAGGATATAGCATCTGGGGTCTTAAAGGTTTGAAATTAAACAAGCAGCCACCTGTTGAGAAGACAGCAAAGTCCACATGGATGAAGCACACCAGCCTGTATGATCATCAGATGTTGATGGGATCAAGTATCAGACATCAAAGACCCAGAACAAAAAATCATATCAATGTGAATGAAGGGGAGTTCAGAGTGGAGAATCAAAGTCCACCTGTAGACAATTGTACATCCCTTTACAGAACGGTCACAAGGAAGAGACAAGCTAGTCAGGGTGCAGTATAGCACTGATGAAACATACATTGAGTTCTCAAATGCTTCATCTCCCCACCCCCCGCCTCAGACCCAACCCATCTAATGACCCCAATTCTACCCTACAAATCAGGCTAGCTACATATAAGAGCTGGAAGCATATGGAATCCAGGACAGATAAACCCCTCAGGGTCAATAATGAGATTAGCTATACCAGGAGGGTTAGGGTAATACAGGGGAGGGAACCGATCACAACGATCTACATATAACCCCTTTCCATGGGGATGGGCAATAAAAAAGTGGGTAAAGGGAGACATCAGTCAGTGTAAGACATGAAAATAATTATAAATTATCAAGGATTCATGAGGGAGGGAGGGTAGAGGTTGAGGGTAAGAACTGATACCAAAGGCTAAAGTAGAAAGAAAATATTTTGAAAATGATGATGGCAACTTATGTACAAATATGCTTGTCACAATGGATGGATGTACAAATTTTGATAAAAGATGTATGAGCCCCAAATAAAATGATAAAATAATGGTGAAGATTGATATAATGATTTAAATATGCACAAAATTCTCAGTTCTTTTGTGTATGAAAGTACATGATCACAGAAGGAGAAGTCAAGGATCCTATTGTTGATTTGATTCCACAGTTGTACTTGTTAAGTGCTGCAAAGTCAGTTCTGAGCCTGAGTGACTTTAGGCTCCAGAGAAAAATACACTGCCTGGTCCTTAACCTCCCTCCCCATTGCTCTTCTGCTGTGGTCCCTGGTTGCAGCCACAGTGTCAGTGCACCTCCTGGAGAAACTTCCTCTTGGTCACAATGCCTCTACTTGACCTAACACCATACCTTTCCCCGGCATTGGACTCCTGACACTATACCCAAAGTATGTAAATGAAGTCTTGTCATCCTTGTCTGTAAGGAGCACTCTGGAGTTACTTCTTCCATTACAGATCTGTGTGTCCCTTTAGCAGTCCGTGTACTTTCCATATATTCCTCCAGCACCACAACTTAAATGCATCGAATCTTTTTCAGTCTTTTCATGCACTGTCCCACTTCCACATGTAAGGAGTCACTGGAAAATACCATGACTTGGGTCAGGTGCACCCTAGTTCTCACAAGATCACCCTTGTTTTCAATACTAGACAGATGTGTGGTGCAGCAGCTTTAGATAATGGAAAACAACTTTTAATCAGATTGATGCTTCCATGAGCATGGAGTGTGGATCGAAGCAAGAAAAAATTCCTTCTCAACTTCAACATTGTATCCATTTATCATGATCATGTTCTCTACTGTTCCAGTTGTGAGGGATTTGGTCTTACTGCATAATGAATTGCCATCCATACTGGGAGAAATTAATTGCAAATATAAGTTATGATACCAGTACTTGAACTTAAAATATAAAATAAATAAATTCACAATATGACATGTAATTCAAAGTCACCAAAATATCTGAATAGACACGTAAGAAGATATACAGAGGGCATATAAGTAGATAAAAAGATTCTCTTTGTCTCATGTTAGGAATAATTGCAAATGAAGACAACATTGAAATAAGCTCCATAACTGATATAAAGGGCAAAATGAATATCCCTGACAACAGCGAGATGGTAAGGATACAGAGCACTAGAAGCTGCATTCATTTTTGGAGGAAATGAATAATTAATTATTTACTTCTGTAAAAAATTTGAAAGTATAAAGCAAAATATACTTTTATCCTACAATGTAGCAAACAATCAAAAATGCAGGTATTTATCCTATTGATTTAAGGACATATAACGACAAAAAACACTTTCACAGATATTTTAGTTTTATTCAATTTGTCATTGTCATCAAGTCCATTTTTACTTCATAGCTTTATTCCACTGTGCTCCCATTTAGAAGCACCCAAGATGCTTTTCAAAAGATCAATGGATGAACAACATGAGGTATAGGTATGTAATGCAATGTTATTTAGTAATAATGAAGGTGGAGTGTGAGTCCACAAACAAAAGCATAATAACCTGACTTGCCTATTGCTAAGTGAAATGAAGCAGCTTAAAAGGGACATGTGTATGACCTTGACCACAGGACAATCTGGTAAAAAGGAAAACAGAAGGAAGAATGAAAGATCAATGATTTCCCAGGGTTTCAGAAGAGATGAGGAGGGGGGATAGGTGGTGTCGGAAATGGTTAGTGCAAGGAACCTATTCTCTTCTGTAATGTGGTTCCTGTAGTGGTGGATGCACGACTTTATGCATTTCCTAACCCCTAGGTTTAAGAAGTATTGAACCATGATTTCAGAGTGACGTTAGTTAAATATTTTTTTCAGTTAAATATTTTGTCAGTAATGGTTCATCAATTATAACAAATGTACCACCCTAATGGAAAGTTGCTAATTATAAGAGAGGAAGCTGTTAGTGTAGAAAAGGTCAAAAGGGAAACTCTCACTATTTGCTTGATTTTCAAATAAATCTAAAACTTTTCTAAATTTTAAATTTACTCTACGTACTTTAATCTCTGTTCTATACTTTGGCAACTGCCCAAATTTTGTGTTAATGTATTTTGTTCAGTTTTGTTATGAGTTAGTTTTTAGTCATGCTATTTCTATCTAGAGCACTTGAAATCTCTTTTTCTTATTCTTTTAGTATGTTATAAATTGTTTACATTCATTTTTAGTTTCACATATACATCTTTAAATTGTCTATGAAGCTGTACTGTTTCTACAGTATTGTTTTAACAAAGTAGATCTCACCCCACCTCTATCTCATGAAGCGACTACCCTGTATTTAGAGAATCACCATGGAAAATTCATTATAAGAAGTAATAAGCCAAAAATGGAAGAAGCAAATAATAAACAAAAAACCCTCACATATTTGGAGGATTTGGTAGAATATTGTTGTTGATTTCATGTCCTGAGATTTACTGCGTAAATATATATGGCCTATTTCTTTAAGAAAACAAATTATTAATAATCCCTTCAGATCCTTCTATTCCCTCAATCACAAATATGTTAATAGCTTAAAAAAAGGAGGAAAGAAAGTGAAATCGAAGTAGACTTGCAACTTTAGTAATTATTTCATCTCAAGCAAACAAATGAGTAAACAAAGAAGCAGTAGCAAAGACACAAACAAATCAAGATGTATGATTTTCTTCCCAAACATATTTTATTAAGTAAAAGAAGCTAATCTCAAAAGATGACATATTGTATAGCGAGTATGTTAAAGATGACTAGAGGTTAGAGTCAAAGAAAAACTGGCAGCTAATGTGCAGTCCAAGAGAATTTGGTATGGGGAGGGGTTAATACAAAGTATTGTATCTAAATGGTGAATGTGGTTAAATCACACAAGTAATTTGCAAAATGTCATCACACTACAGTTTTTAAAAGTGAAATTTTTATTGGTGGCTCTCATCATTTTCTAAACATTTACTTTTTATTTGAGCCCTTGGCATCAGATCTTTTTTTCCCCACCTTCCTTGCTTCCCATTCTGTGACTCTTTGAGAGATTATAAATTATTATTATTTTCATATCTTATACCAATGGTTGTCTCCTTCACCCACATTTCTCTTGCGCATCCCCCTGGTAGGTGGGGGTTTATGCCTCAATGATTGCCATGGGTTCCCCTTCCTGCCTTCCCCCTCCCCTTCCTGTGACCCTTCCTGGTATAGTTACTCACATTTTTGTTTCTGAGGGGTTATCTGACCAGGATTCTGTGTGGGGTGCTATCATCTGTACCAGTGTGCATATTTTTGATTTGTGTTATCCTCTAGCCAGAACTGAAGGGCAGGTCAAGGTCATGATAATGGGGTGAGGAAGTGTCAGAGAACCATAGGAATATTGTGTATTTCCCTGGTGATTTACTGCACCCTGGTGGACTGATCCTTTTCTTGTGTTCCTTCTGTGAGGGGATGTCCTATTTCTACAGATGGGTTTGGGGTCTCTGCTCCAGCCCTGCACATTCTTAATAATATGGTTGTTTTGTTTTGTTTGGGGTGTTCTGGTGGGTGAACTGGTTATTTGATCCTGGACACCTATTGATCGCACAGGCTGTGTGCTTCTTCCATATGGGCATGTTTTCTCTGATAGATGGCTGCTTGTTAGCTTCAAGCCTTTAAGACCCCAGATGTTATATCTTTTGATAGATGGGCACCATCTCATTTCTTCATCACTTTTTCTTACATACTAATTTTATCTAAAGCAATCCTGTAGGAAGGGCGAGCATCAAAGAAATCAGGGTTGGTGGGATAAAGTGTTCTTGCATTAAGGGAGGGCTTGAGCAGAGGCCCCCAAGCCCATCCACATCCTCAATGTACTGCCGTTTAAATATATGTGAATAGGCCAACACCTCCATTTCTATGAATTAATATATTTACATATGTACACACCTATGTTTACAACTCTATATATGCTTCCTAGATATTTCCTGTTTCCTTTTATCTTCCTCCTGCCCCACCATCATGCTCACCTTTCTACTGGTTCTTAGTAGTTCCTCTCAACAAAATTGCTGTTGCTCCAGCACCATCAGGATCTCTACATTCTCCTTGTTGTCGATTTTAATTTCCTAATTATCCCCTGTCTATGGCGTTGGTTCCTCACCTCTCCCTTCCCTTGCCTCCTCTTCCCCTCAAGTCCCTGTAGAACAATTGGCCCAACTGCAGTCTCCTCAAGCTTGCTTCCCATGCCTATCTTATATAGGTAGACAAAGCAATAATAAGGGAGATATAAAACAAGAAAACAAAAACTGATTAAAAAGGAAAAAATAAAACTACCAAAAATGGCATTAATTATTCCAAATCTGTCCGTCTGACCTTCAGGATTCTCTCCTCATTGGTCTTGTGGGGTTCTGAGACTGATCCTTCTAGCCAGAAGAGTATTTTGGGGGCTCCTCAGGGACTTTGTGTCTTTGCTTTGCTCCCATTGCTGATCTGCTATGTTCCTTATTGGCTTGCCCCCTGGAGGTGGCCTGGGGGTGGGGTCTTGGGGGCTGAAGAGGAGCTGGTCAGATCAGATTCACTCCCCGCCTTGTTTCCCCAGTATTGTCCTCTATCGCTGTACGCTCCAGCGAGGGGACATACTGTGTCCAGCTGTTGTCAGCTCTACAGTGCTCTTTGTGCCTTAGCAGCTCCGTGCAGGGACTCTGTCCTCAGGCTTGCTGTGTCAGTGTTGGGTCTAGTCCCTCACTGTCTCTTTCTCCTCCTTGGGTTGCTTCTATGTGGGCATGGCCGGTCAGCTCCTCTCCCAGCCTGTAGGTTTAGTGTTGTCCTCTGTAGTACATAGTTCTAGGGAGAGGTTCGGGTTGGCTTTGATTGGGGCCCTGTAGACATCTCTGTTCATGAGGTGCTCCATGTGGTTATGTTGCCCTCAAGGTTTGCCATGCCGTGGTGGGGTCTGCACTCCCACTTCTACCTCTGTGGAAAAATTAACAATAACGTCCCCCTGGGTGGATTAGTGCCCTGCTCCCGCAATGCCTTTATCTTCCCCCTTTGCTCTCCATTTCCCCGCGCCTTTCACCTTCTTTGTGTTGGAATGACATGTGCGTTCTTGGGGTTGATCTGTCCCCGCCCTATTGCCTGCTCTTCAGCCCATCTAGTGTGAGATGGGTGCCTTTGCTTCTATACCTACTGTGCCGATTATACTTCCCTCCATGGACGCAGGCTGTATTTCTCCTTTGTGATTGGATAACTTCTCAGCATACTTTTCTCCAGCTCTGCTGAGGAGACCATGTGCTCCATGGGTCATCAGTGCTTTTCAGTTGATGTACTAATCCACGGTGTGTATGTGCCTGCGTTTTCTAACCCCTCCTCCATCACTGGGAATTTACACTACTTCCAATTCTTTGTGATTGCACACTGCTCCACAATACACTTTGGAGAGCAGACAACTGGCCTTGGACTATTTCTTACCGCTACTAGATAGATGCCAAGTAGAGGCGTTGCTGGATTGTGAGGAAACTCAATTTCCATTTGCTTTCAATATCACTAGACCACTTTCCACAGAGTTGTACATAGCTACTGAACTACCAGCAGTGCAGGAGAGTTCCTATCTCCCCACATCCCATCCCACAGTTGTTGCTCTCTAATTTTGTGTCTGGGCTATTCTCCAGGCTTTTAGGGGTTATCTTACAGTTTTAATTTGCATTTGTCTAGTGGTTCATAATAGGGAGCATTTTCTTATATGCTTATTAGCCATTTGGGTCTCCTCCCTAGTATAATTTTTGTTCAGGCCTTGTGCCCACTTCCTCAGGATGTTAATAGTTTTCTTCCTTTTGCATGCTGAGAAGGTATTGTAGGTTTTAGTACTAATCACTTTGTCTGTTGTGTAAATGCTAAAAATTCCTCTCCCAGTCTGTGTGTTCTCTCTTCCTCTCTTGCTGAAGTCTTTTGATGCACACAGGTGTTTTATCCTTAATATATCCCACTTTTTGATTTCAGGTTCAATTGTGTGTGTGTGTGTGTGTGTACCCTTCCCTATTGCAGTTAGCTTATGTATTCCCTGCACCAAGGTTCTTAGGCTTCTCCTGGTGTTTCTGTTGATGGTCCTGATATTTTGGGGTGTTATTTCTAGGTGGTGAGCCACCTTCAGTTTCATCTTGTGCACGGGGTGCGGTCAGGGATGCATTTCCTTTGTCTCTACGTGGCAATCCTTTGTTTGCTGCGCTGCTTGTTAAGAGGGCATCCACCTCCCACAGGATGGTCTTTGGGCCCTTGTGGAAGATCAGTTGTCTATATGCTGATGATTTTATTTCTGGACTTTCTGGTTTTTTTTTTCCCATTGGTCTGAGGATCTGTCATTATTCCAGGACCACGTATTGACCACTGTGGCTGTGTGGTAGGTGCTAAGTTTGTAAAGGAAGCCCTCTCACTTTGTGTTTCAGGTTAAGGAATTCTCTGCTCCTTTTTGCCTCTTCCCTCTCCATCTGTAATTGATGGTCAGATGAACTAGGTTTTAAGGATATGTTCTCCTGTTCCTTTCATCTTCATTTCAGACATGGACCAACATGCTTGACCCTTGAGTTGTATTCCCCTCTCAAGTACAGTGGGCAGGGATGACAGAGGATATACAGTGCCACTCCCTTGACCCCTCTGCTTTCTAGGGATGGTCTCCTAGGGATTTGAGAGCCCTTTTTTCAATAATTATGCTTGTTCCATTTCTGGTTCCTTCCTTTCTATTGTCTTGTGTGCCTATTTGGGCAGTTGCTGTCTCTCTCTCTATCTATCTATATCTATCTATCTATCTATCTATCTATCTATCTATCTATCTATCTATCTCTCCCTCTCTCTTTCTCTCTTAACCCAGGAAGAAGGAGGAAGAAGAAGAGAATCAGAGATTCTACCCCTAACAAGATTTGAGAATGGGCAGGAATAGGAAAGGCAAAGATTGTGCATTACATTAATAAGTGTGATGGTTTCTAGTGAGGTCCTGAGCAGCTCCTCTGTTTGAGTGTCCAACAGGACAGTAGATATGTGCAACCCTAGGGCCAGAAGCAGACTGTTCAGGAGTCAGGCTAACTAGGAGTTTGCAGAGTCTAAAGGGTCTCCTGAAGGCGAGGCAATAGAGTACAGTGGTCACCCTTTCCCTCTTCTCCCCCTGAGCACCAGCTTTGTTCCTGGGCCTCTGTTGTCCTTCTTCATCTCTCCTCCTTTATCAGAAGCTGTGCCACTGGTCCTGTCAATCAAAATATTCCTGTGTCTTGTACATATTCCCCACCATTCCCACTAGTCTTTTTGTTGGCTCCCATTCAGTTAATTTCAAATTTAAAAAAAAGGAAAGAAATTGTGTGTCCAACATAAAAAAGGACACAATATAGATATGATTTACCAATTATTGACCAAATATGGTAAACAATGTTTCCTTTTACCAGATAATATCAGTAACAAATTTGAAAGGGTACTCTAAGAATAATGGGAACTCTTACACAAACAAAGTGTATATATATGTCACTATATAAAATACATAACATTTTGATTTTATCATTGTTACACTTCAAGAATATGCATCAGAATCATTCTTAGAAAGAGGAATAAAGAAGCACACACACACATAGGAGTGTGAAGTGTACCTTAATTTTATTTTATTGTCAGAGCAAGTTTAATTATCTTCTCAGATTTAATATTAGATCACAAATTTCTAAACATGACAAAGGTTAAATGCTATCATTTACATGTTAGCTGTATTATTTTTCAGCATGCACATGATATCTGTCCAAGGCCTAAGGAAGAAGAAAAAACAATTAGTGCATTTGAATTATGGTGTAGGGAAAGACTATTGAATATAATGTCAGTTGTCAGAAAAAAACACAAGGAGGAAGATTCTGAAAGCATGTCTGGCACAATGAATGTAACAATAAGCTGAAGCATAGTAACAATCTGCAGCTGGTGTAGGATTTCTAATGTGGCAATTCTACTCGCTTCTTTCAACCCCTAAAAGACAAAACTATTTGTATTGGAAAAAGTAAGACAGAGGGTCTCTTAGAGTAAGGATGGCAGAACCTCACCTTATATACTTTGGATATGCTGTCATGAGAGATTAGTCCCTGGAGAAGGTCATCATGTCTGGTGAAGTGGAAGGGCAGCAAAAATAGAGAGGTGCTCAATGTGATGGGTTGACACAGTGGGTGGGCCAATGGGAACAGACATAGGAATTAATTACCAGATGGCACAGGACTGTGCAGTGTTTCATTCTGTTGTGCAGAGGGTCGTTGTGGGCTGGGGTGGATTTGATGGCACATAACAATAACAGCATGAATAAGAAACTATTTGGCCTCACATAACAATATTTTTAATAAAATAGTTTACAATTTAAATTTATCCTTTGAAACTAATGGAAAGGACAGAAAGGCACAATAAATTTTTCTTAACGACAGTATGCTTACCATGTAAACTCTTATCATATGGTGAGGTTTTATTTATCATTTTGCTTATTTTTAGTATTATTTCAGTTATAAGATTAGGAGCCATTTAGTTTCAAATTACTAATTTATGTGCTAAAAAAACAAAGGGACAGACACACAAAAACAAACAAACAATGAATAATGTTTGAATCCACTCAGCAACTCCACAGGATAAAACTAGCATTCTGCTTCAATAAAATTTACAGATATGAAAATTTTACAGATATGAAAACATGCTGAGGCAGTTCTACATTTTCACAAGAAGTCTGAGTCAAAATTAACTCTATGGTACCTGTAACCATAACAAATGCTACATTGTATGTCTTATGGTATAATGACATCAGACAGCGCTACTGTGGCTTATCTGTTATTGATATCCATGGCCATCAAGGTAATTCTGTCTCAGTGACCCTAGAGGGGGAGTCTGAGTCTGTGATGTTCACAGGATTGGATCACCAAGTTTTTCCCTTTTATGGGGTGATTGAAAGTTTAGAACACAGAGCTTTTGGTCATCAGTCAATCAGGTAAACATTCAGCAACCAAGGTTCCCTTGCATACTATATTAAAAAGAGAATATATGGAGATACACTTTTAGCAAAAGGTACAAGTTTGTAGCAGTGGAGTCATAGGTGTAAACAAATGTGTATTATTAATAGGGGAAAGAAAAACAAGTGTGTGCTATTATTTCATTGCTAGCACATAAATACAAGGGTTCTTAATTACAACCTAAGCCAAAGTTAGGAAATTAAGAAAACATTAACTTTGAACCATTGTCAGCTCTTACAATGTAGGTAGGCATGTGTTGAAATAATGAGGGTTTTCCTGAAAGAAGTGAGTGCTATTCTCATAACTCGCCTTACAGCCTCCTTTATCTGCTTGTTTCTAAGAGTGTAGATGACAGGATTCAAGAAGGGAGGGAGTATGGAATAGAATACGGAAATGATCATGTCCTGGATCAGAGTGGAGTTGGAGGTTGGCTTCAGATACACAGCAGCACCAGAGCCAAGGAAAATTAGGAAAATGAGGATGTGCGGGATACATGTGGAAAAGGCCTTTCTTTGTTCTCCTCTGGTTGGAAACTTGAGCACAGTAGAAAATATGTGAATATAAGACTTGGTGATGAAGGAAAAGCAGCCACCACCTACTATCATTGAAGAGGCAAAAATTATAATTTCATTGGTTAAGGTGTCAGAGCAGGAGAGTTTCAGCAGAGAGGGGATATCACAGAAAAACTGATGAACCACATTAGAATGACAGAAGGACAAATGGAATGTGTTCCCAGTGTGCACACCTGCGTAGACCACACCACTGAGCACAGAGGCCAGCGTCATTTGTACACAGATGTGTGGGGTCATGATCACATGGTAGTGGAGGGGCTGGCAGATGGCCACATACCGGTCACGGGCCATGATGGTGAGCAGTAGCAACTCTGCATAAGCACATAACTGCACGAGGAAAATCTGAGCTGCACATCCAACCACGGAAATCACCCTGTTGTTTAGCAGGAAGATGACACATGCCTTGGGTACAGTCACAGAAATGTAGCACATGTCCCAGACAGACAGATTCAGGATAAAGAAATACATGGGTGTATGAAGTCTTTGGTCAACGGTGATCACTGTGACAATGAGAAGATTTCCTGTGAGAGTCGCCAAGTACATTAGTAAAAATAGCATTGTGTGCAAGACTCTGAACTCCCACACATCAGAAAATCCTGAGAGTAGAAATTCAGTCACAATGGTAGAGTTAGGCATTTTAGTATAATTTATTTAAATTTTGAGATTCACATGTAAACAATTCCTAAAAAAAAAAGAAGAAGAAAAGGAGGAAAGAAATATAGTAAATCCATGGATTTCTTCCCATTTGTCCATTATATTTCCTATATCTGTGATTTTTAGTATAAAATACCATAATATTAACTCATGTTCCTTTAATATAAATTCTTCAGTATGAAATTCTCCTAGCATAATTTATTTCTGAGTGGCAGCAAAATAAGTTGTACTTCACTTCCATTATTTTGTAATATTGGGAGTCAAAGGTCAAAAATTTTCCCAGCAGATTTATTGCATTAATATAGGTAATTTCTATGTGTGTAAATTATTAGGACACATTTAATATGTAATTAGATGGTGAACAAAATACAACCCATATAGAAAGAGCAGGCTACAGTTTTTTCATAGCATCTCAATTTTTATGAGTAATTTTATTTCATTTTCTGCCTATGATGGAAAATATTTTTATCTTCCTTTCCACCACCATTTTACACAAAAGTTTGTATTTCCTTTCGAAGGACCCTGAAGAATTATACTTTCTGATAATCTTTTTCTATTGGCCACATATATTTGTTCTTATCAACAGCTAAGAAGCTATGATTATATTTAGACATTTTATTTTCTCTTTCTACCCTTTTGTAAAATATTTTTTTACTTTTTAAAGCATAATTTTCTTCTTACTTAATTGAGATACTATAATTAATAAAGTGAATCATAATTAAACCATGTTTTACTTACTTAGGCTACCACATATAGCTTATAATATTCACATATCTAAAATGTAATTCTCACTGTTACTATGCAACATAGAAAATTATATACACAAGTTAAATTGAAGGAACAGTACTGTGAAAAGATCCTACAATTGGTCTATGAATCTCTGAAGACATGTGTGGAAGAGCACTCTGTGGTCGTCAGTGTTGTCTTCTAACAGGACAGATGATCACATGCTGCTCTTTCTCCACAGGGACTTTCGATTGTAACAGCCCTCCTGTTGCTCACCAGGTCAAGTTATGAAAACTTAAATAACTTCCTTTTAAATTTTATACTAAATTTCTATTGCTCTTTTTGTTGTTTGATATATTCCTGCTGATTGAGTATTTATTAGGACTGTAAAATCAATTTGTGTGAATATGATTACTGAAAAATCATAGGTATCTCATTCATGCCAATTTTCTCTGACAATTGAGATATTACTAGTAATTGGTTAAAATTATTCCCCCCCCCAAAAAAATAATTATTCCCATAAAAGTCAATGACAGACTTAAACTACCATATAATAGAAATGCAACAGGCTTTAATATTTTGAACATACAGTGAAAAACTTTCATAAACACTAAAAATTTTAGGTTTCCAGCATGAATTTTATATGACTCCTTAGTTGAATTGAATTTTTGTGACCCTCAGGGAAAGATATGTTTTTTATTATGTCACTTATTATTTATTATGTCGTGAAATATTTGAAAACCTTAGTACCATTACCTATAAACATTTAACAACTAATTTTAAGTTTATATTTGTAAAATATTTTGCATATAGAGAGAACTCAAAATGTTGCTATGTGGAAGAAGAGTCAACAAGAATTAATAGTGATTGATAAAAGGATTGATCATGTGCTTCTTCTTGCATTAAGCAATTATTTCACTCTATAGCAATAGATATTAAAACCCCTCAAATTCATGGCCCCATGTCATTGCCACACTTAGCAACCCTACAGAACATTGTTGATTCCTCTGTGACTGATGAGACTGTAACTTGTTATAGGAGTAGAAAATCCCACCTTTCTCTCATGGAACATCTGGTGGTTTCTCACTGCTGACCTTCTGGATCACAATGCAATGTGTACTTATATCCATTGTTGTTGTTAAGTGCCCTTTAATTGGCTGTGATCCATAGGGACCCTAACCACAACAGAATGAAATATTGCCTGGTCCCGCACCATGCTCACATCCTAGCTTTCACACATTGTTGCAGCAACAGTGAAGATTTCAATAATATGGAGTAAACTCTAATGAGTAAACCAAAAGTAAATTGAGCACAGCACTCTCTTTTTTCCTGTGAAATCATTTGTTTTCAAAATAAGCACGATGATGTAAAATATCCTGACATGATATGAGTAGAGTTTGAAAGGCTTAAAATATTTTTTGCTGCATATTTGCAGGTAGATGTTGTGTATCAGGTATTGGAGGATTTTTCCTTGGAGATTAGTGAATTACATGATTTTTTTCATATGTCCAAATATAGAATCAAACTGTTCTTTGACTCTTATAGAACAACTGGGAGAATACTCTTTCAAGACCCCAAATTGTAAGATATATTTTGTTCATCGATGGATTTTCAGTTACTCACATATAATAAATTATAATCTATTTATAATTTTCTCAAAGTTCCAAATTATTGTGAAATTAATTATAAGCATAAAATGGGCTGGAAGCAGTCTATATGGGATCTGTAAATATAATTATGACCAAATGCTTATATATCCAATAATATAATATCAGAAAGTACTAGAATGATAGTTAAAGTAAAAGGAACTGTGTGTATTAAATTTATATGTATGCCAGGTGATCATTGAGTCACTCTGTACAAAGAAAATATAAAATTGAATGCTTAGCAAATAAAAATGCTTTAAAATACCATTAGTACATATCAATAATAGCAAATAATTTTTTGTTAAAAGAAAATAAATTTGATTAAATATTTAATATAAATTTACACTCTCCAGCTAAGCACTGTCCACAGACTATTTCTGTAGCTGCCTCAGTTTCTAGAATCAGCGAGGTAAAAGGCTGCTTCCCGCTCCTCTGAGTTTTTATGAACAAGTATGAATTCTACTATAATAACTGGAGTAGTTTTAAGGTAGATTTAACAAAAATTTGTTCATGTGTGTGAGTATATTCCCTGCTTTCCATTTTAATCTCATTTACAGCATTTCTGCATAAAACTGTCAACTGTTCAAAGAGTAGATGAAATCAGTTACTCAAGTAGTAACAATGAGGAAGGTGAGAAAAAATTAACCAATAACAACAAATACTCACAAGATGTTATTTTATGTGTTGGAGAAATAATCCAGGATTCCAGGTAATGCTGCAATCTTTTAAGTGAAGACAAAAATGACCAAGCATATTTCTCCAAATGACTGGGACTCTGACAGGAATCCTTCTGTTTTATAACAAATATCTCTGTGTTCAGATATATCTAAGACCAAGAGGAGGCTGATGGCACTAGATAAACCCCTGGGAGTGCATCCCTGGGCATTCAACAATAGCCAGTTCCCAGGAAGGGATTTCAGAAGGTAATTGACTCTACCTGGACAGTGAACAGGAACCTAAGTGTGAATCCAACCATTATGTATCAAGACATATTAATATAGTTGACTTTTAAAATGATGAAGATTGAGATAATGATTTAAACATGCACAAAATTCTCAGTTCTTGTAATAGTTTGTTTATTCTTAGAGTGAATTTTCGTGGACTGTAAGTACAGTCTGGGAAGGAAAAGTCCAGGATCCTATTGCTGATTTGATCACACAGTTGTTGTCTGTAATGAGCATTCTGACATTTCTTCTTCCAATACAGATCTGTTTGTCCCTTTACTGTCCTCCTTTCACATGCAACCTAATCACTGGAAAATACCAGGGCTTGGGTCGTTTGCACCCGAGTGCTCAAAAGATCATCCCTGTTTTCAACACTTGACTGAGGTCTGGTGCAGTGGCTTTAGGCAATGGAAACCACTTTAGATCTGATTGCTGATTCCATGTGCATTGACTGTGCATCCACATAAGACAATTTTTTTGCCAACTTCAACATTTTCTCCATTTATCATGATCATGTTCTTATTGGTACAGCTGTGAGGGCTTTGGTCTTATTACATAATGAATTATCATCCATACTGGGAGAAATCAATTGCAAAATACAAGTTATGGTACAGGTACTTGTACTTAAAAGATGTAAATCCTTAAAAAATTCACAGTGCAACAAAGTACATCAGTTTAAAAAATAGCAGTATACAGAATAGGCACTTAAGAAGATATACAGAGCACATATACGTGCATAAAAAGATTCTCAATAGCTACTGTTATTAAGATATTGGAAATAAAGACAACATTGAGACAATCTATATAACTAACATAATGAGTAAAAGTCTACTTACTGAATTAAAACGTGATGATCAAGAGCTGATACAACATATCATTGATTATTTAACTAAAAATATTATGTTGATCATAGAATTGTTCACTATCATTTTCTATTTTACTTTATAATCCTGACTCTGTCCAACAGAGTCTTATGACTTTACCTAAAAACAAATTCTTATGATTTGTACTTTAATCCAAGAAGAGTTACATATTTATCCGACTCTAGCTACTTGTTGATGTACACTTTCATTTATATGCTAAAGGCATGAAGGGATGACTGGTGTACTTTTCAGACTGGTGGCTTAATTGCAAGATAAATGTGTCCTTCTCCCTTTGTTCTTTATTTCAAGATGCATTCAAGTGGATTATGAGTTTTGTTTTGTTGTTTGATTCTTATTGCATTTGGTGTTGTTTTAACACCATCCTGCTTATTAACACTATCTTGGAATCATTGTCTTAGTAAGGAATGGCATCTTCATTATTTCTGATGATGCCTGATACCTGATCCCTTTGACACCTCGTGATCTCACAGGCTGGTATGCTTTTCCCATGTGGGCTTTGTTGCTTCTAAGCTAGATGGCCACTTGTTTACCTTAAGGATTTAAGACACCAGACGCTATATCTTTTGATAGTTGGCCATCATGAGCTTTCTTTGCCACATTCGCTTATGCATCCATTTGTCTTCAGCGATCTTATCATGGAGGTGAGCACACAATGATATGATTTATTTTTGTTCTTTGATGCCTGATAACTGATTCCTTCAGCACCTCTTGATCACAAAGGCTTGTGTGCTTCTTCTATGTGGGCTTTGTAGATGGTTGCTTCTTTACCTAAATCCTTTAACACCCCAAACACTATAGCTTTTGATATCCGGGCACCATCAACTGTCTTCCCCATATTTGCTTATTCACCACGTTTGTCTTCTGCTGTTGTGTCGGAAAGGTGAACATCATAGAATGCCAATTTAATAGAACAAAATGTTCTTGCATTCAGGGAATACTTGAGTGAAGACCCAATGTCCTTCTGCTACCTTAATACTAAACCTATAAATATATGCACATAGATCTATTTCCCCATGCTCATATATAAATATATTTGCATATGTACATGCCTTTATCTAGACCTCTATAAATTTCCTTTGCCTCCCAGCTCTTTCCTCTATTTCCTTTAACTTTCTTCCTGTCCCACTATCATGCTAAGTACCCACCTGGGTTTCAGCAATTCCTCTTGGTTGCATTACCCTTCATCATGCCATACCAGTCATCCCACATCGTCCTCACCACTGATTTGGATCACTTGTTGGTGCCTTGTCGCTGAGCTTGTTAACACCACTACCTTTCTCCCCACCTCCCCATCTCCCATGTCCCCCGCATTGCTTTCTCCTCAGGCTTGCCATGCCTATCTTATAAAGGTAGGCAAATCAACAATAATGGAGACAAAACAAAAACACCATCAAAAACAAAAGATTGAATAATAAGAGAAAATAAAAATAAAACTGGCATAAATAATTCAAGATCTGTCTATCTGACCTTCATGATTCGCTCCTCACTGATCTTGGGGCTTCTGAGAACTGTTCTTCCTAACCTGAGGCCTATTTGGGAGCTTCTCAGGGCTTTGGGGCTTCCTTTACTCAGGTTGTTGATTTGCTATGTTCCTCCTTGGCTTGCCCCACTGGAGGGGGTGGGTTGGGGTCTAGGGTGCTGGATGGAGCTGATCATACAAGACTCCCTTCTTGCCTTGTGTCCCCAGTATTGTCCTCTATCGCTGTACGCTCCAGCGAGGGGACATACTGTGTCCAGCTGTTGTCAGCTCTACAGGGCTCTTTGTGCCTTAGCAGCTCCGTGCAGGGACTCTGTCCACAGGCATGGTGTGCCAGTGTGGGGCCTAGTCCCTCACTGTCTCTTTTTCCTTCTTGGTTTGCTTCTATGTGGACATGACAACCAGTTCCTCTCCCAGCCTGTAGGCTTAGTGTCGTCCTCTGTAGCACATACTTCTAGAGAGAGGTTCTGTCTTGCTTTGATTGGGGCCCTGTAGGCATATCTGTTCATGTGTTGCTCACCTGGTTAGGTTGCCTCAAGGTCTGGCATGCTATCGTGGGGTCTGCACTCACACTTCCATCTGTAGACAAATAAGCAATAACCTCCCCCTGGGTAGATTAATGCTCTGCTCTCCCACTGCCTTTATCTCCCTATTTTCACCCCTTTCCTACCTCCCCACCCACCCTTTCACCTTCTTTTTGTTGAAATGACATGTGCATTCTTGGGGTTGGTCTGTCCCCCACCCTATTACCTATACCTCAACTAATATAGTGTGAGATGTGTGGCTTTTCTTCAATACCTACTGTGATGATTATACTTACCTCTGTGGAATCATGTTGTACTTGTCCTTTTATGATTGGCTAATTTCACTTTGCCTATTTTATTTCAGCTCTCCTAGGGAGACCAGGAGCTCCATGGATAATCACTGCTTTTCAGTGATGCCTGCTACTCCATAATGCGTATGTACTAGAGTGTTCTAATCCACTCCTCTAGCGATGGGAATTTAGATTGTTCCCAATTCGTTGTGATTGTGTATTGCACCACAATAAACACTGGTGAGCAGGTAACTGCCCTTGATTTATTTCTTACTCTTCTAGAAAAATGCCCAGTAAAGGGATTGCTGACTAGTAAGGAAGCTCAATTTCCATTTGCTTTAAATATCACAAGACCACTTTCCTCAGAGTTGTACATGTTTACACAACTACCAGCAGTGGAGGAGAGCTCCTATCTCGCCACATCCCCTCCAACATTTGTGGTTCTCTGATTTGGACTATTCTCAATGCTGTTAGGTGGTATCTTATGGTTGTTTAATGTGCATTTCTGAGGGTTAATGATCAGAAGCATTTTCTCATATGCTTATTAGCCATTTGGGTCTCTTCCCTAGTATAGCTGCTGTTCATTTCCTTTGCCCACTTCCTTCTTTTTGCAAGCAAAGAAGGCTTTTCAGATTTTAGTAATAATCCCTTTGTCTGTTGTGTCATTGGTAAAAATTCTCTCTGTGTTCTCTTTTTACTCTTTTGCTGAAGTCTTTTGAAGCACACGGGTGGTTTATCCTTAATATATGCCACTTATCGATTTCAGGTTCATTTGTGTGTGTAGCCTTCCCTATTGCAGTTCCCTTATGCATTCACTGTGCCAAGGTTTTTAGGTATGTCCTAATTCCTTCTTGATTATCCTGATATTTGGGGGTTTTAGTTCACTTCTGTAATCCACCTTGATCTTGTGCATGGGGTGAGGTCAGGGTCACATTTCACTTGTCTCTATGTGACTAGCCTTTGTTTGCAGCACTGCTTGTTAAACCGGCCATCCACCTCCCACAAGATGGTTTGGGGGCCCTTGTGGAAAATCAGTTGTCTATATGCTGATGATTTTATTTCTGGGCATTCTGTGTTTTTCTCTATCAGTGTTAGTATCTGTCTTTCCAGGACCACGTTTTGACCACTGTAGCTGTATAATGGGGGTTAAAGTCTGGCAAACCCCACCTTCTTACTTTGATCTTTGTCTTGAGGAATACTCTGCTAATTTTGGCCTCTTCCCCCTCCATATGTACTTGGTGGTCATATTAAGTAGGTTTTAATGATTTGTTCTCTTGCTCCTTTTATATTCCTATTAGACATGGACCAACATACTTGTCCCTTGAGTTATATTACCCTCTCAAGTAAGGTGGACAGGGGTGGCAGAGGATATACATTGCACTCCATTCTCCTTTCTGCTCTCTGTAATCCCTGTGTGGTCTTTTAGGAATTTGAGAGCTCCTTTTAAAAAATAATTATGCTCATTCCATTTCTAGTTCTTTTTCTTCTATTGACCGCTTGCCTATTTGGGCAGTTGCTTTCTCTCTGTGTGTCTTTCTTCTAACCCAGGGCGAAGGAGGAGGAAGAAGAGAATCAGATTCTACCCCTAACAAGATTTTAGAATGGGCAGGAATAGGAAAGGCAAAGATTGTATATTATGTTCGTACATGTCATGGTTTCCAGTGAGGTCCTGAGCATCTTCTCAGTTTGTGTGTCTCACAGGAGAGGAGATATGTGCAACCATCATAGGGCCAGAAGCAGACTGTTCAGAGTCAGGCTAACTAGGAGTGTGCAGAGTCTAAAGCTTCTCATGAGGGTGAGGCAATAGAAGGGGTAGGGGAGGAGTGGTAGGGAGTGACCAAGAGCAAGGTAACTGAGAGGAATTACTGAAACCAGAATGAAGGCTAAACATGGTAGTGGGATGGGTGGAAAGCGAAAGGAAATAGAGGAAAGGAGTAGGAGGCAAAGTGCATACAGAGAAGACTAAATACAGACATGTACATATGTAAATATATTTATGATTATGGGGGCAATAGAGTTATGTGTATATATTTATAGTTCAGTAGTAGGGTAGCAGATGGACATTGAACCTCCTCATGCATAATCCCCCAATACAATAGCACTTTACCCTGCTAAACGGTCAATGCATGAGACCCACTTTCCCAACATGATCACTGAAGACAGATGTGTGTGTAAACAAACATGGTGAAGAAAGCTGATGGTGCCCGGCTATCAAAAAGATATAGCGTCTGGGGTCTTAAAGGCTTGAAGGCAAACAAGTGGCCATCTAGCTCAGAAGCAACAAAGCCCACAGAGAAGAAGCACATGGCCTAAGCGAATACAAGGTGTTGAATGGACCATGTAGCAGACACCAAAGAACATCATTAACATATTTTAAAGGGTGTTGTAAAAATCATGGGTCTTCTTACATGAACAAACATTATATATATCTATAAAAGGAATATATTTTTGTTATTTTACCATTGTAACATTTCAAGAATATACACCAGAATCATTATTAGAAAGAGGGATAAAGAAACACACACACACACGTATACAAATGTACCTTAATTTTGTTTTTTGGCAGAGGAATTTTAATTAATTTCTCAGATATATTAAACCATACATTTTCTAAACATGGAAGTGGTTAAATGCTACATTTACATATTAGTTGTATTACATTTCAGTATGTATATATAATCTGTACAAGGCTTAAGGAAGATGAATAAAGAATTAGTGCATTTGAATTATGGTGTAGGCAGACTATTGAATATCATGTAGATTGTCAGAAGAAAGTACAAGGACTAAGAGTCTAAGAAGATGATTGACACAATGAATGCAACAATAGGCTGAAACATAGTAACAATTCTGAAGATGGTGTAGGATTTCTAATGCTGCAGTTCTTCCACTATCTTCCTTAGACTCCTAGAAGAAAAATCTATCTATATTGGAAAAAGTAAGGCAAAGGGTCCCTTAGAAGCAAGGATGGCAGAACCTCAATTTACATACTATGGATATTTTGTCAGGAGAGATCAGTCCCTGGTGAAGATCATCTTGTTTGGTAAAGTGGAAGGGCGGCTGAAAAGAGGAAGGCTCTCAATGCAATGGATCAACACAGTGGCTGTGTCAATGGGATCACACATGAGAATAATTGTCAAGATAGCACAGTCTTTCATTCCATTGTGCACAGGGTTACTATGGGCTGGAGCTGATTTGATGGCACCAGACAATAACAACATGAGTAAGAGAATATTTGACCTCACATAACAATCATGTTTTTAATAAAATTGTTTATAATTTATCTTTTGAAACTTATGGAAAGGATTGAAATTCACTATTAATTTTTCTTACAGCAGCATGCCTGCCTTGTAAACTCTTATCATATGGTCTGATTTTAGATGTCATTTTGTTCCTTTTTAGTATTACTTTAATTATAAGTTTAGGAGTTGTTTTGGTTCAAATTACTAGATATTTAACTGCTAATAAACAAATAAGCAATAGCGGCTGTTAGAATCCACTCAGCAACTCCACAGGAGGAAAATCTAGCCTTCTGCTCCAATGAATTTTACACACATGAAAATTTTGCAGCTATGAAAACATGCTGAGGCACCTTCCATATTTTCACAAGAAGTCCAAATCAAAACGGACTCTATGGCACTTGTAACCCATAGCAAATGCTACATTGTAAGTCTTATGCTATAATGAAGTCAGGCAAAGTTAACATAGCTTATCTGTTTTTAAATTCTGCAGATGTCCGTGGCCGTGAAGTTAATGCTGTCTCAGTGGCCCCAGAGGGGCAGTCTAAGTCCGTGATGTTCACAGGAGCAGATCACCAAGTTATTCCTTTTATTGAGTAACTCAAAATTTAGAATATAGACCTTTTGGTTATTGATCTAGCAGGTGAACACCCAGCAACCAGGGCTCCCTTGAACTCTATATTTAAAAGAGACTATAGGGATATAGACACTTAGCAAAAGGTACAAGTATGTAGCAGTGAGGTCAGATGTGTCAGGAAATGTGCATTTTTTATAGCGAAAAACAAAATCAAGTGTGATGTATTATTTCATTGTGAGCACATAATTACAAGAATTGCTAGTTATTATCAAAGCCAAAGTTCAGGAGTGAAGAGAACATCAACTTTGAACAATTGTCAGCTCCGGCAATCCTAGTAGGAATGTGTTGAGATACTGATACTTTTCCTGAAAAAAGTGAGGGTTCTTCTCTTAACTCGCCTTATAGCCTCCCTTATCTGCTTGTTTCTAAGAGTGTAGATGACAGGATTCAAGAAAGGAGGAAGTATACAGTAGAACACAGAAATGACCATGTCCTGTACCTGAGGGGAGTTGGAGGTTGGTTTCACATGAACAGCAGCACCAGAGCCGAGGAAAATTATGACAATGAGGATGTGTGGGATACAGGTGGAAAAGGCCTTTCTTTGTTCTCCTCTGGTTGGAAACTTGAGCACAGTAGAAAATATGTGAATATAAGACTTGATGATGAAGGAAAAGCAGCCACCACCAACTATCATTGTAGAGGCAAAAATGACAATTTCATTGGTTGAAGTGTCAGAGCAGGAGAGTTTCAGCAGAGAGGGTATATCACAGAAAAATTGATGAACCACATTAGAATGACAGAAGGACAAATGGAATGTGTTCCCAGTGTGCACACCTGCGTAGACCAGACCACTGAGCACAGAGGCCAGTGTCATTTGGACACAGACATGAGGGGTCATGATCACATGATAGTGGAGGGGCTGGCAGATGGCCAAGTAGCGGTCACGGGCCATGATGGTGAGCAGCAGCAACTCTGCAGTACCACATAACACAACGAGGAAAATCTGAGCTGCACATCCAGCCATGGAAATCACCCTATTGTTTAGCAGGAAGACCACACACGCCTTGGGCACAGTCACAGAAATGTAACACATGTCCAAGACAGACAGATTCAGGATAAAGAAATACATGGGGGTATGAAGTCTTTGGTCAACGGTGATTACTGTGATAATGAGAAGATTTCCTGTGACAGTAGCCAAGTACATTAGTAAAAATAACATTGTGTGCACGACTCTGAACTCCCACACATCAGAAAATCTTGTAAGTAGAAATTCTCTCACTGTGGTAGAGTTAGGCATTTTAGTATAATGTCTTTAAAATGTTGAGAGACACATTAAGAAAATTCCTAAAAAATAAAAAATACAAGGGTCAAAAGAGAAAAGATATTTTGACTATGTTCATAGATCCCCATTTATCCATTACATTTCCTTATCTGGCATTTCTAAGTACAACGTACCATAATATTAGCCCTCACTGGT
Source organism: Tenrec ecaudatus (assembly GCF_050624435.1). NCBI lineage: Eukaryota > Metazoa > Chordata > Mammalia > Afrosoricida > Tenrecidae > Tenrec > Tenrec ecaudatus. Next base: position 198,577,672 of record NC_134531.1, read on the forward strand.
ATAGTATTTTTCCAGGTGTAAATTATTTCTGAGTGGCAGCAAAATATGTTGTCTCAAGTTGATTTTCTTTTCTATCACTGATGTTCATGTAATATGGAAAGTCAAAGATCTAAAATTTGTCCAGCAGATCTGTTGCATTAATATAGGTAATTTCTATTTACATATATTACTAATAGGACACATTTAGTATATAATTAGATGGTGACCAAAAATACAACTCTTAGAGAGAATGTAGACAACAGTTTTATCAGAATATATCAAGTTTTCATGAGTAGTTTTATTTCATTTTCTGCATATTGTGGAAAAATTATTATTTTTATCTTCATTTCCACCTCCAGAACCCATATTTGTTTTTCAATTCGAAAAAACCCCTGCAGTATTATTTTTTGATAATATATTTCAGTTGGATATATATATATATATATATTCATGTTAACTGCTAAGAAGGTATGGCTTTATTTAGACATCTCATTTTCCCTAACTACACTTTTGTAAAATATTTTATTACATATTAAAGGGTAATTTTCATTCTTATTTAACTTAGATACCATAGTTAGCCAAGTAAATCAAAATTATACCAGATTTCATTTATTTAAGCTATTATATATACTTTACATTACTCATATATTCTACAATATAATTATGCAACTTAAAAATTATATACAAAAGTTAAGATGAAATAACTGTACAATGAAAAAACCAAATAAATGGGTCTATTAATGACTTCCATGGAGTCACTGCCTACTCTGAGCTACATGACATCCCAGTGTAGACCTGCACCGGTGGGTTTCTGGGACTGAAACTCTTTGTGGGAGTAGAAAGTCCCACCTTTGTCACATGGAGCATCTGGTGGTTTCAAACTGTCAACCTTTTTGATCCTAATGCAATTCACACCTACATCCATTGTTGTTGTTAAGTGCCATTGGATTGGCTGTAATCCACAGGGACCCAAGTATAAAATATTGGAATATTACCTGGCCCTGCAGTATCCTCACATCCTAGCTTTTGCCCATTGTTGAAGCTACCGTTAAGCACATCAATATTACTGACTGGATTCTAATAAGTAAACAAAAAGTAAATATAAATCACAAGACTCTGATTTTTTGTGTAATTATTTGTTTTTATAATGAACACAACAATATAAAATATCTTCAAACGGTACGAGTAGAGTTTGGAAACGTTCAAATATGTAATTCTTTAGCTTCATATTTGAAGGTGGATGGGTCTATCAGGCATTGGAGAGTTTTTCACAGGACATTAGAGAATTACATGATTCTCCCATCCCTCATATGTAAAATGATACTGTTCTTTGACTTTTTTAGAACAACTCACAGGATAATCCTTCATGCCCCCTAATTGTAAGATATATTTTGTTCATTGTTGGATTTTCATTTACCCACATATCCATTAATCTACTTTTAATTTCCTCAAATTTCAAAAATATCGTGAGATTAAATAGAGGCAGATACTGATGTGGAAGCAGTCTTCATGAGATCTGTGTACATGTAATTATGACCAAATGCTTATGTTTCTAATAATATGATATCAGAAATTACTAGAATTATAGTTTAAGTAAAAGGAACTATGGGTATAAAATCTACATATTTGTCATATAATAAGTGAGTCACTCTGTAGAAAGAAAATATAAAATTGAATGCTTAGCAAATGAAAAATGTTTTCAAATATCATTAGTTAAAAATTAAAAATAAATAATTTATGTTCAGGTAAAATATATTTGAGTACATATATTTGTATAATTTTATACTACCCTAACTAAGCACTGAAGATGTAGGCTGCACAAAGCCTCTTTATTTACCTGTAACACTTTCTGATGTCAGCAAAGTAAAAGGTTGTTTCCCACTCCCTCTGAGTTTTAATGAACAGCTATGAACTCTTCTGTAATGACTGGGCTTGTTTAAAATAGATTTAATAAAAAATTGGTTCATGCATGTGAGTGCATTCCCTATCTATATATTCTATTTTATTATCATTTTACAATGCTTCTGTGTAATCCTGTGAACTGTACAAGAAGTAAATGAAATCATCTATTCATGTAGTATCAATGAGGAGGATGAAAAAAAATTAACGTAATAACAGCAAATACTCACAGGTTGTTATTATATATGTTGTATAGGCAATCAAGGATTTCTCATAAGGATGCAGTATTTTACGTGAAGACAAAAATGAGTAGGTATAGTTCACAAAATGACTGAGACTCTGACAACAATCCTGCTTTATAACTAACATTTCTGTGTTCAGATAGATCTAAGAACAGGACATTGCTTTTTGCACAAGAAAAACTCCTGGGAGTGCATCCCTTGGTATTCAACAATAGCCAGCTCCCAGCAGGAATTTCAAAAAGATAATTGGCTCTACATGGACAGTGGACAGGACCTGGAGTATGGGTCCTCTCCTTGAGATGTTTATGTCTCAAGACATATTAATATAATTGACCATTTTAAAAAATGGTAAATATCATGGCAATGCACCTGAGAGGAATTACTGAACACCTACTGAAGACTGAACATCGTAGTGGGACAGGAGGAAAGCAAAAGGAAATAGCAGAAAGAACTAGGAGTCAAAGGACATTTATAGGCCTAAATACAGGAATGCAGATTTGTAAATATGTTTTTATATAATGATAGGAAATATAGATATTTGTATATATATATATGTTAAGTATTAAGTTAGGAGATAGATATTGGGCCTCTCCTCAAGTACTCCCTAAACTCAAGAACACTTTTTTCTAATAAGCCGGCATTCAGTGTTGCTCACCTTCCTAGCAGGATCCCTGAAGGCAAAATGGGTGCATAAGCAAATGTCATGAAGGAAGATGATGGTGCCTGGATATCATAAGATATAGCATCTGAGGTCTTAAAGGTTTGAAGTTAAACAAGCGGCCACCTGTTGAGAAGACAACAAAGTCCACATGGATGAAGCACACCAGCCTGTATAATCATGAGATGTCGATGGGATCAAGTATCAGACATCAAAGACCCAGAACAAAAAATCATATCAATGTGAATGAAGGGGAGTTCAGAGTGGAGAATCAAAGTCTATCTGTAGACAATTGTACATCCCTTTACAGAAGGGTCACAAGAAAGAGACATGCTAGTCAGAGTGCAGTATAGCACTGACGAAACATACAATTTAGTACTTTAAACTTTCATCTTCCCTCCCCCCAGACTCAACCCATCTCATGACCCCAATTCTACCCTACAAATCAGGCTAGCTGCATATAAGAGCTGGAAGCATAGGGAATCCAGGACAGATAAACCCCTCAGGATCAATAATGAGATTAGCTATACCAGGAGGGTAAGTGTAATATGGGGGAGCGAACTGATCACAACGATCTACATATAACCCCTTTCCATTGGGATGGGCAACAAAACAGTGGGTAAAGGGAGACATCAGTCAGCATAAGACATGAAAATAAGTATAAATTTTCAAGGGTTCATGAGGGAGGGAGGGTAGAGGTCGAGGGTAAGAACTGATACCAAAGGCTCAAGTTGAAAGAAAATATTTTGAAAACGATGATGGCAACTTATGTACAAATGTGCTTGTCACAATGGATGGATGTACAAATTGTGATCAGAGATGTACGCGCCCCAAATAAAATGATAAAATAATGGTGAAGATTGATATAATGATTTAAATATACACAAAATTCTCAGTTCTTTTGTGTATTGAAAGTACACAATCATAGAAGGAAAAGTCAAGAATCCTATTGTTGATTTGATTCCACAGTTGTACTTGTTAAGTGCTGCAAAGTCAGTTCTGAGCCTGAGTGACTTCAGGCTCCAGAGAAAAATACACTGCCTGCTTCTCACCCTCCCTCCCCATTGCTCTTCTGCTGTGGTCCCTGGTTGCAGTCACGGTGTCCGTGCACCTCCTGGAGAAAATACTTCTAGTCCCTCTACTTGACCTAACACCACACCTTCCCCAGGCATTGGACTCCTGACAGTATACCCAAAGTATTTAAATGAAGTCTTGTCATCCTTGTCTGTAAGGAGCACTCTGGCATTATTTCTTCCAGTAAAGATCTGTGTGTCCCTTTAGGAGACCATGTACTTTCCATATATTCCTCCAGCACCACAATTTAAAAGCATCAATTCTTTTTCAATGTTTTTATTCACTGTCGCGCTTCCACATGTAAGGAGCCACTGGAAAATACCATGCCTTGGGTCAGGTGCACCCTAGTTCTCACAAGTTCATCCTTGGTTTCAATACTCCACAGATGTCTGCTGCAGCAGCTTTAGACAATGCAAACAACTTTGAACCTGATTGCTGCTTCCATGAGCATGCAGTGTGGATCGAAGCAAGAAAATAATTCCTTCTCAATTTCAACTTCTATGAGGCCCTAATATAATGATTAATAAATAAATAAATAGTTTGGAAAGAAAAAAAATCCTTGACAACTTCAGCATTGTCTCCATTTATCATGATCATGTTCTTATTGTTCCAGCTGTGAGGCTTTGGTCTTATTTCATAATGAAATGCCTTCCATACTGGGAGAAATCAATTTCAAAGTATAAGTTATGGCACAACTACTTGACTTAAACTATATACAAAACTTTTAAATTCAGAATACAACAAATAAATTGATTTAAAATGAGCCAAATATCTGAATAGACACCTAAGAAGATATACAGAGGGCAGATAGTAGATAAAAAGATTCTCTCTGTCTCATGTTAGGACATTGCAAATGAAGACAACATTGAGATAAGCTACATTACCGCTATAACGAGTAAAATGGATATCCCTGACAACAGCGAGATGGTAAGGATACAGAGCACTAGAAGCTGCCATTCATTTTTGGAGGAAATGAATAATTAATTATTTAGTTCTGTAAAAAGTTTGAAAGTATAAAGCTAAATAATTTTTATCTTGCAATCTAGCAAACTATCCAAAATGCAGGTATTTATTCGATTGATTTAAGGACACATAACGACATAAAAGCTTTCACAGATATTTCAGTTTTATTCATTTGTCATTGTCAAGTCCATTTTTCCTTCCTGCTTTATTCCGCTGTGCTCCCAGTTAGAAACACTCACGATAATTTCCAATAGATCAATGGATGAACTACATGAGGTATGTATGGAAAGCAATGTCATTTAGTAATGATAGAGGGTGAAGCCAGAAACACAAGCACAATAACATGACTTGCCCTTTGCTCAGTGAAAGAAACCTGCTTAAAAGGCAGCATGCTGTCTGACCCTCACTGCAGGACAACCTGGTTAATAAAACGGAAGGAAGAATGAAGCAGCAATGACTTCCCTTAGCTTCAGAAGGGGATACGGAAAGGTGAATAGATAGTGTCGGAAATTTTTTAGTGCAATGAAAGTATTCTCTTCTGTAATGTGGTTCCTGTAATGGTGGATACACGGATTTATGCATTTCCTAACCCCTAGGTTTAACAAGTATTGCACCATGATTTCAGAGCGACGTTAGTTAATAAATATTTATCAGTAATGGTTCATCAATTATAACAAATGCACCACCCTAATGGTAAGTTGCTAATAATAATAGAGGAAGCTGTCAATGTGGAAAAGGTCGCAAGGGAAACTCTCACTACTATTTGCTCGATTTTCAAATAAATCTAAAACTTTTCTAAATTTTAAATTCACTCTACGTACTTCAATCTCTGTTCTATATTTTAGCAAATGCCCAAATTTTGTGTTAATGTATTTTGTCCAGTTTTGTTTTGAGTAAGTTTTTAATCATGACATATTTCTAACTAGAGCGCTTGAAATCTACTTTTCTTATTCTTTTAGTATGTTATAGATTGTTGTTGACATTCATTTTTAGTTACACATATACATCTTTAAATTGTCTATGAAGCTGTACTGTTTCTACAGTATTGTTTTAACAAAGTTGACCTCACCCCACCTCTATCTCATGAAGTGACTACTGTTTATTTAGAGAATCACCATGGAAAATTCATTTATAAGAAGTAATGAGCCAAAAATGGAACAAGCAAAAAAAACACAAAACCCTCGCATATATGGAGGATTTGATAGAATATTGTTGTAGATTTCATGTCTTGAGGTTTACTGTGTAAATATATATAGCCTATTTCTTTAAGAAAACAAATTATTAATAATCCCTTCAGATCCTTCTATTCCCTCAACCCCAAAATACGTTAATAGCTTAAAAAAAGGAGAGAAAGTGAAAATGAAGTAGACTTGCAACTTTAGAAATGATTTCATCTCAAGCAAACAAATGAGTAAACAAATAAGCAGTAACAAAGACACAACCAAATAAATCAAGAAATATTATTTTCTTCCCAAACATTATTTATTAAGTAAAATAAACTAATCTCAAAAGATGACATATTGTGTAGTGAGTATGTTAAAGATGACTAGAAGTTAGAGTCAAAGAAAAACTGGCAGCTAATGTGCAGTCCAAGAGAATTTGGCATGGGGAGGGGTTACTACACTGGTTTGTATCTAAATGGTGAATGTTAAATTAAGTCACCACACTACAGTTTTTAAAAGTGAAATTTCTATCAGTTGACGTCATCATTTTCTAAACATTTACTTTTTATTTGAGCCCTTATCAGATCCTCTTCCCCCCCCTCACCTTCCTTGCTTCCCATCATGTGACTCCTTGATAGATTATAAAGTATTATTATTTTCATATCTTATACCAATGGTTGTCTCCTTCACCCACATTTCTCTTGCGCATGCCCATGGTAGGTGGGGTTTATGCCTCAATCATTGCCATGGGTTCCCCCTTCCTGCCTTCTCCCTCCCCTTCCTGTGACCCTTCCTGGTATAGTTAATCACATTTTTGTTTCTGAGGGGTTATCTGACCAGGATTCCATATTGTGAACTATTTTCTGTACCAGTGTGCATATTTTTGATTTGGGTTATCCTCTAGTCAGAACTGAAGGGCAAGTCAAGGGTCATGGTAATCGGGTGAAGAAGCTTCAGAGAACCAGAGGAATATTGTGTGTTTCATTGGTGATTTACTGCACCCTGTTTGAATCATCCTTTTCTTGTGATCCTTCTGTGAGGGGATATCTTATTTACACAGATGAGTTTTGGGTCTCTGCTCTGACCCTGCTCATTCTCAACACTATGGTGGTTTTGTTTTGTTTGGGGTGTTCTGATGGGTGTTCCAGTTACTTGATCCTGGACACCTACTGATTGCACAGGCTGGTGTGCATCTTCCATGTGGCCACGTTGCTTCTCTGATAGATGGCTGCTTGTTAACTTCAAGCCTTTAAGACACCAGACGTGCTATCTTTTGATAGACGAGCACCCTCACATTTCTTCACCACTTTTTCTTATGCAGCCATTTTTTCCTTAAGCAATCCTGTAGGGAGTGAGAGCATAACAGAAAGCAGGGTTGGTAGGATAAAGTGTCCTTGCATTAAGGGAGGGCTTCAACAGAGACCCCAAACCCATCCACATCCTCATTGTATTGCCGTTTAAATAGGGCAACACCTCCATTTTAATGAATGAATATATTTACATATGTACACACCTTTCTTTACGCTCTATATAGTGATTTGCTTGGTAGGTATTTTTTGTTTCCTTTTATCTTCCTCCTGCTCTACCGTCATGCTCACCCTTCTTCTGGTGCTTAGTCATTCCTCTCAACAAGATTGCTGTTGCTCCAACACCATCAGAGTCTCTACATTCTCCCTGTTGTTCACTTTAATTTCCTAATTGTCCCCTGTCTATGGCGTTGGTTCCTCACCTCTCCTTTCCTTCGTCCCTCTTCCCCACAAGTCCCTGCAGAACAGTTGGTCCCATTGCTTTCTCCTCAGGCTTTCTTCCCATGTCTATCTTTTATAGGTAGACACAACAATAATGTGGGAGACATAAAAAAAGAAAACAAAAATTGATTAAAAAGAGAAAAATACAAATAAAACTACCAAAAATTGGCATTAATTATTCCAAATCTCTCTGTCTGATCTTCATGATTCTCTCCTCATTGGTCTTGTGGGGTTCTGAGAACTGATCATCCTAGTAAGAATCTGTTTTGGGGGCTCTTCAGGGAATTTGTGTCTTTGCTTTGCTCCCATTGCTGATCTGTTATGTTCCTTCTTGGTTTGCCCCCTGAAGGGGGGTTGGGGGGTGGTCTTGGGGTCTGGAGAGGAGCTGGTCAGATCAGACTGACTCCAGCCTTGTGTCCGCAGTACTGTTCTATATTGCTGTATGCTCCAGCGAGGGGACGTAATGTGTCCAGCTGTTGTCAGCATCCTTTTTGAGCCTTAGCAGCTCCATACAGGGACTCTGTCCTCAGGGTTTGATGTGCCAGTGAGGGGCCTAGTCCCTCACTGTCTCTTTTTTCTTCTTGGTTTGCTTCCATGTGGGCATGACAGCCAGCTCCTCTCCCCAGCCTGTAGGCTTAGTGTTGTCCTCTGTAGCATATACTTCTAGGGAGAGGTTCGGTTTGGCTTTGATTGGGGCCCTGTAGACCTCTCTATTCATCGGTTGCTGTTCCTCTATGTGGTTATGTTGCCCTCAAGGTTTGCCATGCCGTGGTGGGGTCTGCACTCCCACCTCTACCTCTGTGGAAAAATTAACAATAACGTCCCTCTGGGTGGATTAGTGCTCTGCTCCCCCAATGGCTTTATCTCCCCCCTTCCCCCTCAATTCCCCCGCTCCTTTCACCTTCTTTGTGTTGGAATGACATGTGCATTCTTGGAGTTGGTCTGTCCCCCACCCTATTGCCTGCTCTTCAGCCCATCTAGTGTGAGGTGGGTACCTTTTCTTCTATACCTACTGTGCCGATTATACTTCCCTCCATGGACGCAGGCTGTATTTCTCCCTTTGTGTTTGGCTAACTTCTCAGCATACTTTTCTCCAGCTCTGCTGAGGAGCTTATGTGCTCCATGGGTCATCAGTGCTTTTCAGTTGATGTACTAATCCACGGTGTGTATGTGCCAGCGTTTTCTAATCCCCTCCTCCATCACTGGGAATTTACACTGCTTCCAATTCTTTGTGATTGCACACTGCTCCACAATACACTTTGGAGAGCAGACAACTGGCCTTGGACTATTTCTTACCGCTACTAGATAGATGCCCAGTAGAGGCGTTGCTGGATTGTGAGGAAACTCAATTTCCATTTGCTTTCAATATCACTAGAACACTTTCCACAGAGTTGTACATAGCTACTGAACTACCAGCAGTGCAGGAGAGTTCCTATCTCCCCACATCCCATCCCACACTTGTTGCTCTCTAATTTTGTGTCTGGGCTATTCTCCAGGCTTTTAGGTGGTATCTTACAGTTGTTTTAATTTGCATTTGTCTAGTGGTTCATAATAGGGAGCATTTCCTCATATGCTTATTAGCCATTTGGGTCTCCTCCCCACTATAAATTTTGTTCAGGCCTTGTGCCCATTTCCTCAGGATGTTAATGGTTTTCCTCCTTTTGCATGCTGAAAAGGTATTGTAGGTTTTAGTACTAATCGCTTTGTCTGTTTTGTCATTGCTCAAATGCTCTCCCAGGCTGTGTGCACTCTTTTTACTCTCTTGCTGAAATCTTTTGATGCACACAGGTGTTTTCTCCTTAATATAAGGCACTCAACGATTTCTGGGTCAATTGTGTGTGTGCACCCTTCCCTATTGCAGTTAGCTTATGTATTCCGTGCACCAAGGTTCTTAGGTTTGTCCTGGTGTTTCTGTTGATAGTCCTGATAATGTGGGGTTTGTTTCTAGGTGTGTGAGCCACCTTCAGTTTGCCTCTACGTGGCTATCCTTGGTTTGCTGCGCTGCTTCTTAAGAGGGCATCCACCTCCCACAGGATGGTTTTTGGGCACTTGTGGAAGATCAGTTGTCTATATGCTGATGCTTTTTGGGGTTTCTGTTTTTTTCCTATTGGTCTGAGGACTTGTCATTAGTCCAGGACCATGTTTTGACCACCGTGGCTATGTGGTAGGTGTTAAAGTCTGTAAAGGAAGCCCTCTGTCTTTGTGTTCTGTCTCGAGGAGTTCTCTGCTCCTTTTGGCCTCTTCCCTCTCCAGCTGTAACTGATGGTCAGGTGAAATAAGTTGTAATAATTTGTTCTCCTATTCCTTCAATCTTCCTTTCAGACATCGACCAACATACTTGACCCTTGAGTTGTATTCAGCACTCAAGTATGGTGGACCGGGATGACGGAGGCTATGCAGTGCCACTCCCTGGACCCTTCTGCTTTTTAGCAGTGGTTTCCTAGGAACTTGAGAGCCGTTTTTTTTTCAGTAATTGTGCTTGTTACGTTTCTGGTTCCTTCCTTTCTATTGTCTTGTGTGCCTCTTTGGGCAGTGTCTCTCTCTCTCTCTCTTTTAACCCAGGAAGAAGGAGGTGAATGAAGAGAATCAGTTTCTACCCCTAACAGTATTTGAGAATTTGGAGGAATAGGAAAAGCAAAGCTTGTGCATTACATTCATAAGTGGCATGGTTTCCAGTGAGGTCCTGAGCATCTCCTATCTTTGAGTGTCCAACAGAAGAGTGGATACATGCAACCCTAGGACCAGAAGCAGGCTGTTCAGGAATCGGGCTAACTAGGAGTGTGCAGAGTCCAAAGGGTCTCCTGAGGGCGAGGCAATAGAGTGCAATGGTCCCCCCTTTCCTTTATCTCTTCTACCCCTGCACACCAGCTTTGTTCACGGTCCTTTTATTTTCTTTCCATCTCTCCTCCCATGTCAGAAGCTGTGCCACTGGTCCTGTCAACAAACATATTCCTGAAACTTTTACATATTCCCCACAATACCCACTAGTCTCTTTGTTGATTCCCACTCAGTTAATTTCAAATAAAAAAATAAATTGTGTGTCCAACATAAAATCAAATCATAATATAGATATGATTTACCAATTATTGACCAAATATGGTAAACAATGTTTCTATTTACCAGATAATACCGGTAACAAATTTGAAAGGGTACTCTAAGAATAATGGGAACGCTTACATGAACAAAGTTTATGTATATATAACTATATAAAGTACGTAACATTTTGCTTTTATCATTGTAACTTTTTAAGAATATGCATCAGAATCATTCTTAGAAAGAGCAATAAAGAAGCAAAAAAACACATGAGAGTGGAGTGTACCCTAATTTTATTTTCTTGGCAGAGCAAGTTTAATTATCTTAGACCACACAGTTCCAAACATGGCAAAGGTTAAATGCTATCATTTACATGTTAGCTGTCTTACTTTTCAGCATGCATATGAAATCTGTCCAAGGCCTAAGGAAGAAGAAAAAAGAATTAGTTCATTTGAATTATAGTGAAAGGAAAGACTATTGAATATAATGTAGATTGTCAGAAAAAAAAACACAAGGAGGAAGAATCTAAACTCTGCATAAAAAGATCTTTGACACAATGAATGCGACAATAGCCTAAAGCACAGTAATAATTATGAAGATGGTGTAGGATTTCTAATGCTGCAATTCTATTCACTTCTTTCAACCCCCAAAAGAAAAAAAAACTATTTGTATTGGAAAAAGGCAGAGGGTCTCTTAGAAGCAAGCATGGCAGAACCTCACCTTATATACTTTGGATATACTGTTATGAGAGATTAGTCCCTGGAGAAGGTCATCGTGTCTGGTGAAGTGGAAGGGCAGGAAAAAGAGGGAGGTGCTCAATGTGATCGATTGACACAGTGGGTGGTTCAATGGGAGCAGACATAGGAATTAATTACCAGCTGGCACAGGACTGTGCAGTGTTTCATTCTGTTGTGCACAGGGTTGCTATGGGCTGGAGCTGACTTGATGGCACCTAACAATAATAACATGAGTAAGAAACTATATGACCTCACATAAAATAATATTTTTAATAAAATGGTTTATAATTTAAATTTATCCTTTGCAACTAATGGAAAGGATAGAAAGGCACAATAAATTTTTTCTTACCAACAGCATGCCTACCATGCAAACTCTTATCATACGGTCAGGTTTTATTTGTCATATTGCTTATTTTTAGTATTACTTTAGTTATAAGATTAGGAGCCATTTAGTTTCAAATTACTAATTTATTTGCTAAAAAACAAAGAGACAGACAAACAATGAATGTTCTTTGAATCCACTCAGCAACTCCACAGGATAAAACTAGCATTCTGCTTCAATAAAATTTAAAGACATGAAAATTTTACAGATATGAAAACATGCTGGGGCAGTTCTAGAGTTTCACAAGAAGTCTGAGTCAAAATTAACTCTATGGCAGCTGTAAACATAACAAATGCTACATTGTGTGTCTTGTGGTATAATGACATCAGACAAAGCTAATGTGGCTTATCTGTTATTGATATCCGTGGCCATCAAGTTAATTCTGTCACATGACCCTGGAGCGGGTGTCTCAGTCTGTGATGGTCACAGGATTGGATCACCAAGTTTTTCCCTTGTATGGGGTGATTGAAAGTTTAGAACACAGAGCTTTTGGTCATCAGTCAATCAGGTAAACATTCAGCAACCAAGGTTCCCTTGCATACTATATTAAAAAGAGAATATATGGAAATACACTTTTAGCAAAAGATACAAGTTTATGGCAGTGGAGTCATAGGTGTAAACAAATGTGTATTTTTAATAGAGGAAAAAACATCAAGTGTGTGCTATTATTTCATTGCTAGCACATAAATTAAAATGTTCTTAATTACAACCTAAGCCAAAGTTAGGAAATTAAGAAAACATTAACTTTGAATTATTGTCAGCTTTTACAATCTAAGTAGGAATGTGTTGGAATAACGAGGGTTTTCCTGAAAAAATGAGTGTTTTTCTCATAACTCGCCTTACAGCCTCCTTTATCTGCTTGTTTCTAAGAGTGTAGATGACAGGATTCAAGAAAGGAGGGACTATAGAATAGAACACAGAAATGACCATGTCCTGTATCAGAGGGGAGTTGGAGGTTGGCTTCAGATACACAGTAGCACCAGAGCCGAGGAAAATTATGAAAATGAGAATGTGTGGGATACAGGTGGAAAAGGCCTTTCTTCGTTCTCTTCCGGTTGGAAACTTGAGCACCGTAGAAAATATGTGAACATAAGACATGGTGATGAAGGAAAAGGAGCCACCACCTAATATCACAGAAGAGGCAAAAATTACAATTTCATTGGTTAAGATGTCAGAGCAGGAGAGCTTCATCAGAGCGGGAGTATCACAGAAAAACTGATGAACCACATTAGAATGACAGAAGGACAAATGGAATGTGTTCCCAGTGTGCACACCTGCGTAGACCATACCACTGAGCACAGAGGCCAGCGTCATTTGGACACAGACACGAGGGGTCATGATCACATGGTAGTGGAGGGGCTGGCAGATGGCCACGTAGCGGTCACGGGCCATGATGGTGAGCAGCAGCAACTCTGCATAAGCACATAACTGCACGAGGAAAATCTGAGCTGCACATCCAACCACGGAAATCACCCTGTTGTTTAGCAGGAAGATGACACACGCCTTGGGTACAGTCACAGAAATGTAACACATGTCCAAGACAGAGAGATTCAGGATAAAGTAATACATGGGGGTATGAAGTCTTTGGTCAACAGTGATCACTGTGACAATGAGAAGATTCCCTGTGAGAGTCGCCAAGTACATTAGTGAAAATAACATTGTGTGCAAGACTCTCAACTCCCACACATCAGAAAATCCTGTAAGTAGAAATTCAGTCACTAGGGTAGAGTTAGGCATTTTAGTATGATTTTTTAAGATTTTGAGAGCCACATGTAAACAATTCCTAAAAAAAAAAGAAGAAGAAGAAGAATCAAAGGGGGAAAGAAATGCAGTAAATCCATGGATTTCTTCCCATTTGTCCATTATATTTCCTATATCTGGGGTTTTTAGTATAAAGTATCACAATATTAACTCATGTTCCTTTAATATAATTTCTTTAGTATGAAATTCTCCTAGCGTAATATATTTCTGAGTGGCAGCAAAATAAGTTGTGCTTCATTTCTTCCACTGGTTATTTTGTAATATTGGGAGTCAAAGATCAAAAATTTGCCCAGCAGATTTATTGCATTAATATAGGTAATTTCTATGTATGAATATTATTAGGACACATTTAGTATATAATTAAATGTTGACCAAAATACAACCCACGTAGAAAGAGTAGGCAATAGTTTTTCATAGCATCTCAATTTTTATCAGTGATTTTATTTCATTTTCTGACTATGATGGAAATACCATTTTTTAATCTTTCTTTCCATCACCATTTCACACGAAATTTTTTATTTCCTTTGGATAGACCCTGAAGAATTATTCTTTCTGATAATCTTTTTCTATTTGCCACATATATTTGTTCTCATCAACAGCTAAGAAGCTATGGTTTTATTTAGACATTTCATTTTCTCTTTCTACCCTTTTGTAAAATATTTTATTACATTTTAAAGGGTAATTTTTCTTCTTCCTTAATCTAGATACCATAATTAAGAAAATGAATCATAATTACACCATTTTATTATAATATTCACATATCTAGAATGTAATTCTCATTGTTACTATGCAATATAGAAAATTGTATCCACAAGTTAAATGGAAAGAACAGTATTATGAAAATACCCACAATTGGTCTATGAATCTATGAAGACGTGTGTGGAAGACACTCCGTGGTAGTCAGTGTTGTCTTCTAACAGGATAGATGATCGCATGCTGCTCTCTCTCCACCAGGACTTTGGATTGTAACAGCCCTCCTGTTGCCCACCAGGACAAGTTATGAAAACTTATATAACTTCCTTTTAAATTTTATACTAAATTTCTATTGCTTTTTCTGTTTTAAATATTCCTGCTGATTGAGTATTTATTAGGACTGTAAAATCAATTAGTTTCAATATAATTACTGAAAAATCATAGGTACCTCATTCATGCCAATTTTTTCTGACAATTGTGATATTACTAGTAATTGGTTAACACTACTCCCATAAAAGTCAATGACAGACTTAAACTACCATATAATAGAAATTCAACAGGCTTTAATATTTTGAACATATAGTGAAAAACTGTCTTAAACAATAAGAAATTTTAGGTGTCCAGCATGAATTTTATATGACTCTTTAGTTGAATTGAATTTTTGTGACCCTCGGGGAAAGATATGTTTTGTATTCTGTCATTTATTTACTATGTAGTGAAATGTTTGAAATCCTTAGTATCATTTTTATAAATATTTAACAACTAATTATTTAGTTTATATTTGTAAAATATTTCAAATATAGGGAGAACCCAAAATGTTTCTATGGTGAAGAAAAGTCAACAAGAATTCATCATAGTGATAGACAAAAGGATTGATCATGTGCTTCTTTTAGCACTAAACATTTATTTCACTCTATATCTATAAATTATAGAAACCTCTCAAATTCATGGTCCCGCATCAATGCCCACTCTTAGCAACCATATAGGACATTGTAGAATTCCTCTGTGACTGTTGAGACTGTATCTCTTTATGGGAGTAGAAAGTCCCACCTTTCTCCCCTGGAACGTCTGGTGGTTTCTCACTGCTGACCTTCTGGGTCACAATGCAATGAGTACCCATATCCATTGTTGTTGTTAAGTGCCATTCAATTGGCTGTGATCCACCGGGACCCTAAGCACAACAGAATGCAATATTGCCTGGTCCCACGCCATTCTCACATCCTAGTTTTCACACATTGTTGCAGCGACAGTGAAGCATATCAATAGTATGGACTAAACTCTAATGAGTAAACCAAAAGTAAATTGAGCACAGCACCCTCTTTTTTTTTAGTGAAATCATTTGTTTTCAAAATAAACACGATGATATAAAATATCCTGACATGGTATGGGTAGAGTTTGAAAGGCTTAACATATTTTAGCTGTATATTTTCTGGTAGATCTTGTGTATCAGGTATTGGAGCATTTTTTCTTGAAGATTAGTGAATTACATGATTTTTCCCATCTGTCCAAATATAGAATCAAGTTGTTCTTTGACTTTGATAGAACAACTGGGAGGATACTCTTTCAAGACCCCAAATTGTAAGATATATTTTGTTCATTGATGGATTTTTCAGTTACGCACATATAACAAATTATAATCTATTTATACTTTTCTCAAATTTCCAAAATATTGTGAAATTAATTATAGGCAGAAAATGGGCTGGAAGCAGTCTTGATGGGATCTGTGTAAATATAATTATGACCAGATGCTTATATATCCAATAATATAATATCAGAAAGTACTAGAATTATAGTTAAAGTAAAAGGAACTGTATGTATAAAATTTACTTGTACGTCAGGTGATCACTGAGTCACTATGTACGAAGAAAATATAAAATTGAATGCTTAGCAAATAAAAATATTTTAAAATATAATTAGTAAATATCAACAATAGAAAATAATTTTTGTTAAAAGAAAATATATTTGATTAAATATTTAATATAAAATTACAATCTCCAGCTAAGCACCGTCCACAGACTATTTCTGTAACTGCCTCAGTTTCTAGAATCAGCGAGGTAAAAGGCTGTTTCCCACTCCTCTGAGCTTTTAGGAATAAGTATGAATTCTCTTATAATGACTTGAGTTTTTTTCAGATAGATTTAAAAAAAATTTGTTCATGTATGTGAGTACATTCCCTAAGTTTTATATTTTAATCTCATTTACAGCATTTCTGCATAAAACAGTTACCTGTACAAAGAGGAAATGAAATCAGCTACTCGAGTAGTAACAATGAGGAGGGTAAGAAAAAAATTAACCAATAACAGCAAATACTCACAAGGTGTTATTTTATGTGTTGGACAGGTAATGCTGCAGTCTTTTAAGTGAAGACAAAAATGAGTAAGCATATTTCTCAAAATGACTGAGACGCTGCCAGGAATCCTTCTGTTTTATAACAAATATCTCTGTGTTCAGATATATCTAAGACCAAGAGGAGGCTGATGGCACTAGAGAAACCCCTGGGAGTGCATCCCTGGGCATTCAACAATAGCCAGTTCCCAGGAAGGGATTTCAGAAGGTAATTGACTCTACCTGGACAGTGAACAGGAACCTAAGTGTGAATCCAACCATTATGTATCAAGACATATTAATATATTTGACTTTTAAAATGATGAAGATTGAGATAATGATTTAAACATGCACAAAATTCTCAGTTCTTGTAATAGATTGTTTATTCTTAGAGTGAATTTTCGTGGATTGTAAGTACAGTCCGGGAAGGAAAAGTCCAGGCTCCTATTGCTGATTTGATCACAGAGTTGTTGTCTGTAATGAGCATTCTGACATCACTTCTTCCAATACAGATCTGTTTGTCCCATTACTGTCCTCCTTCACATGCAACTGAGTCACTGGAAAATACCAGGGCTTGGGTCGTTTGCACCCGAGTGCTCAAAAGATCATCCCTGTTTTGAACACTCGACTGAGGTCTGGTGCAGCGGCTTTAGGCAATGGAAACCACTTTAGATCTGATTGCTGATTCCACGTGCATTGATTGTGGATCCACGTAAGACAATCTTTTTGCCAACTTCAACATTTTCTCCATTTATCATGATCATGTTATTATTTTTCCAGCTGTGAGGGCTTTGGTCTTATTGCATAATGAAATGCCATCCATACTGGGAGAAATCAATTGCAAAATATGAGTTATGGTACAGGTGCTTTTACTTAAAATATATAAATCCTTAAAAAATTCACAGTACAACAAAGTAAATCAGTTTAAAACTAGCAGTATATCAGAAGAGTCACTTAAGAAGATATACAGAGGGCGCAGAAGTGCATAAAAAGATTCTCAGTAGCTAATGTTATTAGGATATTAGAAATGAAGACAACATTGAGACAATCTATCTAACTAACATAATGAGTCAAAGGAAAATCACTGGCAACACCAAGATGTTAAGGAGACAGAGCACCTGAAGCTGTCATTCATTTTTGGAGGAAAGGAAGATTTCATTCATTACATTTATAAAACGTCTGATAGTACAGAGCTAAGTATACTTTATCCTACAATCTGGAAAGCAATCATAGATCCAGGTATTTAATCAATCGATTTAAGAACAAGTAAACGCATAAAATACTTTCAACGGATACTTATTTAAACTTTCTTCATGTTTTCATTGTCATCAAGTATATTCTCACTCCATCGCTTTATTCAGATTTGCTCCAAACTTGAAGCACTCATGATATTTTTTCAAAAGATCAACAGATGAAAAAAATATATACATATATATGTATATATATGGAATGCAATATTATTTAATAATGATGAAGATAAGATTTTGGATTTACAAACAGAAGCACAGCAAACTGAATTGTCTATTGCTCAGGGAAAGAAAGCAGCTAGACAGGCGGCATGTTGTGTGACCCCGACTGCAGGACAAGCTGGTAAAACGAAAAACAGAAGGAAGAATGAAAACACAATGATTTCCCAGGCGTTCAGAAGGAGAAGAGAAGGGTGGGTAGGCACTGTAGGAAATGTTTTAGTGCAATGAAACTATTATTTTCTGTATTGTGGATATTGTAATGGTGAATACATGACTTAATGTGTATGTGAAAGTTGGCCGGGGAACAAGGAAGACCAAAGTAGAATGGATACATTTGGGTGAAGGTGCAGGCAGATAATCTGGAAAGTTCCTAAAATACCAAACATCTGTCCTGAAAGAAGGACAGACAGAATGAGCCACAGAAGCGAGGATGGCAAAGATTGATGTCAGGTTCTTTGGACAAATTAGCAGTGTCTGGTAAAGCACTTCAAAAGAATGGGGGCAGAGAGAAGGAGGAAGTCCCTCCAGAAGATGGATCGACTCACAGGTTGCAAGAATGAGCTCGAACACAAGAGCCATTCTGAGGGTGGCACAGAGGCGGGCAGTGTTGCGTTCTGTTGACGTAGTGTCTCTGAGTCAGCAGTGACTGGAGGGCACATAGCCCCAACAGCAATCTTCATCAGCTAAGGTTTGCAGTCATGTTGTTGCTTGATAGAATGTTATAGGATTTTAGCAACTTCTTCGGATATCCAGGCCTATAAATATTTATGGGAAGAGAAAGCCTCATCTTTTTTCCCACAGAGGGGCTGGTTATTTCAAATGAGGACTTTGTAGTTAGCAACCTAACTCAAACCGCACTACACCACCAGGGCGCTCTACTGATTTCCTGTATGTCTGAAACCAGAAGAGTCTACTTATTGAATTAAAACATGATGATCAAGAGCTGACACAAGAGATCATTGATTTCGTAACTAAAATACTATGTTGATCACAGAGTTGTTCAATATCATTTTCTATTTTACTTTATAATCCTGACTCTATCCAACTGAGTCTTATGAATTTACCTAGAAACCAATTCTTATCATTAGTACTATAATCCAAGAAGAGTTACATATTGATCCGACTCTAGCCACTTCTTCATGTGCACTTTGATATATATGCTAAGGGCATGGAGGGATGACTGGTGTACTTTTCAGACTGGTGTCTTACTTGCAAGATAAATGTGTCCTTCCCCCTTTGTTCTTTATTTCAGGATGCATTCAAATGGATCATGAGTTTTGTGTTGTTCTTTGATCCTTATTGCATTGTGTGTTGTTTTAACATCATCCTGCTTATTAACACTGCCTTGGAATCATTGTCTTAGTAAGGAAGGGCATCTTCTTATTTATAAAAATCTTGTTCTGACGATGTCTGAGACCTGATCCTTTGGACACCTCGTGATCACACAGGCTGGTGTGCTTCACCCATGTGGACTTTGTTACTTCTAAGCTAGATGGCCGCTTGTTTACCTTCAAGCCTTTAAGACACCAGACGCTATATCTTTTGATACTTGGCCATCATGAGCTTTCTTTGCCACATTCATTTATGCACCCATTTGTCTACAGCAATCTTATTATGGAGGCGAGCACACAATGATATGATTTTTTTTGTTCTTTGATGCCTGATAACTGATTCCTTCAGCACTTCTTGATCACACAGGCTGGTGTGCTTCTTCTATGTGGGCTTTGTACATGGTTGCTTCTTTACCTTAAAGCCTTAAGACCCCAGACACTATATCTTTTGATATCCGGGCACCATCAGCTTTCTTCACCACATTTGCTTATTCACCAGCTTTGTGTTCTGCGGTTGTGTTGGGAAGGGGAACATCATAGAATGCCAATTTAATAGAAGAAAGTGTTCTTGCATTGAGGGAGTACTTGAGCGAAGGCCCAATGTTCTCTGCTACCTTAATACTAAACCAATAAATATATGCACATAGGTATATTTTCCTATCCTCATATGTAAATATGCCCGATATTTGCATATATACATGCCTTTATCTAGACCTCTATAAATGCCCTTTGCCTCGCAGCTCTTTCCTCTATTTCCTTTAACTTTCTTCCTGTCCCACTATCGTGCTCAGTCCCCACCTGGGTTTTCGCAATTCCTCTTGGCTACATTACCCTTGATCATGCCCTATCAGGCATCTCACATCTTCCTCACCACCGATTTGGATCACTCGTTGTTCCCTTGTCCCTGGGCTTGTTAGCACCACTTCCTTTCCCCCCACCTCTCCATCTCCCATGCCCCCCTGGAACTGTCGGTCTCATTGTTTTCTCCTCCAGATTGTTCATCCAGCTTATTTTTTTAGACAGAACTGCAGAGATAACAGCGTGAACAAAATCAAGCCAGAGCAAAACCAAGCAATAATAAACAACAAAACATCAAGAAACCAATGACAAACAACGAAGCAAAACACAACAAGGAGGAAAAGCTTGTAGATAGTTCAAGGACTGTTTGTTGGCCTTTAAGAGTGTTTTCCAGTCCAGTTTGTTGGGGCACCACACCCTGGCTTATCATAGTGAATGAGGGTGGGAGTGCAGAGTGGAGACCCAAAGGCCATTTGTAGGCTCCTAGTCATCCCCTTACAGAAGGGTCTCTGGGAGAAGACCAGCCAGTCAGGGTGCAATGTAACAACGATGAAATATACAACTTTCCTCTAAATGCGTCCTCATGCCCCTCCCCTGCCCCCAAGTACCATGATCCCAATTCTACCTTGCAAGTCTGGTTAGACCAGAAGATGTGCATTGGTACAGATAGGAACTGGAAACACAGGGAATCCAGGGTGGATGATCCCTTCAGAATCAGAGGTGTGAGTGGGGACACTGGGAGGGCAGAGGGAAGGTGGGTTAGAAAGGAGGAACCCACCTTCTTGGGGTTGGACAACTGGGGGATGGACAACAGAATCTGGGGGATGGACAACAGAAAAGTGGGTGAAGGGAGATTTCGGACAGGGCAAGAATTGAGAAAATAATAATTTATAAATTATCTAGGGTTCATGAGGAAGGGGGGGAGAAGGGAGGGATGGGAAAATGGGGAGATGATGCCAGAGGTTTAGGTGGAGAGCAAATGCTTTGAGAATAATGAGGGCAATGAATAAACAAATGTGCTTTACACACTGGACGTATGTATGGATTGTGATAAGAGTTGTATGAGCCCCTAAGAAAATGATTAAAAATAAAAAAATCTTAATTATAGGTATAAAATTCATATTCTAAGGGTTTAGATTTTTAAATACTTTATATTTCTCTTGTTTATATCCATATTTTACTTCTACTTTTGCTCATTTGACTATACCTTACTACAGAAATACAGAAGGATTTTACAACTCAAAAACACAGTAGAAAACAGTGCTTACTTTATGCTTACCAATCAACTTTAAGTTTTTACTTTGAAGCTCCATATACAATTTAGGGAACTGAAGCTTCAGCACCTCAGTAAAGATATTCTGTGAGTCTTACCTCTGCCATTACGTGCTAGTTAGCTATGGAGTGTCTTTCATGCATATTTTCATCTCAGTTTCTTCACGTCTAAATATTATTTCAAGTAATATTTACATTATGATTTTTATATTTGTAAAAATTTACATAGAGAGGACTCAAAATGACACTCAAAGCAATATAAACAAACCTCACAGATCACTGACAGAGTACATGTGTGGTTCCATCAATATTTATGGTCCTTCCTCTGAACACTCCTGAACTATAATTTTTAAAAGAAGAGTCAAATGTAAATCTATAATTTGACAGATTTTAATGCAAATATCTGCTAAAATATGACAATATATAGCGCTCAAACTGATGTGAAAGATGTTGTAAAAGATGAACTATTTCCCTTGAGCCAGGAAATATCCTGCATAAGATTTGGCTGCATTGCAACCAGGATACTCAAAGACGGTCTTCCTGAAAGGTAAGAACAATGATCCTTTGCCTTTTCTACAAAGATCTGAAGGATGCAATTCATTCACATTTATAAGGAATCATTTGATGCATACATTCATGAAACTTGTCAGGTATTTTTGATGATTTATGGGTAGACAGGAGCCATGGCAGAGTAGTGGGCTTACCCGTGGGCTACTTACTAAAAGTATGATGGTTCAATCCCACCAGCCACTCTCTTGGATAAAGAGGATCTGTTTAAACAATATTTATAACCTCATAAGCCATAGGGAGCAGTTCTACTTCTATATAGTTGCTGTGACTCAGAATAAAATTTGATCGCATTCGGTAGGTATATGCAGATGCTGATACGGAATCTAGAAAATGAACCATGTGATATGTTCTTTCATAATATACTATGAGAACATCCTGGAATTACAGATAAAGTGGAAAAGAATATATATGTGTTACATTTATAAAACATTATATATAATACGTTGTTTTCTTACATATAGTAAAATATAATAGAAATCTATATATAATTCTATTACAGTTAATTTTCTTATGGGGATGCATTTACTTATCCACCCATGAAATGACTTGTACATCAATGAAGTATATAGCCTACTGATGGCAAAGGCAAGCAAGAGACAAAATTTCCAGAAACTGTTCAATAACAAATTATTCATGCACCATTACTTTGATTGTAATGTAAGCACACACACGAGAATAGTTCATAAGGCATAGATTTAAACTGGCATTAGTCATAGAGGACCTCGAGGTGCTATGAAGGCATCATCCTCTCCATCCCTTCTCCCACACTACACTTTGATAAAAACCCATCAATTTTGTAAAAATGGCTTGGAATGAGTTTTCAATTTATTTAATAAGATGTTGGTTTCATTGTACAATTACTTCAATGTCATAGCCTCAATAATTGTGATTAGAAATACCTTCTGACACAAGTTTTAAATTATTATATCACCATTCTCAAGTGATTTTTCCTTAGTTTTTCATTTGCTCTTTATATAAGTTCTTCTGATTTATTAACTCAGAAGAAAGAGACCATGCCACAATATCTATTCTGTGATTATATGTAGTATGAGGTGAGAGAAATAAATACAATTCTAGTAACAATTTTTTTCTGGTGCCATCTCCTATATAAATTTGAAAACTGTAAAGCCTTAGAAGGTGACTCCTTTCAGGCAAGGAAGGAGACTATGCATAGGTCACTAATGTTAAAATGTGTTGATTTTTCCAACAATTTTCTGTTGATATTTGTTATGCAAATGGAATCTTTTCTGGAATTACTAAAATTTTCAGAATGCATTATACAAGTCATCTTGTGATGAATGTTGTTTCGATGTACTATATTGGGCCATGTAGTAAAATACATGTTCCAATTTCAAATCATTCCTATCTTAGTTCAACTTGTGCAATTTAGTTTCTCTACCCTGTTAAAAATATAGTGAATCCGTAAAGTACTCAGTTGTGTGTGTGTCAAGAATATTGGAATATATAAATCTGACAAAAAAACTGCAATAAATCCACAACCATGCAGAATTCAAATAAAAGTATTTCAACAGAATGTGAAAATAATTGAACACTATCAGTAACATTAAATACACAGAACGTTTTTTCGGTAATTTGAAAATGTTACAGCACTATAATGACAATAAAGTGCAAAATCATAAGCTATATTCAGAAGAAGACAAGGATGAAATTATCATTGCTGTTGTCAGATATGTCTTAGATGAACTCAAAGAATATCCCAAAGATATAGACTTCTTTTTATTGACTATGCATATGCATTTTACTGTGTGGATCATAGGAAATTAAGGCTAATATTGAAAAAATAATAGTTATTGAATAATTAATTGTAGTCAAGTGTCAGGGGAGCCCGCTCCTAACAAATCATCACAGGTCCCTTAGGTGCAATTGTGTAGTCATAATAAGTAAAGATTATAGTAGAGTTATAGAAAAGAAAATAGATATAATAGAAATTGAAACAATGGAGTCAGACACATTTCATGGCAGTATGCTCACTTGGTGGTCCATGTGGAAGGTGGCAATTGCAGGAGCGAATGAGAAGGGGGAGAGGATGGGAGAGAGAGAGCTTCTTTATTGCTAACCAAAGTTCATATATCTTTGGGGGGGTGTACGTCACAGGAAAGGGTTGTGCTGTTGGTACGATAGTAATGTGAGGGGTATTCTCTGGCAGAAGACACGCAATAGGAAAGGGAGCTATAGGGGATACACATGTGACAAGATGGGTGGATCCTAGATTCAGAAGGAAGCTTAATTTTGGATGTCATTGAGAAGGTTTGATCTGCTCCCCTGCTCCCTATTGAAACCATTAACAATAGGGTGTGAACTCTACCTACAGGGACCAGAAAGATGGCTGAGACCCTTCAGTGAGAAGCAATCCATTGTCCTTAACAATAGGGAGTGGGTCCCTCTTGAGGTGGGACCAGACAGTGGTCTGGAAAATGCCTTCAGGGAGGTTGTCTCTAAGCATCTGACCTCACAGCAAGTGCTGGAAAATAGCCTCTCTTGTTTGTCATATCTTTGTGCAGACAAAGCTGGGGAAAAGTCTCTTCATAATCCCACAGTCAAGGGTTTAATAAACCTTGCTGATATCAGATGAATTTTGGCTGAAAGCAGAGAATAACAGAAAGATGTTTAGTTGTAATTTATTGCCTATGCAAAGACATTTGACTATGTAGATCATAAAGAAAATATGAATAACTTTTGGAGAATGGAAATTCCAGACATTTCATTATGCTCATTGGAAACTTTGTGCAGGAAGTTTGAAATTTGTGCTCTTCATTATTAAATGCTTAAAAGCTCTTCTATGTTTTCAAGCTAGTATTTTTTTCATATTACAGGTCTTTAATCAATCTTCTTCCAATTTTGATACCATTTTCTCATGCACAGATTATAGCTTCTCAAATTATTTGTTCAACATATGGATTGAGTAAATATGATGAAGGAGTACAATGCTGATACTCTTTAATGATTTGAAACAATGCAGAATTATCCAATCTGCCCCCTCATGGAACTATTTCCATCCTTTGTACCTTTACTGCCTTGTATAAAAGTTTCAATATTAGTGATTTTCTGTTTTCGTGTATATCTTGCAGGTTCGGGATTTCACAGAATACTTATTAGGCAGAAATGATCATATTATTGGAAAATAGTTGAATTTTCCTTAAGGTAGGTAAACAGATTTTTGTCATGGTATTTAAACCATAAAGTTGTACAGATAAAGTTAATGATAAATATTAACTTTTCTACTATATGAAGATTTCTATTTTCACTATAAAATAATTAGTATTTTATTACATAGTATGGGGTTAATATTTTCTTTTTTTTATTTTAACAATTTATTGGGGCTGATGCAATTCTTTTCACAATTCATACATATACATACATCAATTGTATAAAGCACATCTGTACAGTCTTTGCCCTAATCATTTTTTTCTCTTTTCTTCTTTTACATTTTATTAGGGACTCAAACAACTCTTACCACAATCCATACATATACATACATCAATTGTATAAAGCACATCCACACATTCCCCGCCCCAATCACTCTCAAAGAATTCGCCCTCCACTTAAGCCCCTTGCATCAGGTCCTCTTCCCCCCCCTCCCTCCCCATTCCCCCCTCCCTCATATGCCCTTGGTAATTTATACCTCGTTATTTTGTCATATCTTGCCCTATCCGGAGTCTCCCTTCCCCACTTCTCTGCTGTCCCTCTCCCAGGGAAGAGGTCACATGTGGATCCCTGTAATCAGTTCCCCCTTTCCAACCCATTCACCCTCCACTCTCCCAGCATCGTCCCTCACACCCTTGGTCCTGAAGGTATCATCCACCCCGGATTCCCTGTACCTCCAACCCTCATATGTACCAGTGTACAGCCTCTGTCCCATCCAGCCGAGCAAGGTAGAATTCGGATCATGGTAGTTGGGGGGAGGAAGCATCCAGGATCTGGGGGAAAGCTGTGTTCTTTGTCGATACTACCTCACACCCTAATTAACCCATCTCCTCTCCTAAACCCCTCTATGAGGGGATCTCCATTGGCCGACACTTGGGCCTTGGGTCTCCACTCTGAACTTTCCCCTTCATTTAATATGATATATATATATATACACATATACACATACATATATACATATACACATATATACACATACATA
Organism: Tenrec ecaudatus; assembly: GCF_050624435.1. NCBI lineage: Eukaryota > Metazoa > Chordata > Mammalia > Afrosoricida > Tenrecidae > Tenrec > Tenrec ecaudatus. Next base: position 198,603,916 of record NC_134531.1, read on the forward strand.
CCCACACTTATATCTTTTTTTTTTTTGCATGATGCATTATACCTGGTCCCTTGGGCACCACGTGATCGCACTGGTCGGTGTGCTTCTTCCATGTGGGCTTATTTGCTTCTGAGCTAGATGGCCGCTTGTTCACCTTCAAGCCTTTAAGACCCCAGACACTATCTCTTTTGATAGCCGGGCACCATCAGCTTTCTTCACCACATTTGCTTATGCACCCATTTGTCTTCAGCGATCCTATCATGGAGGTGTGCAGTCAATGATATGATTTTTTGTTCTTTGATGCCTGGTAACTGATCCCTTTGGGACCACTCGATCACACAGGCTGGTGTGTTCTTCCATGTGGACTTTGTTGCTTCTGAGCTAGATGGCCGCTTGTTTATCTTCAAGCCTTTAAGACCCCAGTTACTATCTCTTTTGATAGCCGGGCACCATCAGCTTTCTTCACCACATTTACTTGTTCACCCACTTTGGCTCCTGCCGTTGTGTTGGGAGAGTGAGCATCATAGAGTTCCAATTTAATAAAAGAAGGTATTCATGCATTGAGGGAGTGTTTGAGTAGAGGCCCAAGGTCCTTCCGCCACCTTAATACTTGACCTATAAATATAGACACATAGATCTATTTCCCCATCCTCCTATATATATTTGCATGTACATGTCTTTGTCTACACCTCCATGAATGCCCTTTGACTCCTAGCTCTTTCCTCCATCTCCCTTGACCTTCCTCCTGCCCTACTACCATGCTTCATCGCCACCTGGGCTAGAGTATACCTCTTCTCTAAGCAACCTTACCCTTGATCATTTCCCACCAGGCCTGCCACTCCCCCTTCTCTACCATTTGGGGTCCCATGTTTTTCCCTTGTCCCTGGGTTTGTTAACACCACTTCCTTACCCCCCCTACCCCCCCACCCCAAGTCCCCCCCGGAACTGTCGGTCACGTTGTTTTTCATCCAGATAATTCATCCAGCCTGTCCTATTCAGACAGACCTGTGGAGTCACTAACATGCACGAAAACTAGACAGAGGAAAACAAAGCAACAGTATACAACCAGACAACAAAACAACCAAAACAAACCACTGAAAAAGAACAGAACAAAACAGTTCACAAGAGAAAAGCTTGTAGTTAGTCCAGGGATCGTTTGCTGGCCCTTAGGAGCGTTTTCCAGTCCAGTCTGTTGGGGCACCACGCCCTGGCCCCAAAGTCCACTTTCAGCATTCCCTGGGGACCTTGCCACTCCATTCCCTTGCTGTTCCGCTGCACTCCCCCGTGATTTGCCTCGGTGTGGTGGGATCAGGTCAGGTGCAATTCCCACACTGTGTCTCCGGTGCTTTCCCCTGTATCGCCCTTAGTCACTGAGGGGCATCTTGTCTCATAGTAGGGCCAGCCATGTTGTTCTCTCTGTGGACTGGCTGCTCTACTCAGGAACATCATCATCACGGCCTGGTGGGCCAGGCTATGCTCCACTCTCTCCTCCTGCCCCTTCATCTGCTCCCGTGTGCTCTGATCAAATATGTCCATCTCCCATAGCTGCAGAGTCAATGTCGTCCTTTGGAACAAATTCTTTTCGGGGGAGGGGCAGGAATCCACTTAATTTATGGTGCTGGGGCCAGCCTCCCAGACCTCTCCACCGGTTCCCTCCTCCACGCCGGGATATTGCATTCACACCTTGCGACACTGGGTTGAAGTCTGGTCCCACTTTCCCTGTGGAGATATAAACAATACCATCCCCTTGGGTGGATTAATGCCCCATGACCCCACTACCCTTTTCTTCCTTGTATTCATCCTTTTGTTTTCCTTTCCCCACCTCCTCCACCATTGTCTACCATGTACATCCCTGGTTTTGGTCTGGTCTCTTCCATACTACACCGTCTTCACCCCTAAAATGTTTGTATACAGTAGCTTTTTTCCCTATGCCACTTTTGCTTTTAAAAAAAATTTTTTTTTTAATTCTTACCTCAGCGGACTCATGTTGTACTTGTCCTTTTGTGCCTGACTTACTTCGCTTAGCATGATTTCCTCCAGTTCTTCCCATGCTGCTATGTGCCTCATACGTTCATCACTGCTTTTTAGTGATGCGTAGTATTCCATTGTATGTATATACCACAGTTTTTAATCCAATCGTCAGTTGATGGAAATCTGGGTTGCTTCCAACTCCTTGCAATTGTGAACTGTGCCGCAATGAACATTGGAGCACAGATGTCTGGTCTTGGTTTGTTTCTTGCCTCTTCTGGGTATATGCCCAGTAGGGGGATTGCTGGGTCATATGGTAACTCTATTTCCATCTGTTTTAGGTATCGCCAGATTGATTTCCATAGTGGCTGTACGTACTTACAGTCCCACCAGCAGTGGATGAGAGTTCCTGTCTCCCCACAGCCCCTCCAACACTTGTTGCTTTCTGATTTTTTGAATTGGGCTACCTTTGAGGGTGACAGGTGGTACCTCATTGTTGTTTTAATTTGCATTTCTCTTATGGCTAAAGATCGGGAACATTTTCTCATATGTTTGTTGGCCATTCGGATTTCTGCCCCTGTGAAACTTCTGTTCAAATCCTTTGCCCACCTTTCAAGTGGGCTATTGGTTTTTTTCTTTTTGGAAGCTAGCAGTGTACTGTAGATTTTAGTAATAAGGCCTTTGTCTGATGTGTCATTGCTAAAGATGTTTTCCCAGTCTGTGGACTCTCTTATTACTCTCTTGGTGAATTCTTTAGATGTACACAAGTGTTTTATCTTCAGTATATCCCATTTGTCGATTTGTGCCTCTTCTGTGTTTGTGTCCTTCCCTATTTCTGATAGCCTGTGTATTCCCTGCGCCAAAGTTCTCAAGTTGGTCCCAATTCCCTCCTTGATGGCCCTAATAGTTTGGGGTTTAACTTCAAGGTCTGTGATCCACCTTGAGTTTATTCTTGTGCATGGAGTGAGATAAGGGTCTTGCTTCATTTTTCTGCATGTTGATATCCATTTTTTCCAGCACCACTTGTTAAAGAGGGCATCTGCTTCCCATTTGATCTTTTTGGGGCCCTTGTCAAAGATCAGCTGTGTGTATGCTGATGCTTTTATTTCTGGGTTTTCAGTTCTTTTCCATTGGTCTGAGTATCTGTCATTGTACCAATACCATGCAGTTTTGAGAACTGTGGCTGTATAGTATGTGCCAAAGTCAGGTAAAGCAAGCCCTCCCACGGTGTCCTTCTTCTTGAGGAGTTCTCTGCTAATTCTGGGTTTCTTCCCTCTCCATATGAAGTTGGTAATCAGTTTTTCCATTTCTTTGAAGAAAGATGATGGTAATTGTATTGGGATAGCATTAAACTTATATAGTGCCTTTGGAAGAACTGACATCTTAACTATATTAAGTCTCCCAATCCAAGAGCATGGAATATTCTTCCATTTGTTGAGGTCGGTCTTGGTTTCTTGTAATAGTGTTCTATAGTTTTCCCTATATAGATTTTTTGTTTTTTCAGTCAAGTGTATCCCTAGATATTTCAATTTGTGCTTGACTATATGAAGGGTACCAGCTTTTTGATCTCTTCTTCTGTGGTCTTATCTGATGTGTATAACAGTCCGATGGACTTCTGTTTGTTGATCTTGTATCCTGCCACTCTGCCAAACTCCTCTATGGTTTCCAGTACTCCCCTTGTGGAACTTTTGGGATTTTCCATATATAAAATCATATCATCTGCAAATAACGATAGTTTCACTTCTTCCTTCCCCAGACGAATACCTTTGATGTCACTTCTTTGCCTTATGCTGTTAGCTAAAACCTCCAGCATGATATTAAATAGGAGTGGAGACAAGGGGCATCCTTGTCTGGTTCCCTTTTTCAGTGGGATTGTGTTAGTCTTTTCTCCATTGACTATGACGTTGGCTGTTGGTTTTTCATATATAGCTTGTATTGTCTTGAGGAACTTTCCTTCCATTCCTATTTTCGCTAGTGTCTTAAACAGGAATTGGTGTTGGATGTTGTTGAATGCTTTTTCTGCGTCTATTGATATTATCATGTGATTCTTATACTTTTTCATGTCAATGTGACGAATAATACTAATGGTCTTTCGTATGTTGAACCATCCCTGCATCCCTGGTATGAATCCCACTTGGTCATGGTGAATTATTTGTTTTATATACTTTTGTATTCTGTTGGCTAGTATTTTGTTAAGGACTTTTGCATCAATGTTCATTAGGGATATCGGTCTGTAGTTCTCGATTCTTGTGGGATCCTTGCCCGGTTTGGGTATCAGAGTTATACTAGCTTCATAGAAGGAGTTCGGGAGTTTGCCATCTTTTTCTATGTTCTGGAACAGTTTGTGTAGGATTGGTATTAGTTCTTCCCTGAATGCTTGGTAGAATTCTCCAGTGTATCCATCTGGTCCAGGGGATTTTTTTGTTGGTAATCCCTTGATAACCTTTTCTATTTCTTCTATTGCGATGGGTCTATTGAGATTCTTGATGTCCACCGAGGATAGTCTAGGGAGGGATTGTTTTTCCAGGAATTTGTCCATGTCTTCCAAATTGTTGAATTCATTGGAGTACAATCCTTCATAGTATTGTGTAACTATCCTTTTGATTTCATTAGGGTCTGTTGTAATGACCCCTCTTTCATCCCTTATTCTTGCTATTGAGATTTGTTCCCTCCTTTCTTTGGTTAGGTTTGCCAATGGTCTATCGATCCTGTTTATCTTTTCAAAGAACCAACTTTTAGCGATATTAATTTTTTCCATAGTTTTTTTATTTTCCCTCTCCTGAATCTCAGCCCTGATTTTTATAATTTCTTTTCTTTTGCTATTAGTAGGGTTGTCCTGCTGACTCAGCTCTAGTTTTTGTAAATTTTGTGTCAGCGTATCCATCATGAGTCTCTCTTCCTTTCTCAGGTGTGCTTGTATTGTTATGAACCTTCCTCTGATGACTGCCTTTGCTGTGTCCCATAAGTTTTGGTACGTCGTGTGCTCATTTTCGTTGGTTTCGAGAAATTTCCTGATTTCGTATCGGATCTGCACCAGTATGCACTCCTTTTGCAGTAGAGAGTTATTCATCCTCCAATTATTTGCTCTTATTTTCTTTGTCTTCCTTTTGTTGATTTCCAGTCTTATGGCACAGTGGTCAGAGAGAGAGGTCTGTATTATTTCAATGTGCTTAAATTTATGTAGATTTGCCTTTTGCCCCAGCATGTGGTCTATCTTCGAATATGTGCCATGAGGACTTGAAAAGAATGTGAAATTATTTGTATTTGGATGAAAAGCTCTGTAAATATCTATTAGGTCAAATTGTCTAATTGTGGAGTTTAGCTCTCTAGTCTCCTTGTTGAGTTTCTTTCCCTGTGATCTATCTTTCTCAGTGAGTGGTGTGTTGAAGTCACCCACTATAATTGTTGAGTCTGTGATTTCTTTCTTAATCTTTTGGAGTGTTTGGTTCACGTATTGAGCTGGTCTCTCATTCGGGGAATATATGTTTACAATGCTTAGTGGTTCATTGTCTATCATTCCCTTGAGCATTATATAGTGTCCCTCCTTATCTCTTTTTATGGTTTGCACTTTGAGGTCAATTTTATCCGAGATAAGGATTGCAACCCCTGCTTTTTTTGTGTTGCTGTTTGCTTGGTAGGTCCTTCTTCAGCCTTTGATTCTCAGCCTATTTTTGTCTGTAGCCTTGAGGTTTGTCTCCTGTAGGCAGCAAATTGATGGGTTGTGTTTTCTAAGCCATTCTGCTAGTCTCAATCTTTTAATGCCTGAGTTCAGGCCATTGATTTTCAGGGTTATTATCTCTATGTGCGGACTCTGTGATGCCATTTTATACTTTTTGTGTTGGGAGTTTTCCTACTTTCCTTTCTCATTAGTGTGTGTTTTGTGTGTGTATCATTCTTGACTTCTTTCCATCCTTAAGCCAATGCTATCTTGGGGTCTGTTTTCTATTTGTTGTGCTCTGGGTGAGGTTGTTCTATGTGCTGGTGTCTTATTTGTGCTTGGTGAGTGTTGTTCTTCTGCCCATACTGAGTCGGCGAGGATCTTTTGTAATGCTGGGTTTGTTGTAACGTATTTTTTGAGTTTTTCCTTGTCTGGGAAGACTTTTACTTCTCCATCGATCTTGATCGATAATTTGGCTGGGTAGAGTATTCTTGGATTTGCGTTGTTTTCTTTCAATTTTTGGAATATGTTACTCCACTCTCTCCTTTTTTTCATAGTTTCTGCTGATAGGTCTCAGCATATCCTTATGTGGGAACCTTTAAATGTGATTGCTTGCTTTTCCCTAGCTGCTCTCATGATTTTCTCCTTTTCCTCAAAGTTTGAAAGTTTAACTATTATGTGCCTTGGTGATTTCTTCTTGGGGTCCCGTCGTGCTGGTGTTCTTTCAGCCCCCTGGATGGTTGCTTGGTTTTCATTCATTAGGCTGGGGAAGCTTTCCTCCAAGGATTCTCTTGCTATTGTTGCAGATGACTTCTTTGTTGTGTCTTCCTCCGGTAGGCCAATAATTCTAATGTTGTTCCGCTTCATAGCATCAGACATAGCTCTTAGGTTTTCTTCGGCTTCTCTGATGCTCTTATTAGATTTTTGTTCAAGTTTATTAAAGTCTGCTTGGCTGTCCTCCACGCCACTGATGCGGTTCTCTGATTCCTCCAATCGATTCTCAAGGAACATGATTCTGCTATTGTTTTTCGTTACCTGCTCCTCAACCTCCTGAATTTTCCTTTGGTATATGTCTTTTATCTCCTCTATCATTTCATCCTTTTTCTGTAGTGTTTCCCTCATATTCTGCATCGCTCCAAGCACCATTCTGAGAGCTTCTTTGTATGGCATCTCAATGTCTGCTTCTTCTATGTATGTTGTTATGTTCAGGACATCTTCTTCCTTTGCCTTTTGTTTTTCCTGTTTTTTCGTTGAGGTCGTTGGGGGTGATGGCTGTTTGCGTTGAGTTGTTTTTGAGGGACCAGGTGCCATTTTCTAGTCTCTCTCTGGAAGACTTATAGGAATTCTTCTTCGATCTGCCTACAGCTGATTTTGCTATGGGATTAACCTACCACTTTATCTTCCTGTGGCTTCCCTATTAGGGGAGTGCCCCAGATGGCAGATCGACTGCCTGCACCAGTGTTGCAGAGGCTGGGCTGAAGTTCCCGCTATTGGTTTGAATATTGATACGTGTTGGCTGAGCTGCCTTATGTCCCCAGGTACACAGGCAGGAACTCCCTGGTGAGAAGTCTGAGGAGTATCCCCTGGAGAGCAAGCAGGCCTTACCCTAGCCTTGGGCTATCTATGCAGGGTTGAGCTCACCTAGCTGGGTGTGACCCAGGCGCAAATGCCCTAGGGCAATGGGAGTGCCCCGTAAGTCCGCAATGGAGTGTGAGAGAGCAGGGCAGGAACAAGGGGGGTGAGAAAAATCAAAAAGTGAGACTAGACTGTGCAGGGGTACAGGGAAGCGAGGGAAGCAAAAGAAACTATGTAGCTGAGTCCCACTCCCTGCCTGTGGATCTACAAGGGCTTACTCCCTGCCCCAAGCCCCAGCGGTAGTTCGCAGCTGAGCCCCAAGAAGGGTCACAAGAAAACTGCTGAGCTGCCCCCAGAGAAATGGGGGGACAGAGAGCAGAGATGTTAACAGACGCCCGCCGTGTAGCTGAAGCTTGATCCCTGCCTATAGAGCTGTGGGGGTTTGGGTTTATTCCCTGCTCAGACCACGCGGCGTGGCTGCGGCTGCGGCTGTGCCTTGAAAAAGCCCCTGCGCAGCCCTCCAAGGCTGTGTGGGAATATGAAGCAGAGACGCAAACAGAAGCAACAATGTAGATGAACCCCGATCCCTGCCGGTGGAGCCCCAAGAGTCCTTTTCCTGCCCTGAGGCAAATGGGGAAAAACTGTGGCTGTGCTGAGACCAAGCCCTGCTACAGGCTCCAAATGGTCCCAGCTTGGGCAGATCCGGCAACTGGACTAGGGTCGAGCCCCAGCCGGCTTCCACTGAGGTAAGCCAAAAGCCCCCAGCCCCTCAAAACCCGTGGATCTGTGCCTACTTATCTTTATGATGCACCTCCTGCGATCCAGTGCCGTTGAATTTCACTCTGAGCAACTCTCCTGGGCTGGATTCTGCGGAGTCCCTCTGGTGTGTGTCACTCCGTCGCCATCTTCCGGGAAGTCTCGGGGTTAATATTTTCTATGATGCTTGTTATACCGTATTAATTTAGCCTATTTGTGCTGATGAACTAAAACTTAATTAATGAACTCATACCACCACGAGAAAACATTACATTACAGACACTCATAGGAAACAATATTGGGAAATATTTTTAAGGTTTTGGAACAGAGATAAAAAACAAGGTTCTCAGTTTAAGGAACTACTTTAGTTTGGACAAAGTTTACATAAGATTATGGGACATAATGCACTATATATATGTTACATATACATATAGAACACAGACAATCACTAATATATATATGGATATAGAACATAGATCACTTTATTGGGGGCTTTTACAGCTCTTGTAAAAATCCATACACGTGAACCAGCGACCTCAAGGACATTCAGGCACACTCCAACAAACTGGAAAGACAGTCAAACAAGATCATCAAAGAAATGTAAGAAAACTTCAGGTCAGTGACAGATGCTATGAAGAGGAACAATATTCGAACAACTGGTCCCCTAGTTTCTTTATATGAGCTTTTAAAATGGGGGTCATTAGCTAAATTTTGATTATACAACACTTACCAAATTGAACAAAATGTTGATCAGATATATTGCATTACATACATCTCCTGAACCACACAAGGAACTTATTGATGGGGTTACAATTTTGATGTCCTGAGGTAGAACAGCTGGAATACTGGGCCCAATGATGTTAATTTTGATGTAGACAGTTTCATTCCACCGTCTTTGAATTAAATATAGGCAGTAAAGCACCCAGGTTAGACACAAAGGTTGTCTGCTACTATATCATCCTCACATTTGCTGACATGTACAAGTCCATCGTTTGGGTCATGTACCAATCCATCTCACTGGGGGCTCCATTCTCATAAATGAGCCTCTACATCACCAATATGCAGTTCTCCTCCAATGAGTGATTGATCCCTTTTGATGACATGCCCAAAATCTATATGTCAAACAATATTCGAATGTGATATATAAGCTTTTTATTAACTAATTTTCATAAGTTGATCACTATGCCTTCTTCATAGATGGTTTTCATACAGATGCTCCACTGAAATCTGTCCACCATGGGTGATTTTGCTAGCACTGACATTTGAAAACCAGTTGGAAAAATTCCAGTAACAGACAAGCCCGAACTACATGGATATTTAGAGATAGACCGTAAATTTATTTTTGTGTTGTTGTTCTTAGGGATTTAAAAAAAATAATGCAATAAGTATCCAGTCAAATAAACAAAACTCACTGTCATGGAGTCAATTGCTTACATTCCTGTGTTGTTGTTGTTAGGTGCCACTGAGTCAGTTTTGATCCACAGCGACCCTGTGCATGACAGAATGAACTAGTCCCTTGCCATCCTCACAATTGCTCAGAAGCTCAAACCTGTTGTTGCAGCCACTGCTTCAGGCCATCTTGTTGAGGGATTTCCTCCTTTTCACTATCCCTCTGCTTTACCAAGAATGATGTCTTTCTACAGGGACCTCTGATAATGTGTCCAAATTGAGTGATACTAAACTTTGCAATTAATGTAACGTGCTATGGACATGCCATCAGGAGAAACATGTCGCTGGGAAAGGACATCAGGCTTGGTGAAGTAGAGGGGCAGTGAATAAAGGGAGACCCTAGGCCTGATTGGATGTCACAATGGCTACAACAATAAGCTCAAACCGAAAAGCCATTGGAAGGCTGACATGGGACCGGGCCTGGTTTTTCTTATTGTCTGTAGGGTTGCTAGGAGTTGGAAACAACTTAATGCACCGCCTAATAACAACCAATACTGTCAGACCTTTCTATGTGCTATCTTTGAAATGGCATGCTAATTACAAAGACACAAATGATATTAAATAAAAATACAAGTAAACATGATACACTAATATGAATGTAACAGCACCCTGGAGTCATGAAATTATTAGATTAATAAGCAGAAAAAGATTGTTAAGAGATGAAGAAAGTAAATTATATTGATAATTTGTCTATTCATTGCAATTCTAACTTCATACAAGAATTTTTGAGATAGCATATCCTACAAAGTAATTTTTTTCACTTTCATGTCTTTCCTTGGAAAACACATATACAAATATGACTTTGAACTTTTGAGTCTGGCTCTACATCTGGTACATCAGTTTTCCTGAAAGCCAAAGAGCTACGGTATGCTCTTTGACGCCTTTAGGCTTAAACGGTGTCATGTATGCACCGAATGTTCTCTGTACAGCTGCACTTCTGTTCGTTATGTTTTCCAGAAGGAGGATACTTCTTCTCTGCATCATTCCGTATGATCTTTCTTGGAGCTTTGTTTTATCTCATTGGGAAAGCACAATAGTTTTAAAACTTTGACAAAAACAAGGAGATGAAGATATAGAGACTTTTATATTCCCCTGTCTACATTGATTCTGAGGTCAAAGTAAATATTCTATATGGTTACAGTCTTTTGAATTTTTTCATGTTTTTACTTATTTCTCAGAATACAGTCATTTTTCAATACACTTCCATTAGGTCAAATTGGTAAACTGTATTTCTCACACTTTCTGTGTATCTTTACTTTTTATTGCTATAAATATATCTGTAAAAAATGCTTCCCATTCGTCCTTCATCACATGTAAAATTCAATGACATGAATTGTGTCAATCATGTTGTTCAGCCATCATCATTATATGATTCCAAATTATCCCATGTGCACTTCTTATGTCTTTGTTTCAGCACTTGTTGAGCCATAATCTAAACAGCTTCATTATGATGGTATTTAACTAAATTTTCCTCTTATCAAAATTAGTTATTCATATGTACTGTGATGCTATATTATTATTTGCAGACAATGGTAATGCCATCTCAACTGATTGAACATTTCTAAATTAGAACTTGATATGTAATGGCAGCATGGTTACCTGCATTAAAGAATTGATTTCCAAATAAATATTGTGTGAGCGTGTTCCCATTAATGTATATAATATTTTTGGAGCTGCTGCTGTCTTTACCGTAGCTTCCATCATATCAGCTCTGATTCATGGCAATGCTTTACATACATGAAATAAATAGTGCCTTGTTCTGTCTCTTCTTCATGATCTTTGGGTCACTGAAGCTTCTATTTACATTTATTTTGATGTCATTATATTACGTAATATTATTGTTTGCATAATACTAGATATATAATACAGACCTAGATAAAGAAATATAATAATTTTATTTTCATTATATTTAAATAAGTTTTCATACATAAAGGACTGCATTTTATTGCAATTGATATGGTACATGCATTTTCAAATACCATTTTAGTTTTAAAATATTATGGTTTATCAGATTAATATTATATCAGCTTCTCATGATATTAATCATCTCAAAAGGAGTAAATAAGGGAGTACTGATTTTTAAAAAGTGAAAATAATGTCTCAATAGAACTCCAAGTCCAGGCTTTTGGAGAAAATGCAGGTAACGTTTGTCAGAGGCCATTGTACAAAACTATAATGTTTGCGATGCCCACTTCCCCAATGGCCTCACCCTTAATCTCCATCATCAGTACCCTCAAGCTAGATTATTTAAAAATCACATCGGAAAAGTACACTCAAAGATTGACTCCGGCCACAAGCAGTAAGTAAAGAGTTGAAGTTGCCATGTCACAGGTGTGGCAAAATGCAGAGCTCAGTGTATATTTCAGCCTGCATTTTCACCTACCTGAAAGTGCATAGCTGAGCTCTCCCCATGGCTGTGAGCCCTGAACCAGCAGGCCTGCTGAGACCTGGCTAGTGGGACAACAGCAGCAGTGGGGGCTCCTCCTCACTACATCACCCTCTCAGGAACCTTAGGGTGCATTTGAGCTAGAAGGCACTGCCTTCCAAGTCCTGTTAAGATCCAAGTTGGTAGGGGAAGATCGTGGAGGAAAATCTCTGCCTAATGCTTCCTCTTGCTATCAATTTCTCTCTACTTCCCCCACTAACTATGGGGTATCCAGAAGTAAAGGAGGAAGAAAATGTGCTTTCTTATATTTTTAACTAGTTTTTCCCCCTTTCATCTTATTGGGGACTCTTACAGCAATTAAAACAATCCATACAGCCATTGTATCAAGCATATTTGTACACATGTTGCTGTCATCATTTTCTAAACACTCACTTTCTTTTGAACTTTTGGTATCAGATCCTATTTCCCCACCCCACCGCTCCTTCCATCCCACCCTGTGAGCCCTTGATAAATGAAAAATTAGTATTATTTCCATATCTTATAGCAATGGTTGTCTCCCTTCACCCATGTTTGTGTTGTGCATCCCCCTGGGTAGAGGGAGCGTGATGCATTGAACAATGTTATGGGCCCCCCCTTCCTTCCTCCCTTTCTCCCTCCCCTTACTACTACCCCTCCCTGTACAGCTGCTCCCACCTCTGATCCTGACGGGTTTATCTGACCAGGATTCCATGTTGTGAACTGTGCCAATGTATCTATTTGTGATTTGGGGTATCCTCTAGCTAGAACTGAATTATCAGGACTAGGGTCATGATAATTGGGGGTGAGGAAGCATCAAAGAACTAGAGGAATATTGTGTGTTTCATTGGTGATTTAATATGCCCTGGTTGATTCATTCTGTCCTTGTAACCTTTCTGTTTGGGGATATGCTATTTCTACAGATGGGTTTGGGGGTCTCTGCTCTGACCCTGCTCATTCTCAACAATCTGTTTTTTTGTTTTGTATTGTGTGTTCTAATGTTTGTTATCCTTTCCTGTACATACAGTGATCACACAGGTTGGTGTGCTTCTTCCATGTGGGCTTGTTGCTTCTCTGATAGATGGCTGCTTGTTTTATTTTAAGACTTTAAGACCCCAGATGTTATATCTTTTGATAGCCGGGCCCCACACATTTCTTCACCACTTTTGCTTATGCATCCAGTTTGTGTTTAGCAATCATGTAGGGAGGGTGAACATCACAGAATGCCAGGTTGGTAGACCAAAGTGTTCTTTCATTGAGGGAGTGCTTGAGCAGAGGTACCTTTCTTCTTGCTCTTAGTCATTCCTCTCAACTAGATTGCTGTTGCTCCAACACCACCAGGATCTCTACATTCTTCTTCTTGTTTATTTTAATTTCCTAAGGACTCACCTGTCTATAATGTTGGTCAATCACCTCCCCTTTCCCTTGCCTCCTCTTCCCTACAAGTCTCTACAGAACTGTTGGTTCCATTGCTTTCTCCTCAGGCTTGCCATGCCTATCTTATATAGGTAGGCAAATCAACAATAACGGAGACAAAACAACAACAAAATCAAACACAAAAGATAGAATAATAAGAGAAAATAAAAATAAAACTGGCATAAATAATTCAAGATCTGTCTGTCTGACCTTCATGATTCACTCCTCACTGATCTTGGGGCTTCAGAGAACTGTTCCTCCTCACCTGAGGCCTATTTGGGGGCTTCTCAGGGGCTTTGGGGATTTCTTTGCTCCGGTTGTTGATTTGCTATGTTCCTCCTTAGCTTGCCACACTGGAGTGGATTGGTTGGGGTCTGGGGCGCTGGATGGAGCTGGTCAAACCAGACCCCCTCCTTGCCTTGTGTCCCCAGTACTTTCCTCTATTGCTCTATGCTCCAGTGAGGGGACATACTGTGTCGAGCTGTTGTCGGCTCTACAGTGCTCTTTGTGCCTTAGCAGCTCCGTGCAGGGACTCTGTCCTCAGGGCTTGGTGTGCCAGTGTGGGGCCTAGTCCTTCACTGTCTCTTTCTCCTTCTCGGTTTTCTTCCATGTGGTCATGGCAGTCCAGCTCCTCTCCCAGCTTTTAGGTTTAAGTCATCCTCTGTAGCACATACTTCTAGAGAGAGGTTCAGTCTGGCTTTGATTGGGGCCCTGTAGGCATCTCTGTTCATGTGTTGCTCCACCTGGTTAGGTTGCCTCAAGGTCTGGCATGCTATCGTGGGGTCTGCACTCACACTTCCATCTGTAGACAAATAAGCAATAACCTCCCCCTGGGTAGATTAATGCTCTGCTCTCCCACTGCCTTTATCTCCCTATTTTCCCCCCTTTCCTACCTCCCCACCCACCCTTTCACCTTCTTTTTGTTGAAATAACATGTGCATTCTTGGGGTTGGTCTGTCCCCCACCCTATTACCTATACCTCAACTAATATAGTGTGAGATGTGTGGCGTTTCTTCAATACCTACTGTGATGATTATACTTACCTCTGTGGAATCATGTTGTACTTGTCCTATTATGATTGGCTAATTTCACTTTGCCTATTTTATTCCAGCTCTCCTAGGGAGACCAGGAGCTGAATGGATAATCAGTGCTTTTCAGTGATGCCTGCTACTCCATAATGCGTATGTACTAGAGTGTTCTAATCCACTCCTCTAGTGATGGGAATTTAGATTGTTCCCAATTCGTTGTGATTGTGTATTGCACCACAATAAACACTGGTGAGCAGGTAACTGCCCTTGATTTATTTCTTACTCTTCTAGAAAAATGCCCAGTAGAGGGATTGCTGACTAGTAAGGAAGCTCAATTTCCATTTGCTTTAAATATCACAAGACCACTTTCCTCAGAGTTGTACATGTCTACACAACTACCAGCAGTGGAGGAGAGCTCCTATCTCGCCACATCCCCTCCAACATTTGTGGTTCTCTGATTTTCTGATTTGGACTATTCTCAAGGCTGTTAGGTGGCATCTTATGGTTGTTTAATGTGCATTTCTGAGGGTTAATGATCAGAAGCATTTTCTCATATGCTTATTAGCCATTTGGGTCTCTTCCCTAGTATAGCTGCTATTCTTTTCCTTTGCCCACTTCCTTCTTTTTGCAAGCAAAGAAGGCATTTCAGATTTTAGTAATAATCCCTTTGTCTGTTGTGTCATTGGTAAAAATTCTCTCTGTGTTCTCTTTTTATTCTTTTGCTGAAGTCTTTTGAAGCACACAGGTGGTTTATCCTTAATATATGCCACTTATCGATTTCAGGTTCATTTGTGTGTGTAGCCTTCCCTATTGCAGTTACCTTATGCATTCACT
The DNA here is from genome assembly GCF_050624435.1 of Tenrec ecaudatus. Lineage (NCBI taxonomy): Eukaryota > Metazoa > Chordata > Mammalia > Afrosoricida > Tenrecidae > Tenrec > Tenrec ecaudatus. Next base: position 198,618,980 of record NC_134531.1, read on the forward strand.
GTGCCAAGGTTTTTAGGTATGTCCTAATTCCTTCTTGATTATCCTGATATTTGGGGGTTTTAGTTCACTTCTGTAATCCACCTTGATCTTGTGCATGGGGTGAGGTCAGGGTCACATTTCACTTGTCTCTATGTGACTAGCCTTTGTTTGCAGCACTGCTTGTTAAACCGGCCATCCGCCTCCCACAAGATGGTTTGGGGGCCCTTGTGGAAAATCTGTTGTCTATATGCTGATGTTTTTATTTCTGGGCATTCTGTGTTTTTCTCTATCAGTGTTAGTATCTGTCTTTCCAGGACCATGTTTTGACCACTGTAGCTGTATAGTGGGGGTTAAAGTCTGGCAAACCCCACCTTCCTACTTTGGTCTTTGTCTTGAGGAATACTCTGCTAATTTTGGCCTCTTCCCCATCCATATGTACTTGGTGGTCATATTAAGTAGGTTTTAATGATTTGTTCTCCTGCTCCTTTTATATTCCTATTAGACATGGACCAACATACTTGTCCCTTGAGTTATATTACCCTCTCAAGTAAGGTGGACAGGGGTGGCAGAGGATATACATTGCAGTCCTTTCTCCCTTCTGTTCTCTGTAATCCCTGTGTGGTCTCCTGGGAATTTGAGAGCTCCTTTTAAAAAATAATTATGCTCATTCCATTTCTAGTTCTTTTTCTTCTATTGACCGCTTGCCTATTTGGGCAGTTGCTTTCTCTCTGTGTGTCTTTCTTCTAACCCAGGGCGAAGGAGGAGGAAGAAGAGAATCAGATTCTACCCCTAACAAGATTTTAGAATGGGCAGGAATAGGAAAGGCAAAGATTGTATATTACGTTCGTACATGTCATGGTTTCCAGTGAGGTCCTGAGCATCTTCTCTGCTTGAGTGTCCATCAGGAGAGGAGATACGTGCAACCATCGTAGGGTCAGAAGCAGACTGTTCAGAGTCAGGCTAACTAGGAGTGTGCAGAGTCTAAAGCTTCTCATGAGGGTGAGGCAATAGAGTACAGTGGTCACTCCTTTCTTTTCCCTTTTCTATCTCAGCACACCAGCTTTGTTCCTGGTCCTTTTTTCCTTCTTCATCTCTCCTCTGATGCCACTGGTCACGTCAATGAACATGTTCTGTGTCTTCTACATATTCCCACACTTCCCACTAGTCTCTTTGTTGGCTCCCAATTCAGTTAATTTCAAATTGCAAAAAGAAAAGCAGTTCTGTGCCAACCATAAAAATAAACTTTATTATAGATATGATTTAAAAATGATTGATGCAATATGGTAAACAATGTTTCCATTCACCAGATAACATCATTAACAATTTTTAATTAATAAATCTTTTTATTGGGGCTCATACAGTTCTTATCACAATCCATACATACATCAATTGAGCAAAGCACCCTTATACATTCGTTGCACTCGTCATTCTCATAATTCACCTTCCACTTGGGTTCCTGGAATCAGCTCGGTATCCCTTATTTCCCCCCTCCCCCACCCTCCCCACTCTCCCCTTCCCTCTGGTCCCTTGATAGTTTATAAATAATTATTATATCTTATCTTACACTCTCTAGGGTCTCCCTTCACCCACCTCCCCATTGCCCATCTCCCAGAGAGGAGGTTACACATCGATCTCCAAGATCGGTTTTCCCTTTCTACACCCCCTTCCAACCTGGTGTCGCCACTACTACTGCGGGTGTTGAGGGGTTTGTCTCCCCTATTTTCCCTGTGTTTCCATATCCCTAATGCACCACTGTACATCCTCTGGTATAACCAGGTCTGCAAGGTAGAATTGAGGTCATGATAATTGGGAGGGGAGGAAGCGTTCAGGAACTAGAGGAAGATTTTGAGTTTCATTGTTGCTACACTGAACCCTGAGTGACTCATCTCCTCCCCACTTCTCCTCTGGAAGGGATGTCCCACTGTCTACAGATGGGCATTGGGTCCCCATCACGCACTCCCCCTCATTCACGGTGATGTGATTCTCACCACCACCCAGCCTTTGTCTCCGGTGCTCTTCACGATCACCTATGTTGGTGTGCTGCTTCCATGTGGGCTTTGTTGCTTCTGGTTTAGAAGGCCGCTTGTTTGCTTTCAAGCCTTTAAGTCCCCAGACGCTACATCTCTCAGTAGCCGGGCCCCATCAGCCTTCTTCACCACACTTGCTTATGCACACTTTCGTCTTCAGATGTTATATGAGGAAGGTGATCACACAATGATTGTTTTGGTTCCTTGGTTTCCATCAATAAACGAGTGGATTAGTAAACTTTGGCACATACACACAATGGAGTACTATGCAGCACTGAAAAGCACGGATGAGCACATGAAACACGTTATTTCATGGGAAGAGCTGGAAGGAATTATGATAAGCGAGGTAAGCCAGACCCAAAGGGACAGGTACAACATGAGTCCCCTGAGGTAAGTACAATCAGCATGACAGAAATAGAAGAATAAACATACATCCCACAATAAACGGGGGGAAGCATAGTTAGTTGGAGGGAGGGCAGGCCACACTTAGGGAGGTACATGGGAGCCCAGCATAAAGAAAGAGTGGTGGGGCAGGGAGAGGGAGAACTGGGATGGGGAGAATCCGAGTGGTATGGAGGGGAACAGGGTACTAACCCACCCGGGGGAGAGTATCGGTTGTGTCCCCACAGATCTGGAACATGCATACGGACCCCAACACGACAAACCAAACAAGGAGGGCAACGTAAAGTACAGAGGACTACACAAAGAGGCTGGACGACACGCTGGCCCAAACCAGAATTAGGCCAATGCCCATATTCGATGGGAATATCACAGAAAATGAAAATAGATCGTTTGGAGTGGGAAAGGAACTGACCCACCACACCACATCCAGAAGAAAGCTGAAACAAAGGAAAGAGAAAGGATGTAGTGGAGTATACCTGGGTCCACCAAGCCCAAGGACAATAGACAAGCTTGAAGGGCCCATCGTACAGAGAGGACCATACAGCTGGTCACACTGCGAGATGCGACATCCTGCACCAACACTTGACCCTACACGGGACAGCACCTGAGACACAGCGGCGGATGTGCAACCGAGCTGACCCCGCCACACTGAGGCAAACACTGGGGTTGTGCAATGGAGCAGCGGAGGAAGCAGAGCAAAGGGATCCCGAGGGAGTATAAAGCATGGAGTTTCGGGCTAGGACGTGGCACCTCACAAGCTACATCTAGAAAACACTCCTAAAGACCAACGAACTGACCTTGAACTACTAGCAATTTTTCTTTTAATATTTGCTATCTTTTTGTTTTGTCTTTTTTTTCTTTTTTTTTAACCTTGTAAATTTTGTATGTTAGTGGCTTTTCTGAGTATCAGCGTGTCAGTGTTGCTGCTGTCGATGCCATGCTCATATGTGCCACTTAGGCACTGCCAAAGTCATCTGCATTTGTATGCACATATTACTATATCAGCAGGTCCACCTAGTCAAGATAGGCCAGACAAATAATGAGAGGGACATGAGATAATGTCCTGGAGGGACATGAGAGCTTGGGAGGTAGGGGAAGGGAGGAGGTGTCACCCAACACAGGGACAAGGGAACAGCGAGTGGTTCAAAACCAGAGGAGGAAGGGGTAGGGGAGGAGTGGTAGGGAGTGACCAAGAGCAAGGTAACTGAGAGGAATTACTGAAACCAGAATGAAGGCTAAACATGGTAGTGGGATGGGTGGAAAGCAAAAGGAAATAGAGGAAAGGAGTAGGAGGCAAAGTGCATACAGAGAAGCCTAAATACAGACATGTACATATGTAAATATATTTATGATTATGGGGGCAATAGAGTTATATGCATATATTTATAGTTCAGTAGTAGGGTAGCAGATGGACATTGAACCTCTTCATGCATAATCCCCCAATACAATAGCACCTCGCCCTGCTAAACGGTCATTGCATGAGACCCACTTTCCCAACATGATCACTGAAGACAGATGTGTGTGTAAACAAACATGGTGAAGAAAGCTGATGGTGCCCGGCTATCAAAAAGATATAGCGTCTGGGGTCTTAAAGGCTTGAAGGCAAACAAGTGGCCATCTAGCTCAGAAGCAACAAAGCCCACAGAGAAGAAGCACATGGCCTAAGCGAATACAAGGTGTTGAATGGACCATGTAGCAGACACCAAAGAACATCATTAACATATTTTAAAGGGTGTTGTAAGAATCATGGGTCTTCTTACATGAACAAACATTATATATATCTATAAAAGGAATATATTTTTGTTATTTTACCATTGTAACATTTCAAGAATATACACCAGAATCATTATTAGAAAGAGGGATAAAGAAACACACAAACACACACACACGTATACAAGTGTACCTTAATTTTGTTTTTTGGCAGAGGAATTTTAATTAATTTCTCAGATATATTAAACCATACATTTTCTAAACATGGAAGTGGTTAAATGCTACATTTACATATTAGTTGTATTACATTTCAGTATGTATATATAATCTGTACAAGGCTTAAGGAAGATGAATAAAGAATTAGTGCATTTGAATTATGTTGTAGGCAGACTTTTGAATATCATGTAGATTGTCAGAAGAAAGTACAAGGACTAAGTGTCTAAGAAGATGATTGACACAATGAATGCAACAATAGGCTGAAACATACTAACAATTATGAAGATGGTGTAGGATTTCTAATGCTGCAGTTCTTCCACTATCTTCCTTAGACTCCTAGAAGACAAATCTATCTATATTGGAAAAAGTAAGGCAAAGGGTCCCTTAGAAGCAAGGATGCCAGAACCTCAATTTACATACTATGGATATTTTGTCAGGAGAGATCAGTCCCTGGTGAAGATCATCTTGTTAGGTAAAGTGGAAGGGAGGCTGAAAAGAGGAAGGCTCTCAATGCAATGGATCAACAGAGTGGCTGTGTCAATGGGATCACACATGAGAATTATTGTCAAGATAGCACAGTCTTTCATTCTATTGTGCACAGGGTTACTATGGGCTGGAGCTGATTTGATGGCACCAGACAATAACAACATGAGTAAGAGAATATTTGACCTCACATAACAATCATGTTTTTAATAAAATTGTTTATAATTTATCTTTTGAAACTTATGGAAAGGATTGAAATTCACTATTAATTTTTCTTACAACAGCATGCCTGCCTTGTAAACTCTTATCATATGGTCTGATTTTAGATGTCATTTTGTTCGTTTTTAGTATTACTTTAATTATAAGTTTAGGAGTTGTTTTGGTTCAAATTACTAGATATTTAACTGCTAATAAACAAACAAGCAATGGTGGCTGTTAGAATCCACTCAGCAACTCCACAGGAGGAAAATCTAGCCTTCTGCTCCAATGAATTTTACACACATGAAAATTTTGCAGCTATGAAAACATGCTGAGGCACCTTCCATATTTTCACAAGAAGTCCAAATCAAAACGGACTCTGTGGCACTTGTAACCCATAGCAAATGCTACATTGTAGGTCTTATGTTATAATGAAGTTAGGCAAAGGTAATATGGCCTATCTGTTTTTAAATTCTGCAGATGTCCGTGGCCGTGAAGTTAATGCTGTCTCAGTGGCCCCAGAGGGGCAGTCCAAGTCCGTGATGTTCACAGGATCAGATCACCAAGTTATTCCCTTCATTGAGTAACTCAAAATTTAGAACACAGACCTTTTGGTTATTGATCTAGCAGGTGAACACCCAGCAACCAGGGCTCCCTTGAACTCTATATTTAAAAGAGACTATAGGGATATAGACACTTAGCAAAAGGTACAAGTATGTAGCAGTGAGGTCAGATGTGTCAGGAAATGTGCATTTTTTATAGCGAAAAACAAAATCAAGTGTGCTCTATTATTTCATTGTGAGCACATAATTACAAGAATTGTTAGTTATTATCAAAGCCAAAGTTCAGGAGTGAAGAGAACATCAACTTTGAAACATTTTCAGCTCCTGTAATCCTAGTAGGAATGTGTTGAAACAATGATAGTTTTCCTGAAAAAAGTGAGTGTTCTTCTCAAAATTAGCATTACAGCATCCTTTATCTGCTTGTTTCTAAGAGTGTAGATGACAGGATTCAAGAAAGGAGGAAGTATACAATAGAACACAGAACTGACCATGTCCTGTACCTGAGAGGAGTTGGAGGTTGGCTTCAGATACACACCAGCACCAGATCCGAGGAAAATTATGACAATGAGGATGTGCGGGATACAGGTGGAAAAGGCCTTTCTTTGTTCTCCTCTGGTTGGAAACTTGAGCACAGTAGAAAATATGTGAATATAAGACTTGATGATGAAGGAAAAGCAGCCACCACCAACTATCATTGTAGAGGCAAAAATGACAATTTCATTGGTTGAAGTGTCAGAGCAGGAGAGTTTCAGCAGAGAGGGGATATCACAGAAAAACTGATGAACCACATTAGAATGACAGAAGGACAAATGGAATGTGTTCCCAGTGTGCACACCTGCATAGACCAGACCACTGAGCACAGAGGCCAGTGTCATTTGGACACAGACATGAGGGGTCATGATCACATGATAGTGGAGGGGCTGGCAGATGGCCACGTAGCGGTCACGGGCCATGATGGTGAGCAGCAGCAACTCTGCAGTAGCACATAACACAACGAGAAAAATCTGAGCTGCACATCCAGCCATGGAAATCACCCTATTGTTTAGCAGGAAGACCACACACGCCTTGGGTACAGTCACAGAAATGTAACACATGTCCAAGACAGACAGATTCAGGATAAAGAAATACATGGGGGTATGAAGTCTTTGGTCAACGGTAATTACTGTGATAATGAGAAGATTTCCTGTGAGAGTAGCCAAGTACATTAGTAAAAATAACATTATGTGCACGACTCTGAACTCCCACACATCAGAAAATCTTGTAAGTAGAAATTCTCTCACTGTGGTAGAGTTAGGCATTGTAGTATAATGTCTTTATAATGTTGAGAGACACATTAAGAAAATTCCTAAAAAATAAAAAATACAAGGATCAAAAGAGAAAAGATATTTTGACTATGTTCATAGATCCCCATTTATCCATTACATTTCCTTATCTGGCATTTCTAAGTACAACGTACCATAATATTAGCCCTCACTGGTATAGTATTTTTCCAGGTGTAAATTATTTCTGAGTGGCAGCAAAATATGTTGTCTCAAGTTGATTTTCTTTTCTATCACTGATGTACATGTGAAATGGAAAGTCAAAGATCTAAAATTTGTCCAGCATATCTGTTGCATTAATATAGGTAATTTCTATTTACATATATTACTATTAGGACAAATTTAGTATATAATTAGATGGTGACCAAAATACAACTCCTAGAGAGAGTGTAGACAACAGTTTTATCAGAATATATCAAGTTTTCATGAGTAGTTTTATTTCATTTTTTGCATATTGTGGAAAAATTATTATTTTTATCTTCATTTCCACCTCAAGAACCCATATTTGTTTTTCAATTCGAAAAAAACCCTGCAGTATTATTTTTTGATAATCTATTTCAGTTGGTTATATATATATATATATATATATATATATATATATATATATATATATATATATATTCATGTTAACTGCTAAGAAGGTATGGCTTTATTTAGACATCTCATTTTCCCTAACTACACTTTTGTAAAATATTTTATTACATATTAAAGGGTAATTTTCATTCTTATTTAACTTAGATACCATAGTTAGCCAAGTAAATCAAAATTATACCAGATTTCATTTATTTAAGCTATTATATATACTTTACATTCCTCATATATTCTACAATATAATTATGCAACTTAAAAATTATATACAAAAGTTAAGATGAAATAACTGTACAATGAAAAAACCAAATTAATGAGTCTATTAATGACTTCCATGGAGTCATTGCCTACTCTGAGCTACATGACATCACAGTGTAGACCTGCACCTGTGGGTTTCTGGGACTGAAACTCTTTGTGGGAGTAGAAATTCCCACCTTTGTCACATGGAGCATCTGGTGGTTTCAAACTGTCAACCTTTTTGATCCTAATGCAATTCACACCTACATCCATTGTTGTTGTTAAGTGCCATTGGGTTGGCTGTGATCCACAGGGACCCAAGTATAAAATATTAGAATATTACCTGGCCCTGCAGCATCCTCACATCCTAGCTTTTGCCCATTGTTGAAGCTACCGTTAAGCACATCAATATTACTGACTGGATTCTAATAAGTAAACAAAAAGTAAATATAAATCACAAGACTCTGATTTTTTGTGTAATTATTTGTTTTTATAATGAACACAACAATATATAATATCTTCAAATGGTATGAGTAGAGTTTGGAAACGTTCAAATATGTAATTCTTTAGCTTCATATTTGAAGGTGGATGGGTCTATCAGGCATTGGAGAGTTTTTCACAGGACATTAGAGAATTACATGATTCTCCCATCCCTCATATGTAAAATGATACTGTTCTTTGACTTTTTTAGAACAACTCACAGGATAATCTTTCATGCCCCCTAATTGTAAGATATATTTTGTTCATTGTTGGATTTTCATTTACCCACATATCCATTAATCTACTTTTAATTTCCTCAAATTTCAAAAATATCGTGAGATTAAATAGAGGCAGATACTGATGTGGAAGCAGTCTTCATGGGATCTGTATACATGTAATTATGACCAAATGCTTATGTATCCAATAATATGATATCAGAAATTACTAGAATTACAGTTTAAGTCAAAGGAACTATGGGTATAAAACCTACATATTTGTCATATAATAAGTGAGTCACTCTGTAGAAAGAAAATATAAAATTGAATGCTTAGCAAATGAAAAATGTTTTCAAATATCATTAGTTAAAAATAAAAAATAGCAAATAATTTATGTTCAGGCAAAATATATTTGAGTACATATATTTGTATAATTTTATACTACCCTAACTAAGCACTGAAGATGTAGGCTGCACAAAGCCTCTTTATTTACCTGTCACAGTTTCTGATGTCAGCAAAGTAAAAGGTTGTTTCCCACTCCCTCTGAGTTTTTATGAACAGCTATGAACTCTTCTGTAATGACTGGGCTTGTTTAAAATAGATTTAATAAAAAATTGGTTCATGCATGTGAGTGCATTCCCTATCTATATATTCTATTTTATTATCATTTTACAATGCTTCTGTGTAAACCTGTGAACTGTACAAGAAGTAAATGAAATCATCTATTCATGTAGTATCAATGAGGAGGATGAAAAAATTAACGTAATAACAGCAAATACTCACAGGTTGTTATTATATATGTTGTATAGGCAATCAAGGATTTCTCATAAGGATGCAGTATTTTACGTGAAGACAAAAATGAGTAGGTATAGTTCACAAAATGACTGAGACTCTGACAACAATCCTGCTTTATAACTAACATCTCTGTGTTCAGATAGATCTAAGAACAGGACATTGTTCTTAGCACAAGAAAAACTCCTGGGAGTGCATCCCTTGGTATTCAACAATAGCCAGCTCCCAGCAGGAATTTCAAAAAGGTAATTGGCTCTACATGGACAGTGGACAGGACCTGGAGTATGGGTCCTCTCCTTGAGATGTTTATGTCTCAAGACATGTTAATATAATTGACCATTTTAAAAAATGGTAAATATCATGGCAATGCACCTGAGAGGCATTACTGAACCCCTACTGAAGGCTGAACATCGTAGTGGGACAGGAGGAAAGCAAATGGAAATAGCAGAAATAACTAGGAGTCAAAGGACATTTATAGGCCTAAATACAGGAATGCAGATTTGTAAATATGTTTTATATAATGATAGGAAATTTAGATATTTGTATATATATTTATATGTTAAGTATTAAGTTAGGAGATAGATATTGGGCCTCTACTCAAGTACTCCCTAAACACAAGAACACTTTTTTCTAATAAGCCGGCATTCAGTGTTGCTCACCTTCCTAGCAGGATCCTTGAAGGCAAAACGGGTGCATAAGCAAATGTCATGAAGAAAGATGATGGTGCCTGGATATCATAAGATATAGCATCTGAGGTCTTAAAGGTTTGAAGTTAAACAAGTGGCCACCTGTTGAGAAGACAACAAAGTCCACAGGATGAAGCACACCAGCCTGTATAATCATGAGATGTCAATGGGATCAAGTATCAGACATCAAAGACCCAGAACAAAAAATCATATCAATGTGAATAAAGGGGAGTTCAGAGTGGAGAATCAAAGTCCATCTGTAGACAATTGTACATCCCTTTACAGAAGGGTCACAAGAAAGAGACATGCTAGTCAGAGTGCAGTATAGCACTGATGAAACATACAATTTAGTACTTTAAACTTTCATCTTCCCTCCCCCCAGACTCAACCCATCTCATGACCCCAATTCTACCCTACAAATCAGGCTAGCTACATATAAGAGCTGGAAGCATAGGGAATCCAGGACAGATAAACCCCTCAGGATCAATAATGAGATTAGCTATACCAGGAGGGTAAGTGTAATATGGGGGAGGGAACTGATCACAACAATCTACATATAACCCCTTTCCATTGGGATGGGCAACAAAAAAGTGGGTAAAGGGAGACATCAGTCAGCATAAGACATGAAAATAAGTATAAATTTTCAAGGGTTCATGAGGGACGGAGGGTAGAGGTCGAGGGTAAGAACTGATACCAAAGGCTCAAGTAGAAAGAAAATATTTTGAAAATGATGATAGCAACTTATGTACAAATGTGCTTGTCACAATGGATGGATGTACAAATTGTGATCAGAGATGTACGCGCCCCAAATAAAATGATAAAATAATGGTGAAGATTGATATAATGATTTAAATATACACAAAATTCTCAGTTCTTTTGTGTATTGAAAGTACACAATCATAGAAGGAAAAGTCAAGAATCCTATTGTTGATTTGATTCCACAGTTGTACTTGTTAAGTGCTGCAAAGTCAGTTCTGAGTCAGTGTGACTTTATGCTCCAGAGAAAAATACACTGCCTGCTCCTCACCCTCCCTCCCCATTGCTCTTCTGCTGTGGTCCCTGGTTGCAGTCACGGTGTCCGTGCACCTCCTGGAGAAAATACTTCTAGTCCCTCTACTTGACCTAACACCACACCTTCCCCAGGCATTGGACTCCTGACAGTATACCCAAAGTATGTAAATGAAGTCTTGTCATCCTTGTCTGTAAGGAGCACTCTGGCATTATTTCTTCCAGTAAAGATCTATGTGTCCCTTTAGGAGACCATGTACTTTCCATATATTCCTGTGTAAATATATATAGCCTATTTCTTTAAGAAAACAAATTATTAATAATCCCTTCAGATCCTTCTATTCCCTCAACCCCAAATATGTTAATGGTTTTAAAAAAGGAGAGAAAGTGAAAATGAAGTAGACTTGCAACTTTAGTAATGATTTCAACTCAAGTAAACAAACAAATGAGTAAACAAATAAGCAGTAACAAAGACACAACCAAATAAATCAAGAAATATTATTTTCTTCCCAAACATAATTTATTAAGTAAAATAAACTAATCTCAAAAGATGACATATTGTATAGCGAGTATGTTAAAGATGACTAGAGGTTAGAGTCAAAGAAAAACTGGCAGCTAATGTGCGGTCCAAGAGAATTTGGCATGGGGAGGGGTTACTACACTGTTTTGTATCTAAATGGTGAATGTTAAATTAAGTCACCACACTACAGTTTTTAAAAGTGAAATTTCTATCAGTGGCCGTCATCATTTTCTAAACATTTACTTTTTATTTGAGCCCTTATCAGATCCTCTTCCCCCCCCCACCTTCCTTGCTTCCCATCCTGTGACCCCTTGATAGATTATAAAGTATTATTATTTTCATATCTTATACCAATGGTTGCCTCCTTCACCCACATTTCTCTTGCGCATGCCCATGGTAGGTGGGGTTTATGCCTCAATCATTGCCATGGGTTCCCCCTTCCTGCCTTCTCCCTCCCTTCCTGTGACCCTTCCTGGTATAGTTACTCACATTTTTGTTTCTGAGGGGTTATCTGACCAGGATTCCATATTGTGAACTATTATCTGTACCAGTGTGCATATTTTTGATTTGGGTTATCCTCTAGTCAGAACTGAAGGGCAAGTCAAGGGTCATGGTAATCGGGTGAGGAAGCTTCAGAGAACCAGAGGAATATTGTGTGTTTCATTGGTGATTTACTGCACCCTGTTTGAATCATCCTTTTCTTGTGATCCTTCTGGGAGGGGATATCTTATTTATACAGATGAGTTTTGGGTCTCTGCTCTGACCCTGCTCATTCTCAACACTATGGTGGTTTTGTTTTGTTTGGGGTGTTCTGATGGGTGTTCCAGTTACTTGATCCTGGACACCTACTGATTGCACAGGCTGGTGTGCATCTTCCATGTGGCCACGTTGCTTCTCTGATAGATGGCTGCTTGTTAACTTCAAGCCTTTAAGACACCAGACGTGCTATCTTTTGATAGACGAGCACCCTCACATTTCTTCACCACTTTTTCTTATGCAGCCATTTTTTCCTTAAGCAATCCTGTAGGGAGTGAGAGCATAACAGAAAGCAGGGTTGGTAGGATAAAGTGTTCTTGCATTAAGGGAGGGCTTCAACAGAGACCCCAAACCCATCCACATCCTCATTTTATTGCCGTTTAAATAGGGCAACACCTCCATTTTAATGAATGAATGTATTTACATATGTACACACCTTTATGCTCTATATAGTGATTTGCTTGGTAGGTATTTTTTGTTTCCTTTGATCTTCCTCCTGCTCTACCGTCATGCTCACCCTTCTTCTGGTTCTTAGTCATTCCTCTCAACAAGATTGCTGTTGCTCCAACACCATCAGGGTCTCTACATCTCCTGTTGTTCACTTTAATTTCCTAATTGTCCCCTGTCTATGGCGTTGGTTCCTTACCTCTCCTTTCCTTCGTCCCTCTTCCCCACAAGTCCCTGCAGAACAGTTGGTCCCATTGCTTTCTCCTCAGGCTTTCTTCCCATGTCTATCTTTTATAGGTAGACACAACAATAATGTGGGAGACATAAAAAAAGAAAACAAAAATTGATTAAAAAGAGAAAAATACAAATAAAACTACCAAAAATTGGCATTAATTATTCCAAATCTCTCTGTCTGGTCTTCATGATTCTCTCCTCATTGGTCTTGTGGGGTTCGGAGAACTGATCATCCTAGTAAGTAGTCTGTTTTGTGGGCTCTTCAGGGAATTTGTGTCTTTGCTTTGCTCCCATTGCTGATCTGTTATGTTCCTTCTTGGTTTGCCCCCTGAAGGGGGGTTGGGGGGTGGTCTTGGGGTCTGGACAGGAGCTGGTCAGATCAGACTGACTCCAGCCTTGTGTCCGCAGTACTGTTCTATATTGCTGTATGCTCCAGCGAGGGGACGTAATGTGTCCAGCTGTTGTCAGCATCCTTTTTGAGCCTTAGCAGCTCCATACAGGGACTCTGTCCTCAGGGTTTGATGTGCCAGTGAGGGGCCTAGTCCCTCACTGTCTCTTTTTTCTTCTTGGTTTGCTTCCATGTGGGCATGACAGCCAGCTCCTCTCCCCAGCCTGTAGGCTTAGTGTTGTCCTCTGTAGCATATACTTCTAGGGAGAGGTTCGGTTTGGCTTTGATTGGGGCCCTGTAGACCTCTCTATTCATCGGTTGCTGTTCCTCTATGTGGTTATGTTGCCCTCAAGGTTTGCCATGCCGTGGTGGGGTCTGCACTCCCACCTCTACCTCTGTGGAAAAATTAACAATAACGTCCCTCTGGGTGGATTAGTGCTCTGCTCCCCCAATGGCTTTATCTCCCCCCTTCCCCCTCAATTCCCCCGCTCCTTTCACCTTCTTTGTGTTGGAATGACATGTGCATTCTTGGAGTTGGTCTGTCCCCCACCCTATTGCCTGCTCTTCAGCCCATCTAGTGTGAGGTGGGTACCTTTTCTTCTATACCTACTGTGCCGATTATACTTCCCTCCATGGACGCAGGCTGTATTTCTCCCTTTGTGTTTGGCTAACTTCTCAGCATACTTTTCTCCAGCTCTGCTGAGGAGCTTATGTGCTCCATGGGTCATCAGTGCTTTTCAGTTGATGTACTAATCCACGGTGTGTATGTGCCAGCGTTTTCTAATCCCCTCCTCCATCACTGGGAATTTACACTGCTTCCAATTCTTTGTGATTGCACACTGCTCCACAATACACTTTGGAGAGCAGACAACTGGCCTTGGACTATTTCTTACCGCTACTAGATAGATGCCCAGTAGAGGCGTTGCTGGATTGTGAGGAAACTCAATTTCCATTTGCTTTCAATATCACTAGAACACTTTCCACAGAGTTGTACATAGCTACTGAACTACCAGCAGTGCAGGAGAGTTCCTATCTCCCCACATCCCATCCCACACTTGTTGCTCTCTAATTTTGTGTCTGGGCTATTCTCCAGGCTTTTAGGTGGTATCTTACAGTTGTTTTAATTTGCATTTGTCTAGTGGTTCATAATAGGGAGCATTTCCTCATATGCTTATTAGCCATTTGGGTCTCCTCCCCACTATAAATTTTGTTCAGGCCTTGTGCCCATTTCCTCAGGATGTTAATGGTTTTCCTCCTTTTGCATGCTGAAAAGGTATTGTAGGTTTTAGTACTAATCGCTTTGTCTGTTTTGTCATTGCTCAAATGCTCTCCCAGGCTGTGTGCACTCTTTTTACTCTCTTGCTGAAATCTTTTGATGCACACAGGTGTTTTCTCCTTAATATAAGGCACTCAACGATTTCTGGGTCAATTGTGTGTGTGCACCCTTCCCTATTGCAGTTAGCTTATGTATTCCGTGCACCAAGGTTCTTAGGTTTGTCCTGGTGTTTCTGTTGATAGTCCTGATAATGTGGGGTTTGTTTCTAGGTGGGTGAGCCACCTTCAGTTTGTCTCTACGTGGCAATCCTTGGTTTGCTGCGCTGCTTCTTAAGAGGGCATCCACCTCCCACAGGATGGTTTTTGGGCACTTGTGGAAGATCAGTTGTCTATATGCTGATGCTTTTTGGGGTTTCTGTTTTTTTCCTATTGGTCTGAGGACTTGTCATTAGTCCAGGACCATGTTTTGACCACCGTGGCTATGTGGTAGGTGTTAAAGTCTGTAAAGGAAGCCCTCTGTCTTTGTGTTCTGTCTCGAGGAGTTCTCTGCTCCTTTTGGCCTCTTCCCTCTCCAGCTGTAACTGATGGTCAGGTGAAATAAGTTGTAATAATTTGTTCTCCTATTCCTTCAATCTTCCTTTCAGACATCGACCAACATACTTGACCCTTGAGTTGTATTCAGCACTCAAGTATGGTGGACCGGGATGACGGAGGCTATGCAGTGCCACTCCCTGGACCCTTCTGCTTTTTAGCAGTGGTTTCCTAGGAACTTGAGAGCCGTTTTTTTCAGTAATTGTGCTTGTTACGTTTCTGGTTCCTTCCTTTCTATTGTCTTGTGTGCCTCTTTGGGCAGTGTCTCTCTCTCTCTCTCTTTTAACCCAGGAAGAAGGAGGTGAATGAAGAGAATCAGTTTCTACCCCTAACAGTATTTGAGAATTTGGAGGAATAGGAAAAGCAAAGCTTGTGCATTACATTCATAAGTGGCATGGTTTCCAGTGAGGTCCTGAGCATCTCCTATCTTTGAGTGTCCAACAGAAGAGTGGATACATGCAACCCTAGGACCAGAAGCAGGCTGTTCAGGAATCGGGCTAACTAGGAGTGTGCAGAGTCCAAAGGGTCTCCTGAGGGCGAGGCAATAGAGTGCAGTGGTCCCCCCTTTCCTTTATCTCTTCTACCCCTGCACACCAGCTTTGTTCACAGTCCTTTTATTTTCTTTCCATCTCTCCTCCCATGTCAGAAGCTGTGTCACTGGTCATGTCAACAAACATATTCCTGTGTCTTTTACATATTCCCCACAATACCCACTAGTCTCTTTGTTGATTCCCACTCAGTTAATTTCAAATAAAAAATAAATTGTGTGTCCAACATAAAATCAAATCATAATATAGATATGATTTACCAATTATTGACCAAATATGGTAAACAATGTTTCTATTTACCAGATAATACCGGTAACAAATTTGAAAGGGTACTCTAAGAATAATGGGAACTCTTACATGAACAAAGTTTATGTATATATATCTATATAAAGTACGTAACATTTTGATTTTATCATTGTAACTTTTTAAGCATATGCATCAGAATCATTCTTAGAAAGAGCAATAAAGAAGCAAAAAAACACATGAGAGTGGAGTGTACCCTAATTTTATTTTCTTGGCAGAGCAAGTTTAATTATCTTAGACCACACAGTTCCAAACATGGCAAAGGTTAAATGCTATCATTTACATGTTAGCTGTCTTACTTTTCAGCATGCATATGAAATCTGTCCAAGGCCTAAGGAAGAAGAAAAAAGAATTAGTTCATTTGAATTATAGTGAAAGGAAAGACTATTGAATATAATGTAGATTGTCAGAAAAAAAAACACAAGGAGGAAGAATCTAAACTCTGCATAAAAAGATCTTTGACACAATGAATGCGACAATAGCCTAAAGCACAGTAATAATTATGAAGATGGTGTAGGATTTCTAATGCTGCAATTCTATTCACTTCTTTCAACCCCCAAAAGAAAAAAAAACTATTTGTATTGGAAAAAGTAAGGCAGAGGGTCTCTTAGAAGCAAGCATGGCAGAACCTCACCTTATATACTTTGGATATACTGTTATGAGAGATTAGTCCCTGGAGAAGGTCATCGTGTCTGGTGAAGTGGAAGGGCAGGAAAAAGAGGGAGGTGCTCAATGTGATCGATTGACACAGTGGGTGGTTCAATGGGAGCAGACATAGGAATTAATTACCAGCTGGCACAGGACTGTGCAGTGTTTCATTCTGTTGTGCACAGGGTTGCTATGGGCTGGAGCTGACTTGATGGCACCTAACAATAATAACATGAGTAAGAAACTATATGACCTCACATAAAATAATATTTTTAATAAAATGGTTTATAATTTAAATTTATCCTTTGCAACTAATGGAAAGGATAGAAAGGCACAATAAATTTTTTCTTACCAACAGCATGCCTACCATGCAAACTCTTATCATACGGTCAGGTTTTATTTGTCATATTGCTTATTTTTAGTATTACTTTAGTTATAAGATTAGGAGCCATTTAGTTTCAAATTACTAATTTATTTGCTAAAAAACAAAGAGACAGACAAACAATGAATGTTCTTTGAATCCACTCAGCAACTCCACAGGATAAAACTAGCATTCTGCTTCAATAAAATTTAAAGACATGAAAATTTTACAGATATGAAAACATGCTGGGGCAGTTCTAGAGTTTCACAAGAAGTCTGAGTCAAAATTAACTCTATGGCAGCTGTAAACATAACAAATGCTACATTGTGTGTCTTGTGGTATAATGACATCAGACAAAGCTAATGTGGCTTATCTGTTATTGATATCCGTGGCCATCAAGTTAATTCTGTCACATGACCCTGGAGCGGGTGTCTCAGTCTGTGATGGTCACAGGATTGGATCACCAAGTTTTTCCCTTGTATGGGGTGATTGAAAGTTTAGAACACAGAGCTTTTGGTCATCAGTCAATCAGGTAAACATTCAGCAACCAAGGTTCCCTTGCATACTATATTAAAAAGAGAATATATGGAAATACACTTTTAGCAAAAGATACAAGTTTATGGCAGTGGAGTCATAGGTGTAAACAAATGTGTATTTTTAATAGAGGAAAAAACATCAAGTGTGTGCTATTATTTCATTGCTAGCACATAAATTAAAATGTTCTTAATTACAACCTAAGCCAAAGTTAGGAAATTAAGAAAACATTAACTTTGAATTATTGTCAGCTTTTACAATCTAAGTAGGAATGTGTTGGAATAACGAGGGTTTTCCTGAAAAAATGAGTGTTTTTCTCATAACTCGCCTTACAGCCTCCTTTATCTGCTTGTTTCTAAGAGTGTAGATGACAGGATTCAAGAAAGGAGGGACTATAGAATAGAACACAGAAATGACCATGTCCTGTATCAGAGGGGAGTTGGAGGTTGGCTTCAGATACACAGTAGCACCAGAGCCGAGGAAAATTATGAAAATGAGAATGTGTGGGATACAGGTGGAAAAGGCCTTTCTTCGTTCTCTTCCGGTTGGAAACTTGAGCACCGTAGAAAATATGTGAACATAAGACATGGTGATGAAGGAAAAGGAGCCACCACCTAATATCACAGAAGAGGCAAAAATTACAATTTCATTGGTTAAGATGTCAGAGCAGGAGAGCTTCATCAGAGCGGGAGTATCACAGAAAAACTGATGAACCACATTAGAATGACAGAAGGACAAATGGAATGTGTTCCCAGTGTGCACACCTGCGTAGACCATACCACTGAGCACAGAGGCCAGCGTCATTTGGACACAGACACGAGGGGTCATGATCACATGGTAGTGGAGGGGCTGGCAGATGGCCACGTAGCGGTCACGGGCCATGATGGTGAGCAGCAGCAACTCTGCATAAGCACATAACTGCACGAGGAAAATCTGAGCTGCACATCCAACCACGGAAATCACCCTGTTGTTTAGCAGGAAGATGACACACGCCTTGGGTACAGTCACAGAAATGTAACACATGTCCAAGACAGAGAGATTCAGGATAAAGTAATACATGGGGGTATGAAGTCTTTGGTCAACAGTGATCACTGTGACAATGAGAAGATTCCCTGTGAGAGTCGCCAAGTACATTAGTGAAAATAACATTGTGTGCAAGACTCTCAACTCCCACACATCAGAAAATCCTGTAAGTAGAAATTCAGTCACTAGGGTAGAGTTAGGCATTTTAGTATGATTTTTTAAGATTTTGAGAGCCACATGTAAACAATTCCTAAAAAAAAAAGAAGAAGAAGAAGAATCAAAGGGGGAAAGAAATGCAGTAAATCCATGGATTTCTTCCCATTTGTCCATTATATTTCCTATATCTGGGGTTTTTAGTATAAAGTATCACAATATTAACTCATGTTCCTTTAATATAATTTCTTTAGTATGAAATTCTCCTAGCGTAATATATTTCTGAGTGGCAGCAAAATAAGTTGTGCTTCATTTCTTCCACTGGTTATTTTGTAATATTGGGAGTCAAAGATCAAAAATTTGCCCAGCAGATTTATTGCATTAATATAGGTAATTTCTATGTATGAATATTATTAGGACACATTTAGTATATAATTAAATGTTGACCAAAATACAACCCACGTAGAAAGAGTAGGCTACAGTTTTTTCATAGCATCTCAATTTTTATCAGTGATTTTATTTCATTTTCTGACTACGATGGAAATACCATTTTTTAATCTTTCTTTCCATCACCATTTCACACGAAATTTTTTATTTCCTTTGGATAGACCCTGAAGAATTATTCTTTCTGATAATCTTTTTCTATTTGCCACATATATTTGTTCTCATCAACAGCTAAGAAGCTATGGTTTTATTTAGACATTTCATTTTCTCTTTCTACCCTTTTGTAAAATATTTTATTACATTTTAAAGGGTAATTTTTCTTCTTCCTTAATCTAGATACCATAATTAAGAAAATGAATCATAATTACACCATTTTATTATAATATTCACATATCTAGAATGTAATTCTCATTGTTACTATGCAATATAGAAAATTGTATCCACAAGTTAAATGGAAAGAACAGTATTATGAAAATACCCACAATTGGTCTATGAATCTATGAAGACGTGTGTGGAAGACACTCCGTGGTAGTCAGTGTTGTCTTCTAACAGGATAGATGATCGCATGCTGCTCTCTCTCCACCAGGACTTTGGATTGTAACAGCCCTCCTGTTGCCCACCAGGATAAGTTATGAAAACTTATATAACTTCCTTTTAAATTTTATACTAAATTTCTATTGCTTTTTCTGTTTTAAATATTCCTGCTGATTGAGTATTTATTAGGACTGTAAAATCAATTAGTTTCAATATAATTACTGAAAAATCATAGGTACCTCATTCATGCCAATTTTTTCTGACAATTGTGATATTACTAGTAATTGGTTAACACTACTCCCATAAAAGTCAATGACAGACTTAAACTACCATATAATAGAAATTCAACAGGCTTTAATATTTTGAACATATAGTGAAAAACTGTCTTAAACAATAAGAAATTTTAGGTGTCCAGCATGAATTTTATATGACTCTTTAGTTGAATTGAATTTTTGTGACCCTCGGGGAAAGATATGTTTTGTATTCTGTCATTTATTTACTATGTAGTGAAATGTTTGAAATCCTTAGTATCATTTTTATAAATATTTAACAACTAATTATTTAGTTTATATTTGTAAAATATTTCAAATATCGGGAGAACCCAAAATGTTTCTATGGTGAAGAAAAGTCAACAAGAATTCATCATAGTGATAGACAAAAGGATTGATCATGTGCTTCTTTTAGCACTAAACATTTATTTCACTCTATATCTATAAATTATAGAAACCTCTCAAATTCATGGTCCCGCATCAATGCCCACTCTTAGCAACCATATAGGACATTGTAGAATTCCTCTGTGACTGTTGAGACTGTATCTCTTTATGGGAGTAGAAAGTCCCACCTTTCTCCCCTGGAACGTCTGGTGGTTTCTCACTGCTGACCTTCTGGGTCACAATGCAATGAGTACCCATATCCATTGTTGTTGTTAAGTGCCATTCAATTGGCTGTGATCCACCGGGACCCTAAGCACAACAGAATGCAATATTGCCTGGTCCCACGCCATTCTCACATCCTAGTTTTCACACATTGTTGCAGCGACAGTGAAGCATATCAATAGTATGGACTAAACTCTAATGAGTAAACCAAAAGTAAATTGAGCACAGCACCCTCTTTTTTTTTAGTGAAATCATTTGTTTTCAAAATAAACACGATGATATAAAATATCCTGACATGGTATGGGTAGAGTTTGAAAGGCTTAACATATTTTAGCTGTATATTTTCTGGTAGATCTTGTGTATCAGGTATTGGAGCATTTTTTCTTGAAGATTAGTGAATTACATGATTTTTCCCATCTGTCCAAATATAGAATCAAGTTGTTCTTTGACTTTGATAGAACAACTGGGAGGATACTCTTTCAAGACCCCAAATTGTAAGATATATTTTGTTCATTGATGGATTTTTCAGTTACGCACATATAACAAATTATAATCTATTTATACTTTTCTCAAATTTCCAAAATATTGTGAAATTAATTATAGGCAGAAAATGGGCTGGAAGCAGTCTTGATGGGATCTGTGTAAATATAATTATGACCAGATGCTTATATATCCAATAATATAATATCAGAAAGTACTAGAATTATAGTTAAAGTAAAAGGAACTGTATGTATAAAATTTACTTGTACGTCAGGTGATCACTGAGTCACTATGTACGAAGAAAATATAAAATTGAATGCTTAGCAAATAAAAATATTTTAAAATATAATTAGTAAATATCAACAATAGAAAATAATTTTTGTTAAAAGAAAATATATTTGATTAAATATTTAATATAAAATTACAATCTCCAGCTAAGCACCGTCCACAGACTATTTCTGTAACTGCCTCAGTTTCTAGAATCAGCGAGGTAAAAGGCTGTTTCCCACTCCTCTGAGCTTTTAGGAATAAGTATGAATTCTCTTATAATGACTTGAGTTTTTTTCAGATAGATTTAAAAAAAAATTGTTCATGTATGTGAGTACATTCCCTAAGTTTTATATTTTAATCTCATTTACAGCATTTCTGCATAAAACAGTTACCTGTACAAAGAGGAAATGAAATCAGCTACTCGAGTAGTAACAATGAGGAGGGTAAGAAAAAAATTAACCAATAACAGCAAATACTCACAAGGTGTTATTTTATGTGTTGGACAGGTAATGCTGCAGTCTTTTAAGTGAAGACAAAAATGAGTAAGCATATTTCTCAAAATGACTGAGACGCTGCCAGGAATCCTTCTGTTTTATAACAAATATCTCTGTGTTCAGATATATCTAAGACCAAGAGGAGGCTGATGGCACTAGAGAAACCCCTGGGAGTGCATCCCTGGGCATTCAACAATAGCCAGTTCCCAGGAAGGGATTTCAGAAGGTAATTGACTCTACCTGGACAGTGAACAGGAACCTAAGTGTGAATCCAACCATTATGTATCAAGACATATTAATATATTTGACTTTTAAAATGATGAAGATTGAGATAATGATTTAAACATGCACAAAATTCTCAGTTCTTGTAATAGATTGTTTATTCTTAGAGTGAATTTTCGTGGATTGTAAGTACAGTCCGGGAAGGAAAAGTCCAGGCTCCTATTGCTGATTTGATCACAGAGTTGTTGTCTGTAATGAGCATTCTGACATCACTTCTTCCAATACAGATCTGTTTGTCCCATTACTGTCCTCCTTCACATGCAACTGAGTCACTGGAAAATACCAGGGCTTGGGTCGTTTGCACCCGAGTGCTCAAAAGATCATCCCTGTTTTGAACACTCGACTGAGGTCTGGTGCAGCGGCTTTAGGCAATGGAAACCACTTTAGATCTGATTGCTGATTCCACGTGCATTGATTGTGGATCCACGTAAGACAATCTTTTTGCCAACTTCAACATTTTCTCCATTTATCATGATCATGTTATTATTTTTCCAGCTGTGAGGGCTTTGGTCTTATTGCATAATGAAATGCCATCCATACTGGGAGAAATCAATTGCAAAATATGAGTTATGGTACAGGTGCTTTTACTTAAAATATATAAATCCTTAAAAAATTCACAGTACAACAAAGTAAATCAGTTTAAAACTAGCAGTATATCAGAAGAGTCACTTAAGAAGATATACAGAGGGCGCAGAAGTGCATAAAAAGATTCTCAGTAGCTAATGTTATTAGGATATTAGAAATGAAGACAACATTGAGACAATCTATCTAACTAACATAATGAGTCAAAGGAAAATCACTGGCAACACCAAGATGTTAAGGAGACAGAGCACCTGAAGCTGTCATTCATTTTTGGAGGAAAGGAAGATTTCATTCATTACATTTATAAAACGTCTGATAGTACAGAGCTAAGTATACTTTATCCTACAATCTGGAAAGCAATCATAGATCCAGGTATTTAATCAATCGATTTAAGAACAAGTAAACGCATAAAATACTTTCAACGGATACTTATTTAAACTTTCTTCATGTTTTCATTGTCATCAAGTATATTCTCACTCCATCGCTTTATTCAGATTTGCTCCAAACTTGAAGCACTCATGATATTTTTTCAAAAGATCAACAGATGAAAAAAATATATACATATATATGTATATATATGGAATGCAATATTATTTAATAATGATGAAGATAAGATTTTGAATTTACAAACAGAAGCACAGCAAACTGAATTGTCTATTGCTCAGGGAAAGAAAGCAGCTAGACAGGCGGCATGTTGTGTGACCCCGACTGCAGGACAAGCTGGTAAAACGAAAAACGGAAGGAAGAATGAAAACACAATGATTTCCCAGGCGTTCAGAGGAGAAGAGACGGGTGGGTAGGCACTGTAGGAAATGTTTTAGTGCAATGAAACTATTATTTTCTGTATTGTGGATATTGTAATGGTGAATACATGACTTAATGTGTATGTGAAAGTTGGCCGGGGAACAAGGAAGACCAAAGTAGAATGGATACATTTGGGTGAAGGTGCAGGCAGATAATCTGGAAAGTTCCTAAAATACCAAACATCTGTCCTGAAAGAAGGACAGACAGAATGAGCCACAGAAGCGAGGATGGCAAAGATTGATGTCAGGTTCTTTGGACAAATTAGCAGTGTCTGGTAAAGCACTTCAAAAGAATGGGGGCAGAGAGAAGGAGGAAGTCCCTCCAGAAGATGGATCGACTCACAGGTTGCAAGAATGAGCTCGAACACAAGAGCCATTCTGAGGGTGGCACAGAGGCGGGCAGTGTTGCGTTCTGTTGACGTAGTGTCTCTGAGTCAGCAGTGACTGGAGGGCACATAGCCCCAACAGCAATCTTCATCAGCTAAGGTTTGCAGTCATGTTGTTGCTTGATAGAATGTTATAGGATTTTAGCAACTTCTTCGGATATCCAGGCCTATAAATATTTATGGGAAGAGAAAGCCTCATCTTTTTTCCCACAGAGGGGCTGGTTATTTCAAATGAGGACTTTGTAGTTAGCAACCTAACTCAAACCGCACTACACCACCAGGGCGCTCTACTGATTTCCTGTATGTCTGAAACCAGAAGAGTCTACTTATTGAATTAAAACATGATGATCAAGAGCTGACACAAGAGATCATTGATTTCGTAACTAAAATACTATGTTGATCACAGAGTTGTTCAATATCATTTTCTATTTTACTTTATAATCCTGACTCTATCCAACTGAGTCTTATGAATTTACCTAGAATCCAATTCCTATCATTAGTACTATAATCCAAGAAGAGTTACATATTGATCTGACTCTAGCCACTTCTTCATGTGCACTTTGATATATATGCTAAGGGCATGGAGGGATGACTGGTGTACTTTTCAGACTGGTGTCTTACTTGCAAGATAAATGTGTCCTTCCCCCTTTGTTCTTTATTTCAGGATGCATTCAAATGGATCATGAGTTTTGAGTTGTTCTTTGATCCTTATTGCATTGTGTGTTGTTTTAACATCATCCTGCTTATTAACACTGCCTTGGAATCATTGTCTTAGTAAGGAAGGGCATCTTCTTATTTATAAATATCTTGTTCTGACGATGTCTGAGACCTGATCCTTTGGACACCTAGTGATCACACAGGCTGGTGTGCTTCACCCATGTGGACTTTGTTACTTCTAAGCTAGATGGCCGCTTGTTTACCTTCAAGCCTTTAAGACACCAGACGCTATATCTTTTGATACTTGGCCATCATGAGCTTTCTTTGCCACATTCATTTATGCACCCATTTGTCTACAGCAATCTTATCATGGAGGCGAGCACACAATGATATGATTTTTTTTGTTCTTTGATGCCTGATAACTGATTCCTTCAGCACTTCTTGATCACACAGGCTGCTGTGCTTCTTCTATGTGGGCTTTGTACATGGTTGCTTCTTTACCCTAAAGCCTTAAGACCCCAGACACTATATCTTTTGATATCCGGGCACCATCAGCTTTCTTCACCACATTTGCTTATTCACCAGCTTTGTGTTCTGCGGTTGTGTTGGGAAGGGGAACATCATAGAATGCCAATTTAATAGAAGAAAGTGTTCTTGCATTGAGGGAGTACTTGAGCGAAGGCCCAATGTTCTCTGCTACCTTAATACTAAACCAATAAATATATGCACATAGGTATATTTTCCTATCCTCGTGTGTAAATATGCCCGATATTTGCATATATACATGCCTTTATCTAGACCTCTATAAATGCCCTTTGCCTCGCAGCTCTTTCCTCTATTTCCTTTAACTTTCTTCCTGTCCCACTATCATGCTCAGTCCCCACCTGGGTTTTCGCAATTCCTCTTGGCTACATTACCCTTGATCATGCCCTATCAGGCATCTCACATCTTCCTCACCACCGATTTGGATCACTCGTTGTTCCCTTGTCCCTGGGCTTGTTAGCACCACTTCCTTTCCCCCCACCTCTCCATCTCCCATGCCCCCCTGGAACTGTTGGTCTCATTGTTTTCTCCTCCAGATTGTTCATCCAGCTTATTTTTTTAGACAGAACTGCAGAGATAACAGCGTGCACAAAATCAAGCCAGAGCAAAACCAAGCAATAATAAACAACAAGAAACCAATGACAAACAACGAAGCAAAACACAACAAGGAGGAAAAGCTTGTAGATAGTTCAAGGACTGTTTGTTGGCCTTTAAGAGTGTTTTCCAGTCCAGTTTGTTGGGGCACCACACCCTGGCTTATCATAGTGAATGAGGGTGGGAGTGCAGAGTGGAGACCCAAAGGCCATTTGTAGGCTCCTAGTCATCCCCTTACAGAAGGGTCTCTGGGAGAAGACCAGCCAGTCAGGGTGCAATGTAACAATGATGAAATATACAACTTTCCTCTAAATGCGTCCTCATGCCCCTCCCCCGCCCCCAATTACCATGATCCCAATTCTACCTTGCAAGTCTGGTTAGACCAGAAGATGTGCATTGGTACAGATAGGAACTGGAAACACAGGGAATCCAGGGTGGATGATCCCTTCAGGACCAGTGGTGTGAGTGGGGACACTGGGAGGGCAGAGGGAAGGTGGGTTAGAAAGGAGGAACCCACCTTCTTGGGGTTGGACAACTGGGGGATGGACAACAGAATCTGGGGGATGGACAACAGAAAAGTGGGTGAAGGGAGATTTCGGACAGGGCAAGAATTGAGAAAATAATAATTTATAAATTATCTAGGGTTCATGAGGAAGGGGGGGAGAAGGGAGGGATGGGAAAATGGGGAGATGATGCCAGAGGTTTAGGTGGAGAGCAAATGCTTTGAGAATAATGAGGGCAATGAATAAACAAATGTGCTTTACACACTGGACGTATGTTTGGATTGTGATAAGAGTTGTATGAGCCCCTAAGAAAATGATTAAAAATAAAAAAATCTTAATTATAGGTATAAAATTCATATTCTAAGGGTTTAGATTTTTAAATACTTTATATTTCTCTTGTTTATATCCATATTTTACTTCTACTTTTGCTCATTTGACTATACCTTACTACAGAAATACAGAAGGATTTTACAACTCAAAAACACAGTAGAAAACAGTGCTTACTTTATGCTTACCAATCAACTTTAAGTTTTTACTTTGAAGCTCCATATACAATTTAGGGAACTGAAGCTTCAGCACCTCAGTAAAGATATTCTGTGAGTCTTACCTCTGCCATTACGTGCTAGTTAGCTATGGAGTGTCTTTCATGCATATTTTCATCTCAGTTTCTTCACGTCTAAATATTATTTCAAGTAATATTTACATTATGATTTTTATATTTGTAAAAATTTACATAGAGAGGACTCAAAATGACACTCAAAGCAATATAAACAAACCTCACAGATCACTGACAGAGTACATGTGTGGTTCCATCAATATTTATGGTCCTTCCTCTGAACACTCCTGAACTATAATTTTTAAAAGAAGAGTCAAATGTAAATCTATAATTTGACAGATTTTAATGCAAATATCTGCTAAAATATGACAATATATAGCGCTCAAACTGATTTGAAAGATGTTGTAAAAGATGAACTATTTCCCTTGAGCCAGGAAATATCCTGCATAAGATTTGGCTGCATTGCAACCAGAATACTCAAAGACGGTCTTCCTGAAAGGTAAGAACAATGATCCTTTGCCTTTTCTACAAAGATCTGAAGGATGCAATTCATTCATATTTATAATGAATCATTTGATGCATACATTCATGAAACTTGTCAGGTATTTTTGATGATTTATGGGTAGACAGGAGCCATGGCAGAGTAGTGGGCTTACCCGTGGGCTGCTTACTAAAAGTATGATGGTTCAATCCCACCAGCCACTCTCTTGGATAAAGAGGATCTGTTTAAACAATATTTATAACCTCATAAGCCATAGGGAGCAGTTCTACTTCTATATAGTTGCTGTGACTCAGAATAAAATTTGATCGCATTCGGTAGGTATATGCAGATGCTGATACGGAATCTAGAAAATGAACCATGTGATATGTTCTTTCATAATATACTATGAGAACATCCTGGAATTACAGATAAAGTGGAAAAGAATATATATGTGTTACATTTATAAAACATTATATATAATACGTTGTTTTCTTACATATAGTAAAATATAATAGAAATCTATATATAATTCTATTACAGTTAATTTTCTTATGGGGATGCATTTACTTATCCACCCATGAAATGACTTGTACATCAATGAAGTATATAGCCTACTGATGGCAAAGGCAAGCAAGAGACAAAATTTCCAGAAACTGTTCAATAACAAATTATTCATGCACCATTACTTTGATTGTAATGTAAGCACACACACGAGAATAGTTCATAAGGCATAGATTTAAACTGGCATTAGTCATAGAGGACCTCGAGGTGCTATGAAGGCGTCATCCTCTCCATCCGTTCTCCCACACTACACTTTGATAAAAACCCATCAATTTTGTAAAAATGGCTTGGAATGAGTTTTCAATTTATTTAATAAGATGTTGGTTTCATTGTACAATTACTTCAATGTCATAGCCTCAAAAAATTGTGATTAGAAATACCTTCTGACACAGGTTTTAAATTATTATATCACCATTCTCAAGTGATTTTTCCCTAGTTTTTCATTTGCTCTTTATATAAGATCTTCTGATTTATTAACTCAGAAGAAAGAGACCATGCCACAATATCTATTCTGTGATTATATGTAGTATGAGGTGAGAGAAATAAATACAATTCTAGTAACAATTTTTTTCTGGTGCCATCTCCTATATAAATTTGAAAACTGTAAAGCCTTAGAAGGTGACTCCTTTCAGGCAAGGAAGGAGACTATGCATAGGTCACTAATGTTAAAATGTGTTGATTTTTCCAACAATTTTCTGTTGATATTTGTTATGCAAATGGAATCTTTTCTGGAATTACTAAAATTTTCAGAATGCATTATACAAGTCATCTTGTTGTGATGAATGTTAGTTTCGATGTACTATATTGGGCCGTGTAGTAAAATACATGTTCCAATTTCAAATCATTCCTATCTTAGTTCAACTTGTGCAATTTAGTTTCTCTACCCTGTTAAAAATATAGTGAATCCGTAAAGTACTCAGTTGTGTGTGTGTCAAGAATATTGGAATATATAAATCTGACAAAAAACTGCAATAAATCCACAACCATGCAGAATTCAAATAAAAGTATTTCAACAGAATGTGAAAATAATTGAACACTATCAGTAACATTAAATACACAGAACATTTTTTAGGTAATTTGAAAGTGTTACAGCACTATAATGACAATAAAGTGCAAAATTATAAGCTATATTCAGAAGAAGACAAGGATGAAATTATCATTGCTGTTGTCAGATATGTCTTAGATGAACTCAAAGAATATCCCAAAGATATAGACTTCTTTTTATTGACTATGCATATGCATTTTACTGTGTGGATCATAGGAAATTAAGGCTAATATTGAAAAAATAATAGTTATTGAATAATTAATTGTAGTCAAGTGTCAGGGGAGCCCGCTCCTAACAAATCATCACAGGTCCCTTAGGTGCAATTGTGTAGTCATAATAAGTAAAGATTATAGTAGAGTTATAGAAAATAAGATAGATATAAGATAAATTGAAACAATGGAGTCAGACACATTTCATGGCAGTATGCTCACTTGGTGGTCCATGTGGAAGGTGGCAATTGCAGGAGCGAATGAGAAGGGGGAGAGGATGGGAGAGAGAGAACTTCTTTATTGCTAACCAAAGTTCATATATCTTTGGGGGGGTGTACGTCACAGGAAAGGGTTGTGCTGTTGGTACGATAGTAATGTGAGGGGTATTCTCTGGCAGAAGACACGCAATAGGAAAGGGAGGTATAGGGGATACACATTTGACAAGATGGGTGGATCCTAGATTCAGAAGGAAGCTTAATTTTGGATGTCATTGAGAAGGTTTGATCTGCTCCCCTGCTCCCTATTGAAACCATTAACAATAGGGTGTGAACTCTACCTACAGGGACCAGAAAGATGGCTGAGACCCTTCAGTGAGAAGCAATCCATTGTCCTTAACAATAGGGAGTGGGTCCCTCTTGAGGTGGGACCAGACAGTGGTCTGGAAAATGCCTTCAGGGAGGTTGTCTCTAAGCATCTGACCTCACAGCAAGTGCTGGAAAATAGCCTCTCTTGTTTGTCATATCTTTGTGCAGACAAAGCTGGGGAAAAGTCTCTTCATAATCCCACAGTCAAGGGTTTAATAAACCTTGCTGATATCAGATGAATTTTGGCTGAAAGCAGAGAATAACAGAAAGATGTTTAGTTGTAATTTATTGCCTATGCAAAGACATTTGACTATGTAGATCATAAAGAAAATATGAATAACTTTTGGAGAATGGAAATTCCAGACATTTCATTATGCTCATTGGAAACTTTGTGCAGGAGGTTTGAAATTTGTGCTCTTCATTATTAAATGCTTAAAAGCTCTTCTATGTTTTCAAGCTAGTATTTTTTTTCATATTACAGGTCTTTAATCAATCTTCTTCCAATTTTGATACCTTTTTCTCATGCACAGATTATAGCTTCTCAAATTATTTGTTCAACATATGGATTGAGTAAATATGATGAAGGAGTACAATGCTGATACTCTTTAATGATTTGAAACAATGCAGAATTATCCAATCTGCCCCCTCATGGAACTATTTCCATCCTTTGTACGTTTACTGCCTTGTATAAAAGTTTCAATATTAGTGATTTTCTGTTTTCGTGTATATCTTGCAGGTTCAGAATTTCACAGAATACTTATTAGGCAGAAATGATCATATTATTGGAAAATAGTTGAATTTTCCTTAAGGTAGGTAAACAGATTTTTGTCATGGTATTTAAACCATAAAGTTGTACAGATAAAGTTAATGATAAATATTAACTTTTCTACTATATGAAGATTTCTATTTTCACTATAAAATAATTAGTATTTTATTACATAGTATGGGGTTAATATTTTCTTTTTTTTTATTTTAACAATTTATTGGGGCTGATACAATTCTTTTCACAGTTCATACATATACATACATCAAGTGTGTAAAGCACATCTGTACAGTCTTTGCCCTAATCATTTTTTTCTCTTTTCTACTTTTACATTTAATTAGGGACTCAAACAACTCTTACCACAATCCATACATATACATACATCAATTGTATAAAGCACATCCACACATTCCCCGCCCCAATCACTCTCAAAGCATTCGCCCTCCACTTAAGCCCCTTGTGTCAGGTCCTCTTTCTCCCCCCCTCCCTCCCCATTCCCCCCTCCCTCATATGCCCTTGGTAATTTATACCTCGTTATTTTGTCATATCTTGCCCTATCCGGAGTCTCCCTTCCCCACTTCTCTGCTGTCCCTCTCCCAGGGAAGAGGTCACATGTGGATCCCTGTAATCAGTTCCCCCTTTCCAACCCACTCACCCTCCACTCTCCCAGGATCGTCCCTCACACCCTTGGTCCTGAAGGTATCATCCACCCCGGATTCCCTGTACCTCCAACCCTCATATGTACCAGTGTACAGCCTCTGTCCCATCCAGCCGAGCAAGGTAGAATTCGGATCATGGTAGTTGGGGGGAGGAAGCATCCAGGATCTGGGGGAAAGCTGTGTTCTTTGTCGATACTACCTCACACCCTAATTAACCCATCTCCTCTCCTAAACCCCTCTATGAGGGGATCTCCATTGGCCGACACTTAGGCCTTGGGTCTCCACTCTGCAATTCCCCCTTCATTTAATATGATATATATATACACATATACACACACATATATACATGTACACATATATACACATACATACCCACACTTATATCTTTTTTTTTGCATGATGCCTTATACCTGGTCCCTTGAGCACCTCGTGATCGCACTGGTCGGTGTGCTTCTTCCATGTGGGCTTATTTGCTTCTGAGCTAGATGGCCGCTTGTTCACCTTCAAGCCTTTAAGACCCCAGACACTATCTCTTTTGATAGCCGGGCACCATCAGCTTTCTTCACCACATTTGCTTATGCACCCATTTGTCTTCAGCGATCCTATCATGGAGGTGTGCAGTCAATGATATGATTTTTTGTTCTTTGATGCCTGGTAACTGATCCCTTTGGGACCACTCGATCACAGAGGCTGGTGTGTTCTTCCATGTGGACTTTGTTGCTTCTGAGCTAGATGGCCGCTTGTTTATCTTCAAGCCTTTAAGACCCCAGTCACTATCTCTTTTGATAGCCGGGCACCATCAGCTTTCTTCACCACATTTACTTGTTCACCCACTTTGGCTCCAGCCGTTGTGTTGGGAGAGTGAGCATCATAGAGTTCCAATTTAATAAACGAAGGTATTCATACATTGAGGGAGTGTTTGAGTAGAGGCCCAAGGTCCTTCCTCCACCTTAATACTTGACCTAAAAATATAGACACATAGATCTATTTCGCCATCCTCCTATATATATTTGCATGTACATGTCTTTGTCTAGACCTCAATGAATGCCCTTTGACTCCTAGCTCTTTCCTCCATCTCCCTTGACCTTCCTCCTGCCCTACTACCATGCTTCATCGCCACCTGGGCTAGAGTATACCTCTTCTCTAAGCAACCTTACCCTTGATCATTTCCCACCAGGCCTGCCACTCCCCCTTCTCTACCATTTGGGGTCCCATGTTTTTCCCTTGTCCCTGAGTTTGTTAACCCCACTTCCTTACCCCCCTACCCCCCCACCCCAAGTCCCCCCGGAACTGTCGGTCCCGTTGTTTTTCATCCAGATAGTTCATCCAGCCTGTCCTATTCAGACAGACCTGTGGAGTCACTAACATGCACGAAAACTAGACAGAGGAAAACAAAGCAACAGTATACAACAAGACAACAAAACAACCAAAACAAACCACTGAAAAAGAACAGAACAAAACAGTTCACAAGAGAAAAGCTTGTAGTTAGTTCAGGGATCGTTTGCTGGCCCTTAGGAGCGTTTTCCAGTCCAGTCTGTTGGGTCACCACGCCCTGGCCCCAAAGTCCACTTTCAGCATTCCCTGGGGACCTTGCCACTCCATTCCCTTGCTGTTCCGCTGCACTCCCCCAGTGATTTGCCTCGGTGTGGTGGGATCAGGTCAGGTGCAATTCCCACACTGTGTCTCCGGTGCTGTCCCCTGTATCGCCCTTAGTCACTGAGGGGCATCTTGTCTCATAGTAGGGCCAGCCATGTTGTTCTCTCTGTGGACTGGCTGCTCTACTCAGGAACATCATCATCACGGCCTGGTGGGCCAGGCTGTGCTCCACTCTCTCCTCCTGCCCCTTCATCTGCTCCCGTGTCCTCTGATCAAATATGTCCATCTCCCATAGCTGCAGAGTCAATGTCGTCCTTTGAAACAAATTCTTTTTGGGGGAGGGGCAGGAATCCACTTAATTTATGGTGCTGGGGCCAGCCTCCCAGACCTCTCCACCGGTTCCCTCCTCCACGCCGGGATATTGCATTCACACCTTGCGACACTGGATTGAAGTCTGGTCCCACTTTCCCTGTGGAGATATAAACAATACCCTCCCCTTGGGTGGATTAATGCCCCATGACCCCACTACCCTTTTCTTCCTTGTATTCATCCTTTTGTTTTCCTTTCCCCACCTCCTCCACCATTGTCTACCATGTACATCCCTGGGTTTGGTCTGGTCTCTTCCATACTACACTGTCTTCACCCCTAAAATGTTTGTATACAGTAGCTTTTTTCCCTATGCCACTTTTGCTTTAAAAAAAATTTTTTTTTTAATTCTTACCTCAGCGGACTCATGTTGTACTTGTCCTTTTGTGCCTGACTTACTTCGCTTAGCATGATTTCCTCCAGTTCTTCCCATGCCGCTATGTGCCTCATACGTTCATCACTGCTTTTTAGTGATGCGTAGTATTCCATTGTATGTATATACCACAGTTTTTTAATCCAATCGTCATTTGATGGAAATTTGGGTTGCTTCCAACTCCTTGCAATTGTGAACTGTGCCGCAATGAACATTGGAGCACAGATGTCTGGTCTTGGTTTGTTTCTTGCCTCTTCTGGGTATATGCCCAGTAGGGGGATTGCTGGGTCATATGGTAACTCTATTTCCATCTGTTTTAGGTATCGCCAGATTGATTTCCATAGTGGCTGTACGTACTTACAGTCCCACCAGCAGTGGATGAGAGTTCCTGTCTCCCCACAGCCCCTCCAACACTTGTTGCTTTCTGATTTTTTGAATTGGGCTACCTTTGAGGGTATCAGGTGGTACCTCATTGTTGTTTTAATTTGCATTTCTTTTATGGCTAAAGATCGGGAATATTTTCTCATATGTTTGTTGGCCATTCAGATTTCTGCCCCCTGTGAAACTTCTGTTCAAGTCCTTTGCCCACCTTTCAAGTGGGCTATTGGTTTTTTGCTTTTTTGGAAGCTAGCAGAGTACTGTAGATTTTAGTAATAAGGCCTTTGTCTGATGTGTCATTGCTAAAGATGTTTTCCCAGTCTGTGGACTCTCTTATTACTCTCTTGGTGAATTCTTTAGATGTACACAAGTGTTTTATCTTCAGTATATCCCATTTGTCTATTTGTGCCTCTTCTGTGTTTGTGTCCTTCCCTATTTCTGATAGCCTGTGTATTCCCTGCGCCAAAGTTCTCAAGTTGGTCCCAATTCCCTCATTGATGGCCCTAATAGTTTGGGGTTTAACTTCAAGGTCTGTGATCCACCTTGAGTTTATTCTTGTGCATGGAGTGACATAAGGGTCTTGCTTCATTTTTCTGCATGTTGATATCCAATTTTTTCCAGCACCACTCGTTAAAGAGGGCATCTGCTTCCCATTTGATCTTTTTGGGGCCCTTGTCAAAGATCAGCTGTGTGTATGCTGATGCTTTTATTTCTGGGTTTTCAGTTCTTTTCCATTGGTCTGAGTATCTGTCATTGTACCAATACCATGCAGTTTTGAGAACTGTGGCTGTATAGTATGTGCCAAAGTCAGGTAAAGCAAGCCCTCCCATGGTGTCCTTCTTCTTGAGGAGTTCTCTGCTAATTCTGGGCTTCTTCCCTCTCCATATGAAGTTGGTAATCAGTTTTTCCATTTCTTTGAAGAAAGATGATGGTAATTGTATTGGGATAGCATTAAACTTATATAGTGCCTTTGGAAGAACTGACATCTTAACTATATTAAGTCTCCCAATCCAAGAGCATGGAATATTCTTCCATTTGTTGAGGTCGCTCTTGGTTTCTTGTAATAGTGTTCTATAGTTTTCCCTATATAGATCTTTTGTTTTTTCAGTCAAGTGTATCCCTAGATATTTCAATTTGTGTTTGGCTATTGTGAAGGGCACCACCTTTTTGATCTCTTCTTCTGTGGTCTTATCTGATGTGTATAACAGTCCGATGGACTTCTGTTTGTTGATCTTGTATCCTGCCACTCTGCCAAACTCCTCTATTGCTTCCAGTATTCCCCTTGTGGAACTTTTGGGATTTTCCATATATAAAATCATATCATCTGCAAATAACAATAGTTTCACCTCTTCCTTCCCCAGACGAATACCTTTGATGTCACTTCTTTGCCTTATGCTGTTAGCTAAAACCTCCAGCACGATATTAAATAGGAGTGGAGACAAGGGGCATCCTTGTCTGGTTCCCTTTTTCAGTGGGATTGTGTTAGTCTTTTCTCCATTGACTATGACTTTGGCTGTTGGTTTTTCATATATAGCTTGTATTGTCTTGAGGAACTTTCCTTCCATTCCTATTTTCGCTAGTGTCTTAAACAGGAATTGGTGTTGGATGTTGTCGAATGCTTTTTCTGCGTCTATTGATATTATCATGTGATTCTTATACTTTTTCATGTCAATGTGACGAATAATACTAATGGTCTTTCGTATGTTGAACCATCCCTGCATCCCTGGTATGAATCCCACTTGGTCATGGTGAATTATTTGTTTTATATACTTTTGTATTCTGTTGGCTAGTATTTTTTTAAGGATTTTTGCATCAATGTTCATTAGGGATATCGGTGTAGTTCTCAATTCTTGTGGGATCCTTGCCCGGTTTGGGTATCAGAGTTATACTAGCTTCATAGAAGGAGTTTGGTAGTTTGCCATCTTTTTCTATGTTCTGGAACAGTTTGTGTAGGATTGGTATTAGTTCTTCCCTGAATGCTTGGTAGAATTCTCCAGTGTATCCATCTGGTCCAGGGGATTTTTTTGTTGGTAATCCCTTGATAACCTTTTCTATTTCTTCTATTGCGATGGGTCTGTTGAGATTCTTGATGTCCACCGAGGATAGTCTAGGGAGGGATTGTTTTTCCAGGAATTTGTCCATGTCTTCCAAATTGTTGAATTCATTGGAGTACAATCCTTCATAGTATTGTGTAACTATCCTTTTGATTTCATTAGGGTCTGTTGTAATGACCCCTCTTTCATCCCTTATTCTTGCTATTGAGATTTGTTCCCTCCTTTCTTTGGTTAGGTTTGCCAATGGTCTATTGATCCTGTTTATCTTTTCAAAGAACCAACTTTTAGCGATATTAATTTTTTCCATAGTTTTTTTATTTTCCCTCTCCTGAATCTCAGCCCTGATTTTTATAATTTCTTTTCTTTTGCTATTAGTAGGGTTGTCCTGCTGACTCAGCTCTAGTTTTTGTAAATTTTGTGTCAGCGTATCCATCATGAGTCTCTCTTCCTTTCTCAGGTGTGCTTGTATTGCTATGAACCTTCCTCTGATGACTGCCTTTGCTGTGTCCCATAAGTTTTGGTACGTCGTGTGCTCATTTTCGTTGGTTTCGAGAAATTTCCTGATTTCGTATCGGATCTGCACCAGTATGCACTCCTTTTGCAGTAGAGAGTTATTCATCCTCCAATTATTTGCTCTTATTTTCTTTGTCTTCCTTTTGTTGATTTCCAGTCTTATGGCACAGTGGTCAGAGAGAGAGGTCTGTATTATTTCAATGTGCTTAAATTTATGTAGATTTGCCTTATGCCCCAGCATGTGGTCTATCTTCGAATATGTGCCATGAGGACTTGAAAAGAATGTGAAATTATTTGTATTTGGATGAAAAGCTCTGTAAATATCTATTAGGTCAAATTGTCTAATTGTGGAGTTTAGCTCTCTAGTCTCCTTGTTGAGTTTCTTTCCCTGTGATCTATCTTTCTCAGTGAGTGGTGTGTTGAAGTCACCCACTATAATTGTCGAGTCTGTGATTTCTTTCTTAATCTTTTGGAGTGTTTGGTTCACGTATTGAGCTGGTCTCTCATTCGGGGAATATATGTTTACAATGCTTAGTGGTTCATTGTCTATCATTCCCTTGAGCATTATATAGTGTCCCTCCTTATCTCTTTTTATGGTTTGCACTTTGAGGTCAATTTTATCCGAGATAAGGATTGCAACCCCTGCTTTTTTTGTGTTGCTGTTTGCTTGGTAGGTCCTTCTCCAGCCTTTGATTCTCAGCCTATTTTTGTCTGTAGCCTTGAGGTGTGTCTCCTGTAGGCAGCAAATTGATGGGTTGTGTTTTCTAAGCCATTCTGCTAGTCTCAATCTTTTAATGCCTGAGTTCAGGCCATTGATATTCAGGGTTATTATCTCCATGTGCGGACTCTGTGATGCCATTTTATACTTTTTGTGTTGGGAGTTTTCCTACTTTCCTTTCTCATTAGTGTGTGTTTTGTGTGTGTATCATTCTTGACTTCTTTCCATCCTTAAGCCAATGCTATCTTGGGGTCTGTTTTCTATTTGTTGTGCTCTGGGTGAGGTTGTTCTATGTGCTGGTGTCTTATTTGTGCTTGGTGAGTGTTGTTCTTCTGCCCATACTGAGTCGGCGAGGATCTTTTGTAATGCTGGGTTTGTTGTAACATATTTTTTGAGTTTTTCCTTGTCTGGGAAGACTTTTACTTCTCCATCGATCTTGATCGATAATTTGGCTGGGTAGAGTATTCTTGGATTTGCGTTGTTTTCTTTCAATTTTTGGAATATGTTACTCCACTCTCTCCTTTTTTTCATAGTTTCTGCTGATAGGTCTCAGCATATCCTTATGTGGGAACCTTTATATGTGATTGCTTGCTTTTCCCTAGCTGCTCTCATGATTTTCTCCTTTTCCTCAAAGTTTGAAAGTTTAACTATTATGTGCCTTGGTGATTTCTTCTTGGGGTCCCGTCGTGCTGGTGTTCTTTCAGCCTCCTGGATGGTTGCTTGGTTTTCATTCATTAGGCTGGGGAAGCATTCCTCCAAGGATTCTCTTGCTATTGTTGCAGATGACGTCTTTGTTGTGTCTTCCTCAGGTAGGCCAATAATTCTAATGTTGTTCCGCTTCATAGCATCAGACATAGCTCTTAGGTTTTCTTCGGCTTCTCTGATGCTCTTATTAGATTTTTGTTCAAGTTTATTAAAGTCTGCTTGGCTGTCCTCCACGCCACTGATGCGGTTCTCTGATTCCTCCAATCGATTCTCAAGGAACATGATTCTGCTATTGTTTTTCGTTACCTGCTCCTCAAGCTCCTGTATTTTCCTTTGGTATATGTCTTTTATCTCCTCTATCATTTCATCCTTTTTCTGTAGTGTTTCCCTCATATTCTGCATCGCTCCAAGCACCATTCTGAGAGCTTCTTTGTATGGCATCTCAATGTCTGCTTCTTCTATGTATGTTGTTATGTTCAGGACATCTTCTTCCTTTGCCTTTTGTTTTTCCTGTTTTTTCGTTGAGGTCGTTGGGGGTGATGGCTGTTTGCGTTGAGTTGTTTTTGAGGGACCAGGTGCCATTTTCTAGTCTCTCTCTGGAAGACTTATAGGAATTCTTCTTCGATCTGCCTACAGCTGATTTTGCTATGGGATTAACCTACCACTTTATCTTCCTGTGGCTTCCCTATTAGGGGAGTGCCCCAGATGGCAGATCGACTGCCTGCACCAGTGTTGCAGAGGCTGGGCTGAAGTTCCCGCTATTGGTTTGACTATTGATAAGTGTTGGCTGAGCTGCCTTATGTCCCCAGGTACACAGGCAGGAACTCCCTGGTGAGAAGTCTGAGGAGTATCCCCTGGAGAGCAAGCAGGCCTTACCCTAGCCTTGGGCTATCTATGCAGGGTTGAGCTCACCTAGCTGGGTGTGACCCAGGCGCAAATGCCCTAGGGCAATGGGAGTGCCCCGTAAGTCCGCAATGGAGTGTGAGAGAGCAGGGCAGGAACAAGGGGGGTGAGAAAAATCAAAAAGTGAGACTAGACTGTACAGGGGTACAGGGAAGCGAGGGAAGAAAAAGAAACTATGTAACTGAGTCCCACTCCCTGCCTGTGGATCTACAAGGGCTTACTCCCTGCCCCAAGCCCCAGTGGTAGTTCGCAGCTGAGCCCCAAGAAGGGTCGCAAGAAAACTGCTGAGCCGCCCCCAGAGAAATGGGGGGACAGAGAGCAGAGATGTTAACAGACGCCGCCGTGTAGCTGAAGCTTGATCCCTGCCTATGGAGCTGTGGGGGTTTGGGTTTATTCCCTGCTCAGACGACGCTGCTCGGCTGCGGCTGCGGCTGCGGCTGTGCCTTGAAAAAGCCCCTGCGCAGCCCTCCAAGGCTGTGTGGGAAAATAAAGCAGAGACGCAAACAGAAGCAACAATGCAGATGAACCCCGATCCCTGCAGGTGGAGCCCCAAGAGTCCTGTTCCTGCCCTGAGGCAGATAGGGAAAAACTGTGGCTGTGCTGAGACCAAGCCCTGCTACAGGCTCCAAATGGTCCCGGCTTGGGCAGATCCGGCAACTGGACTAGGGTCGAGCCCCAGCCGGCTTCCACTGAGGTAAGCCAAAAGCCCCCAGCCCCTCAAAACCCCGTGGATCTGTGCCTACTTATCTTTATGATGCACCTCCTGCGATCCAGTGCCATTGAATTTCACTCTGAGCAACTCTCCTTGGCTGTATTCTGTGGAGTCCCTCTGGTGTGTGTCACTCCGTCGCCATCTTCCCGGAAGTCTCGGGGTTAATCTTTTCTATGATGCTTGTTATACCTTATTAATTTAGCCTATTTGTGCTGATGAACTAAAACTTAATTAATGAACTCATAACACCACGAGAAAACATTACATTACAGACACTCATAGGAAACAATATTGGGAAATATTTTTAAGGTTTTGGAACAGAGATAAAAAACAAGGTTCTCAGTTTAAGGAACTACTTTAGTTTGGACAAAGTTTACATAAGATTATGGGACATAATGCACTATATATATGTTACATATACATATAGAACACAGACAATCACTAATATATATATGGATATAGAACATAGATCACTTTATTGGGGGCTTTTACAGCTCTTGTAAAAATCCATACACGTGAACCAGCGACCTCAAGGACATTCAGGCACACTCCAACAAACTGGAAAGACAGTCAAACAAGATCATCAAAGAAATGTAAGAAAACTTCAGGTCAGTGACAGATGCTATGAAGAGGAACAATATTCGAACAACTGGTCCCCTAGTTTCTTTATATGAGCTTTTAAAATGGGGGTCATTAGCTAAATTTTGATTATACAACACTTACCAAATTGAACAAAATGTTGATCAGATATATTGCATTACATACATCTCCTGAACCACACAAGGAACTTATTGATGGGGTTACAATTTTGATGTCCTGAGGTAGAACAGCTGGAATACTGGGCCCAATGATGTTAATTTTGATGTAGACAGTTTCATTCCACCGTCTTTGAATTAAATATAGGCAGTAAAGCACCCAGGTTAGACACAAAGGTTGTCTGCTACTATATCATCCTCACATTTGCTGACATGTACAAGTCCATCGTTTGGGTCATGTACCAATCCATCTCACTGGGGGCTCCATTCTCATAAATGAGCCTCTACATCACCAATATGCAGTTCTCCTCCAATGAGTGATTGATCCCTTTTGATGACATGCCCAAAATCTATATGTCAAACAATATTCGAATGTGATATATAAGCTTTTTATTAACTAATTTTCATAAGTTGATCACTATGCCTTCTTCATAGATGGTTTTCATACAGATGCTCCACTGAAATCTGTCCACCATGGGTGATTTTGCTAGCACTGACATTTGAAAACCAGTTGGAAAAATTCCAGTAACAGACAAGCCCGAACTACATGGATATTTAGAGATAGACCGTAAATTCATTTTTGTGTTGTTGTTCTTAGGGATTAAAAAAAAATAATGCAATAAGTATCCAGTCAAATAAACAAAACTCACTGTCATGGAGTCAATTGCTTACATTCCTGTGTTGTTGTTAGGTGCCACTGAGTCAGTTTTGATCCACAGCGACCCTGTGCATGACAGAATGAACTAGTCCATTGCCATCCTCACAATTGCTCCGATGCTCAAACCTGTTGTTGCAGCCACTGCTTCAGGCCATCTTGTTGAGGGCGTTCCTCCTTTTCACTATCCCTCTACTTTACCAAGAATGATGTCTTTCTACAGGGACCTCTGATAATGTGTCCAAATTGAGTGATACAAAACATTGCAATTAATGTAACGTGCTATGGACATGCCATCAGGAGAGACCTGTCGCTGGGAAAGGACATCAGGCTTGGTGAAGTAGAGGGGCAGTGAATAAAGGGAGACCCTAGGCCTGATTGGATGTCACAATGGCTACAACAATGAGCTCAAACCGAAAAGCCATTGGAAGGCTGACATGGGACCGGGCCTGGTTTTTCTTATTGTCTGTAGGGTTGCTAGGAGTTGGAAACAACTTAATGCACCACCTAATAACAACCAATACTGTCAGACCTTTCTATGTGCTATGTTTGAAATGGCATGCTAATTACGAAGACACAAATGATATTAAATAAAAATACAAGTAAACATGATACACTAATATGAATGTAACAGCACCCTGGAGTCATGAAATTATTAGATTAATAAGCAGAAAAAGATTGTTAAGAGATGAAGAAAGTAAATTATATTGATAATTTGTCTATTCATTGAAATTCTAACTTTATACAAGAATTTTTGAGATAGCATATCCTACAAAGTAATTTTTTTCACTTTCATGTCTTTCCTTGGAAAACACATATACAAATATGACTTTGAACTTTTGAGTCTGGCTCTACATCTGGTACATCAGTTTTCCTAAAAGCCAAAGTGCTACTGTATGTTCTTTGACGCCTTTAGGCTTAAATGGTGTCATGGATGCACCGAACGTTCTCTGTACAGCTGCACTTCTGTTCGTTATGTTTTCCAGAAGGAGGATACTTCTTCTCTGCATCATTCTGTATGATCTTTCTTGGAGCTTTGTTTTATCTCATTGGGAAATTAAAACTTTGACAAAAACAAGGAGATGAAGATATAGAGACTTTTATATTCCCCTGTCTACATTGATTCTGAGGTCTAAGTAAATATTCTATATGGTTACAGTCTTTTGAATTTTTTCATGTTTTTACTTATTTCTCAGAATACAGTCATTTTTCAATACACTTCCATTAGGTCAAATTGGTAAACTGTATTTCTCACACTTTCTGTGTATCTTTACTTTTTATTGCTATAAATATATCTGTAAAAAATGCTTCCCATTCGTCCTTCATCACATGTAAAATTCAATGACATGAATTGTGTCAATCATGTTGTTCAGCCATCATCATTATATGATTCCAAATTATCCCATGTGCACTTCTTATGTCTTTGTTTCAGCACTTGTTGAGCCATAATCTAAACAGCTTCATTATGATGGTATTTAACTAAATTTTCCTCTTATCAAATTTAGTTATTCATATGTACTGTGACGCTATATTATTATTTGCAGACAATGGTAATGCCGTCTCAACTGAATGAACATTTCTAAATTAGAACTTGATATGTAATGGCAGCATGGCTACCTGCATTAAAGAATTGATTTCCAAATAAATATTGTGTGAGCGTGTTCCCATTAATGTATATAATATTTTTGGAGCTGCTGCTGTCTTTACCGTAGCTTCCATCATATCAGCTCTGATTCATGGCAATGCTTTACATACAGGAAACAAATAGTGCCTTGTTCTGTCTCATCTTCATGATCTTTGGGTCACTGAAGCTTCTATTTACATTTATTTTGATGTCATTATATTACATAATATTATTGCTTGCATATTACTAGATATGTAATACAGACCTAAATAAAGAAATATAATAATTTTATTTTCATTATATTTAAATAAGTTTTCATACATAAAGGACTGCATTTTATTGCAATTGATATGGTACATGCATTTTCAAATACCATTTTAGTTTTAAAATATTATGGTTTATCAGATTAATATTATATCAGCTTCTCATGATATTAATCATCTCAAAAGGAGTAAATAAGGGAGTACTGATTTTTAAAAAGTGAAAATAATGTCTCAATAGATCTCCAAGTCCAGGCTTTTGGAGAAAATGCAGGTAACGTTTGTCAGAGGCCATTGTACAAAATTATAATATTTGCCATGCCCACTTCCCCAATGGCCTCACCCTTAATCTCCATCATTTGTACCCTCAGGCTAGATCATTTAAAAATCACATCGGAAAAGTACACTCAAAGATTGACTCCGGCCACAAGCAGTAAGTAAAGAGTTGAAGTTGCCATGTCACAGGTGTGGCAAAATGCAGAGCTCAGTGTATATTTCAGCCTGCATTTCCACCTACCTGAAAGTGCGTAGCTGAGCTCTCCCCATGGCTGTGAGCCCTGAACCAGCAGGCCTGCTGAGACCTGGCTAGTGGGACAACAGCAGCAGTGGGGGCTCCTCCTCACTACATCACCCTCTCAGGAACCTTAGGGTGCATTTGAGCAAGAAGGCACTGCCTTCCAAGTCCTGTTAAGATCCAAGTTGGTAGGGGAAGATCGTGGAGGAAAATCTCTGCCTAGTGCTTCCTCTTGCTATCAATTTCTCTCTACTTCCCCCACTAACTATGGGGTATCCAGAAGTAAAGGAGGAAGAAAATGTGCTTTCTTATATTTTTAACTAGTTTTTTCCCCTTTCATCTTATTGGGGACTCTTACAGCAATTAAAACAATCCATACAGCCATTGTATCAAGCATATTTGTACACATGTTGCCGTCATCATTTTCTAAACACTCACTTTCTTTTGAACTTTTGGTATCAGATCCTATTTCCCCACCCCACCACTCCTTCCCTCCCACCCTGTGAGCCCTTGATAAATGAAAAATTAGTATTATTTCCATATGTTATAGCAATGGTTCTCTCCCTTCACCCATGTTTATGTTGTGGATCCCCCTGGGTAGAGGGAGTATGATGCATTGAACAATGTTATGGGCCCCCCTTCCTTCCTCCCTTTCTCCCTCCCCTTACTACTACCCCTCCTTGTACAGCTGCTCCCACCTCTGATCCTGAGGGGTTTATCTGACCAGGATTCCATGTTGTGAACTGTGCCAATGTATCTATTTGTGATTTGGGGTATCCTCTAGCTATAATTGAATTATCAGGACTAGGGTCATGATAATTGGGGGTGAGGAAGCATCAAAGAACTAGAGGAATATTGTGTGTTTCATTGGTGATTTAATATTCCCTGTTTGATTCATTCTGTCCTTGTAACCTTTCTGTTTGGGGATATGCTATTTCTACAGATGGGTTTGGGGGTCTCTGCTCTGACCCTGCTCATTCTCAACAATCTGTTTTATTGTTTTGTATTGTGTGTTCTAATGTTTGTTATCCTTTCCTGTACATACCGTGATCACACAGGTTGGTGTGCT
This sequence comes from Tenrec ecaudatus, assembly GCF_050624435.1. Taxonomy (NCBI): domain Eukaryota; kingdom Metazoa; phylum Chordata; class Mammalia; order Afrosoricida; family Tenrecidae; genus Tenrec; species Tenrec ecaudatus. The sequence goes on from NC_134531.1 coordinate 198,663,164, forward strand.
TCTTCCATGTGGGCTTTTTGCTTCTCTGATAGATGGCTGCTTGTTTTATTTTAAGACTTTAAGACCCCAGATGTTATATCTTTTGATAGCCGGGCCCCACACATTTCTTCACCACTTTTGCTTATGCATCCAGTTTGTGTTTAGCAATCATGTAGGGAGGGTGAGCATCACAGAATGTCAGGTTGGTAGACCAAATTGTTCTTTCATTGAGGGAGTGCTTGAGCAGAGGTACAAAATCCATCCACATTCTCAATGTATTGTCATTTAAATATATATGCACAGGACAACACCTCCATTATATTTACATATGTACACACCTTTCTTTATAACTCTATGTAGAGCTATGCTTCCTGGATATTTCCTATTTCTTTTTATCTGCCCCACCAAGTGCTCACCTTTCTTCTTGCTCTTAGTCATTCCTCTCAACTAGATTGCTGTTGCTCCAACACCACCAGGATCTCTACATTCTCCTTGTTGTTTTTTTAATTTCCTAAGTACTCACCTGTCTATAATGTTGGTCAATCACCTCCCCTTTCCCTTGCCTCCTCTTCCCTACAAGTCTCTACAGAACTGTTGGTCCCATTGCTTTCTCCTCAGGCTTGCCATGCCTATCTTATATAGGTAGGCAAATCAACAATAACGGAGACAAAACAACAACAAAATCAAAAACAAAAGATAGAATAATAAGAGAAAATAAAAATAAAACTGGCATAAATAATTCAAGATCTGTCTGTCTGACCTTCATGATTCGCTCCTCACTGATCTTGGGGCTTCAGAGAACTCTTCCTCCTAACCTGAGGCCTATTTGGGGGCTTCTCAGGGGCTTTGGGGATTTCTTTGCTCCGGTTGTTGATTTGCTATGTTCCTCCTTAGCTTGCCACACTGGAGTGGATTGGTTGGGGTCTGGGGCGCTGGATGGAGCTGGTCAAACCAGACCCCCTCCTTGCCTTGTGTCCCCAGTACTGTCCTCTATTGCTCTATGCTCCAGTGAGGGGACATAATATGTCCAGCTGTTGTCGGCTCTACAGTGCTCTTTGTGACTTAGCAGCTCCGTGCAGGGACTCTGTCCTCAGGGCTAGGTGTGCCAGTGTGGGGCCTAGTCCCTCACTGTCTCTTTCTCCTTCTTGGTTTTCTTCTATGTGGGCATGGCAGGCCAGCTCCTCTCCCAGCTTTTAGGTTTAAGTCATCCTCTGTAGCACATACTTCTAGAGAGAGGTTCAGTCTGGCTTTGATTGGGGCCCTGTAGGCATCTCTGTTCATGTGTTGCTCCACATGGTTAGTTTGCCTCAAAGTCTGGCATGCTGTCGTGGGGTCTGCACTCACACTTCCATCTGTAGACAAATAAGCAATAACCTCCCCCTGGGTAGATTAGTGCTCTGCTCTCCCACTGCATTTATCTCCCCATTTTCTCCCCTTTCCTACCTCCTCATCCACCCTTTCACCTTCTTTTTGTTGAAATGACATGTGCATTCTTGGTTTTGGTCTGTCCCCCACCCTATTGCCTGTACCTCAACCAATATAGTGTGAGATGTGTGGCTTCTCTTCAATACCTACTGTGATGATTGTACTTACCTCTGTGGAATCAGGTTGAACTTGTCCTTTGGTGATTGGCTAATTTCACTTTGCCTATTTCCTTCCAGCTCTCCCCAGGAGACCAGGAGCTCCATGGATCATCAGTGCTTTTCAGTGATGCCTGCTACTCCATTGTGCGTATGTGACAGAGTGTTCTAATCCACTCCTCTAGCGATGGGAATTTAGATTGTTCCCAATTCTTTGTGATTGTGCATTGCATCACAATAAACACTGGTGAGCAGGTAACTGCCCGTGATTTATTGCTTACTCTTCTGGAAAAATGCCCAGCAGAGGGATTGCTGGCTTGTAAGGAACCTCATTTCTATTTGCTTTAAATATCACAAGACCACTTTCCTCAGAGTTGTACATGTCTACACAACTACCAGCAGTGGAGGAGAGCTCCTATCTCGCCACATCCCCTCCAACATTTGTGGTTCTCTGATTTTCTGATTTGGGCTATTCTCAAGGCTGTTAGGTGGTATCTTATGGTTGTTTAATTTGAATTTCTGAGGGTTAATGATCAGAAGCATTTTCTCATGTGCTTATTAGCCATTTGGGTCTCTTCCCTAGTATAGCTGCTGTTCATTTCCTTTGCCCACTTCCTTACTTCTTTTTGCAAGTGAAGAAGGTATTTCAGATTTTAGCACTAAACCCTTTGTCTGTTGTTTCATTAGTAAAAATTATCTCTGTGTTCTCTTTTTACTCTTTTGCGGAAGTCTTTTGAAGCACACGGGTGGTTTATCCTTAATATATGCCACTTATCGATTTCAGGTTCATTTGTCTGTGTATCCTTCCCTATTGCAGTTAACTTATGCATTCACTATGCCAAGGTTTTTAAGGTATGTCCTAATTCCTTCTTGATTATCCTGATATTTGGGGGTTTTAGTTCACTTCTGTAATCCACGTTCATCTTGTGCATGGGGTAGGTCAGGGTCACATTTCACTTGTCTCTATGTGACTATCCTTTGTTTGCAGCACCACTTGTTAAGGAGGCATCTACCTCCCACCCGATGGTTTTGGGGCCCTTGTGGAAGATCAGTTGTCTATATGCTGATGATTTTATTTCTGGACTTTCTGTGTTTTTTTTCTATCAGTGTTAGTATCTGTCTTTCCAGAACCACGTTTTGACCACTATAGCTGTATACTTGGGGGAAAAGTCTGGTAAATCCCACTTTCTTACTTTTGTCTTTGTCTGGAGGAATACTCTGCTAACTTTGGCCTCTTCCCCCTCCATATGTACTTGGTGGTCATATTACCTAGGTTTTAATGATTTGTTCTCCTGTTCCTTTTATATTCCTATTAGACATGGACCAACATACTTGTCCCTTGAGTTGTATTACCCTCTCATGTAAGGTGGACAGGGCTGGCAGAGGATATACATTGCACTCTCTTCACCCCAGTGCTCTCTATAATCCCTGTGTGGCCTCCTAGGAATATGAGAGCCCCCTTTAAAAATAACTATGCTCATTCCATTTCTAGTTCCTTCCCTTCTATTGACCGCTGTGCCTCTTTGGGCAGTTGCTTTCTTTCTCCGTGTGTTTCTTTAAACCCAGGAAGAAGGAGGAGGACGAAGAGAAACTGATTCTACCCCTACCAAGATTTGAGAATGGGCAGGAATAGGAAATGCAAAGATTGTACGTTATGTTCATACGTGTCATGGTTTCCAGTGAAGTCCTGAGCATCTTCTCAGTTTGTGTGTCTCACAGGAGAGGAGATATGCAACCACCGTAGGGCCAGAAGCAGACTGTTCAGGAGTCAGGCTAACTAGGAGTGTGCAGAGTCTAAAGCTTCTCATGAGGGTGAGGCAATAGAGTACAGTGGTCACCCCTTTCTTTTCCCTTTTCTATCTCAGCACACCAGCTTTGTTCCTGGTCCTTTTTTTCCTTCTTCATCTCTCCTCTCATGCCACGGGTCATGTCAATGAACATGTTCTGTGTCTTCTATATATTCCCACACTTCCCACTAGCCTCTTTGTTGGCTCTCAATTCAGTTCATTTCAAATTGCAAAAAGAAAATCAGTTCTGTGCCAACCATAAAAATAAAATTTAATATAGATATGATTTACAAATGATTTATGCATTTTGGTAAACAATGTTTGCATTCACCAGATAACATCATTAACAAATTTTAATGGGTGTTGTAAGAACCATGGGTCTTCTTACATGAACAAACTTTACATATATATCTATATACAGTATGTAATTTTGTTACTTTACCATTGTAACATTTCAATAATATACAACAGAATCATTGTTAGAAAGAGGAATAAAGAAACACACACACATGCATACAAATGTACCTTAATTTTTATTTTTGGCAGAGGAATTTTAATGAATTACAAAGATATATTAAACCATACATTTTCTAAACATGGAAATGGTTAAATTCTACATTTACATATTAGTTGTATTAAATTTCACTATGTGTGTGCAATCTGTACAAGACTTAAGGAAGAAGAATAAAGAATTAGTGCCTTTGAAATATGATGTAGACAGACTATTGCATATCATGTAGATTGTTAGAAGAAAGTACAAGGAGTAAGAATCTAAGAAGATGATTGACACAATGAATGCAATAATAGGCTGAAACACAGTAACAATTATGAAGATGGTGTAGGATTTCTGATGCTTCAATTTTTCCACTATCTTCCTTAGACTCGTAGAAGACAAACCTATCTATATTGGAAAAAGTAAGGCAGAGGGTCCCTTAGAAGCAAGGATGGCAGAACCTCAATTTACATACTATGGGTATTTTGTCAGGAGAGATCAGTCCCTGACGAAGATCATGTTTGGTAAAGTGGAAGGGCTGCTGAAAAGAGGAAGGCTCTCAATGCAATGGATCAACACAGTGGCTGTGTCAATGGGATCACACATGGGAATTATTGTCAAGATAGCACAAGAACTGTGCAGTCTTTCATTCCATTGTGCACAGGGTTAGTATGTGCTGGAGCTGATTTGATGGTACCAGACAATAACAACATGAGTAAGAGAAATTTGACCTCACATAACAATCATGTTTTTAATAAAATATTTTATAATTTAAATTTATCTTTTGAAACTTATGGAAAGGATTGAAATTCACTATTAATTTTCTTACAACAGCATGCCTGCCTTGTAAACTCTTATCTTATGGTCAGATTTTAGATGTCATTTTGTTCGTTTTTAGCATTACATTAATTATAAATTTAGGAGTTGTTTTGGTTCAAATTACTGCATATTTAACAGCTAATAAACAAACAAGCAATGGTGGTTGTTTGAATCCACTCAGCAACTCCACAGGAGGTAAATCTAGCCTTCTGCTCCAATGAATTTTACAAACATGAAAATTTTGCAGATATGAAAACAGGCTGAGGCACCTTCCACATTTTCACAAGAAGTCCAAATCAAAAGGGACTCTGTGGCAAATGTAACCCACAGCTAATGCTACATTGTAGGTCTTATGTTATAATGAAGTCAGGCAAAGGTAATATGGCTTATCTGTTTTTAATTTCTGTAGCTGTTCATGGCCGTGAAGTTAATTTTGTCTCAGTGGCCCCAGAGGGGCAGTCCAAGTCCGTGATGTTCACAGGAGCAGATCACCAAGTTATTCCTTTCATTGAGTAACTCAAAATTTAGAACACAGACCTTTTGGTAATTGATCTAGCAGGTGAACACCCAGCAACCAGGGCCCCCTTGAACTCTATATTTAAATGAGACTCTAGGAATATAGACACTTAGCAAAACGTACAAGTATGTAGCAATGAGGTCATATGTATCAGAAAGTATGCATTTTTAAAGCGAGAAACAAAATCAAGTGTGATGTATTATTTCATTGTGAGCACATAATTACAAGAATTGTTCATTATTATCAAAGCCAAAGTTCAGGAGTGAAGAGAACATCAACTTTGAAACATTTTCAGCTCCTGCAATCCTAGTAGGAATGTGTTGAAACAATGATAGTTTTCCTGAAAGAAGTGAGGGTTCTTCTCTTAACTTGCCTTATAGCCTCCCTTATCTGCTTGTTTCTAAGAGTGTAGATGACAGGATTCAAGAAAGGAGGAACTATAGAATAGAACACAGAAATGACCATGTCCTGTACCTGAGGGGATTTGGAGGTTGGCTTCACATGCACAGCAGCCCCAGAACCGAGGAAAATTATGACAATGAGGATGTGTGGGATACAGGTGGAAAAGGCCTTTCTTTGTTCTCCTCTGGTTGGGAACTTGAGCACAGTAGAAAATATGTGAATATAAGACTTCGTGATGAAGGAAAAGGAGCCACCACCTACTAGCATTGCAGAGGCAAAAATGAAAATTTCATTGGTTAAGGTGTCAGAGCAAGAGAGTTTCAGCAGGGAGGGGATATCACAGAAAAACTGATGAACCACATTAGAACGACAGAAGGACAAATGGAATGTGTTCCCAGTGTGCACACCTGCATAGACCAGACCACAGAGCACAGAGGCCAGCGTCATTTGGACACAGACACGAGGGGTCATGATCACATGGTAGTGGAGGGGCTGGCAGATGGCCACATAGCGGTCACGGGCCATGAAGGTGAGCAGCAGCAACTCTGCAGAAGCACATAAAAACACGAGGAAAATTTGAGCTGCACATCCAGCCACGGAAATCACCCTGTTGTTTTGTATGAAGATGACACATGCCTTGGGTACAGTCACAGAAATGTAGCACATGTCCCAGAGAGACAGATTCAGGATAAAGAAATACATGGGGGTATGAAGTCTTTGGTCAACAGTGATCACTGTGACAATGAGAAGATTTCCTGTGAGAGTCGCCAAGTACATTAGTAAAAATAACATTGTGTGCAAGACTCTCAACTCCCACACATCAGAAAATCCTGTAAGCAGAAATTCAGTCACTGTGGTAGAATTAAGCATTTCAGTATAATGTCTTTAAATTTTGAGAGACACATTAAGAAATTTCCTAAAAAATAAAAAAAGAACGAGGATCAAAGGACAAAAGATATTGTGACTATATTCCTAGATCCCCATTTAACCATTACATATCCTTATCTGGCCTTTGTAAGTGCAACATACCCTAATAGTAGCCCTCTGTGGTATAGTATTTCTCCAGGTATAAATTATTTCTCAGTGGCAGCAAAATAAGTTGTCTCAAGTTGATTTTCTTTTCTTTCACTTATGTTTATTTAATATTGAAAGTCAAAGATCTAAAGTTTTTCCAGCAGATCTGTTGCATTAATATAAGTAATTTCCAAATATATACATTATTATTAGGACACATTTAGTATATAATTAGATGGTGACCAAAATATAACTCAGAGAGAGAGTGTAGATGACCGTCTTATCAGAATATCTCAATTTTTTATGAGTAGTTTTATTTCATTTTCTGCATATTGTGGAACAATTATTATTTTTATCTTCATTTCCACCTCATTTACCCAGATTTGTTTTTCAATTTGAAAAGTCCCCTGCAGTATTATTCTTTCTCATAATCTATTTCAGTTGATCATATATATGTTCATGTTAACTGCTAAGAAGGTATGGCTTTATTTAGATATCTCAGTTTCTTAATCTACACGTTTGTAAAATATTTTATTACATATTAAAGGGTAATTTTCATTCTTATTTAACCTAGATACCATAGTTAGCCAAATGAATCAAAATTATACCAGATTTCATTTCTTTAAGCTATCATATATAATTTACATTATTCACATATTCTTCAATATAATTCCCCTTGTAATTATGCAACTTAAATAATTATATACACAAGTTAAGATGAAATAACTGTACGATGGAAAGACCAAATTAATGAGTCTATTAATAACTTCCATGGAGTCACTGCCTACTCTGAGCTACATGACATCGCAGTGTAGAACTGCACCTGTGGGTTTCTGGGACTGACACTCTTTGTGGGAGTAGAAAGTCCCACCTTTGTCACATGGAGTATCTGGTGGTTTCAAACTGTCAACATTCTGGATCCTAATGCAATGCACACCTACATCCATTGTTGTTGCTAAGTGCCATTGGATTGGCTGTGATCCATAGGGACCCTAAGTACAAAAGATTGGAATATTGCCTGGCCCTGCAGCATCCTCACATCCTAGCTTTTGCCCATTGTTGCAACTACTGTTAAGCAAATCAAAATTACTGACGGAATTCTAATAAGTAAACAAAAAGTAAATATAAATCACGAAACTCTGCTTTGTGTGATATTATTTGTTTTTAAAATGAACACAACAATATAAAATATCCTGGAAAAGTGTGAGTAGATTTGGAAACCTTAAAATATGCAATTCTTTAGCTTCATATTTGAAGGTGGATGGGTCTATCAGGCATTGGAGAGTTTTACATAGGAGATTAGAGAATTAAATGATGCACCCATCCCTCACATGTAAAATGAAACTGTTCTTTGATTTTCTAGAACAACTGACAGGATACTCTTTCATGCCCCAAATTGTAAGATATATATTTTGTTCATTTATGGATTTTTCATTTACCCACATATCCATTAATATACTTATAATTCCCTCAAATTAAAAAAAATAGTGAGATTAAATAGAGGCAGATAATGATGTGGAAGTAGTCTTGATGGGATCGGTGTATGTGTAATTATGACCAAATGCTTATGTATCCAATAATATGATATCAGAAAGTACTAGAATTATAGTTTAAGTAAAAGGCACTGTGCATATAAAATGTACATATATGCCATAAATCACTGAGTCACCCTGTAGAAAGAAAACATAAAATTGAATGCTTAACAAATGAAAAATGTTTTCAAATACCACTAGTTAAATATAAAATAGCAAAATATTTACATTCAAGCAACATATATTTGAGTAAATATATTTGTATAATTTTATACTATCCTAACTAATCACTGAAGGTGTAGGCTGTACAAAGCCACTTTCTGCACCTGCACAGTTTCTGGTGTCATCAAGGTATAAGGTTGTTTCCCACTCCCTCTGAGTTTTTGTTTTTTTTTAACAATTTATTAGGGGATCATACAACTCTTATCACAGTCCATATATATACATACATCAATTGTATAAAGCACATCTGTACATTTCCCTCTGAGTTTTTATGAACAGTTATGAACTCTTCTGTAATGACTGTACTTGTTTAAAATAGATTTAATAAAACATTATTTCATGCATGTGAGTATATTCTCTATCTATATATTCTGTTAATCTCATTTTACAATGCTTCTATGTAAACCAGTGAACTGTACAAGAAGTAAATGAAATTATCTATTCATGTGGTATCAATGAGGAGGATGAAAAAAATTAAATTAATAACAACAAATACTCACAGGTTGTTATTATGTATGTTGTATAGGTAATCAAGGTTTTCTCGTAAGATGCAGTATTTTACGTGAACACAACAATGAGTAGTTATAGTTCACAAAATGATTGAGACTATGACAAAAATCCTGCTTTATAACTTGCATCTCGGTGTACAGATAGATCTAGGAACATGAAGATGCTGTTGGCACAAGAAATACTCCTGGGAGTGCATCCCCTGGCATTCAAAAATAGCCAGCTCCCAGCAGAAATTTCAAAAAATAATTGACTCTACATGGACAGTGAACAGGACCCTAATATGTCTCAAGACATATTAATATATTTGACCATTTAAAAAATGATGAAGATCATGGCAATGCAGCTGAGAGGAATTACTGAAATCCTAATGAAGGCTGAACCTGATAGTGGGACAGGAAGAAAGCAAAAGGAAATAGAGGAAAGAATTTGGAGTCAAAGAACATTTATAGGCTTAAATATAGGAATGTCCATATGGAAGTATATTTTTATATAATGATAGAGAATATATATCTTTGTACATATATTTATATGCTGACTAATAAGTTAGAAATAGATGTTGGATCTCCACTAAAGCACTTCATCAATGCAAGAACACTTTGATTAAGATGCTCACCATCCTGACAGGATCTCTATAAACAAAAATGGGTGCATAAGCCAAAGTGGTGCATAAAGGTGATGGTGAATGGGTATAACAAGATATATCATCTGGGGTCTTACAGGCTTGAAGTTAAACAAGCAGACACCTGCTGAGAAAGCAATAACATTCACATGGATGAAGCATACCAGCCTGTGTGATCATCAGTTGTCGATGGGGTCAGATATCTTCATCAAAGACCCAGAACAAAAAAAATCATATCAATGGGTATGAGGGGGAGTACAGTGTGGAGAATCAAAGTCTATCTGTTGAAAATTGGACAACCCCTTACAGAGGGTCACAAGGAAGAGACAAGCTAATCAGGGTGCAGTATAGCACCAAAGAAACATACAATTTAGTTCTTTAATGCTTCCTTCCCCCTTCCCACATCTCATGACCCCAATTCTACCTTAAAAATCAGGCTTACATGTAAGAGCTGGAAGATGGATGTGAATCCAGGACAGATAAACGCCTCAGGACCAATAGTGATATTACCTATACCAGGAGGCTAAGGGGGATGTGGGGCTAGAAAGGGGGAACCGATCACAATGGTCTACTTATAGTCTCTGCCCATGGGGTTGGACAATAGAAAAGGGGGCAAAGGGAGCCATCAGTCAGTGTAAGACATAAAAATGATTTAAAACTATCAAGGGTTCATGAGGGAGGGAGGGTAGGTGTGGTAGGGTATGATATGATACCAAGGGCTCAAGTAGAAAGAAAATGTTTTGAAAATGATGATGGCAATAAATGCACAAATGTGCTTGATATTGTGGGTGGATGTATAAATTATGATAAGAGCTGTATGAGCCCCAAATAAGTGATAAAAAGGGTGAATATCCAGGTAGTGATTTAAGCATACGCAAAAATCTCAGTTCTTTTGTGTATAGAAAGCACACGATCATAGAAGAAAGTCAAGGATCCTATTGTTGATTTGATTCCACAGTTGTACTTGTTAAGTGCTATGATGTAGGTTCTGAGCCAGAGTGACTGTAGACACAACAGAAAAATACACTGCCTGGTCTTCAGCCACCCTCCCCATTGTTCTTATGCTGTAGTCCCTGGTTGCAGCCACGGTGTCAGTCCACCTACTAGAGAAAATTCCTCTTGTTCACTGTCGCTCTACTTGACCTAACACGATACCTTTCCCCAGGCATTGGACTCCTGACACTATATCCAAAGTATGTAAATGAAGTCTTGTCGTCCTTGTCTGTAAGGAGCACTCTGGCATTACTTCGTCCAATACAGATCTGTTTGTCTCTTTAGCAATCCATGTACTTGCAATATTGTTCTCCAGCACAGCATTTAAATGCATCAATTCTTTTTTAATCTTTTTATTCACTGTCCAACTTTCACATGTAATGAGTCACTGAAAAATACCATGATTTGGATCGGGCAGATCATCCTTGTTTTCACTACTCAACAGATGTCTGGTGCAGCAGCTTTAGGCAGTGGAAAACAACTTTTGATCTGATTGCTGCTGCCATGAGCATGGAGTGTGGCTCCATGCAAGAACAAATCCCTTGACAGCTTCAACATTTTCTCAATTTTTCATGATCATGTTCTCTACTATTCCAGTTGTGGGGGTTTTGTTCTTAATACATAAGGAATTGCCATCCATAATGAGAGAAATTAATTGCAAAATATAAGTTATATTACAAGTATTTGGACTTAAAATATATTAAAAAATTTAAACTCACATTACAAGTAAATCAATTTAAAAGTGACCAAAATATCTGAATAAACAACTAAGAAGATATACAGAGGGCATATAATTAGATAAAAAAATTCTCTGTCTCTTGTAAGTAAGTTGCAAATGAAGACAACATTGAGATAGTGTACATAACTAATATAATGAAAGTCACTGACAACTCTGAGATGTTAAGGATACAGAGCACGAGAAGCCGTCATTCATTTTTGGAGGAAATGAATAATTAATATTTACTTCTATAAAAAGTTTTGAAAGTATAAAGCTAATGATACTTTTATCCTATAATCTAGCAAGCAATCCAAAATCCTGGTATTTATCCAATTGATTTAAGGACACATATCTACAGTAAAAACTTTCACAGATATTTAAGTACTATTCAATTTGTCGTTGTCATCAATTCCATTTTTACTTCCTAGTTTTATTCAGATGTGTTCCAATTTAGAAGCACTCAAGATATTTTTCAATAGATCAATGGATGAACAAAATGAGGTATATGTATGTAATGCAATGTTATTCAGTAATAATGATGGTGGAGTGTGAGTCCACAAAAAAAAGCACAATAATCTGAATTGCCTGTGGCTAAGTGAAAGAAACAAGCTTGTAAGTCTACATGTTGTATGATCCCAACTACAGGACAACTTGGTAAAGCAAAAAACAGAAGAAAGAATGAAAAATGAATGAGTTCCTAGGGTTCTGGAGGAGATACAAAGGGTTGAATAGGTAGTGTCGGAAAGTTTTTAGTGCAATTAAACTATTCTCTTTTGTAATGTGGTTACTGTAATGGTGGATAAATGACCTTTTGTATTTCCATCACCCCTAGGTCTAACAATAATTGAACCATGATTTCAGAGTGATGTTATTGAAAAAATATTTGTGAGTAATTGTTCATCAATTATAACAAATGTATCACCCTAACTGCATGCTGTTAATAATAGAGGAAACTGTTAATGTGGAAAGCATTGAAAGGGAGACTCTAACTACTATTTGCTCAATTTTTAAATAAATGTGAAACCTTTCTAAAATTTAAATTCACTCTACTTATTTTAATCTCTCTTCTATATTTTAGAAAATGCCAAAAATTTGTGTTAATATCTTTTGTTCAGTTTTGTATTGAGTAGGTTTTTAATCATGCCATATTTTCATCTAGAGTTCTTGAAATATAATTTTATTATTCTTTTTGTATGTTATATATTGTTGTTGACATTCAATTTTAGTTTCACATATACATCTTTCCATTGCCAATGAAGCTGACATTTTACATTATTGTTTTAACAAAATTAATCTCCCCCAACCTCTATCTCATGATGTAACTCTTCTGTATTTAGAGAATCACCATGGAAAATTCATTTTTAGAAGTAATAAACTGTAGGGCTTCCATGAAGATGGTGACTGAATAACACATACCAGAGGGACTCCATGGAAATAATCCCAGGAGAATCACTAAGAGAGAAATTCAACAGTGCCGGATCACAGGAGGAGGATCATAAAGATAAGTAGGCAAGATCTACAAAGTTTTGAGGGTCTGGGGGCTTTTGACATGCTACAGGGGAGGCCGGCTAGGGTTTGACTTTAACCCCGCCACTCTCTTGGCTGGAGCTAGGACCATTTGGAGCATTCACAGAGATTTTATCTCTACACAACCACAGCTTGCTGCCACCTGCCTCACGGAAAGGATTAAACCAGCAGTCCCATGGCAGAGATCAGGGCTCAGCTACATTGCTACTTTCGTTCCCCTCTTTTCTCTCTATCCCCCCACAGTATCAGTGGGCTTAGTTTTTAAAAAATTGTCTCCTCTTTGTTGCTTCCCTGTTCTCTCACACATGACTGGGGAACTCCAGACCATTTCCTTTAGCCTAGGGCATTGAGACTTGCCCCAGACCCAGTTAGGTGAGCTCCACACTGTGCAGCTAGCCGGAGGCTAGGAAAGCCCAGCCAACGTACACAAGGTGATACTCCAACTTTTACCTGGGAATTCCTGCCTGTGTGGCTAGGGAGCTCCTATTTTTCCTCTTCGGGTCCACATGACTAAGGGAACTTCCTCCCATCTACCTAAGTGCATACGACCGAATGCAGACTGGCCAACAATCTCCAACATTCCAAGCTGCTGAAGGAACCTCTTCCCAACAACCGCAGTGAACTATCTGGCCAAAATAATTCTGTCTACCATTCGCAGTGTTATACACCAAAACAGGAAACCCACCAGCTTTCTGGGGCACTCCCTTCAGTGGGAAACCACAGGAGGATAAAGTTGTAGGCCAGTTCCATAGTGGAATTAGCTGTAGGCTGTTCGAAAAAGCATTCGTGCAAATCTCCCAAAGAGAACCAATGCTCTTCAAATCCCCTTAAAATGGCACCTGGCTCCTGTAAAACACAAGCAGCCAGCTGCCCCAACGACCTAAAACACACACACATACACCAAAAAAACAGAAGAAATAAAATGCAATGACAGAAGATATCCTGAACATAATGACAATCATAGAAGAAGCAGACATTGTGCTAGCTGCCACGGAAATAAATATTCAGAATTGTGCTTGGACTCATAAAGAATATGAGGGAAACAATACACAAAAGGGATGAAATGCTAGAGAAGATAAAGTCCATACACCAAAGGGAAATACAAGAGCTTAAGTTGGAGAGATAACAAAAACCAGTAGCAGACACATGGACCTTGAGAATCAACTGGAGAAAGCAGGGAAACACACCAGTGACTTGGAGGACAGTCAAGCAGACTTTAACAGACAGGGACAAAAATCTAATAAGATCACAAGAGAAGCTGAAGAAAACCTAGGACCTATGTCTGATGCTACGAATAGGTACAATACTAGAAGTATTGAATTACCAGAGGAAAACACAACAAAGAATTCGTCTACAACAATAGTAAGAGAATTCTTGGAGGAAAACTTCCCCAGCTGAATAATGAAAACCAGGCAACCCATTCAGGAGGCTGAAAGAACAACAACTAGACTAATTCATAAGAACTCACCAAGGCACATAATAGTTAAACTATCCAAATTTGAAGAAAAGGAGAGCAGCCTATTTTGGGGGCTTCTCAAGGGCTTTCGGGCTTCCTTTGCTCCACCTGTTTATCTGCTATGCTCCTTATTGGCTTGCCGCACTGGAGGGGGTGGGTTGGGGCCTATAGATCTGGAAGAAGCTGGTCAGACCAGATTCCCTCCTCGTCTTGTGTCCCCAGTATTGTCCTCTGTTGCTGTATGTTCCAGCGAGTGGACATACTGTGTCCATTTGTTGTCAACTCTACAGTCCCCTTTGTGCCTTAGCAGCTCCATGCAGGAACTATGACCTCAGTGCTTGGTGTGTGAGTGTGGGGCCTACTTCCTCACTGTCTCTTTTTTCTTCTTGGTTTGTCTCTATGTGGGCATGACAGCCAGCTCCTCTTCCAAGCCTGTATTTTTAATGTCCTCTGTAGCACATACTTCTAGGGAGAAGTTCAATTTGGTTTTGATTAGGGCCCTGTAGGCATCTCTGTTCATGTGTTGCTCCAAATGGCATGTTGCCTCAAAGTCTGGCATGCTGTCGTGGGGTCTGCACTTACACTTCCATTTCTGTAGACAAATAAGCAATAACCTCCCCCTGGGTAGATTAGTGCTCTGCTCTCCCACTGCCTTTATCTCCCTATTTCGCCCCCTTTCCTACCTCCCCATCCACCCTTTCATCTTCTTTGTGTTGAAATTATATGTGCATTCTTGGTTTTGGTCTGTCCCCCACCCTATTGCCTGTACCTCAACCAATATAGTGTGAGATGTGTGGCTTCTCTTCAATACCTACTGTGATGATTGTACTTACCTCTGTGGAATCAGGTTGAACTTGTCCTTTGGTGATTGGCTAATTTCACTTTGCCTATTTCCTTCCAGCTCTCCCCAGGAGACCAGGAGCTCCATGGATCATCAGTGCTTTTCAGTGATGCCTGCTACTCCATTGTGCGTATGTGACAGAGTGTTCTAATCCACTCCTCTAGCGATGGGAATTTAGATTGTTCCCAATTCTTTGTGATTGTGCATTGCACCTGTTTCCACAAATGAAGGGGAAATGAAAGGACAATGATTTGATACTGTAGAATTTGTGAAGAAAAAATGAGAGAGGTTGTATTGGACATTCAGACAGATGTGTTTGAAAATTTTTTCCATGAATGGAATCACAGATTTGGCAAATGTATTAAAAGTGTAAAATGTTAAGTTTGAATTGTTAAAAAAACTTTATATAACTTTGAAAAAAAATCCATTTGGGCAGGATAAACCCTCGAGGTGGAGTTTTTTCCTTGTTGGATTTTTGGTTTGTTACTGTGGTAGTTACATAATCTATTGTCAAGTTGAGAGTCTTAAGAGTAAAGGGGTGGAGTTTAACCCGTCAATCAGGTCACCCCTTGATGACCTCATTTGGAGGTGTTAGGGCAGTGGTTCTCAACCTTCTGAATGCCACAACCCTTTAATATAGCTCTTCATGTTGTGGTGAACCCGACCATAACAGTACTTTCATTGCTATTTCATAACTGTCATTCTGCTACTGTTATGAATGGTAATGTAAATATCTGATATGCGGGATGTATTTCATTGTTACAAATTGAATATACTGGTAATTAAAACATAGTCATTAGTCACAAAAACAATATGCAATTAAATATTGTGCAATATTTATTTATAATTACAAATAAAGACATTTTTTTTCTTGAAGCATGATGTAGCATGGTTAACAGTCTTAATATAACAACAGTAAACTACATTGCTACATTTTGTTACAGTTTGCATAAAAAGCAAACAACAATGGGAAGGTTGAGATAGCTTCTTTCTCATTAGATTAACATATCTGCATGTAGGCAGACCCCCCTGGAGACAGATAGAGGAGTGTTGTCTTGCTTCCTAAGACCATAGAAAATACGTTTTTTCCAATGGTCTTTAGTGATCCCTGTGAAATGGTCCTTCAATCCCCAAAGGGACTGTGACCCACAGGTTGAGAAGCAGTGCTCTAAGGAGATAAGCAGCTCACTGGAGGCAGGACACAGGCTCACTCCCTGAGAGACATTGCAGCTGACAAGACACCTGGAGCTACCCTAGTGCCCTCAGTTGGAAGAGCCACATGGAGAGCTCTGCCAGGGCTGTGATTCTTCCACTGCCTCTGGATCCACAATACTTTTCACCCACTGGCCTGTGATCTTCCTGCATTCAGCACCATTGCATGTGTTGAGTGAACCTGAAAAGGAATTTACAACTTGGTATCAGATATATAGGCTAATATCGGACTTATGGATGTGACATTGCCTGGACTGGGATGTTATCTCAATATTCAATTACTCCTGTATATAAACCTCTTATTACAAACATATGAGTGTCTATGAATTTGTTTCTCTAGTCCACCAACACTGACACAATTTCTTCTTATAAATAATTTTACATGGTGATTCTCTCAATACAGGTAGTCACTTCATGAGATACAACTGAGGCTGAAATCAGCTTTGTAAAAAAAAATACTGTGAAAATAATACAGCTCCATTGATAACTTAAAGACATATAGGTAAAACTAAGTAATAGTCTACAATAATCTATAACAAACTAAAAGAATAAGAAAATTAGATTTTAAGCCATGTAGATGCAAATATTGTGGCATGATTAGAAACCCACTCAATGTAAAACTTGACAAAATGAATTACACAAAATGTTGGCATATATCAAGTATGCATTAGAGATTTAAGTTTTAGAAGACTTTTAGCATTATTAAAAATTGAGCCAAATACGGAGTTTCCCTTTCAATACTTTTCCCATTAGCACCTTCCACTATTATTAACAACTTGCCATTTATGTGGTACATTTGTTACAATTGATGAACCATTATTGACAGATTTTTTTTTAAACTAAAGTCACTCTGAAATCATGGTAAAATACTTGTAAAAGAGAGGTTTTGAAAATACCTGAAGTCCTGTATCCACTATTACAATATCCACATTACAAAAGAGAATAGTGTAATTGCACTAGAAATTCCCAGCTCTCCCTCTTCAGCCCTTCGCCTTCTTTGTGACCCGTGGGCAATCGCTGATTTCTCCTTTTCTTCTACAGCTTTTCACTTTAACAAATTCTCATGGAGTCAGGGTCAGACAGCATGCTTAAGAGCTGGTTTCTTTCACTCTGCAATATGAAATTCAGGTTATCTTGCTTTTACATGTGGATTTATACTTCATTATTTATTATTACTAAATAAAGCTATATATGTTATCTGAATATTAACTTCATTTGCAGTTTCCTAATAAGATATCGATAATGTTTTTATCCACTTATATGTCTTCTGTATACCTTCATAGACGTCTACTCAGATAATTTGCTCATTTTTAAAATTGAGCTACTTTTTATATTATGAATATTTTTAAGTTTTTATGCATTTTAGATGTAAGTGTTTGTACTATCACTGGTATTTACAATTAATTTCTCACAGTATGGATATCAATTCAATGTAAATAAGACCAAATTTCTCACAACAGGACCAATAGATAACATAAAAATGATAAATGGAGAAAAGTTCAAGTTGTCAAGGAATTTTTTATTGCTTTGATCCACAATCAATTCCCATGGGAGCAGCAAACAAGATATCAAAGATGTGTTGCATTGACTGAATCTGCTGCACAAGACATCTGAAGAGCATTGAAAACAAGGATCTTCCTTGAAGAACTAGTGTGCACTTGACTCAAGCCTGGTAGTTACCAGTGCCTATGTGCACGAGAAAGGTGGACAGTGAATTAAGAAGACTGTGAATAAAAAAGACACACATGCATTTAAGTTGTGGTGCTGGACAGTAATATCGGAAGTTCAATGGACTCCTAAAAGGACAAACCAATCAATATTGGAAGACATAATGCCAGAATGCTCCATAGAGGCAGGAATGAAAAAAACTTCATCTTACATACTTTGGACATATTTTCATGAGACCAGTCCCTAGTGAAACATATCCTGGTAAGTAAAGTAGAGTGGCAGCAAACAAGAGGGAGGTCCTCAAGGACATGTATTGACACTGGGCTGAAGCTTAAGAACAACAGTGAGGGTGGTTGAGGACCAGACAGTGTTTCTGTTGTGTCTAAGGTCACAACGCATCAAAACCTCACAAGATCACCTATGTGCTCATATCAGCAATAGAACCTCCGAGTTTTACTTCTTTGATCATGTCTTTATAATCCACAAAAATTCACTCAAGGAATAACTGAAACATTAGAAGAACTGAGATTTTTGTGTGTGTTTAAATCATTATCGCAATCTTCACCCTTCTTTAAAAAGGTCAAATATGCTAATATATTTTGATATATGAAAGTTGGATTCATACTCAAGATCCTATTTGCTGCTCAGGTAAAGCCAATTATCTTCTTGGAATTCCTCCCCTCCCTGGGAACTGGCTATTTTTGAATGCCAAGGGATGCACTCCCCGGGGGTTCTCTAGTGCCATCAGCATCCTCTAAAACTTGTTATAAAACAGAACAGTTCTTTTAAGTGTCTCAGTAATTGTGAGAAATGTGCCTACTCATCTGTCTTCACTTCAAACATTGCAACCTTACCAGAAATCCTAAATTACCTATCCAAGATATAAATTAACATCTTGTGAGTATTTCTGGTTATTAATTTAATTTTTCATCTCATTGTTTTTGTTACAACTTGGATAGTTGATTTCACTTCTTGTACTGTTCATTGATTTACACAGAAACACTAAATGAAATTAAATTGAAAAGATAGATTGGGAAAATAAACACACATATGATCTAAATTTCTATTCATTCTATTGAAATACCCAACCCCAATATTATAGTAAAATTTATATTTATTCTGAAAATCTTGTTGTGAGCAGAAACCAGCCTTGTCCCTTGCTGATGTTAAAAACTGTGTTCAGGTGCAGAAATCGTCTGCGCACAGCCCACAACCTCAGCTTTTAGTTTGTTAGTCTAAATTTATATTAAAATTATAATTTGAATTATGTTAGGTGAAATTTAATATTCATATTAAAATGATATGAATACACAACTTGTATTAGAAATAAATTTATATTCTATTTGTTTAACCCAAAATATTTGTTTTTATTAATATTTAACTAAGGATTTAAAAACATTTTTAATTTGCTAGGCATTCAATTTTATATTTTCTTTGTATAGAATGACTCTGATTACATAATATACATATAAATTTTATACATACATATCATGTTACTTAAACTATAATTCTAGTACTTTCTGAATGCTTGTTATGGGATATATATACATTTGGAAATAAGTACATTTTCGGAGCTCCTCTAAAGACGGTTTTCAGAATATTATCTGCATATATTCATTTCAAAATATTTTGGAAATTTGAGAAAATTATAAATTGATCCTGGATATGTGGGTAAATGAAAAATCTATCCATAAACAAAATATATTTTGCCATTTGGGGGCTAACAAGTGTCTCCTATCAATTTTTGACAAAAATAAAAAAACAATTTGATTTTACATTTTGAGGGATGAGAGAATCATGGAATTCTCTAATCTTCTATGACAAATTCCCCAATGCCTCACATACCACATCCACTTGCAAATATTCATCAAAAGAAATATTTTGTTTTCAAACTCTTCTCACATCATTTCAGGTTATATTATATTGTCATGTTCATTTTAAAAAATAATTGTACTTTAAAAAAGGAGGGTGCTTTATATTTACTTTGTTTACTTATTCTAATTTAATCAGTACAGTGGACATGGTTGGTTCACTGTAGCTGCAACTATGGGCACAAGCTAGGATGTGAGGAAGACACAGGACCAGGCAACATTTCATTCTGTTGTGCTTTGGGTCTCTATGGATCACAGCCAACTAGATGGTACTTAACAACAACAATGGGTACAGCTTCACATTGCATTGTGGGCCAAAAGGTCAACAGTTTTCCACTATATGTTCAAAATATTAAATCTTTTTTACATTTCTATAATATGGTAGTTTAATTCTGTCATTGACTTTAATGGGAGTAATATCAAGCAATTATTGTTAATATTTCAATCATCAAGAAAATATAACTGAAATAAATTAGCTACCTTTGATTATTCAGTAGTCATGTTCAACCAAATAGATTTTACAATGCTACCAATAAACTCTCAAAGAGCAGAATTAGATAAAACAACAGTAAGAAGAAAAGCAATTTAGTGAAAGATTGAAAGGGAGTCATTTAACTTTTCAACTATGTTCAGTATTTAGGAGTAAAATCAGTGATCTATGAAAAATACAGGGAATACTGGTGGTATCGGAGCTGCCCACTGGGGTGCTAAGCACAAAAAGCGAAATTCAAAACCAACAGATGCTTCAAGGGAGAAAGATGAGCCATCCACTCCCTAAAAGATGAACAGCCCCTAACGGAAAGGAGCACTTCTATGCCCACCAAGAGGGTCTCTGTTGGCAGGGATTTTTTTGACAAACAAAATAGAGAATTAAACCAAATTCATCTCAGTCAGCTTTAAGTGCAATGAAACAAATATTAGCACAAAAATATTTATTTTCTTACATTTCAATAAAAGAGAAAAATATGTATTATTTGCAATTTAGAGAACTAGGGGAGATTAATTGTGGTGAATTATATGCATGTATGAATTGAGAAAACATTTAATTAAAGTACACCAAGCACATTTTCAGGTGGTTACTTCTAATATATTTAAGTTCTAAAAAATGGCAAGACATATCTAAGGCCAAAACATGCCTAGAGTTATAAAATTTAAATTGTAAAATGGAAATAAAATCTAAAACATAAGTACAAGTCTTTTTCAATAACATCCCTAAGAGAATGTGTTCTAAGTCAGCAATTGGTAGGCAGTCACTGGAACGACCTTCCAGGTCTGGATCACTGTGATATAAAAGTGGACCCGAAACAGGCTTTTGCGGCCCCTGCAGTCCTTGGACAGCGCAATGGATGAAAAACAGATTAAAAATCACCTGGGAACTAAGTTGTCCTGGTGGGAAACTGAAAAGATGCTACAATCTAAAATCCTGGTAGAGAAAAAGCACCAACTAATACAACCTATCCTTTGAGCTGACACACCTATCACATACACATGCTCTTACACATACATCTTCATAGATTAATATACTCATTTGTTTCATAGGACAGTTACTTCATTTCAACATGTGCATAACATTTTCTAAATCACATAATTACAATCTCAATTATATTTTGGAATGTGTCAATAATTTAAACTATGTATAATAGCCTAAATAAATAAATCACAATGTAATAATAATTCACTTGACTAATTATGGTATCTAGTTTAAAAAAGAATTAAAATTGCCCTTTAAAATGTAATAAAATATTTCAAATCAGATGTCTAAATAAAACCAAAATTTCTTAGCTATTAATATTAACAAATATATATTGATTAAAGAAACTTATTATCAGAGAGAATAATACTTCAGGGAATTTTCCAAATAAAATTTTAAAAAATAGTGGTGGAAATGGAGATAAAATAGTATTTTTTCTCAGTAGGTAGAAAATGAGCTCAAACAACTCATAAAACATTGAGGTAGTCTAATAAACTGTAGCCTACTATCTTTGTATAGATTATAATTTGGTCACCAACTAATTATATAATAAATGTGTTCAAATAATAAAATATATAAACAGACATTACCTATATCAATGCAATAAATCTGCAAGGCAAACTTTTGATTTCAGCTCCCAATATTCCATAAGCATCAATGATAAAAATGAAAACCAACATGAACACAACTGATTTTGATGCCACTCAGAAATAATTTACACCAGGAAAAATATTAAGGAACATGCGTAAATATTATGGTATTTTATACTAAGAAATTCCAGATACAGGAAATATATTGGGTAAATGGGGATCAATGCATATATTTACTATCTTTCATTCCTCTGTTGATTCTTCTTTTTTTTAAAGGTACTTTTACATGTGTCTCACCAAGTCCTAAAGAAATTATTCCAAAATGTTTAACTCTACCTTAGTGAATGAATTTCTGCTTACAGGATTTTCTGAAGTGTGGGAGTTGAGAGTCTTGCACACAATGTTATTTTTACTAATGTACTTGGCGACTCTCACAGGGAATCTTCTCATTGTCACAGTAATCACTGTTGACCAAAGACTTCATACTCCCATGTATTACTTTATCCTGAATCTCTCTGTCTGGGACATGTGTTACATTTCCGTGACTGTACCCAAGGCTTGTGTCGTCTTCCTGCTAAACAACAGGGTGATTTCCGTGGTTGGATGTGCAGCTCAAATTTTCCTTGTATTTTTATGTGCTTCTGCAGAGTTGCTGCTGCTCACCTTCATGGCCCGTGACCGCTATGTGGCCATCTGCCAGCCCCTCCACTACCATGTGATCATGACCCCTCATGTCTGTGTCCAAATGACCCTGGCCTGTGTGCTCAGTGGTCTGGTCTACGCAGGTGTGCACACTGTGAGCACATTCCGTTTGTCCTTCTGTCATTCTAATGTGGTTCATCAGTTTTTCTGTGATATCCCCTCTCTGCTGAAACTCTCCTGCTCTAACATCTTAGTCAATGAAATTGTGGTTTTTGCCTCTTCAATGATAATAGCTGGTTGCTCCTTTTCCTTCATCACCATGTCTTATATTCACATATTTTCTACTGTGCTCAAGTTTCCGACCAGAAGAGAACGAAGAAAGGCCTTTTCCACTTGTGTCCCCCACATCCTCATTTTCATAATTTTCCTTGGCTCTGGTGCTGCTGTGTATCTAAAGCCAACCTCTAACTCCCCTCTGATACAGGATATGATCATTTCTGTGTTCTATTGTATAATTCCTCCTTTATTGAATCCTATTATCTATAGTCTTAGAAACAAACAGATAAAGGAGGCTATAAGGCGAGTTATGAAAAGAACACTCACTTCCTTCAGGTAAGTATTATTATTTAAACACATTTGTGCTTTGGTTGTAAGAGTTAAAAATGTTTCAAAGTTAATGTTCTGGTCATTTACTAACTATGTGGAACTGGATTGGATTATAACTAACATACAGTATATTATGTCTAGCAATCAAATAATAGCACACACTTGATTTTGTTTCCCTACAAAAAATACACATTTCTTGATGCCTATGACTTCCCTGCTATAAACTTTTATCTTTTTGTGAATATATTTCTATATATTCCCTCCTCAAGGGAGCTTTGTTTGCTGAAAGTGTAGCTGCTAGACTGATACCCAGAAGGTCTGTGTCAATCACTCCATAAAAGGGGAAATAATTGTCAATCTGCTTCTACACACATCACAGCCTTGGACATCCTCTCTAGGGACTTGGAGACAGAATTAACTTGATGGCCAAGAATTCTACAGAATTCAGATAAAGCACATTAGTTTTGCCTGCTATCAATGTACAATTGTACAATAAGACCTACAGTCTAGCATTTGCTACTGTTTACAGGTGCCATGGAGTCGATTTTGATTGCAAGCTCTTGTGAAAATGTTGAACTGCCTCAGCATGATTTCATAGCTGTTAAAATCTCCCGTCTGTAAACATTAATGGAGCAGAATGCCAGATCTTTATCCTATATAGCTGCTGGGTAGGTCCAAACTGGCATAGCGACCTGTGCACAACAGAATGAACCCCTACACAGTGCTGTGCTATCCTGACAATAATTCCTAGGCCGGATCCCATTGATGCAGCCAGTGTGTCAGTCCATCTCATTGAGGGTCTCCCTCTTTTGGCCTCCCTTCCACCTAACCAAACATGATGACCTTCTCCAGGGGTTGAGCTCTCCTGAAAATATGCCCAAAGTATGTAAGCTGAAGTCTTGCCATCCTTGCCTCTAAGAGGCATGCTGCGTTACTTCTTCCAATACGCATCAGTTTGTGTTTTAGCAGTGCGAGGAAGATCATAGAAGAATCGATGCATTTGCGTTGTGGTGCTGGAGAAGGATGTTGACACTACTGTGAACTGCTCAGGAACAAACAGGTCTGCCCTTACTCATGGAAACCTTATATATATCAGAAGGAAACACTGCCCGTCCACTCCCGTGTTCATAATAATTACTATGTTTGAGCCTACTGTTGCAGTCATTGTGTGAATACATCCTTTTTAGAGTCTTCCTTGCATTTTTCTTCTGGTTATCTACTTTATATTCAATATTCTTTGAAAATGCCATAACTAAAATGTAATAAATCTTATTTGGTCTTCCTTATGCCTTTTGTAGATTCCATACACACACTGAAAATTGTTACAACTAGTGGATTATTATTATTTTTAGTAGTGAACTAAACTTTCTCTGCCAAGAAAATAAAATTAAAGTACACTTGCCTCTTTTTTCTTGTGTGTGTTTCTTTAATACCTCCTTTATAATAATGATTCTGTTGCATATTCTGAAATGTTACAAGGTAAAATAATGACAAAATGTATCTTATACAGTTAGATATATCGTTTGCTCATGTAAGAAGATAAATTATTCTTTTGAAAAAAATAAATAAGTTTATTGGGGGTTCTTACAACTCTTATAACAATCCATCCATCAAATGTGTAAGCACATTTCTACAAATGTTGCCATCATCATTTAAAAACTATTTTCTTTCTGCTTGAGCCCTTGGTATCTGCTCCTCTTTTTTCCTTCCCTCTCCTGCCCTCCCCCTCATGAACCCTTGATAGATTATAGATTTATATTATTGTCATATCTTACACTATCCACTGTCTCCTTTCACAGATGTTTATGTTCTCATTCCAAGGGTAATGGGCAGTTTTACATTGATCATTGTGATCAATTTTCTCCCCCTACTCCCTTCATCTTCTACCTACCATCATGGTATCGCTACTTCCCTTACTGTTCCCGAGTAGGGAATATGTCTTAGATTCTATGTGTCAAGAGCTCTTATCTGTACCAGTGTACATGTTCTAGTCTAGTCGGATTTGTAAGGTAGAACTAAGGTCCTGAGAGGGATGGCTGGATGGGAGCACTAAAGAAGTAGAGGAATATTGTGTGTTTTATTATTGCTATGCTACACCCTGAATGATTTGTTCTTTCCTTGTGGCCCTTTTGTGAAGGGATGTCCAATTGTCTACAGATGGGCTTTGGGTCTCCACTCTAACCCTCCTCATTTCCATCAGTATGATTGTTTGTTTTGGGTCTTCTGTTGCCTCATACCTGATTCTGTTGACACCTCATGATCATACAGCCTGGTGTGCTTCATCTATGTGGGTTTTGTTGCTTCCCTGCTAGATGGCCATGTGTTTAACTTTAAGCTTTACAACCACAAATGCTATATCTTTGAATAGCTGGCACCATCAGCTTTCGTCACCACATTTGCTTATGCAACCACTCTGTCTTCAGTGATCATTTTGGGAAGGTGAGCAAAGTATTCTTATATTGAGGAGGACATCAGTAGAGGTCCAAATACCCATCAGGTACCTTAATACTTAACATATAAATATACGTACAAAGACTTATATCCCTATTGTTATATATTAATATATTTACATAAATGCATGCCTATCTGTATACCTCTATAAATTACTTTTGCCTCCTAGTTCTTTCCTTTGTTTTCTTTTACTTCCCTCCTGTCCCACTGTCATGTTCAACCTTCATTTGGCTTTGAGTAATTCCTCTTGTCTATTTTGCACTTGAACAAACCCCACCAGGCATTCTACACCCTCCTCTCCATCAATTTCAGATCACTTGTTCCTTTATCCCAGGGCTTGTTGACTTTCCCCATTACCCCCAGCCCCTACCCCGCATATCCCCTCGCCTATGTTCCACTGGAAATTTCTCTCCCACTGTTTTGTCCTCCAGATTGTTGTCCTGCCTATTTTGTATGATAGACATGGGAGGGGGGAGGCTATACATAATTGCATGTCTACATGTTGATCCTTATGAATGTTTTCCGATTGAGTCTGATGAAGTGCCAAGCCCTGCCCCATCTATTTTCAGGATTCCTCAGGCACTTCGTTGCTTTGTTCCCCTTCTTGCTCTGTCTTGCTCCCTTCTTGTTTCATCCCAGTGTGGGGAGGTCAGATTGGCACAGTTCCCGCACTGTGACTCCAGTGCTGTCCCGCGTACTGCTTAGGTTCATGAGGGAACATCGCGTTTCCTAGTGGTGTTGGCCCTATGAAGGATCCATTATTCTTATATGATTAACCTCTGAGGTTTGTTACTGACATTATATGGTGAATGGGAAAATTGTTGACCACATTTGATCAATAATTTTCAAATCATATCCATATTATGCTTTGCTTTTAATTTTGACAATTTTCATTTTTTTAAATTGAAATAATTGTAAAAGGAGCCAATGAGAGTACTCAGAAATGTGGGGAATATGTAGAAGACACAGGAATATGTTAGTTGTCATGACCAGTGGCACAGGATCTGACGTGGGAGGAGAGATTGGGGGTTGGGGCAAAGGATCAGGAATGGAGCAGCGTTGCTGGTGTAGAAGGGAGAAAGGGGCACCACTATGTTGTATTGTCCCAACTTCAGGAAACACTTTTAGACTCTGGATACTCCTACTTACCCCGAATCCCTGAAAATCTGCTTCTGACCCTAGGGACTCGATCATTTACTCTCTATATCTTTTTCTTCCACTGACAGATTCTCCAATAGAAGAGATGATCAAGACATAACATCAAACAATTACACTTATGAATGCACAATCTTTGCCCACCCTATTCCTCCTCTTTCACAATTCTTGGTAGAAGCAGAATCTTTGATTCCTCTCTTCTTCCTCCTCTCTCACACTCAAGGAAGGGCACCTGACCATACAAAAGGAAAGAACTAGAGAAAGCACAAGAAGAAGTATAGGAAACAAAGCTTCTCATATTCCTGGGAGGTGAGGGCAGGGATTATAGAGAGCAGAGGTGGAGAGGGGAATAGCAACTCCTGTTCTCTGCCACCTTTGCCCACAATCCTTGAGACTTCAATACAACACAGGGGACAAATTTTTGGTTCAAGATCAATAGGAACAAAGGAAGAAACAGGAGAACAATTATTAAAACCTAGTTAATTCCCTAAGAAGACATATTTTCTATCGCCTTTACTACTGGAAGCTCCTTAGTTAGTGGAGAAGGAGAGAGAAATTCAAAGGAAGAGGTGGCACTAAAGCAGAGGTTACTGGGGGATATTCCTCCACTCACATCCCCTACCAATTTGGACCTTAACAGGGCAGGGAGGGCAGTCCTTTCCAGCTCAAACACACCCTGAGGCTCCTGTGGGTACCTGCACAGCTATGGAGGGGCTGCCTCCAGAGAACAGGTCTCACCTGGACCTTTGTTGCACAGCTCACAGACATGGTGAGAGTCGTGGTTATGCACCTTCACCTGGACTGAAAGATAAGCTGAGCTCTGTACCTTGTCACCCCTGTGACATGGCACCTTCTCCTCTTGTCTTACCCTTTGTCCCTGGAGTCAATCCTTTCTGATTAACGCAGACTCACCACTCTCCTGTTTGAATGGGCTTCATATGGGTGATGTAGAGGCTTACTTTGAGATGATCTGGCTGAGGATACAGGGGAAGGAGATTAAGTTTGGGTCCCTAGCGGAAATGGGCACCACAAAGGTTCCAGTTTAGCTTCTTCCAAAAGTTCCGTTCATTTTCTCAAAAAGCAAGTGGCCCAAAGTCCTCTTGAGGCATTATTTTCACTATTTAAAATCATCACTTCCTTTTGATATTATTGATATCAAAGCAGCTTGTCGAATATTAACTGACAAAACATAATACTTTAAAACTAAAATAGCATTAGGAAATGTTCGTATTATATAGTATTTACCAAAAAATGCAGCTCTTTATATATGGAAATTTCTTTAAATATAATCAACAAAAATTATTTATATTTATTATCTTATAGATTATGTACCTAGTAACAGGAAAACAACAATATTACATAATATAATGACATTAAAATAAGTTTAAAGCTAAGGTTCAGTAGACCAGTGATCATGGACATGGCACTGTACAAGGCAGCATTTGTGTCTGTTATGTAACGTGCTGCATCCGTCTGAGCTGACATGCTGGCAGCTGCAGGAACTGCAGAAGTAGATGCAGCAAAAATCACCCTCTGTTATGCTGATCCACAAATGGAACCTTCATTGGAGCATTGATTTCGAAATTAAGGTTGTACAAAATGTCGTCCCATTTGTGGATAAAATAAATAGAAATGAAAAGAGCTGTAGCTGTACAGAGAATGTTCAGTGCAGACATGACACCATTTACACCCAATGGCTTCCAGGAGCATAGACCTTTGACTGTCGGTAGAACCGATGTATCAGATGTGAAGACATACGAAGTAATTCTTAGACTCAAAATTCAAAGTCATGTTTGTATCATGTTGCCAAAGGAAAGAAATAAAAGTGGAACAGATTTAGTTGTAGGATGTACTCCACCAAAAATTTAAAAATAATTATCATGCCATTATGAAGACAGCATAAGGAAGAGTCTTACATTAATGGCTCTTGGTATGGGTGCCATGAAGTTGGTTTTAACTCAAAGCAACTCTACATCCAACAAGACAACGGCACCCGGTCCTGAGCCCGTGCAATCCTCACAACTGGTCTTAGGTCGGAGCTCATTGTTGCAGCCACTGTGTCAGTCCATCTGGCCTAGGGGCTTCCTCTCTCTCACTGCCCCTCTACTTTACCAAGCCTGGTGTTCTTTTCCAGGGACTGGTCTCTTTGGATGGTATATTCATAACACATTACATCATTTGTAATACTTGGTATCACAAATTTGAACATCTTGTCAAAGAGATCAGTTCCTGGAGAAAGACTTCATTCATAGCAAAGTAGAGACATATTAAAAAAAATAAGATTTCCATCAACATGATGGATTGACAAAGGACTACTAGAGGCGCAAGTGTGTGAACCATCGTGAGAATGGCAAGGGACAAGGCAGCGTTTCATTCTGTTCTGCATGGTGTCTCCACAGATGAGAACTGACTCAATGACCCTGAACAACAACAAAATAGGATGACTGTGAGTAATTGACTCATTGACAGCAAGTTTTGTTTATGTGGTTGGATGCTAAACGCATTTAAAAAACAATAAACCTAACAACAACAACAAAATAGTTCTGGCTTGTGTGTTACTGGAAATTTTGCCACTGGTTTTCAAATGTCAATATTAGCAGAACCTTATGATGGACAGGTTTCAGTGGGGCTTCTATAATTAAACCATATATGAATAAAAGCATAATGATCAACTTATGAAAATTAGTTAATGAAAATGTCATATTTACCAATCAAATATTATTTGATATTATTTTGGACACATCATCAAAGAAATGAATCACTCATTAGAGGAGAACTTCATATTGGTGATGTAGAGGCTCACTGAGGAGAATGGAGAACCCCAATGAGATAGATTGATACACCACCCAAAATGATGGATTTGTACATGCCATTCAGGGTGAGGACATTATAGTAGCAGGCAACATTTGGGTCTAAACTGTGTCCTTTACTGCCTGAGGAATGAAAATGTCTACATCAAAATGAACTTCATTGTGCACAGCACTCCAGTTCTTCTACCTCAGATGATCAAAATTGTAACCCAGTAAGTAAATTAATTGTTTGCATCATGAAACATATGTAATGCAATATATGTGATCCGCATTTTGTTCAATTTAGTAGATGATAGCTTATCAAGATTCACCTTATGTTATTCATCTTAAAAGCTCACATATATACATTTATGAATTTTTCCAAATGTGAAGTAGTTCCCTACATTAAAATATACTTTTATTACAGTTCCAAAACCTTAAAAATATTTTCCCAAAGTTACTTCTTCTGAGGGTGTGGTAATGGAATGCTCTTGCTTAATGTAATGAGCTAATAAATTAGGCTTTTGATCATCAGCATTTTTCTTTTTGTCTCTATGGGATAAATTAATAATGTGTAACAAATATAATAGAAAATTATGAATCACAATACTATGCAATTATTTTGTAGCGAAAGTACATACAGCAAGAAAGGTAATAATTATCATTATTTTTATTTGTACAAATTTATTCAATAAACAATATGACAAAGAAACCTGTGATAGGTGATCCACTTCCACAAAAGGAAAATTCAACTATTTTTCAATAATATCATGCTTTTCACCTTACAAAAACTCTGTGAATCCCTGACATTGCAAAACATATACAATGAGAAAATCACTAATTCTCCAACTTGGATACAAAGCACAGCGACAAAAGGTGGAAAGAGTTCCACAAAGAGGCAGGGAAAGAATAATTCTGCATGGTTTCAAATCATGGAAGTTGTTTGCCAGCATTGTATTCTCTCCCCATAGTATTTAAACTGCATGCTGAACATATAATTTAAGAAGTTGTACTATGTGCATGAGAAAATGACATTGCAGGGAGCTTTATTAACAACCTGTGATATATAGCTGGTTAACAAAGAAGAGAACATAAGCCTTTACGAATGAAGAGCACAAACTGAAGATTTCATGAACAAAGGTTTGCAAGAGCACAATGCAGTGCTCTGGAATTCCCATGCTTCCTACAGGTATGCATACTTTGTTATGATGCACAGTCAAATGTCTTTGCAATGTCAATAAAGCACAGCTAAACATCTTCTGGTATTCTCTGCTTTCAGCAATGATTACCCTTGACTCCAATTATACATGATTTGCTTTGGTCCACAGTATAATGTATGTATCCTCAATAAACAAGAAGGATGCATCTTTGTGATAATCTCTAAATTCAGCCCAAATCAAATACAGCTTAAATTTCTTGGAGTTATTGTCAATGTATTGCTGCAACCATTTTCAAGTTACCTTTTAAAAATTATGTGTCCATTATAATTGATAATGTTTTATTATTTCCATATTCTGTTGAATGACCTTTAATAGGAATCAGCACAATTGTGGATTTCTTCCAGGTGTTTAGTCAGCTACCTGTGTACTAAATTTCTTGGCATACATAATTTAGGCCTCCCAGCATTTACTCTTTTGTTAACAGGGCAGACAAACAAAATTGCAGTTGTTGAAATAAGTTAAGAATGGTTTGAAATTGGAACATGCATTTTACTATAGGCCTAATATAGTACATTAAAAATGAAATTCATCACAACATAAATGGTTTATGTAATGTATTCTGAAAATGTTAGTAATTCCAGAAATATGTCACTTGCATGAAAGTATCTACTGAGAATTGTTGAAAAATCATTACATTTTAACACTAGTGTTCTACGGAGGGTCTCCTTCCTTCAGAGGACTCACCCTCTCAGATTTACTGTTTTCCCGCTTAGATGGGAGATGGCACCAGAAAAGTTGCTACTAAAATTGCATTTATGCCTATCCCCACACATTACATATTAAGATAGAATAGATGTAGTGGCAAGGTCACCTTCCTGTGAGGTAATAATTCACATGACCTTATATATAAAGGAGATGAAAGACTACAAAAAAATTCACATGAGATAATATAATGTTTTTTTAACTTAGATCATATGGTATTTAGATTCCAATTTTTTTGAAGATGGGACATAGAATGGAAATATACGCATGAGTTCATATAGGTTTATATTGTGGCCAATATATGCATGGATGTGTTGGGGCAAAAAGGGGAAGATTTGCGAAAACTTCTTCAAACATAACAGCAATGAGTCGCTGGTCATGGGGAATAAGGACCATACTTTTGAGGGACACCAAGATCAATTGGCACAACACAGTTCATAAGCAGTGTCCTACATCCTGATTTTAAAAACCGTGATTATTGGAGTCTTAAAAGTTCATGAGCAGTCATATAAGACAACTACTATTGTCTTCATATCCAGTGTGAGGAATGTTGTAAACTAAAAGTACCATGGAAGTGATTAGTCCAATGAACTAATTGTCTATTGAAGTATCCATTTCCACAACCTAAGATTAGAAAAATTAAATAGTACCTGGCACTCATGACCAACTTCTCTGACACATATCAAATTAGAAGGTCTGGGATAAAGTCGGAAAAAATGTGAACTAGAACTTAGAATCCTAAGAGGCCAGGTTTACTGGTCAGATGGAGACTGGTAGGATCTCCACGAGGTACTTCCAGGTCTGAAAGTAACCTGACCATCATGCTAGAATAAGCAACCATTTGAGATAAAAATTTACTCAAATTCAAAATTCAGAAGATTAGGAAGGAAGAACAAATGGAAATTGGAAATACAAAAGAAATTGGAAATACAAAGAGGAATAAGGATAAACAATGGTATATTGAAGGAATTAAATGGTTAATGGAATCAGAATATTTATGTTACATGCAAAATTATGATTTGCTCAGAAACATTCACAAAGTTTAGGAGACCAGAAATTCACTCTAGAAAGCTTTCTGTCCCTGTTGGCACCAGATGAAGTTTCCTCTACATTCACATATGTGAAATCACAAAACAAATTTCATCCTGACTTAAAGGAATTAACAATGTAATCCATTTTGTTCCTTGAATCATACGTGAATCTACGTGCATACACACAAAAGCAGTATAATTTTACAATATACTTTATTTTGTTTAATCTACATTTTAATTAATTAAAAATAAAAATTGTATTTATCATTAAATGAGGTAAGTATATTGTGGAGGGGAATTTTACCCTTTCATATAGATGTAAATACCAAACATTTGTTAAATGAATAATCAGCTGGTAGTGTACTGCCAACCAAGACAACATAAGAGCTGTGTGCTTGTATGTATACACAGCATACTTATATAATATATAGAAAATAAATTACATATATGTGTAGACATAATATATGAATATTTCAATATATATACTCAATCATAAATTCCTGCTGGTAGGAAAAATTGTTGATTTTATAATAAATAATATCTAAAATATACATTAACAAAATAATGTTTTCCTCTTTTAAACATAAAATATGACTATTTTTGATCATTGTGTAAGCAATAGATTATGAGGCATCTGTCACTTGGCATTACATTCAATTTTATGTCTTATGTGAGCAAGTTATTTGGTGACATAAGTCGGCTCGATGATTACAGACTTGAGATCCTTTTACACATTGTTAAGAATTATCTAAAAACTCTCACCCTGTGGTTGTGACATTTGAAACCAAAGCAGGTACCGTTTAATCACCGTTTTTGAAATCAGGATGTAGGACACTGCTGATGAGCTGTGTGGTGCCAATTGATCTAACTTTATAAATAAAAATTAAAACAGAAGTCACTGTTAGAAAGTCCATTCTGACTTATAACAACCCTATAGAACAGAGTAGAACTGCTCTGCGGGGTTCCAGACTGTGCATCTTTAAGGGAGTAGAAGGCCTCAGCTTTCTCCAGAGGAGTGGCTGGTGGCTTCTAAGTGCTGCCTTGTGGTTAGCAGCCCAGTGCATGCCTACCGCACCACTGGGTCCCTATAAATAAAGAAGGGCAGCAAAAAAATTAGCATAGTGTTAAATTGCTATGAATCACTTCGTTTTTCTTAAAATGAATATAAAAATACTCTGTTCCATCCCACATCTATCGTTTGCTCCCCAAATCCCCTCACCTACTCCATCACTCCCCATTCTTTACCCTATAAACTGTTGCCTCAGGAATTGTCTCTATGCATCCACTCCTTCTGTCCTAGCAGGATCTTTGCATCTTCTATGTACCATGGCACTGACATCTGAACTAAGCCGCCTTCTGCTCATCGGCAGCAAGTTATTCATTAGACACTGTCTACGTGGTAATAGGCACTGGAAGCTTCTCAGACATAACCTATGGGTAAATCATATGACTACTCATGGACAACTTCCTAATTCTGCATGAATGTGGATGACAAGTGGCAAAGGGCAAAGGCAGTAATACCGTTTACTGTAGTTAGCAAGTAGCCGGCTACTTTTAAGGTCTGCGTTTGCAGCTTTCTTCTGATTGGCTTTGGGGATAAGAATGGTAGTTATTCAGAGACTTGCAGCATGTGTCCTTGAAGCGGCAGTCAGGGATGAGCTGCATAGTGGATGTACAGTACTAGTCAGAAGCTCTTTAAGATGACTTAATTTCTATCCCGCTATGAATGGCTTTTGCTCCTACTTCTCTCCTATTTTCTTTTACTTTCCTCTTGTTCAACTATCATATTCAACCTTCATCTGAGTTTCAGTATTTCCTCTCAGTTACATTGCACTTGATCAAGCCCTACCAGGCATCCTATTTCCTCCTTGCCATCAACTTTAGATCATTGTTGTTCCCTTGTCCCTGGTTTGTTAACACCCACTTTCTTTTGCCTGTCTCCACCTCCCCCAAGTCCCCCTGTAATGGCCCGTCCTGTTTTTTTCTCCTCGGCCTATGTATCCAGCCTCCTATCATGACAGACATGCAGAGACAACAATACGCACAAAAGCAAGACAAAGGGTAAAAAATAACAGAACAAAACAAACCCACAATAACAACAACAAAAACCAACGACTAAATAAAAGCCAACAAGTAGTTCCAGGTCTGTTTGTCAACCGTTAGGAGTCTTTTCCTGTCAAGTACGATCTGGTGCCATGCTCTAGCCCCAAAGTCTATTTTGGTATTTCCAGTGACTTCATTGCTTTGCTTCCCTTTTTGCTGTTTTGAATGCACCTGAGTGTTTTGCCCCAGCGTGGTGGGGTCCGATTGGGCAAAATCCCTGCACTGTGCCTCCAGTGTTGTCCCTTGTAGTGCTCATGAGTCATTGAGGGACTTCATGTCTGTGTGTTTTGGTTGGGCGGCCCTTTGGTCCTCTCTGTGCATTGTCTGCTCTGAGCAGGAATGTCATCCTGGGGCTTGGTGGGCACAGATATGTTCCATTGTCTCTCCTTCCCACTTGATTTTCCTCCTGTGTGCTCTGATCAGACATGACCCTCTCCCTGAGCTGTAGCTTCAGTGCTGTCCTCTGAATTGAATTCTACAGGGGTGAGCAAGGGTGTCCACATGGTTGGGATTGGGGGCGGCAGGGGGACCTCTCTATTGGTTCCCTGCTTCATGCAGGTACGTTGCATTCACATCTTGGCCCACTGTTCAAAGACTGGTCCCTCTCTCTCTCTCCTGTGACGACATAAACAACAGTCTCCCCTTGGGTGGGTTAGTGCCCAGTTCCCCGTTACCCATGTTGTTGTGTCTTTCTTTTCCCCTCTTGATATTTCCCTGCCCTGGGTATCTCTGGTTTGGGTCTGGCCCTGCCATAGTACCTGAACCTCACCCTAGGCATGTATGTATGCCGTAGCTTTTCCCCTCTGTCCCTTTTACATTTTCAAGCTTACCTCAGTGGCCTCATGTTGTACTTGTCCTTTTGTGCTTGGCTTATTTCAATTAGCATAATTTCCTCCAATTCTTCCCATGCTGTGATGTGCTTAATGTATTCATCACTGCTTTTTAGGGATGCATAGTACTGCATTGTATGTATGTACCAGTTTTTAATCCATTCGTCCATTGATGAAAAGTTGATATATTTATATAGAACGAGAGAGAAATAGATTTACATACATATATTTATATGTTAAGTATTAAGATAGCAATCAGACTTTGGGCCTCTACTCAAATACTCCTTCAACACGAGGATCATTTTGTTCTAAAAACCAGGCATTCCATGATGCTCAGCTTCCTGACAAGATCACTGAAGACAAAGTGGGTGCATAAACAAATGTGGTGAAGATAGCTCATGGTGCCTGGCTATCAAAATATTCTGAGTGCATTAGTATTCGAACTAATGGCTATAACTTACCTTCTAACATTTTGTTCTCAGATACAAGTCTCCAATAACTGAATTTCCAAAGCATGTTACTAATTGATATTGTTAAAGAAATATATCTGGATATTTTATGTATTGCTTTTAAAATATATTTACATAAAAATTCACCTTCAAAAATTTTATAGCTCTATGAGTTTTACACGCTACTGGCATGATTTAACCACATTCACAATGTAGATAAACAGGAGAGTTATACCCCCCAAATTTTCTTGTAATGCATATTTGTTGCCATTCTCTTCCTTAATTACAATCTCTAGTTTTCTTTAACATACTACTTATACAATATGTCATCTTTGAGATTAGCTTCTTTCACTTAATAACATGTAACAAGACAATCACACATGTTGATCTGTATGGTCTTGCATTTGTTACTTCATTACTGACTTATTTGACTATTGTTTGTTTAATTGAGATGAAATTATTTGCTACTAAAGGCTCCAAGTAGATTTCAATTTTACGTTGTCTCATCTTTTCTATAAGCCATTAAAACCACTATTTGACTCTGAGTGATTAGGGAAATGTTTGCAGGGATTATTATTATTTTGAGTTTTATTTAAAGCATAGTATATACATATTTAAAGAGTCAATATCAAAACATAGAATTTACAACAATATTCTCTCAAGCCCTCCATATGTGTGTTTTTTAGTTTGTTTGATTTTAGCTTATTAATTCTTAATTACATAAATACAGTGTGGTCATTTCATGAGATAGATGTTGGGGGTGATCAGCTTTGTAAAAGCAATACCATAAAAAGAATACAAATTCATTGATAATTTAAAGATGTATATGTGAAACTAAAAACATGCCTACAACAATCTAATTAGATATAGGCACTCTAGATCGAAATAATATGGTGTGATTAAAAGCCCACTCAATACAAAACCTGACAATATATATTACCACAAAATTTTGGCATTTTCCAAAATATATAATACAGATCAAAACTATGTAGAGTGACCTTAAATTTTAGGAAGTTTTTAGATTTATTAAAAACTGAGTAAATAGTGAGTTTCCCTTTCAACCCTTTCCCCATGAACAGCTTCCTCTGTTATTAACAACTTGCCTTTACTGTGGTACATGTGTTATAATTGGTGAACCATTATTGACAGATTTTTATTAACTAAAGTCACTCAGATATCATGGTTCAATTATTGTTAAATCGAGGGCTTTTGAAAGTGCATACTATCATGTATCTACCATTACAATAGCCAGATTACAAAAAAAGAATATTTTCATTGCACTAAAACATTTCCTATAGTAACTATTCACCCCTTTTCTTCTCTTTCAGAACTCCCGGGATATCACTGCATTTTCTTTCTTTCTACTCTTTCTTTTAACCAGATTGTCCTGCAGTCAGGATCATACAACATGTAGCCTTTCAAGTTGGTTTCTTTCACTTAGCAATAGGCAATTCAGGTTATTGTGCTTTTGTTTGTGAATTCATAATTAAGTCTTCATGATTCTGAAATAAAATTGTATATCATACATAAACCTAATTTTGTTCATCTGTTGATCTTTTGAAAAATATCATGATTACCTCTAATTTGGAGCAAACCTGAATAAAGTTATGAAGGAAAAATATACATGATGATGATGAAAAATGAATAAAGTTTAAATAAATATTTGTTGAAATGTTTTATGCTGTTACTTGCTCTTAAAATGATTGATTAAATATCTGGATCTGATTGCATTCTAGAATGTATGATAAAGTATATTAACTTTATACCATCAAACATTTTACAAAAGCAATGAATGAATAATTCATTTCCTCCAAAAAAGAATGACAGCTTCAGGTGCTCTGTATCCTTGACATCTTGGTGTTATCGGTGATAGTCATTTAGTCATTGCCAGAATGCCAGAATGCTCATTAGAGACAACAAGTGTATAATCAAATCAGCAATAGGATCCTAGACGTTTCCTTCCCGGACTGTACTTACACTCCGCGAAAATTCACTCTAAGACTAAACGAACTATTAGAAGAACGGAGATTTTTGTGCATGTTTAAGTCATTATCTCAATCTTCATCATTATTAAAGGTCAGATATATTAATATGTCTTGATACATAATGTTTGGGTTCATACTTAAATTCCTGTTCCCTGTCCATGAAAAGCCAATTACCTTCTGAAATCCCTCCCTGGGAACTGGCTATCTTTGAATGCCAAGGGATGCACTCCCAGGGGTTTCTCTAGTGCCATCAGCCTCCGCACGGTCTTCGATGCATCTGAAAAACAAACGCACTGGTTATAAAACAGAAAGATTCCTGTCAGGTTCCCAGTCATTTGGAGAAATATGCTTACTCATTTTTGTCTTCACTTAAAAGACTGCAGCATTACCTGGAATCCTGGATTATTTCTCCAACACATAAAATAACATCTTGTGAGTATTTGCTCTTATTGGCTAATTTTTTCTCACCTTCCTCATAGTTATTACTTAAGTAGCTGATTTCATTTACTTTTTGTACAGTTGACTGTTTTATACAGAAACACTTTAACTGAGATTAAAATAGAAAACATATGAAATATACTCACATGCATGCACTAATTTTTTATTAGATCTATCTTAAAACAACTCCAATTATTGTAGTAGAATTCATACATTTTTAGAAAAGCTCAGAGGAGTGGGAAACAGCCTTTAACCTTGCTGATGCTAGAAACAGGTAGGTGAAGAAATAGTTTGTGTACAACCTGCATCTTCAATGCTTAGCTAGTTTAAATTTATATTGCATACTTATTCAAATATATTTTCTTTCACCAAAATTACTTGCTATTGCTGATATTTGCTAATGTTATTTTAAAATATTTTTATATGCTAAGCATTCAATTTTATATTTTCTTTGTACAGAGTGACTCAATGATAACCTGACATGCATGCAAATTTTATACAAACAGTTCCTTTTAATTAAGCTATAATTTTTGTACTCTCTGATATCATATTATTGGCTATACAAAAGCAATTGTTCATAATTATAACTACAGAGATGTCATTCAGCCTGCTTCCAGCCCATTATCTGCATATAATTAATCTCACAATATTTTGGAAATTTGAGGAAATTATAAATAGATTAAAATTTATTATATGTGTTTAACTGAAAAGTATATCAGTTTACAAAATATATATTACATTTGGGGATTTGAAAGACTATTCTCCCATTTGTTCTAGAATGTCAATGAACAGCTTGATTTTATATTTGAAGAGATGAGGAAATCATATAATTTGCTATATCCAAGGAAAAATCCTTCAGTACCTGATACACACCAACTACCTACAAATAGGCAGCTAAAAAATATTTTAAGCATTTCAAACTCTACTCATACCATCTCAGGATATTTCATATTGTCATGTTTATTTTAAAAACATGATTTCACTTGAAAAAGAGGGTACTTTGCTTAATTTACCTTTGGTTTACTTATTAGAGTTCAGTCCATACTATTGATATGCTTCACTGTCGCTGCAACAATGTATGAAAGCTAGGATGTGAGGATGGCGTGGGACCAGGCAATATTAGTTCTGTTGTGCTTAGGGTCCCTGTGGATCACAGCCAATTAAAGGGCACTTAACAACAACAATGGCTATGGGTACTCAGTGCATTGGGACCCAGAAGGTCAGCATTGAGAAACCACCAGACGTTCCATGGGAGAAAGGTGGGAATTTCTACTCCCGTAAAGAGTTACAGTCTCAACAGTCACGGGAATTCTACACTGCCCTGTAGGGTTGCTAAGAGTGGGCATTGCCGCAGGGCCGAGACTTTGAGGGGTTTTTATAGTTTATAGCTATAGAGTGAAATAAATGTTTAGTGCTAAAAGAAACACATGATAAAACCTTTTGTCAATCACTATTAATTCTTGTTGACTTTTCTTCAACATAGCCACATTTTGAGTTTTCCTTTTATTTGAAATATTTTACAAATATAACTTTAACATGTGTCGTTAAATGTTTATACATAATGGTACTATGGTTTTCAAATGTTTCTGTAACTACATAGAAAATAAATGACAGAATACAAAACATATGTTTCCCTGAGGGTCATGAAATTCAACTCAACTAGGGAGTCATATGAAATTCATGTTGGAAACCTAAAATTTCTTGATGTTTATGAAAGTTTTTCACTGTATGTTCAAAATATTAAAGCTTGTTTCATTTCTATAATATGGTAGTTTAAGTCTCTCATTGACTTTAATGGGAGTAATGTTAACCAATTATTAGTAATATCTCAATTGTCAAACAAAATTGGCATAAATGTGGTACCAATTATTATTTAGTAATCATATTCAAACAAATTGATTTTACAGTCCTACTAATAAATACTCAATCAGCAGGATTATATAAAACAACAAAAAAGAGCAATAGAAATGTAGTATAAAATTAAAAGGAACTTATTAAAGTTTCCATAACTCACCCTGCTGGGCGACAGGAGAGCTGTTACTATCTGAAGTCCTGGTGGAGAAAGAGCAGCATGTGATCATCTGTCATTTGAGAAGACAACTCTGACTACAACTGAGTGCTCTTCCATGCACATCTTCATAGATTAATAGACTAATTTTAGGTCTTCTTATAGTATTGTTCTTTCATTTTAATTTGTTTATATAATTTTCTATGGTGCATAGCAACATTGAGAATTGCATGTTAGACATGTGAATAATATAAGCTATATATGGTAGCCTAAATAAATAAAATATGGTGTAATTATGATTCTCTTTCTTAATTATGGTATCTAGATTAAATAAGAATAAAAATTACCCTTTAAAATGTAATAAAATATTTGACAAAAGAACAGATAGAGAAAATAAAATGTCTAAATAAAACCATAGCATCTTAGCTGTTAATATGAACAAATATATATGGCCAATAGAAAAAAGACTATCAGATAGGATAATTCTTCAGGGACTTTCCAAAGGAAATAAAATATTTTGTAGATAATGAAGGTGGAAATGACAATAAAATATTTTTTACTTCATACTAAGAAAATGAAATAACACTAATGATAAAAAATCAGAAGTTCAGATAAAACTGATATGGGTTGTATTTTGGACAACATCTAATTATGTACTACATGTATCCTAATAAACATACATAGAAATTACCTATATAATATAATAAATCTTCTGGAAATTTTTGATCTTTGACTCCCAATATTACAAAAAAAAGTGGTAAAAATGAAGCACAACTTATTTTCCTGCCACTCAGAATTAATTACACTAGGAGAATTTTATATTAAGAATTTATACTAAAGGAACATGACTTAATATTATGGAATTATATGCAAAAATGGCAGATATAGGAAATATAATTGTT
Organism: Tenrec ecaudatus; assembly: GCF_050624435.1. Classification (NCBI taxonomy): domain Eukaryota; kingdom Metazoa; phylum Chordata; class Mammalia; order Afrosoricida; family Tenrecidae; genus Tenrec; species Tenrec ecaudatus. The sequence goes on from NC_134531.1 coordinate 198,704,296, forward strand.
AAATGGAAAGAAATGCATGTTCTTACTATATTTCTTTCCTCCTTTGATATTCTTTTCCCCTTTTTTTAGCAATTATTTATATGTGCTTCTCAAAATTTCAAAGAAACTATACTAAAATGCCTAATTCTACCAGAGTAACTGAATTTCTCCTTACAAGATTTTCTGAAGTGTGGGAGTTGAGAGTCGTGCACACAATGTTATTTTTACTAATGTACTTGGCGACTATCACAGGGAATCTTCTCATTGTCACAGTAATCACTGTTGACCAAAGACTTCATACCCCCATGTATTTCTTTATCCTGAATCTGTCTGTCTGGGACATGTGTTACATTTCTGTGACTGTACCCAAAGCGTGTGTCATCTTCCTGCTAAACAACAGGGTGATTTCCATAGTTGGATGTGCAGCTCAGGTTTTCCTCGTGGTGTTATGTGCTTATGCAGAGTTGCTGCTGCTCACCATCATGGCCCGTGACCGCTACGTGGCCATCTGCCAGCCCCTCCACTATCATGTGATCATGACCCCTCATGTCTGTGTCCAAATGACGCTGGCCTCTGTGCTCAGTGGTCTGGTCTACGCAGGTGTGCACACTGGGAACACATTCCATTTGTCCTTCTGTCATTCTAATATAGTTAATCAGTTTTTCTGTGATATCCCCTCCCTGCTGAAACTCTCCTGCTCTGACACCTTAGCCAATGAAATTGTAATTTTTGCCTCCGCAATGATAGTAGGGGGTGGCTGCTTTTCCTTCATCATCATGTCTTATATTCACATATATTCTACGGTGTTCAAGTTTCCAACCAGAACAGAACGCAGAAAGGCTTTTTCCACCTGTATCCCGCACATTCTCATAGTCATAGTTTTCCTCGGCTCTGGCACTGCTGTGAATCTGAAGCCAACCTCCACCTCCCCTCTGATCCAGGACATGGTCTTTTCTGTGTTCTATTCTATAGTGCCTCCTTTCTTGAATCCTGTCATCTATAGTCTTAGAAACAAGCAGATAAAGGAGGCTCTAAGGCAATTTATGAGAACATACACTTTTTTTTCAAGAAAACAGTCATTAAGATCTGAAAATATTTCAAAGTTAATATTCTCTTAATTTCCTAGCTTTGGCTTAGATTGTAATCAACATTAACTGCACACACTTGGTTTTCTTTTTCCCTATTAACAATACACATTTCTTTACACCTAAGACTCCACTCCTACAAGCTGGCATCTCTTGCAAAAAGTGGATCTCCATACATTATCTTTTAAATGTAGCGTTCAATGGGCCTTGGTTGCTGAATGTTTACCTGAAAGACTGATAACCAAAAACTCTGTGTTATAAACTTACAATCACCCCATAAAAAGGGAAAAACTTGGTGATCTGATCCTGTGAACATCAGAGACTTGGACTCCTCCGCTAGCATCACTGAGAAAGAATTAACTTGATGACCATGGATATCAACAGAATTCAATAACAGATAAGCCACATTAGCTTCGTCTGACTTCCTTATATCATAAATTATACAACCTAGCATTTGTTATGGTTATAGGTGTCATGGAACCAATTTGGACTCAATCTCTTGTGAAAATGGAGAACTGCCTCAGTATGTATTCATGTGTGTATAATTTTCATGTCTGTAATTTTATTGAAGCAGCCTGCTAGATTTTTATCCTGCGGAGCTGCTGCGTGGGTTCAAACACTCAACATTGTTTGTTGTGCTCCTTTGTTCATCTGTCTGTTTGGGTTTTTTTTGCAATAAATGTTTTAGTAATTTAAACCTAAATGAATCCTAACATTATCATTAAAGAAATACTAAAAATTAGCAAAATGACATCTAAAACCTGACCATATTTTGAGTTTACAAGCTAGGCATGCTTTTTGTAAGAAAAATTAATTGTACCTTTCTATCCTTTCCATAAGTTTCAAAAGATAAATTTAAATTTTAAACAATTTTATTAAAAACATTGCTGTTATGTGAGGTCAAATGGTTTCTTATTCATGTTCTTATTATTGTTCTGTGCCATCAAGTTGGCTCCAGCCCAGAGTGACCCAGTGCACAATGGAATGACCACTGCACAGCTCTGTGCCATCTCAACATTCATCCCTAGTTCTGATCCCATTGACACAGCCACTGTGTCAATCCATCTCATTGAGCACCTTCCTCCTTTTGCTGTCCTCCCCCTTTACCAGACATGATGACTTTCTCCAGGGACTGATGTCGCCTGACAATATGTCGAAAGTATGTAAGGCGAGGTTTTGCCATCCTCGCTTCTAAGGGACCTTCTGCCTTACTTTTTCCAATAGAAATTGGTGAGTCTAAGGAAGATAGTAGAAGAATTGCAGCATTAGTAATCCTACATCTTCAGAATTGTTACTATGTTTCAACGTATTGTTGCATTCATTGTGCCAGTCATCTTTTTGAGGCTTCCTGCTTAGAATTTTATTCTGACAATATCTTTAATATTCTTTACCTAGACCATAATTCAAATGCACTAATTCTTTTTTGTCTTCCTTATGGCTTGTAAAGATTACATATGCATGTTGAAAAGTAATACATGTAATATTTAAATGATAGCTTTTAACCAGTACCTTGTTTAGAAAGGTATGGTTTAATATTATAGGTGAGAAGTTAATTAAACTTGGTCTGCCAAGAAAACAAATGAAGGTACACACTTCACTCTCTCTGTGCATACGTCCTTATTCCTCTTTTTAATAGTGATTCTGATGCATATTATTGAAATGTTGCAATGGTAAAATAACCAAAAATATATTATATATATATAGTTTGCTCATGTAAGGGGACCCATTATTCCTAAAATACCCTTTCAAATTTGTTATGCATATTATCTAGTAAATGGAAACATTGTTTACCATATTTGATCAAAAATTTGTAAATCATATCTGTATTATGTCTTGATTTTATGTTGGACATGCAAATAATAATCCTTTTTTACCTCGAAATTAACTGAAATTGGAACCAACAAAGAGACTAGTGGGAAGTGTGGGGAATATGTAGAAGACACGGGAATATGTTGGTTGACACGACCAGTGGCACAGCTTCTGACACGGGAGGTGAGATGAAGAAGGCCAACAGAGGCACAGGAACAAAGCTGGTGTGCAGGGGCAGAAGAGGGAAAGGTTGACCACTGCACTCTATTACCTCGCCCGCAGGAGAACCTTTAGACTCTGCACACTCCTAGTTAGCCTGACTCCTGAACAGTCTGAGTCTGGCCCTAGGGTTGCACATATCTACTCTCTTGTCAAACACACAAACTGAGGAGATGCTCAGGATCTCACTGGAAACCATGACACCTATGAATGTAATGCACAATCTTTGCTTTCCTATTCCTGCCATTCTCAAATCTTGTTAGGGGTAGAATCTGATTCTCTTCTTCCTCCTCCTAATTCCTGGGTTAGAAGAAAGGGAGAGAAAGAGTGAGAGTGACACAGAAAGTTTGTGAGAGAGAGAGAGAGAGAGAGAGAGAGAGAGAGAGAGAGAGAGAGAGAGAGAGAGACAGAGAAACTACCTAAAGAGACACAGCAGGCAACAGACAGGAAGGAACTAGAAATAGAACAGATGTAATTATTGAAAAATAGAACACATGTAATTATCAAATCCCTAGGAAGTCACACAGGGAGAATAGAGGGAAGCGGGGGGAAGGGAGCAGCACTGTATATCCTCTGTCATCCCTGCCCACCGTACTTGAGAGGGCAATACAACTCAAGGGACAAGTATGTTGGTGCGTGTCTGACGGGAAGGTTAATGAGACAGAATAAATCTTTAAAACCTAGTTCATCTGAGCACCAATTACATATGGAGGGTGAAGAGGCCAAAAGGATCAGAGATTTTGTCAAGATGAAACACAAAGACGGAGGGCTTGCTTTACAGATTTTAACCCCCAATATACAGCCCCAGTGGTCAAAACGTGGTCCTGGAACAATGGCAGATACTCTGACCAATGGAAAAGAACAGAAACTCCATAAATAAAACCATCAGCATATAGACAACTGATCTTCCACAAGGGCCCAAAAACTATCCTATGGGAGTGGATGCCTTCTTAACAAGCAGTGCTGCCAACAAAGGAGAACCACATGGAGATAAAGGAAATGCAACCCTGACCTCACCACATGCACAAGATCAAGGTGGATCACAGACCTAGAAGCAAAATCAAAAAATATGAGAACCATCAACGAAAATATCAGGACAAACATAAGAACCTTGGCGCAGGGAATACATACGCTAACTGCAATAGGGAAGGGTACATATACACAACTGAACCTGATATTGGTAGGTAGCATATATTAAGGATAAACACTGTTGTGCATCAAAAGACTCCAGCAGGAGAGTAAAAAGAGAGCACAAAGACTGGGAGAGGATTTTGAGCAATGACACAACAGACAAAGGGGTTCATACTAATATCTACAATATCTTCTTAGCCTGCAAAAGGAAGAAAACCGTTAACCCCTTGAGGAAGTGGACAAAATGCCTGAACAGAAATATAATAGGGAGGAGACTAGAATGGCTAATAAGCATATAAGGAAATGCTCCCTATTATTAACCATCTGAGAAATGCAAATTAAGCAACCTTATGATAGCACCTATCAGCCTTAAGAATAGCCCAAATCAGAAAATCAGAGAGCAACAATTGTTGGGATGTCGGGGGTGAGGGGGGTTATTTGATAAGATATGAACTCTCCTCCACTGCTGGTAGTTGTGTAGATTTGTACTGCTCTGTGGAAAGGGGTCTGGTGATATCTAAAGCAAATAGAAATTGTGTTTCCTTACAACCCAGCAATCAATATACTGGGCATCTATCTGAAAGAGGTAGATATGGAACAAGGCCAGTTGTCTGCTCTCCAATGTTTATTGTGGTGCAATGCACAATCACAAAGATTGCAAGCAGTGTAAATGCCCATCGATAGAGGAGTGCATTGGAAACTGCTGGCACATACGCACAGTGGAGTACTGGACATCACTAAGAGGCTCTGATGACTCATGGAGCACGTGGTCTCCTGGGAAGAACTGAAGGTAAATAGGCTAAGTGAAACTAGCCAATCACAAAAGCACAAGTACAACATGAGTCCTTGGAAGTAAGAATAATCAACACAGTAGGCATAGAAGAAAAGCCACCCATGTCACTCTCTATGGGTTGAGGAAAAGGCAATAGGACAGGGGACATAACAAATACAATGATGCAATGTCATTTCAACACAAAGAAGGTGAAAGGGTGTGGGTGGTGGTGGAGATAATTGGGTTGGGGGAATGAGGGAGATAACAGCACAGAAGGAGCAGGGCACTAATCCACCAAAGGAGAGGTTATTGTTTATTTGTCTACAGAAATGGGATGGAGCAACTCATGAACAGAGATGTCTGCAGGTCTCCAATCAAAGCCAAGTTGAATCTCTCCCTAGAAGTATGTGCTATAGAGGACGACACTAAACCTACAGGATGGGAGAGGAGCTGGCTGTCATGCCCACATAGAAGCAAACCAAGGAGGAGAAAGAGACAGTGTGGGACCAGGCCCCGCACTGGCACATCAAGCCCTGAGGACAGAGTCCCTGCAAGGAACTGCTAAGGCACAAAGAGCACTGTAAAGCCGACAACAGCTGAACACAGTATGTCCCCTCGCTGGAGCATACAGCAACAGAGAACAGTACTGGGGACACAAGGCAAGGAGGGAGTATGGTCTGACCAGCATCTCCCAGCCCCCATGACGCCATCCCTTCCCCCACGTGGGGCAAAGCAAGAGAAAACATAGCAGATCAGCAAGGAGAGCAAAGCAAAGACACAAAGTTCCCAAGGAGCCCCAAAAATAGACTTCAGGCTTGAAGGAACAGTTCTTAGAACACCCCACAGCCAGTAAGGGAGATTCATAGAGACAGAAAGGTCAGACAGACAGATCTGGAATTATTTATGCCATTTTTTTGCTATTTTTATTTTTTCAATCTTTTGTTTTCTCTCTCATTGTTGTTTTGCCTACCTGTATAAGATAGACATGGGAAGTTAGCCTGAGGAAAAGCAATGGGAACATCTGTTCTGCAGGTATTTGTGGGGAAGAGGATATAAGGGAAAAGTGAGGTGATCACCCAATGCCATAAACAGGGGGACAATTAGGAAATTAAATCCACAATGAGGAGATTATAGAGACCCTGGTGGTGTTGGAGCAACAGCAATGTAGCTGAGGGAATGACTAAGAGAAATAAGGGTGAGCATGATGGTGGAGCAAGAGGAACCTAAAAGGAAGCAGGAGAGCTCTAGGAGGCAAAGATCTATAGATAGATATAAACATAGGTGTGTACATATGTAAATATATTAATTCATAAAAATGAAGATGTTGGCCTATGAACATATATTAAAATGGCATTACATTGAGGATATGGACAGATTTGAGGCCTCTGCTCAAGCCCTTCCTTAATACAATAACGCTTTGTTCTACCAAACCTGCATTCTGTAATGCTCACCCTCCCTATAGGATTGCTAAAGACAAAATAAGTACATAAACAAAAGTGGTGAAGACATTTTTTGGTGCCGGCTATCAAGATATAATGTCTGGAGTCTTAAAGGCTGGAAGTTAAACAAGTGGTCATTTAGCAGAGAAGCAACAGCCCACATGGAAGAAATACACCAGTCTATGCGATCATGAGGTGTGCAGGAGCAAGTAACCTGACCACCCATCAGAACACCCAGCCATCAGAACACCCAAAACAAAACAAAACCACCATAGTGTTGAGAATGAGCAGGGTCAGAGCAGAGACCCAAAACCCATCCGCAGAAATAGGAAATACCCTGACAGAAGGGTCACAAGGAAGGGATGAATCAACTAGGAAGCAGTAAATCACCAATGAAACACAGTATTCCTCCAGTTCTTTGACGTTTCTTCACCCTAGTTATCGTGACCCTAGTCCTGCCCTGCAGTTCTGGCTAGAGGATAATCAAATCAAAAATATGCACACTGGGACAGATAACAGCTCACAACATGGATTCCTGGTCAGAAACTCCTCAGGAACAGACATGGGAATAGCTACCCCAGGAGGGGTTGGAGGAAGGGGTAGGAGAAGGGGAGGACAGGGGGACTCATGACAATGGTCTATGCCCATTGCTACCCCCACCCAGGGGGATGCACAACAGAAAGGTGAGTGAGGGGAGCCAACCATTGGTTATAAGATATTAAAATAATAATAATTTATAATCTATCAAGTGATCACAGGATAGGAAGCAAGGAGGGTGGGAAAAAAAGAGAACCTCATACCAAGCGTTCAAATAAGAACATGCTTAGAAAATGATGACGGCAACCTACAAAACATTTCACTTTTATAAACTGGATGATAGTTCTATGACTTTTTAAAAATTACTTGCGTGATTTAAGGACATTCATCATTTAAATACACAGCAGTGTATTAACTTCCCCCCTCCCCCACCAAATTCTCTTATAGTGCACATTAGCTGCCAGTCACTTCTTGACTCTAATCTCTAGTCATCTTTAACATACTAGTCACACAATATGTCATCTTTGGAGATTAGCTTCTTTTATTTAATAAAATATGTTTGAAAAGGAAGTCATACGTGTTGATTTCTATAGTCTTCTGTTTGTTACTTCTTTGTTTACTCATTTGTCTCTTGTTTGTTTGCTTGCGATAAAAATTGTTACTATAGTCCTAAGTCCACTTCAATTTCACTTTCTCTCTTAATTTTTTTAAGCCGTTAACCACATATTTGCATTTGAGAGATATGGAGGATCTGAAGGGATTATCAGTATTTTTTTTCTTTTTAAAAAAACAGACTACATATATTTACACAGCCAATTTCAAGATGAAACCTACAACAATGTTTTCTTAAACCCTCCATATATGTGAGGGTCTTTTTTCTTGTTTCATTGTGGCTTATTTTTCTTATAAATGAATTCCCATGGTGATTGTCCAAATGCAGAGTTGTCACTTGATGAGATTGAGGTTGGGGGAGATCAACTTTGTTAAAACTATAGTGTAAAATATACAGCTTCATTGACCATTGAAAGATGTATATGTGAAACTAAAAAAGAATGACAACAACAATCTATAAAATACTAAAAGAATAAGAAAATTAGATTTTAAGCACTCTAGATGGAAATATTATGGTATGATTAAAAACACACTCAATAGAAAACTTAACAAAATACATTAACACAAAATTTGGCATTTGCCAAAATATAGAACAGAGATTAAATTAAGTAGAGTAAATTTAAGTTTTAGAGTAGTTTTAGATTTATTTTAAATTTTAGGAAATAGTGAGAGACTCCCTTTCAAACCGTTCGATATTAACAGCTTCCTCTGTTATTAACAACTTGCAATTAGTGTGGTAAATTTGTAATAATTGATAAGCCTTTTCTGACAAATATTTATTAACTAACGTCACTCTGAAATCATGGTGCAATACTTGTTAAACCTAGGGGTTAGGAAATGCATAAAGTCGTGTATCCACCATAACAGGAACCACATTACAGAAGAGAACAGTTTCATTGCACTAGAAAATTTCTGACAATATCAATTCACCCCTTCCCATCCCCTTCTGAAGCCCTGGGAACTCACTGATCTTTCATTCTTCCTTCTGTTTTATTAACCAGGTTGTCCTGCAGTCAGGGTCATACAGCATGTTGCCTTTCAAGCTGGTTTCTTTCACTTAGCAAAGGGCAAGTCAGGTTATTGTGCTTGTGTTTGAGGCTTCACACTCCACTTTCATTATTACTAAATAGCATTGCATTCCATACATACCTCATGTGGTTCATCCATTGAGCTATTGGAAATTATCGTGAGTGCTTCCAAATGGGAGTACAGCAGAATAACGCTAGGAACGAAAAACAGACTTGAGGACAATGGCAAATTGTATAAAACTGAAATATTTGTGAAAGCTTTTATGTAGTTTTGTGTCCTTAAATCAATTGGATAAATACCTGCATTTTTTATTGCATGCTAGAGTGTATGATAAAAGTATAATTAACTTTATACTTCCAAACTTTATACAGAAGTAAATAATTATTCCTTTCTTCCAAAAATGAATGGCAGCTTTTATTCCTCTGTATCTTTAACATCTCAGTGTTGTCAATGATATTCATTTCACTCATTATATTAGTTATATAGTTTATCACATTGTTGTCTTCATTTGCAGTTTCCTAACATGAGATCGAGAGAGCCTTTTTATCTACTTATATGCCCTCCGTATATCTTCTTAGATGTCTATTCAGATATTTTTCTCACTTTTAAATTGATTTACTTGTTGTATTCTGAATTTTTTAAGCATTTATGCATTTTAAGTTCAAGTACTTTTTCCATAACATATTTTGCAATTGATTTCTCCCAGTAAGGATGGCAATTCATTATGCAGTAAGACCAAAGCCCTCACACCTGGAACAGTAGAGAACATGATCATGATAAATGGAGAAAATGTTGAAGTTGCCAAAGAATTTTTTCTTGTTTTGATCCACACTCCATGCTCATGGAAGCAGCAATCCGATCAAAAGTTGTTTTCCATTGCCTAAAGCTGCTTCAACAGACATCTGTCGAGTATTGAAAACAAGGGTGATCTTGTGAGAACTATGGTGCACCTGACCCAAGGCATGGTATTTTCCAGTGACTCATTACATGTAGAAGCGGTACAGTGAATAGAAAAGTTTGAAAAAGATTCGATGCATTTATATTGTGGTGCTGGAGGAATATATTCAAAATACATGGACTGCTAAAGGGACACACAGATCTGTACTGGAAGAAGTAACGCCAGAGTGCTCCTTACAGACAAGGATGACAAGACTTCATTTACAATAAGTTAGATACAGTGTCAGGAGTCCAATGCCTGGGAAAGGTGTGGTGTTAGGTCAAGTAGAGGCACTGTGACCAAGAGGAAGTTTCTCCAGGAGGTGCAGGGACACCGTGGCTGCAACCAGGGACTGCAGCATAAGAGCAATGGGGAGGGCGGTTGAGGAGCAGGCAGTGTATTTTTCTCTTGTGCCTGAGGTCACTCTGGCCCATAACCGACTTGAGGGCACCCAAAAAGCACAACAATGTAATGAAATCAGCAATAGGAATCTTGTCTTTTCCTTCTGTGATTATGTACTTTCTTTGTTTTTAAATTATTTTATTAGGTGCTCATACAACTCAAGCCCCTGGCAACAGCTCCTCATTTTTCTTTTTTTTAAATCAATGTATTTGGGACTCATACAACTCCTATCACAATCCATATATACATCAATTGTGTAAAGCACATTTGTACATTCGTTACCCTCATCATTCTCAAAACATTTGCTCTCCACCCAAGCCCCTGTCATCAGGTCCCCATCTTTTCCCCTCCCTCCCCACTTGCCCCTCTCTCATGAACCCTTGATAATTTATAAGTTATTTTGTCATATCTTGCTCTGTCCCACGTCTTCCTATCCCCACTTTTCTGCTGTATGTCTCTGAGGGAGGAGGTCACATGTAGATCCTTGAAATCGGTTCCCCCTTTCCAACCGACCCTCCCTAAGCCCTCCCAGTATCTCCACTCCCACCACTGGTCCTGAAGAGATCATACTCCCTGGATTCCCTGTTTCCCCAGTTCCTATCTGTATCAGTGTACATCCTCTGGTCTAGTCAGACTTGCAAGGTAGCATTCAGATCATTACAGTTGTGGGGGGACGGGGGAATCATTAAGGAACTAGAGAAAAGATGTATTTTTCATCGTTGCTACATAGCACCCTGACTGTCTCATCTCCTCCTCACGACCCTTCTGTATGGGGATGTCCAGTGGCCTACAAATGAGCTTTGGGTCTCCATACCACACTCCCCCGCTCATTCACTATGGTAAGATTTTTTGTTTGATGATTCCTGATACCTGATCCCTTGACAACTTGTGATCGCACAGGCTGGTGTGCTCCTTCCACGTGGGCTTTGTTGCTTCTGAGCTAGATGGCTGCTTGTTTACCTTCAAACCTTTAAGACCCCATCGCTATATCTTTTGATAGCCAGGCACCATCAGCTTTCTTTGCCACATTTGCTTATGCACCCATTTGTCTTCAGCGGTCTTATCAGGGAGTTGTGCACACAATGATATGATATTTTTGTTCTTTGATGCCTGATAACTGATCCCTTCAGCACTTCTTGGTCACACAGGCTGGTGTGCTTTTTCCATGTGGGCTTTATTGCTTCTGAGCCAGATGGCTGCTTGTTTACCTTCAAGACTTTAAGACCCTAGACACTATACCTTTTGATAGCCAGGCACCATCAGCTTTCTTCACCACATTTAGTTGTTCACCCACTTTGTCTTCAGCGCTTGTGTCGGGAAGGTGAGCATCATAGAATGCCAATTCAATAGAAGAAAATATTCTTGCATTGAGGGAGTACTTGAGTGGAGGTCCAATGTCCCTCTGCTACCTTAATACTAACCCTATAAATATATGCACATTTCAATACACAAAGGAATTGAGATTTTTGTGTATGTTTAAATCATTACTTCAATCTTCACCATTTTTTAATCATTTAATTTGGGAGGTGGTACAGCTCTTATCACAATTTATTCATTCATCCGTTGTGTCAAGCACATTTGTACATATGTTGCCATCATCATTTTCAAAACATTTTCTTTCTACTTGAGCACTTGGTATCATATTATACACTTCCATCCCTACCCTTCCTCCCTCATAACCCTTGATAATTTGTAATTGATTTTATGTCTTACACTGACTGATGGCCCCCTTTACCCACTTTACCCCCATCCCCATGGGATGGGTTTATATGTAGATCAAAGTGATCAGTTTCCCCTTTCTCCCCCCACATTCCTCTTACCCTCTTGGTATAGCTAATCTCATTATTGGTCCCGAGTGTTTGATCTATCCTGAATTCCCTGTGCTTTCAGCTCGTATATGTACCTAGCTTGATTTGTGAGGTACAAGTGGGGTCATGAATTTTGGGGGGGGGCATTAAGGAACTAAAGTTGTATGTTTCATTGGGGATATACTGCATCTGACTAGCTTGTCTCTTCCTCGTGACCCTTGTGTAAGGGAATGTCCAACTGTCCTACAAATGGCCTTTGATGCTCCACTCTGTACTCCCCTCATTCACATTGATATGATTATTTGTTCTGGGTCTTTTATGCCTGATACCTTATCCCTTCGACACCTGATGATCACACAGGCTGGTGTGCTTCATCCATGCGGACTTTGCTGCCTTCGCAACAGGTGGCCCTTGTTTAACTCCCAGCTGTTAATACCCCGGGTGATGTGATATCCAGGCACGATCAGTTTTCTTCACCACGTTGGCATATGCACTCATTTTGTCTTCAAAGATCCTGTCAGGAAGGTGAGCATCACAGAATGCCGGCTTATTAGAACAAAGTTTTCTTGTGTTGAGGGAGTACTTGATTAGAGGCCCAATATCTATCTCCTAATTTTACACTTCACATATAAATATATGTACAAAAATTATATTCCATATCATTATATATAAATATATTTGCATATGTATATTTTTGTATTTAGGCCTGTAAATGTCCTTTGACCCCAAGTTATGTCCTCTATTAACTTTTGCTTTCCTCCTGTCCCACTATCATGTTCAGTCTTCAGTAGGGTTACAGTAATTCCTCTCTGCTGCATTACCATGATGTTAATCACTTTTTTAAAAAAATTGTCAATATATATTATTATGTCTTGAGACATAAACATCTCAAGAACACGACCCATACTTAGGGTCCTATTCACTCTCCATGTAGAGCCAATTATTTTTCTTTAATTCCTGCTGGGAGGTGGCTATTTTTGAATGCCAAGAGATGTAATCCCAGGAGTTTTTCTTGTGCCAACAGCTTCCTCGTGTCCTTGGATATATCTAAACACAGATGTGCTAGTTATAAAACATGATTGCTCTTACAGTCTCGGAAATTTTGTGAAATATACATACTCATTTATGTCTTCACATAAAATACTGTTTTCTTGCCAGAAATCCTTGATTATCTACACAACATACAGAAGAACAACTTGTGAGTATCTGTTGCTATGAATTTAATTTTTTTCTCATCTTCCTCATTTTTACTACATGAATAGATGATTTCATTTACTTCTTGTACAGTTCACTGGTTTACACAAAGCACCGCAACTGAGATTAAAATAGAATACATAATTAGGAAATATACTCACACTCATTAACTAATTTTTTATTAAATCTATTTTCAAAAACACTAGTCAGTATAATAGAATTCATACGTGTTCATAAAAACTCAGGGAGATTCTATTGGACCTAGGCATGCTATGCTTCGGAATAGACTTGAAGGCACCATTCAATTGGTGTGGATAATGTGAATAGATCAATGTTTTTAATAACATTATTATATGTGTGCACATGTCTTTCCTTTATATAAAGGAGGTGAATTTCAAAAAAAAAAAACAACTCAGGGAGAGTGGGAAGCAGCATTGTACCTTGCTGATGCTAGAAACTGTGACGGTGCGCAAATAGGCTGTGTGCAGCACAAATCTTCAGTACTTAGTTAGGATAGTATAAATATGTACTACTATATTTACTCAAATACATTTTGTTTGAACAAAAATTATTTGCTTTTTAAAAACACTTTTAATTTGCTATGCATTCAATTTTATGTTGTCTTTCTACAGGGTGACTCAGTGATTATATGACATACATGTAAATTTTACTGGCAAAGTTCCTTCTACTTAAACTATAATTCTAATACTTTCTGATATCATATTATTGGATACATAGGCATTTGGTCATACTTATAATTACAGACATCCTATCAAGACTGCTTCTAGATCAGTACCTGACTATAATTAATCTTACAATGTTTTTCAAATTTGAGGAAATTATAAGTAGATTAATGGATATGTGGGTAAATGAAAAATCCATCAATAAACAAAATATATCTTAAAATTTGGGGGCTTGAAAGAGTATCTTATCAGTTGTTCTATAAAAGTCAAAGAACAGTTTAATATTACATTTGAGGGATAGGAGAATCAAGCAACGCTCTAATCTCCTATGAAAAATTCTACCATGCCTGATAGACCCATCCACCTTCAAATACGAAGCTAAAGAATTACCTATTTTAAGCTTTCCAAACTCTACTCATACCATTACAGGATATTTTATATTGTCGTGTACATTAAAAAAATGACACTATAAAAAAGCATAGTGTTGTGATTTACATTTACTTTTTGTTTACTTATTAGAATTCAGTCAGTATTGTTTGAGAGGTCAACATTGAGACACTGAACAGAGATAGGACTGAGACAAAGAACATGCGGGTAAGAGTGGCTTTATTAGGGCAGGGAAAGAGCTCCCAGGAGGGAAGGGAGAGCAGAGGACAGGGCAGGAGCATGTTGAGCTCCTGGGCGGTTCTGAAACCCAACAAGTTGGGTCAGGGAAACCGCAGCTTGTCGGTGAAGCGGTGGGAGCTATATAGGGCCCCAGCTGCAGGACCTTGAGTCAGGATGAGATCTAGGGGAATGCCTTTGTTGTTTGCCAACCTACTCCCTCTAGTGCTGGGACAAAGGCTGCACAATCTTGGTCTGGAGTGATAAGCTCCTTAGAATGTTGGGACAGAAGATGTATACTTCAATAGGTCATTTATCTTCCCCAGAGGATGGAAATGGGGGCTTTAAAGTTCTATCCCCCTGAGGAACCTGAGAGGAGATGGGAGCTACCTAGTCTAGAAGCAGCCCAAACACTATTTATTTGCTTCACTGTAGCTGCAACAATGAGCAAAAGCTAGCATGTGAGGAAGGCTCAGGACCAGGTAATATTCCGTTCAGTTGTGCTTAAGGTCCCAATGGATCACAGCCAATCCAATTGTACTTAACAACAACAATGGATGTAGGTGCACATTGCATTGCTATCCAAAAGGTAAACAGTTCGAAACCACCAGATGCTGCATGGGACAAAGGTGGGGCTTTCTACTCGCACAAAGAGTTACAGTCTCAGAAACCCACAGGTGCAGGTCTACACTGCACTCTCCAGTCACTCAGAGAGGGTATTGAAGCTGTAGCAGGGATTAATAGACTCATTTATTTTGTCTATTCATCATACAGTTATTTCATTTTAACTTTTGTATGTAATTTTCTAAGTTGCATAATTACAATAAGAATTATATTGTAGAATATGTGAATAATTTAAATTAAATATGATAGCTTAAATAAATGAAACCTGCTATAATTATGATTCCATTGGTTAACTATGGTATCTAGCCTAAATAAGAATAAAAATACTGTTTACAATGTAATAAAATATTTTACAAAAGTGCAGATAGAGAAAATGAGAAGTCTAAAGAAAACCACACCTTCTTAGCTGTTAATATGAACAAATATATATTGCCAACAGAAAAAGATTATCAGAAAGAATAATTCTGCAGGGGAGTTTCAAAACTTAAAAAATCTCGGATGGAGGTGGAAATAGAGATAAAAATAATATTTTTCCTCAATAGGGAGAAAATGAAATAAAACTACTCATTAAAAATTGAGATATTCTGATAAAACTATAATCTACTCTCACTCTATGAGTTGTATTTTGGTCACCAACTAATTATATACTTAATGTGTCCTAATAATAATGTACATAAATATAAATTACCTATATTAATGCAACTAATCTGCCGAACAAACTTTAGATCTTTGACTCCCAATATTACAAGTGCATTAGTTGTAGAAAAGAAAACCAACCTGAGCACAACTTATTTTGCTGCCACTCAGAAATAATTTGCCCCAGGAAAATACTATAGGAGAGAGGACTAATATTATGGTATGTCATATTACGAAATGCAAGAGGTAGGAAATATAATGGATAAATGTGGATCGACGCACATAATTAAAATATCCTCCTTATATTCTTGTTCTTTTTTATTTTTTAGGAATTTTTTAATGTGTCTCAAATTTTTAAAGAAACTATACTACAATGCCTAACTCTACCACAGTGACTGAATTTCTACTCTCAGGATTTTCTGATGTGTGGGAGTTCAGAGTCTGGCATGCAATATTATTTTTACTAATGTACTTGGCGACTCTCACAGGGAATCTTCTCATTGTCACAGTGATCACTGTTGACCAAAGACTTCATACCCCCATGTATTTCTTTATCCTGAATCTGTCTGTCTGGGACATGTGTTACATTTCTGTGACTGTACCCAAGGCGTGTGTCATCTTCCTGCTAAACAACAGGGTGATTTCCATGGTTGGATGTGCAGCTCAGGTTTTCCTCGTGGTGTTATGTGCTTATGCAGAGTTGCTGCTGCTCACCATCATGGCCCGTGACCGCTACGTGGCCATCTGCCAGCCCCTCCACTACCATGTGATCATGACCCCTCGTGTCTGTGTCCAAATGACGCTGGCCTCTGTGCTCAGTGGTCTGGTCTATGCCGGTGTTCACACTGGGAACACATTCCATTTGTCCTTCTGTCATTCTAATGTGGTTCATCAGTTTTTCTGTGATATTCCCTCTCTGATGAAGCTCTCCTGCTCTGACACCTTAACCAATGACATTTTAAATTTTGTCTTTACAATGATAGTGGGTGGTGGCTCCTTTTCCTTCATCACCATGTCTTATGTTCACATATTTTCTACTGTGCTCAAGTTTCCAACGAGAGGAGAACGAAGAAAGGCCTTTTCCACCTGTATCCCGCATATCCTCATTGTCATAATTTTCCTGGGCTCTGGTGTTTCTGTATATCTGAAGCCAACCTCCAACTCCCCTCTAATACAGGACATGATCATTTCTGTGTTCTATTCTATAGTTCCTCCTTTATTGAATCCTATTATCTATAGTCTTAGAAACAAACAGATAAAGGAGGCTATAAAGCAAGTTATGAGAAGAACACTCACTTCTCTCAGGAAAACCAAGGCCGGGTTTCATTCTGCTCTGCATAGTGTCACCACGTATTAGAACTGACTCAGTGACCCTGAACAACAACAACACAGGGTAATTGGCTCAATGACTGTGAGTTTTGTTGATTTGGATGCTAAGTGCATTAAAATAACAATATTCATAATGACAACAACAACATGGAATGCATTGTCTGTCTGTAAATTTCCATATAGTTCTGGCTTGTATGCTACTGGAAATTTTGCTCGTTTTCAAATGTCAGTACTAGCAGAATCCCTGATGGTAGAATGGTTTCAGTGGGGCTTCTATACTAAAACAAACTATGAAGAAAAAATAGTGATCAACTCATGAAAATTAATTATGAAAATGTTATATATGACAATTAAAAAGTATTTTATAGTTTTATTTTGGACAAATCATCAAAAGGGA
The DNA here is from genome assembly GCF_050624435.1 of Tenrec ecaudatus. Taxonomy (NCBI): domain Eukaryota; kingdom Metazoa; phylum Chordata; class Mammalia; order Afrosoricida; family Tenrecidae; genus Tenrec; species Tenrec ecaudatus. The sequence goes on from NC_134531.1 coordinate 198,721,521, forward strand.
TGAATTACTCATTAGAGAAAGACTTCATATTGGTGATGTAGTGACTCATTGAGGAGAATGAAGCCCCAGTGAGATGGATTGGTACACTATCCAAAATGCTGTACATGTCAGCAAATGTCAAGATGATCTATTAGCAGGCAACATTTGGGTCTAACCTCTGTCCTTATCTGCCTATATTTCACTCAAAGATGGTGGAATGAAAAGTTCTACATCAAAATTACCTTCACTTTGCTCAGTACTCCAACTGTTCTACCTCAGGACGTCAAAATTGTATGGCACTATATCATTGTGTGGCAAAAATTCATTGTGTGGCAAACATGCAATATATCTGATCAAAATTTTGTTCAAATTGGTAAATGTTGTCTAACCAAGAGTTGCTTCATGACATGCATCTTAAAAACTCATATAAATATATTTACTGGGGGCCCAATTGTTTGAATAGTGTATCTCTTCATAGCATCTGCCATTGACCTCAGGTTTTCTTACATTTCTTGGATGAATGTCTTGGAGGTCACTAGTTCTAGTGTATGGATTGTGTGGAGGTCCCTGGTACAATTGTATTGATTGGTACAGGAACTGTTAAAGCCCCCAATAAATTGTTCTACGTTATATATACAAATACATATATATTAATGATTTCTGTGTTATAAATGTGTATATAACATATATACTGCGTTATTTCCCACAATCTTATATTCTTATGTGAATTTTGTACAAACTGAAGTAGTTCCTTAAACTGAGAACCTAGTTTATTTTATCTTAGTTCCATAACCCCAAAATATTTCCCAACATTGCTTCTTCTGAGTGTCTGTAATGTATTGTTTTCTCTCGATGCTATGAGTTTCTTGATTAAGCTTTTGACCATCAGCATGTATAGGAAAAAATTAATAATATATAACAAACATCAGAGTAAATTATTAACCACATGCTATGTAATAAAATGCTGATTATTTTGTAATGAATGTAGAAACTTTCATATAATAGAAAGGTTAGTCTTTATTATTATTTTTATCTGTACAACTTTGGGCATTAAATGTCATGAAACAGAAATCTCTGTTTACCTGACATAAAAGGAAAATTCAACTATTTTTCAATAAAATGATTACTTATGACTAATAAATATTCTGTGAAAGCCTGAACCTACAAGACATGTACAGAAACAGAAATCACTAATACTAAAACTTGAGTACAAGGAAGTGCACAGACAAAAAATGGAAACACTCCCATTAAGAGGCAGGATTGGATAATCTTGCATCGTTTCAAATCATAAAAGTTCTTTTCCTGTGTTGGACTCCATCTTATTCACTCCATCCACATGCTGAGGAAATAATTTGAAAAATTGTACTCTGTGCATGAGAAAAAGGCATCAAAATTGGAGCAAGATTGATGAACAGTTTATAATACGAAAAAATACTTGCTTGCAAAAATAGAAAAGCTTTTAAGCATTTAATAACGAAGAGCACAAATTGCAGTCTTCATGTACAAAGTTTTCAATGAACATAATGAAGCATTCTGGAATTCCCATTCTTCCAAATTCTTCCAAAAACCGTTCATATTTTTATGATCTATATAGTCAAATGTCTTTGCATAGGCAATATATTACAACTAAGCATATTTATGATATTCTCTGCTTTCAGCCAAAATTCTTCTGATATCAGCAATAATAACACCTGACTACAATTAATTATTCAATAACCACCAGTTTTTTCAATATTAGCCATAATTTCCTATGTATTAGGAATATGCATAGACATAATCAATAAATAGAAGTATATATCTTTGTGATATTCTCTGAGTTCAGCCAAAACATCAGCAATGATAATTTCATATTTGTCTTCTGAATATAGCTTAAATTTCCTGCGGTTTATTGTCCTTGTATTTCTGCAAACCATTTTCAAATTACCTAAGAAATATTTGAGTGTTTGATGCTACTGATAGTGTTCAATTATTTACACATTCTGCTGAAATACCTTTATTTGAATTCAGCACGATTGCGGATTTCTTCCAGTTGTTTTTTCAGATAGTTATATCCCAACTTTCTTGGCACACACAACTTTGTACTTCAAGGATTTGCTATCTTCCTAACAGAGCATGAAAACTAAGTTTCACCAGTTGCAACACGATAAGAATGGTATGGAATTGGAACATGCATTTTACCATATGGCTCAATATGGTACATTGAAACTAAAATGCATCACTACATGATGGTTTATCTAATGTATTCTGAAAATTTTAGTAATTCCAGAGAAGATACCATTTACATGAAAAGTATCAACAGAATTGTTGGAAAAAACGTATACATTTTAACATTAGTGTTCCATGGAGGGTCTCCTTCCTTGCCTGAAGGGAGCCAATTTCTAGGGATATAGTTTTCCACTTTACGTGGAAGATGGTGGCAAAAAAACTTGTTGCCATACATGTATTATTTCTGTCGCCTCAAACTACATATAAGCACAGAATACATGCAGCGGCACGGTCTCCTTCTGGTGAGTTAATAAAAGAGAAGATCTTATATAAAAATCAAATGATAAACTAGGAAAAATATCACATGAGGATGGAAATATAATATTTTAAAACCTGTTATATGGTATTTCTATTCACAACTTTTTGAGACTATGACATTGAGTGGAAATATACACATTATTACATGTAGGTTTGATATTTGTGGCTAATATATGTGGTGAAGCTTAAATGCGAAAAGGGGAGAAAAATTCTTAGACATGACAGGAATGAGTCCGGGGGCCTTGTTTGGGACTCAGGCCCAGAGTCCTGAGAGACACCAACATCAATTGGCACAACCTGGATCAAAACTCAGTGTCCTAGTGCTACCTTCATAAATAGTGATCAGGGTTTTGAAAGTTCATGTTAGTCATATAATGTGCAACTACCGTTGTTTCTCTATCCAAAAGGGGAAGGGTTGAACTATGAAAGACACATGAAAACAATCAGTCCAATGGAAGCATCCAACTCCACAACCTAAGATCAGAAAAATTACATAGTACCTGGCTCTCACAACCAACATCTCAGAAATGTATCAAGTTAGAATGTCTGGCGTAGAGTTAAAGAGGAAAATGTGAAATAGAAATTAATATCATAAAATGGAGCCATGCTGACTGGTCAGAAAGAGACTGGTAGGACCTCCAAAAAGTTCCTTCAATTCGGGAACTGATTTGACCTCCATGTTAAACTAATCAACCATTTAAGATCAAAAGGTAGCATTTACTCATATTCAAAGTCCAGAAGATTATGAAAGAAGGAAGGATGGAAATAAGACATGCAAAGATGAATTAGGATAAGCAATGGTACATTGAAGGGATTATAATGATAAATTGAATCAGAATATGTAAAATAATTATCTGCTCAGGAACTTTCTTTTTTTTTTTAAACAATTTATTAGGGGCTCATACAACTCTTATAACAGTCCATAATATACATACATCGATTGTATAAAGCACATCTGTACATTCTTTTCCCTAATCATTTTTTTCTCCTCTTTTCTTTTTTTACATTTTATTAGGGACTCATACAACTCTTATCACAATCCATACATATACATACATCAACTGTATAAAGAACATCCATACATTCTCTGCCCCAATCATTCTCAAAGCATTTGCTCTCCACTTAAGCCCTTTGCATCAGGTCCTCTTTTTTTTCCCCTCCCTCCCAGCTCCCCCCTCCCTCATGTGCCCTTGGTAATTTATACATCGTTATTTTGTCATATCTTGCCCTATCTGGAGTCTCCCCTCCCCCCCTTCTCTGCTGTCCCTCTCCCAGGGAGGAACTTTCTTAAAGTTCAGGAGGTTTCTGGCTATCCATTCATTTTCTTTTTTTTTGTGGGGGTGGGGGGTAACGGGGAAACAGGGCACTAACCCACCCAAGGGGAGGGTATTATTTATATCTCCACAGGGAAAGAGGGACCAGATTCAACCTGGTGCTCCAAGATGTGAATGCAACATGGAGTAGGGAACCAGTGGAGAGGTCTGAGGGGCCATCTTCAATCCCAACTATGTGTAGAACTACCCCTACCCCCCGAGAAGAACTTATTTCAGAGGACAGCACTGAAGTTGCAACTCGGGGGGAGGGACATGTCTGATCAGACCACATGGGAGCAAATGAAAGGTGAGGAAGAGAAAGTGGAGCACATCATGACCCACCAAGCCATGTAGATGATATCCCCGCTCAGAGCAGCCAATGCACAGAGAAGACCGTATGGACAGCCTCACTATGAGACACAGCATCCCTCACTGACCCATAGCCCTACAGGGGACAACTCTGGAGACACAGTGTGGGAATTGCACACAATCTGACCCCACCACACCGATGAAAAACACCAAGGAGTGCAACAGAACAGCAAGGGGAACAGATCAATGAAATACCCTGGGAACACAAAAAAACAGACTTTGGGGCAAGGGCATAGCACCCATCAGACTCTACCAGAAAACACTTGTAAAGGCCAACGGTCCTTGAACTATCTACAGGCTTTTCCTTTTTAAATTTTGTCATTGATTTGTTGTTGTTGTTTTGTTTTCTTTTGTTGCTCTGTTTTGCTGTGTGTTGTTTTGTTGCATGTTATTATCTCCACAGGTCTGCTAAATAGGCTGGATGAACAATCTGGAGGAGAAAACGATGGGACCAACAGGTCCGAGGAGACATGGGAGAGGGGCATGTAGGGACAAGGCAAGGGGTTTGATAAACCCAGGGATGAGGCAACAGCAAGTGATACAAAATCACTAGTGAGGAGGGTGTAGGGGTCTGGCAGGGCTTGATAAAGGATAATGAAATTGGGAAGAATTACTGAAACCCAAATAAAAGTTGAGCATGATAGTGGGACAAGAAGAAAGTAAAAGGAAATAGAGGAAAGTACTAGGAGGCATTTACAGAAGTCTAAATACAGACATGTACATATGTAAGTATCTTTATAATAACGATGAGGAAAGAGATCTATGTACATATATTAAAAGGTTTAATTCATTAGGGTAGCAGAAGGACTTTGGGTCTCCACTCAAGTACTCCCTCAATGGAAGAATACTTTGTTATATTAAACTGGCATTCATGATGCTCACCTTCCCAACTGGATCACTGAAGACAAGTGGGTGCGTAAGCAAATGTGGCGAAGTAAGCTGAGGGAACCCAGCTATCAAAAGCTATAGCATCTAGGGTCTTAAAAGCAAGAAGGTAAACAAGCGGCCATCTAGCTCAGAATTATCAATGCCCACATGGAAGAAGCACACCAACCTGTGTGGTCACAAGGTATCAAAGGGATCAGGTATCAGACATCAAAGAACAAAAAAAAAATCAAACATTGTGAATGAGGAGGAGTGCAGATTGTGGAACCAAGATCCATCTGTAGGCAACTGGACATCCCCTTACAGAAGGGTCATGGGGAGGAGATGAACCATTCAGGGCGCAGGGCAGCAATGATGAAACATACAACTTTCCTCTAGTTCCTTCCCCCACCCCCACTACCATGATCCCAATTCTACCTTAAACATCTGGTTAGACCAGAGGAGGTACACTGGTACAGATAGGAACTGGAAACATGGAGAATCCAAGGCAGATGATCCCTTCAGGACCCGTGTTGAGAGTGGAGATACCGGGAGGGTGGAGGGGAAAGGAGGAACCAATTACAAGGAGCTACATATAACCTCTTCCCTGGGGGATGGACAACAGAAAAGTGGGTGAAGGGAGACATCAGACAGTGTAAGATATAACAAAATAATAATTTATAAATTATCAAGGGTTCATGAGGGAGAGGGGTGTGGGGAGTGAGGGGGAAATATGAGGAGCTTCTACCAAGGGCTCAGGTAGAAATCAAATGTTTTGGGAATGATGATGGCAACAAAGGTACAAATGTGCTTGGCACAACAGATGCATATATGGATTGTGAAAGAGCTGTATGAGCCCCCAGTAAAATGATTTAAAATACAGTGCAGGAGGTCAGAAGTCTTATTTCAGGACATTGGCTCTAGAAAAATTTTTCCCTGGTGACTCTAGAGGAAGATCTTTGTCTTCTTTCAATGTGTGTGGGCTTCATGTTTCTTGGAGCGTTCCATGTGTCTTATCAATTTTGCAGTAGTGTACTGGGATCCCAGAACTAAATCACTTCGTCTGGAGAGGTTATGACATTTCCCTCTGCTCACTTCTCTCTTCTTTCTCTCTTATTAGTGAAAAGCTGGTGCAGTCTACAGCCCAGGGAATTTTTTTTCATATCAAATCAGGATGTAACCTGAAACACCAATAATCTGAATCAACCCCATTTTCCCATCAGTTTTTTTAAAAAATAATTTGGTGGATTGTGCTTGGCCGTGATGCTGGAAGACATGATGCTGGAAGACAATAATGAAGGACTAGGCTCACCACTTCAGAGGAAAAAGCCACTGAAAACCTGAATTATAGCTTTGAAGCACTCCCAGAGACTGAAAGATTAAACAAAAGAAGCAGAACATTGTTAGAGATACTGCCAGCGGATGAGCCCCTCAGTCTTCAGGGCACTTGGCATGTGTATAAAGAGATGCTACCTTTGAGGAATATCAACCATGGTGAGGTGATTCAGGTAAAGCTTGTGAGAGTGGAGCTTTTGGGATCTTCATTTGCTGATGGGCATAACTCGAGATAAATAAAAACAGCTGCAAAAATATTCCAATGATTGGAACATGGAATGTGCAATCTATGAATTTAGGAAAACTCGAATGGGCCAAAAAATGAAACGAAACACATGAAGATCTATATCCTAGGCATTTGTGAGCTGAAACAGACTGTTATTGGCCAACTTGATTCAGAAAATCACATGAATTACAATGTCGGATATAACCCAACCAAGAGGAATGTCCTGTCATTCATTGTCAGAAAGCAGCTTGCAAGCACCATCATGAACGACTGCCTGTGGAAGCCTGATTGTATCTCTCCACCTTTGAGGAAATGCAAGAATTCTTCCCTGGCTGCAGCACTAGTTTTTGTGGTTGGTGCATCGATTCGAATCAATACAATTAATATTCAAATTCATTCACCAACCACAAAACCTAGTGATGAAGCCAGTGAGGAAATCTACCAATGACTTCAGCAGAAATTCATAAAATATATAATGAAGATGCATTGTTAGTTTTGGGTGATTAGAATGCAGAAATTGGAAACAAAGAGGAAGTAAAAGAAGTTGGAAAAGTTTGGCTTGGTGATAGAAATGAAGCTGAAGATTGTGTTTGCAAAACCAAAGATCTGTTCTTAGATGCATTTGAATTGTGGTGCTGGAAAGGAATATTGAAAATACTATAGGCTACTAAAAGGAAAAACCGATCTGTGTTGACAGAAGTAAGGTCAGAGTGTTCCTTAGGGGCAAGGATGACAGGAATGAGTCTCACGTACTTGAACATATTATCACGGGAGATCACGCCTGGGGAAACCATCATGTGTGGTAAAGGGTAAGGTCAGCGGATGAAAGGGAGGATCTCAAGGAGATGCAGTGGAGCAGTGGCTGCAACAATGGGCTCTGTCATAGGAACAATTGTGCGGATGGCACAGTACCAGGCAGTGTTTTCTTCTGCTGTGAATAGGGTCACTGTAAATCAGAGCCGACTGCACAGCATCTAACAACAACAATCTGAAACATCACACCAATCCCTTTCATCAAAGAGATATATCCATAATACAGTTATTTCACCCAACTTAATCTTCTTACCCATCAATTGTCTGTCAATGTAATATATTTTAGTGACTTATTTGGTGCTGTTTTTGTAAGCTATGTCACACAGATACTTAAAATGCGAACAGGGTCACCCAAGGTGAACAGGTTTTATCAGAACTTCGAGGCCAAGAAGTGACTTTGAAAAAGGGAAAAGTAGTCCATTGCTCAGGATTTAGCCTCTCAAACACTCACACATTATAGTGGAGCATTATGTGACACAGTGTTCAAAGAAGGAATAGATTCTGCACTGTTGGAATAATTGGAAATATAAATTCTGCTGGAATGGCATTGAAGAGCAGAAAGAATTGAATCTATAAAACACTTGAAAATCTGTCTTAAAGTATGTACTGAGATGCCTTTGGAAGCTATTTCACCAGAATTTCAAATACCAAGAGGGTCAGCCAAAGTGAACAGTTTTCACAGGAGCTTAAAAACTAAGAACAAACAACAAAGTAGAAAAAAAGTTAGAGATTTCTTTGGAGAGCTTTGAAAAACAAATGACTAATTCATAGAAAGTCCCATTTTCAACAACAAAAAGGTGGCTGTACACATGGACTTCCCCAGATGAAACACAGAAATCAAATTGACTACATCTGTGGGAAAAGACCAATGGGGACGCTCAATAGCAACAGCTAAAACAAGGGCAGGGAAATACTGGCGATATAGCCACCAATTTCTCCTATGTAAGTTCTGGATAGATTTGAGGAAATCAAAAAACAAGTCTGAGGGTGGAGGCTTTCCTACAATGCATTTCTAAGACAGCTCAAGAATAGTTTTGATGCATTCAACACTGGTAACGAAAGGCCGTGTGGGGACATCAGGAACACAATTCATGAAATAAAGTAAAGGTTATAAAAAAAGTAAAGAATGAAAGAAAACATAAGCTTGAATATCAGAAGTTCTGAAAATTGCTCGTAATCAGAAAGTAGTTAAAGCAATGGAAGAAATGATGAAGTCAGAGTTTAAATGAGTCTCTCTTCCCCCGCTTCTCTGCCGTCCATAGGGCAAGATATGACAAAATAACAATCTGTGGATTTTCAAGGGTTCATGAGGGAGGGGGGAGCAGGGAGGGAGGGGAAAAAAGAGGACCTGATACAAAGGGCTTAAGTGGAGAGCAAATGCTTTGAGAGTGATTGGAGCAGGGAATGTGCAGATGTGCTTTATACAATTGATGTATGTATATGTGTGGATTGTGATAGGAGTTATATGAGCCCCTAATAAATTGTAAAAAAAGAAAAGAAAAAAAAGAGTTTAAATGAATATTCAAAGGTAACTGGAGAAGTAAATGACAACTATTTAATGAAATGTGCAAAGAACTAGAATTGGGAAATCAAGATGTAAAACAAGCTCAGAATATCTTAAACTGAAAAACCTCAAGAAAATATTCAAGCCAGGATTTGTACATTGAAAGAATCTCTGGGCAAAATATTTTAAATGCACAAATCATCAAAACAAGATGCAAGGAATACACACTCACTGTAGCAAAAAAAAACCTAGGCACAACTCCACCATTCCTGGAGTTTACATATGTGCAAAACCCATGTGCTGAAGGAAGAAGTTCAAGCTTTACTGAAGGCATCGCCAAGCACAAAGATCCAGGAATTGATGGAGTGCCAATTAAAATGTTTCGGCAAAGTGATGAAGGACAAGAAATTGTCAACTCCCCTATAACCTGAAGTTTAGAATGCTGCTACTAGACCAACTGCCTAGAAGAGATCCATATTTGTGCCAATTCCAAAGAAAAGTGGCATAATAGAGGGCACAGGCTATAGAAAACTGTCAATGATACTGCACACAAATAGAATTTTGCTCAAGATGATCCAACAATGGTTGCAGCAGTATATTCACAGGGAACTGCCAGAAGTTCACACCTGATTCGAAGCACATTGTGAAGAAGGGATATATTGCAGATTTTCGATAGACCTTGGCTGAAAACAGAGAATAACAGAAAGATGTTTACTTGTGTTTTATTGACTATAACAAGGTACTCAACTGTGGGAATCTTAAACATTATGGATAACCTTGAGGAAAATGGGAATTTCACAATACTTTATTGTGCTGATGTGGAACTCAGGCACAGATCAAGAGAAAGCCATTTCTTCTAGTGAAAACAGTCATCAGAAATATAGTCTTCCCATCATTATTCCAGAAAATGAATGTGTAGCTTATTGAGAAGCAAAAAGTCCTTTCTTCAAAGTATTAATACTCTTATCCAGTAAGGAAAATAAATTTGTGTGTATGCTATAGATGACTTCAATACTTTCAACCAGTGAATATTTGTTTTGTTGAAAACAATGCATTTCAACAAAGATGTTCTATTAAAGGGATAGTTTGTCCTCATAATGATTATGTTTTGTTAATTTGTTGAAGGATGACAGAAACAAAAAATTAGCATACAACATTTACTAGAATTTAGGAAAGGAATTAGTTCCTGACCCAGGGTCACTTATTGATATGTTTGTTCCCAGTGTTCATCTTCATTCTGCCAAACCGTTGGTATTAGGGACACCTTTGCAGACATCAGAACCATCTAGCGGCCCCACAGTGACAGGTTCTCTGTAGCTCTGACTTGAATGCTGTCAAGATGATAGAAGATAGATGTCCTCTCCTTGACTATCATTCACAGCTGGAAAATGAAAGGTCAAATGTATGTTTAATTTCCAGCAATTAGACTACATCAGGGAGGCCTAGGAGCTTACTGGGTTATGAGCCGGGCTTCTCCCCATAACGTCAGCAGTGGAAATTCCACTTTCTCTGCAGTAGAAAGAAGAGGCTTTCTCCACCAGCAAAGATTAATAGCCTCAGAAACCCATAAAGAGAGTTAGACTGTGTCTTATAGGGTCACTATGTGTTGCAACTGACTGAATGGTTTGGTTGTTTCTTTGTTTGAGGTCGATGCGGGAAACAAGGTTTTATTGTTTTATTAATTTACGGATGGTATTTAGCACTCTGTTCAGTGAAATGTTTGGATGTATGGAGTTGCTAGACTTGGATTTAGGATATTCATATGTGATTAAATGATAGTGGAGTTGAGTAGGTGTACAGATAGATACTGATTAATTGGAAAAACCCACATAATCCATACTCCCCGCAACCTATTGGAGCAACATCTGGCTAAGACATTGCACTCTTGGAGTTCATTCTTACCCCACAAAAGAGGAGACAGGGGTGAATGGTGTCACACTGCTCCGGAGCCTGACTTTACTCCCCAGAAGCCAGTTGTCTCCCTGGTATTTTGGCCATGAGCAGTGTTTAAGACAGCAGCAACACCAAGCTGAAATGAGAATATCCTTCTACTCTCTCTCTAGCTATATTCATGTCCTAGTCAGCAATTCAGTAACGGAGGGGAATTTATGCAAGATTCTGGTCAACTTAGCTGAGTTACTTTCAGATATGTGAAATCCCCAACCAATTTTCATCCTTTCTCAAATAGAATTACCAATGTAGTCCATTCTTTCCTCAAATGATATGTGAGTTTAAGTGGATAATCTCGAAAGGATAATTTAATTGAATGTTTTATTCCATGTAATTTACATTTAAAATAATTCATTACAATGTAAATGTCCATACTGTTTACTGATATAAGTATAGAAGGGAATCGTACTTTTTTTAGATATAAACATTAAACTTACGTTAAGTGAATGATCGACTGGCACTTTGCTGCCCACTAAAAACTATGAGAGCTGTGTGTCCATCTGTATAAACAGTGTACATTTATATTATACATAGACATAAATTCCATACATTTATACACATATAAAAATCTACATATTCACTCTGTATATTCACCGTCATAAATTGTAAAGGGTAGGAAAACATATTTATGTACTAATAGCTAATATTTAAACTGCATATACATTAACTAAGTAATGTTTTTTCCTTTTTGAAACAGAAATATGATGATTAGGGTTAAAATAATATAATAACTATTTTATCATCCTGTCACTTGGCATTACATTGAATTTTATATAAGTGAGAAAATTATTTGGGGACACAAGTTCTTTTTTGTTTTGTTTTTAACAAGTCTGCTTTCTGATTCATAACCCTTTTATGCTGTGTTGAGAATTCACTTGCAACTCTCATTCCTTGGTTGTGACAGTTGTTAACAAATTAGGTACCTTACCATCGATAGACTACTTGTAAAAATAATAATAAAAAATGAACTCACTGCTATACAGTTCATTCTGACTCATAACAACCCTATAGAACAGAGTAGAACTGTCCTTGTCAGTTTTGAGCCAGTAAATCTGATTGGAGTAGAAGTCCTAAACTTTCTCCTAAATAGTGGCTCATGGTTTCAAACTACTAACCTTATTGTTAGGCAGCCAAATGCATACCCACCAGCATTCCTATAAATAATAAGGGATAGCAAAACGAATAAACACACATGGCTAAAAAATTCCTATGCATCACTTAGTATTTCTTAGAATGAATATGATGAAAAGTGCCGAGCTAAATGTGCACTGCCCCAATTCCCCTCACACACCCAGCACTCCCCCATTCTGCTCCCTATGAACCACAGCCCCACTAATTGCCTCTAGGCATCCACTCCTTCTGTTCTGGCAGGCTCCTTTCAATTGCTGTTATTAATGGAACATCAGATATTATATCTGTACTCTGGAATGGACATTTTGAACAAAGCAGCATTCTGCTCATCAGCAGAAAGTTGTTCATAAGACACTCTCCATGGGGCAGTAGAAACGAGCCGCTTTTCAAATATAACCTCTGGGGGAAAATATGGCTACTCATGGTCATCTTCAAAATTATATATAAATGTGAATGACAAGAGCCAAAGGGGGCAAGGACAGCAATACTTTTATTGTAATTCAGAAGTACCCTACTGCTTTACTGGTCCCAGTTAGATAAGCTTCCTTCTAATTGATTTTAGGGATAAGAGCTACCATTATTCAAAGAATAGATATATGTATCCTTCAAGAAGCAGTCATATATGTGCTGCATAGTAGATGTATAGTAGTAGTCATAAGTTCGTTAAAATTTTGACATCTCAAAAATTTAAGCGAGAAGGTCATTTAGCATCCTATCACTTTGCAAAATGTATTACCCAAGATCCCATTTACTTGATCCATATGGAAGATATTCAAGATATTCAAAGCAGTACTAATTAAGTTAAGGTGAAATTTATTCCAATAGTTCCTCAGTAAAATATTTTCCACTTTATTCATCTTATTTTAACTGATTTTGACTCCAGCTCCTCCTTCCTCTTCTTCATCTCCTTGATACAATAATCAGGACATGGATTTTCCTGCCAAATGGATAACCTCACAGAAGAAAAGGATTTCCTGTTTATGGGATTTTCTGGTATTTGAGGGTTGTGATTACTACATTCTGGACTATTTATGTTGATTTACCTGGCAGCAAAGACCGTGAACCTTCCCATCATGATGGTCATTACTCTCAGTCTCTCTTCACACACCCATGTACTTCTTATTGTAGAACTTCTGTTTTTGGATCTGTGCTATAGCTCAGTCGCAAATGCCTAAATGAATCCGCAGCTCCCTGCCACACATCAGCTCCATCTCTTCTCTGGCCGTGTGACTCAAGTCTATTTTTTCTTTACTTTGCATCTGCTGAGTTAGTTTTTCTCACTGTCATGTCCTATGACTTATATGGGGCCATTTGACATCTCCGACATTTGGGGGCCATGATGATATCAGAGAAATGCCACCTGATCTCAGCTACACCTGGTTGATTTGTTTTTCCTATGCTACCGTCCACACTGGGAACATGTATTGGGAGCCCATTTCAAGATCCAGCAGGATTCACCAGTTCTTTTGTAACATCCCTCATGTGCTGGCCCTGATTTCTGTGAGATATTCTTTCCTGAGGTTGTGTCTCTGTCTATCAATTCATGCTGGCTCAAGAAATGCTTTGTTCTTTACCGGATCTTCAGTATTCAGGATCCTTTCATAGAAATATCAACAGCATTCAGGATCCCTTCAGTTGAAAGTAGATCACTTGTTCCCTCCGCTGATTGTCACCGTGCTCTTTCTCACCACTGGCCTCTTTGCTGCTTGGGACCAAGTGCCATATTTTCACCCAGTCATGATTTAATGATTGCTATGGAATGCACAATTTCCCCCAGCCCATTCTTTTTCTTTATTATTAAGATCATTTTATTGGGAGCTCTTACAGCTCTTACAACCATCCATTTATCAATTGTATCAAACATATTTGCATATAATTGGCCATCATTATTTTCAAAACATTTACTTTCTACCTGAAACGTTGATATCAGATCCTCTTTTTTTTCTCTTCCCCATCCCACCCTCGTAACCACTTTGTAAACGAGAAATTATTATTATTTTCAAATATTACATTGACCATTCTCTCCCTTTCCCCATGATTTCTTTTGTTCACCACACCCCAAGTGTGGGATGTGCACCAATCATTGTGATTGGTTCCCCTTTCTGCCACTCTTCTCCCCTCTTTAGCAATACCGTTTTGGTATCAGTACTATCATTTCTGTACCTGAGCAGTTTATCTTCTCTGGAATCCATCTGTCCTGAGCTCTTCTCTGCACCTATGTATATGCTCTGGTCTAGCCTGTTCTGAAAGGCAGGATGGTAGCCTTGGCAGTAGGGGATGAGGAAACCATAAGGAAACAGAAGATTATTGTGTGTTTCATCAAATCTATACTGAGCCCTGGTTTAGCCAGCCCTTTTTTGGAGACGCTTAAGTGAGGGGATGTCTAATTGTCTACAGATGGGTTTGAGTCTCTGCTTCGACACCCCACCCCCCACATTCTCAACCATCTGTTTTTGTTTGCTTGCTTGTTTTTGTTTTGGGATTTTGATGCTTGTTACCTGATCCTGTTGACAACTCATGATAGCACAGGTGGGTCTGCTTCTTCCATGTGGGCTTGTAGCTTCTCTGATTATGACTGCTCTTTTAACTTAAGTCTTTAAGACCCCAGAAACTATCACTTTTAATAGCTGAGCACCATAAGTTTTCTTCACTACATTTGCTTATGCACCCTTCAGCAATACTGCAGGAAGGGTGACCATCACAAAATGCCAGATTGTTAGAACAAAGTATTTTTGCATTGAGGCAAGGCCTGAGAAGAGACCTAAAGTCCGTGTAAAACTGTAATATATGCCAAAATCTCTATATTTATGAATTAATGTATTTACATATGCACACACCTCTGCTTATACCTCTATCTATAGCTTTGTTTCCTAGATCTTTCTTCTATTTCCTTTCACCTTCCTCCTGTCCCACCATCACATTGTCTTTCTTCTGCCTCTTAGTAAGTTCTCTCAGCTAGATTACTGTTGCTCCAACACCTCAGAATCTTTATGTCCTCCTCATGGTTGATTTTAATTCCCTAGTTGTTCCCTGTCTATGGGGTTGTTTGCTCGCCACTACTTTCCCCTGCCTCCTTCTCCCCCTAATTCCCTCCAGAACCATTGGCCCATTACTTTATCCTTGAATTGTTTCCCATAAAGAGATAAAAGCTTCTGTGTAGAGACTATTTAATACAATAATTTTTCCCATAACTATTGACTTGTCTTAAAACAGTTGTTATATAGCCATCATTCATATCTATATAACTCCAATTGAGCTTTATCATTATTATTATTAAATACTTTTATTGGCACATCTTACATCTTTTATCACAATCTATACATCCATCCATTGTGTCGGGCACATTCATACATATCTTGCCATCATTTTCAAAGCATTTTCTTCCTATTTGAGCCCTTGTTATCAGCTCCTCATTTCCCCCTCCCCTGACACTTCCTCCGTCATGAACCCTTGATAAGTTATAGATTATTATTTTCATATTTTACATCTTCTTCTGTCACCATGTACCCACATTCCTTTCTTCATCCCCTGGGAGGGGGTTATATGTTGATCTTTCTGATCAATTCCCCATTTCGCCCTCCACCTTCCCTTTATCCTCCTGGATCTCTATTCTGGTTTTTGGCCCTGAAGAGTTTATTTATCATGAATTTCCTGCATTTCTGGCTCTTATCTGTAGCAGTGTACATATTTTGGTCTAATCTGATTTGTAAACTAGAATCAAGGTCATGATAGTATGGGGGGGGTAGCACTAAAGAACTGGAGGAAAGTTGTGTGTTTCCTTTGTGTTATGCCATCCTCTGACTGGCTCTTCTCTTCTTTGTGACCTTTTTGTGAGGGGGCGTCTAATTGTCTGGAGATGAGCTTTGAGTCCCCACTCCTCACTGGCCCCACTGACCCCACCCATTCACATTGGTATTGTTTTGTTCTGGGTCTTAGATGCCTGATACCTTATTTCATTGACACCTCATGATCACACAGATAGAGTGATTATTTCATTGTTTATCTTCAAGACTTTATCTTTGGCTTATACTCAAGTATATATGGTAAATACATAGGTCTATTTCCCCCTCATTATATATAAATGTATTTACATATGAACATTGCTGTATTTATCGCTATAAATGTCCGTTGTCTCCTGGTTCTTTCTTCTATTTCTTATTACTTTCCTCTTGTTCAACCATCATTTTTGGTCTTCATTCAGATTTAGTAATTCCTTGCTATTACAATACCCTTGATTAAGCCCCATTAGGTATCATGTGTCCTTCTTTCAATGATTTTAGTTCATTTGTTGTTCCCCCTTCCCTGGGTTAGTTTCTTCCCCCATTCTTTTCTCCCACCTCCCCCTCTCCCATATCCCCCTAGAAACATCGATTTTGTTGTTTTCATAACCAAATTATTACCCCACCTATCTTATCTAGCTAGAGATACAAAGACATTGATATGTGCAAAAGCCAGTCAAAGCCAAACAAAACAACAAAGGAAGACAAAGCCAACAATAGAACAAAAACAAATAAATAACAACAAAAAGAAAGACAATGACAAAAAAAGGAATCGCCTATAAATAGTTCAAGTTCTGTTTGTTTGTTTGTTTTTTAACTGTAGGAGTGTTTTCCAGTCGAGTCTGCTAGGGTCCAACACTCTGTCTCCAAAGTCTATTTTTGCTGTCCTCCAGTGATTTCATTGCTTTTCTTCCTGAGCTGCTCTGTTGCATGCCCTTGGTTCTTCACCCAAGTTGATGGGGTCAGATTGGGCACTATTGTCACACTGTGTCTCCACTGTTATCCCCATAGAGCTATGGTTCAGTGTGGGACATCGTGTTTTGTGGTGGGGCTGGCCCTATTGTCCTCTCTGTGCATTGGCAGCTCTGAGCAGGAGTATCATCCTCATGGCATGGTGGGCCAGGATGTGTTCCCCTCAGTCTCTATCCCTTCTTTTTCTCCTATGTGCTCTAATCAGACATGTCCCTCGCCTCAAGCTGTAGCTTCAGCACTGTCCTCTGAAGTGCATTCTTCTGGAGTTGGGATGGGTTTCACATATTTGGAATTGGGGCTGGCCCCCAATTGAGCTTTTGTTGTTGCTGTTTTCAGCAAAGCCTTTTTACATTTCTAATTCAGAAATTTAAGTCAACTAACTTTTTGCTAAACAATGTCTATCAGGTTGTTCTTATGTTTTTAATTATTGAAATTGGTTAGAAAATTTCAAGTAAATGAATAATGGAAAAAACCAACAAATGCCATTAAAGCTCAGAAGCAACAAAGCCCACAGAAAAGAAGTACACAGGCTTAAGTGAACTCGAGGTGTTGAAGGGATTAGGTAGCAAACACCAAAGAACAAAAATCATATTGTGTGATGTGATCACCTTTGCCACATAAACACGGAGGATGAATATGTGCATAAGTAAGTGTGGTGAAGAAGCCTGATTGTGCCCGGCTATTGAGAGATATAGCGTCTTGGGACTTAAAGGCTTGAAGGTAAACAAGCTGCCATCTAGCCCAGAAGCAACAAAGTCCATATGGAAGCAGCACATCAATATGTGTGATCATGAAGGGTCGAGGGGACCAGGTTTCAAGCAACAAAGGCGGGGTGGGGGTGTTGAAATCATATTATCATGAATGAGGGGAGCACATCATAGGGACCCAATGCCCATCTGTAGACAACTGGACATCCCTTGTAGAGGGGTAGTGGGGAGAAAATGAGTCACTCAGGATTCAGTGTAGCAATAATGAAACTTACAACCTTCCTCTAGTTCTTAAACGCTTCCTCCCCACAACTATCATGATCCAAATTCTACCTTGCAAACCAGGTCAGACCAGAGGATGCACAGCTGTACAGATGGGATCTGGAAACACAGCGAATCTAGGACAGATGAACTCCTCAGGATCAACGGTCAGAGTGACGTTACAGGGAGGGAAGGGGAGAGGGTTGTAAAAATGGGGAACCATTCACAGGGATCTACGTATTACCTCCTCTCTGATGTAGGGGCAACAGAAAAGTGGGTGAAGGGAGACACCAGGCAGTGTAAGATAAGATCAAACAATAATTTATAAATTATTAAAGGTTCATGAGGGAGGAGGGGAGCGGGAAAGGAAGGGGAGGGGAAAAAAAGAAGGGGAGGGGAAAAAAGGAAAATGAGGAGCTGAATCCAGGAACCCCCCAAGCGAAAGGCAAATTTTGAGAATGATGAGGGCAAGAATGTATAAGTGTGTTTTACACAATCAATGTATGTATGGATTGTGATAAGAGTTGTATGAGCCCCAATAAAATGATTAAATTAAAAATAATAATAAATAACAAAAATAAAATAATTTTAAAAAATTCCCTTTGAGGGTTATTAAAGAACTAAATCATTTTTAAGAAGATGAAAAAAATTTTTCTTGTAAGACCAGAGTTTGAGAATAATGAAAAGGTAAGAATTTCTTAAAGAATCATAATGTAAGTTACCAAAAAAGTGAACTTAGATGTAGATTTCAATAGCCAAGATTTTGAAGTACTACCACTATGATATTGTTCACATTGTGAGCTTTTCTGCAGTGCATTCCTAAGCGCAGTATCATAGTTAATATTTGACTGCCATAGTCTTGGAATTCCTCTCAGGGTTCCCTTCTTCTCCCCTCTCCAGTTCTGAGATTGCAAAGCAGCAGTAGAAGCTCTTATAGAGTGCTGGGCTGTTATGAGTGCTCGGTTAAAAGATGAAGATGTAACCAGTTTGCGTCAGCACTGCACTATTTTGTGAGATTTTAGAAGTATTTAATATTCTACAAAACAAACCAGGCTGCTTACTTGATTAATTATCTACTAAGGATACTAAAGTCAATGGTAATAATGTATATAAAAACTGACTACTTTAAAACTGTGTGACTTCTTTTTGTTTCCACAAATGAAGGGGAAACGAAAGGACAATAATATAATGATGGGGTATACGTGAAGAAAAAAAATGAGGGAGGTGATGTTGACCATCCAAACAGTTGAGTTTGAAAATCATTTCCATGATTGGAATAGCAGATTTGAGAAATATATTAGAAGTGTAATGGAGAGTACTTTGAAGGTGTTAAGTTTGTTTTGTTAAAAAACAAACAAACTTAAATACATAACTTTGAAAAAAATCCATTTTGGGATTGCTGAAGACAATGCAGGTGCATAAGCAAAGGTGGTGAAGAAAGCTGATGGTGCCCGGCTATCAAAAGGTATACTGTCTGGGGTCTTATAGGATTAAAGGTAAGCAAGTGGCCAACTAGCTGAGAAGCATCAAATCCCACATGGAAGAAGCACACCAGCCTGTGTGATCACGAGGTGCTAAAGTGATCAGTTTTCAGGCATCAAAGAACAAAAATCATAATATTTTGTGCTCACCTCTGTGATACGATCGCTGTAGACAAATGGGTTCATAAGTAAATGTGGCAAAGAAAGCTGATGGCGCCTGGCTATCAAAAGGTATAGTGTCTGGTATCTTAAAAGTAAACAAGCAGCCATCTATCTCAGAAGCAACAAAGCCCACATGGAAGAAGCACACCAGCCTGTGCGATCAAGAAGTGTGGAAGGGGTCAGATGTCAGACATCAAGGACAAAAAATCATATCATTGTGAATGAGTGCAGTGTGGAGTGGAGACCCAAAGCCTAACTGTAGGCAATTGGACATCCCCTTAGGGAAGGGTAGTGGGGAGGAGAAAAACCAGTCATGGTGCAGTGTAACAACGATGAAACATACATATGTCCTCTATTTCCTATATGCTTCTTTCCCACCCCAACCCCCACTATCACGATCCCAATTCTAACTTACAAATTTGGCTAGAGCAGAGGATGTACAGTGGTACAGATCTGAACTGGAAACACAGGGAATCCAGGGTGGATGTTCCCTTCAGGACCACTATTGAGAGTGGTCATACCAGGAGGGTAGAGAGAGTGGAGTGAAAGGGGGAACTGATTGCAAGGATCTACATATAACTTTCTCTGTAGGGGACAGACAACAGAAGGATGGGAGGGGGACACGTCGGTCAGTTTAAGATATGGCAAAATAATAATTTATAAATTATCAAGGGTTCATGAGGGAAAGGGGAGCAGGGAGGGAGGGGAAAATGTGGAGCTGATACCAGGGCTTAAGGGTAAAGCAAATGTTTTGAGAATGAAGAGGGCAGTGAATGTACAAATGTGCTTTACACAATTGATTTGTGTATGGATCGTGATAAGAGTTGTATAAGCCCCTAATAAAATAATTTTTTTAAAAGATTCATTTTGGGGGGATATCCCCTAGAGGTGGAGATTTTTGTTGTTGGATTTTTGGTTTATTACTGTGTTAATTACATAATCTGTTGTCAATTTGAGAGTCTTAAGTATGAAAGTGTGGAGTTTAGCCTGTCAATCAGGTCACCGCTTGATGATTTCATTTGGAGGGGCTAAGGCAGTGGTTCTCAACCTTCCTAATGCCACAACCCTTTACTACAATTCATCATGTTGTGGTGACCCCCAACCATAAAACTATTTTCATTGCTACCCTATAACTGTAATTTTGCTACTGTTATGAATGGTAATATAAATATCTGATATGTAGGATATTTTTTCATTGCTACAAATTGAATATACCCATAATTAAAGCATGGTGATCAATCCCAAAAGCAATATGTAATTATATTTTTTGAAATACTTATTTCTAATTACAAATAAAGGAAAATTTGTCTTGAAGCATGGTGTCGCATGGGTAACAGTCTTAATACAACAACAATAAAGTACGTTGCTACCACTTGCGACATATGCGTAAAAAGCCAACATGAGTGTCTTATGAATTTGCTTCTCTAGTCTACCATGACTGACACAATTTCTTCTTATAAATAATTTTACTTGGTGATTCTCTCAATACAGAGTGGTCATTTCATGAGACAGAGCTGAGGGAAGATCAACTCTGTAAAAGGATTACTGTAAGACTAATACAGCTCCATTGATAATTTAAAGATGTATATGTAAAATAAATGATAGTCTGCAATAATCTATAGCAAACCAAAAGCATAAGAAAATTAGATTGTAAACAATCTAGATGGAAATATTACGGCATGATTAGAAACCCACTCAATGTAAAACTTTACAAAGTGCATTATAAAAATGTTGGTATATGTCAAGAATACATTAGATATTTCAAATACATACAGTGACTAAATTTTAGAAAAGTTTTATACTTATTAAAACTTAAGAAAATAATATGGAGAGTCTCCATTTCAAAACTTTTCCCATTATCAGCGTCCACTATTTTTAACAAGTTGCCATTTGTGTGGTACATGTGCAACAATTGATGAACCATTGTAGACAGAATTTTATTAACTAGAGTCACTCTGAAATTATGGTTCAATACTTGTAAAACAGAGGTTTTGAAAATACTTCAAGTCATGAGGTATTTTCAAGGTATTTTAAAATACCTCATGTATCCACATTACAAAAGGGAATAGTTTAATTGGACTAGAAATTCCCGGCTCTCCCTCTTCACCCCTTCGCCTTCTTTGTGAACCCGTGGGCTATCGCTGATTTCTCCTTTCCTTCTACAGCTTTTCTCTTTAACAATTTCTCATATCATCAGGGTCAGACAGCATGCATTCTTAAAAACAGGCTTCTTTCACTCTGCAGTATGAAATTCAGGTTATTATGCTTTCATTTGTGGATTCATACTTCATTATTTATTATTGTTAAATAAAGCTACATAGGTTTTGTGAATATTAACTTCACTTGAAATTTCCTAATAAGAAATTGATTATATTTTTATCCACTTACATGTCCTCTGTTACCTTCTTAGATTTCCACTCAGATATTTTTCTCATTTTTAATTGGTTTATTTTTTTCTATTATGAATTTTTTAAGTTTTATGGATATTAGATGCAAGTACTTGCATCCTCACTGATATTTGTAATTAATTTCTCCCAGTATGGCTAACAATTCAATGTAAATAAGACCAAATTTCTCACAAATGGACCAATAGATAACATAAAAATAATTAATGGAGAAAATGTTCAAGTTGTGAAGGATTTTGTATTGCTTTGATCCACAATCAATTCCCATGGGAGCTTCCACCAGGATATCAAGAGATGCGTTGCATTGACGGAATCTGCTGTACCTGACCTTTGAAGAGCATTGAAAACACGCATGATCCTGGGAGAACTAGAATGCACCTGCCCCAAGCCGAGGTATTTCCCATCGCCTGCTGTGCATGGGAAAGGAGGGCAGTGACTGAAAAAGATGAAGAAGCACAAATGCATTTAAGCTGTGGTGCTGGAGAGTAATATCGGAAGTTCAGTGGGCTGCTACAAGCCAAACCAATCTATACTCAAAGAAACAATGCCAGAGTGCTCCATAGAGACAGGAATGAAAATACTTCATCTTACATACTTTGGACATATGTTCATGACAGACAAGCCCCTAGTGAAACATGTCCTGGTAGGTAGAGGGGCAGCAAACAAGAGAGAAGTCCCCCAGGACATGTATTGACACAGAGGCTTAACAATGGGCTAAAGCTCAAGAACAACTGTGAAGATAGATGAGGACCAGACAGTGTTGCTGTTGTGTCTAAGGTCACAGCGCATCAAAACTTCACAAAATCACTTATGTGCTCATATCAGCTCTAGGACCCCTGACTTTTCCTTCTTTGATCATGTCCTAACAGTCCACAAAAATTCACTCAAGGAATAAATTATATTTTAGAAGAACTGGGATTTCTGTGTGTGTGTTTAAATCATTATCTCAATCTTCACTGTTCTTTTAAAAAGGTCAAATATTCTAATATGTTTTGATATATGAATGTTGGGTTCATACTCAGTCCATGTAGAGCCAATTATGTTCTTGGAATTCCTCCCTGGGAACTGGCTATCTCTGAATGCCAAGGGACGCACTCCCAGGGGTTTCTCTATGGCCAGAAGCCTCCTCTTGTTCTTAGATGTATCTGAAAATTTATTATAAAACAGAACAGTTCTTTTAAGAGTCTCAATAATTGTGAGAAATATGCCTACTCATCTTTGTCTTCACTTCAAACATTGCAACCTTACCAGAAATCCCCAATTGTCTATCCAAGATATAAAATAACATATTGTGAGTATTTGTGGTTATTAATTTTTCATCTCATTGTTTTTTGTTCCAACTTGAATAGCTGATTTCACTTACTTCTTTTACTGTTAATTGATTTATACAGAAACACTGTAAATGAAATTAAATGGAAAATATAGATAGGGAAAATAAATATACATATGATCTAAGTTTTTATTCATTCTATTGAAATACTCAACCCCAGTATTTTAGTAGAATTAATATTTATTCTGAAAAACTAGTTGGGAGCAGAAAACAGCCTTGTTCCTTGCTGACGTTAAAAACTGTGTTC
Source organism: Tenrec ecaudatus (assembly GCF_050624435.1). Classification (NCBI taxonomy): domain Eukaryota; kingdom Metazoa; phylum Chordata; class Mammalia; order Afrosoricida; family Tenrecidae; genus Tenrec; species Tenrec ecaudatus. The sequence goes on from NC_134531.1 coordinate 198,744,872, forward strand.
AGGTGCAGAAATAGTCGGCGTACAGCCCACAAATTCAGATTCTAGTATGATAATTTAAATTTAAATATTATATTAAAGATATAATTTAAATTGTATTAGTCTAAATTTAAAATTTATATTAATATAACATTCATATTATATATGAATTAATATTATATTTGTTTTACCAACATTTTGGTTTTTATTAATATTTAGCTAAGGATTTGGAAACATTTTTCATTTGCTAAAAATTCAATTTTATATTTTCTTTGTATAGAATGACTCATTCATCACATGCCATACATGTAAAGTATATACATAGAGATCATTTTACTTAAACTATTAGTCTAGTAATTTCTGATTGCATACGATGGGATATATACACATTTGGAAATAAGTACATTTACAGAGCTCTTCTAAAGAAGATTTCCAGAATATTATCTGCATATATTCATTTCAAAATATTTTGGAAATTTGAGAAAATTATAAATGGATAATGGATATGTGGGTAAATTAAAAATCCATGAACAGAATATATTTGGCAATTTTGGGGCTTGAAAGGGTATCCTATCAATTTCCTACAAAAATTAAAAAACAACTTCGTTTTACATTTTGAGGAATGAGAGAATCATGTACTTCTCTAATCTCCTATGAAAAATTCCTCAATACCTGATAAACACAGTCCACTTGCAAATATTCAGCTGAAGAAATATTTTGTTTTCAAACTCTTCTCATACCATTCCATCATATTTTATATTGTCATGTTCATTTTAAAAACAAATAATTGCACTTAAAAAAGGAGGGTGCTTTATATTTATTTTTTTCTTTCTTATTCAAATTCAGTCAATACAGTGGATATGGTTGATTCACTGTAGCTGCAACAATGGGCAAAAGCTAGGATGTGAGGAAGACACAGGACCAGGCAACATTTCATTTTGTTGTGCTTTGGGTCTCTATGGATTACAGCCAACCAGATGGTACTTAACAACAACAGTGGATACAGTGTCACACTGGATTGTGATCCAAAAGGTCACAGTTCAAAACCACCAGACCCTTTGTTGAAGAAAGGTGGGGCTTTCAATTCCCATAGAGAGTTAGAGCCTCAGTAACCCACAGCAGCAGCTCCACACTCAGTGACTGGTCGCTAAGACTGGCATTGACTCAGCGGCTGTGAAGTTAAGTTATTTTTTGGTAAATTTATAAAGTGGAGTAAATGTGGAGGGCAAAAAAGAAGCACATGGTCAATCCTTTTGTCAGTCACCTGTTATTTCTATTGACGTTTCTTCAACATAGCAACCATTTTGAGAATTTCCTCTATTTGTAATAATTTAAAAATAGTAACATGATAATTAAAAATATATATAGAGATAAAGGTACTAAGGTTTTCAAATAGTTCTGTGACTCCATAGTAAATAAATGACATTCAGAATACAAAACATATATTTCCTTGTGATTCATGATATTCAACTCAACAAGGGAGTTATATGAAATTCGTGCTGGAAACCTAAAAATTATTTGTATTTATGAGGATTTTCACTATATGTTCAAAATATTAAAGCACTTCTTTAATATGGAAGTGTAAGTCTATCATTGACTTTAATGGAAGTAATGCTAAGCAATTATTGTTAATATTTAAATCATCAAGAAAATTCAACTGAAATAAATGAGCTACCTTTGATTATTCAGTAGTCATATTCAACCAAAAAGATTTTATAATGCTACCAATAAACTCGCAAACAGCAGGATTATATAAAACAACAGTAAGAACACAAGCAATTTAGTGAACGATTGAAAGGGATCTCAATTAAGTTTTCAAATATATTCAGGATTTAGGAGTAAAACCAGTATTCTATAAAAAAATACAGGGAATACTGGTGGTATAGGGGCTGTTTACTGGGGTGCTAAGCACAAAAAGCAAAATTGAAAACCAACAGAATCTTCACAGGAGAAAGATGAGCCATCAGTTCCCTTAAAGACGAACAGGCCCAAATGGAAAGGAACACTTCGCCCACCGACAGGGTCACTGTGGGGTTGAAAGAAAATCGATGGCAGTGATACTTTCACAAACAAAATAGAGTATTATACCAAATTCATCTTTTATTAAAAATCATTTTATTGGGGGCTCATACAACTCTTCTCACAATCCATACATACACCAACTTTATAAAGCACATTAGTACATTCGACTTAGTCAGCTTTAAGTACAATAAAACAAACATTAATTACCACAAATAATATTTAGATTCTTACATTTCAAGCAAGTATAGAAATATGTATTAGTTGTATTTTATAGAACTAGGGGAGATGAATTGTGGTGAACTATATGAATATATGAATTGAGAAAACATTTAATCAAAGTATATCAATCACATTTTTAGGTGAGGTGATTATTTCTAATATATTTAAGTTCTAAACATGGCAAGACATATCTAAGGTGAAAACATGCCTAGAGTTATAAAATTTAAATTGTAAAATGGAAATAAAATATAAAATGTAAGTATAATTCCTTTTCAATAACATCCCTAAGAGAATGTGTTCTAAGTCAGCAATTGGTAGGCAATCACGGGAACGACCTTCAAGGTTTGGATCACTGTGATATAAAAGTGGACCCGAAATGGGTTTTTGCGGCCCCTGCAGTCCTTGGACAACGCAATGGATGAAAAACAGATGAAAAGTCACCTGGGAACTAAGTTATCCTGGTGGGAAACTGAAAAGCTGCTACAATCCAAAATCCTGGTAGAGAAAAAGCACCAACTAATACAACCTATCCTTTGAGCTGACACACCTATCACGTACACGTGCTCTTACACATACATCTTCATAGATTAATATGCTCATTTTTTCATAGTACAGTTATTTCATTTCAACGTGTGTATAACATTTTCTAAATTGCATAATTACAATGGCAATTATATTTTGGAATGTGTCAATAATTTAATCTATGCATAAGAGTCTAAATAAATAAATCCCGGTGTAATATTAATTTCACTTGATTAATTATGGTATCTAGTTTAAATAAGAATTAAAATTGCCCTGTAAAGTGTAATAAGATATTTCAAATCAGATACCTAAATAAAACCATAATTTATCAGCTGTTAATATGAACAAATATATATTGATAGAAGAAAGTGACTACCAGAGGGAAAATTCTTCAGGGAATTTTCTAACTGAAATAAAATAATTAGTGGTAAAATGGAGATAAAATGGTATTTTTTTCTCAGCAAGAAGAAAATGATCTCAAACTACTCTTAAAATATTTAGTTACTTTAATTAAACTATAACCTATTTATTATGGATTGTTTTTGTCACCAACTAATATTTACTAATTGTGTTTAAATAATAAAATATATACATTGAAATTACCTATATTAATGCAATAAATTTTCTGGGCAAACTTTTGATATTTGACTCCCAGTATTATATAACTATCAGTGATAAAAATGAAGACCAACATGAACATACTTATTTTGATGCCACTCAGAAATAATTTACAACAGGAAAAATACTAAAGGAATATGTGTTAATAATATGGTGTTTTATACTAAGAAATTCCAGATGTGGGAAATATAGTAGTTAAATGGAGATCAATGCGTATATTTATTATATTGCTTTTCTCCTCTGATTCTTCTTCTTCTACTTTTTTTTAAGGTATTTTTACATGTGTCTCACCAAGTCCTTAGCTTATGTTAACATGCCTAATTCAACAAAAGTGACTGAATTTCTCCTTACAAGATTTTCTGATGTGTGGGAGTTCAGAGTCTTGCACACAATGTTACTTTTACTAATGTACTTGGCTACTCTCACAGGAAATCTTCTCATTGTCACAGTAATCATTGTTGACCAAAGACTTCATACTCCCATGTATTACTTTATCCTGAATCTGTCTGTCTGGGACATGTGCTACATTTCTGTGACTGTACCCAAGGCGTGTGTCATCTTCCTGCTAAACAACAGGGTCATTTCCGTGGCTGGATGTGCAGCTCAGATTTTCCTCGTGGTGTTATGTGCTTATGCAGAGTTGCTGCTGCTCACCATCATGGCCCGTGACCGCTACGTGGCCATCTGCCAGCCCCTCCACTACCATGTGATCATGACCCCTCGTGTCTGTGTCCAAATGACGCTGGCCTCTGTGCTCAGTGGTCTGGTCTATGCAGGTGTTCACACTGGGAACACATTCCATTTGTCCTTCTGTCATTCTAATGTGGTTCATCAGTTTTTTTGTGATATCCCCTCTCTACTGAAGCTCTCCTGCTCTGACACCTTAACAAATGAAATTGTAAATTTAGTCTCTTCCATGATAGTGGGTGGTGGCTGCTTTTCCTTCATCACCATGTCTTATATTCACATATTTTCTACTGTGCTCAAGTTTCCAACCAGAAGAGAACGAAGAAAGGCATTTTCCACCTGTATCCCACACATCCTCATTGTCATAGTTTTCCTCGGCTCTGCTGTTACTGTGTATCTGAAGCCAACCTCCAACTCTCCTCCTCTGATCCAGGACATGGTCATTTCTGTGTTCTATTCTATAGTGCCTCCTTTCTTGAATCCCATCATCTATACTCTTAGAAACAAGCAGATAAAGGAGGCTTTAAGACGAGTTATGAGAAGAACACTCACTTCTTTCAGGTAAGTATTATTTCAATGCATTTCTATTATGATTGTAAGAGTTAAACATCTTTCAAGGATAGTGGTCTGTTCATTTGGTAACTTTGGGGAACCTGGATTGGATTGTAGCTAACAAAGCTTGCATTTATGTGCTAGCAATGAAATAATATCACACAATTGATTTTGTTTCCCTTCAAAAATACACATTTCTTGATTCCCATGTCTTCACTGCTACACATTTTTATCATTTTCTAAATATCTATTTCCATATATTCCCTTCTCAAGGGAGCCTTGATTGCTGAATGTGTACCTGCTAGACTGATAACCAGAAGGTCTGTGTCAATCACTCCATAAAAGGGAAAATGAACTTGTCAAACTGCTTCTACACACACCACATCCTTGGAATCCCTCTATAGGGTCACAGGGACAGAAGTAACTTGATGGCCAAGAGTTCTGCAGAATTTTGATAAGTGATATTAGCTTTGTCTGATGTCTCTGTACATTAAGACATACAATGTAGCATTTGTTACGGTTTACAGTGCCATGGAGTCAATTTTGACTGCAGTTTCTTTTGAAGAAGTAGAACCACCTCATCGTGTTTCATATGTGTTAAATTCTCATATCTGTAAACATTACTGAAACAGAATGCTAGATCTTTATCCTGTACAGCTGCCATGTGGGTCTTAACTTGCAAAATGTTTGCTTGTTTTTATCAGTTAAAGTTTTAATTGTTTGAACCACAATATTTCCTAATCTTATATTTATAGTAATACTAAAAATGTACATAATGGCATTTAAAATCTGATCATATGATAAGATATAATTCCTTTTCATAAAGGAAAGGGAAGCATTCTGTTTTTAATAGAAATTAACTGTACCTTCTTATTTTCTCCATAGGTTTCACAAGATAAATTAAAAATATAAAGGATCTTATTGAATACCTTGTTGTATGTGAGGTCAAATGCCATCAAGTTGGCTTCAAGCCATAGCGACCTGTGCACAACAGAATGAACCACCACACAGTCCTGTGCCGTCCTGACAATAATTCCTCGGCCGGATCCCATTGCCGCAGCCACTGTGTCAATCCATCACCTTGAGGGTCTTCCTCTATTTGCCACCCTTCCTCCTTACCAAACATGATGACCTTCTCGAGGGATGGAGCTCTCCTGAAAATATGCCCAAAGTATGTAAGATGAAGTCTTGCCATCCTTGTCTCTAAGTGGCATGCTGAGTTACTTCTTCTGATACGCATCAGTTTGCATTTTGGCAGTGCAAGGGAGATCATAGAAGAATCGATGCATTTGGGTTGTGGTGCTGGAGAAGGATGTTGACACTACTGTGAACTGCTAAGGAACAAACACATCTGCCCTTACTCATGGAAACCTTATATATATCAGAAGGAAACACTGCCTGTCCACTCCTGTGTTCATAATAATTACTATGTGTGAGCCTATTGTTGCAGTCATTGTGTCAATCCATTATTTTTAGGGTCTTCTCTGCATTTTTCTTCTAGAAATCTACATCATATTCAATATTCTTTGCCAACACCATAAAAAATGTAATAATTCTTATTTGGTCGTCCTTATGCCTTGTACAGTTTTCATGTTCACACTGAAAATTATTACAATTAATGGTTTAATATTATTCTTAGCAGTGAATTTAACTTTCTCCGTCAAGAAAATGAAATTAAAGTACATTTTCCTGTCTTTTTGCTGTGCGTGTTTCTTTAATATCTCCTTTATAATAATGATTCTGATGCACATTCTGGAAATTCAACAAAGGGAAAATAATGTAAATGTATTTTGTATACTTAGATATGGAGTTTGCTCATGTAAGGTAATAAATTATTCATTTTTTTAAATCTATAATTTTATAGTGGGCTCTTACAATTCTTATAACTATCCATACATCAATGTGTCAAGCACATTTGTACAAATGTTACACCATCATTTAAAAAACATTTTGTTTCTACTCAAGCCCTTGGTATCAGCTCTTTTTTCCCCTCACTCCCACATCCTCCCCCACTTGTGAACCCTGGATAAATGATAAATTTATATTATTGTCATATCTTACACCATCTGCAGTGTGCCTTTCTGTTCTCATCCCCATGGGGGTGGGCAGTTTTACATTGATCATTGTGACGTATTCTCTCTTTGTCCCCCTATTTCCCTCATCTTCCACCTACCCTCATTGTAATCACTATTACCATTACTGTTCCTGTTGTGGTTATATGTCTTGGATTCAATGTGTCAAGAGCTCTTACCTATACCAGTGTACACGCTCTGGTGTAGCTGGATTTGTAAGGTAGAACTAAGGTCATGATAGTGGTGGATGGCTGGGAACACTAATTAACTAGAGGAATATTGTGTGTTTCATCAATGCTATACTGAACCCTGACTGACTTGTCTCTTCCATGTGGCCCTTTTGTGAGGAGATTCACAATTATCTACAGATGGGCTTTGGGTCTGCACTCCAACGCCGCTCTTTCACATCAATGATTGTTTTTATTGGGTCTTCTGATGCCTGAAACCTGATTCTGTACACACGTTGTGATCACATCTATGTGGGCTTTGTTGCTTCCCTGCTTGAAGGCCACATGTTAATGTCAAGCTTTAAAACCGCAAATGTTATAACTTCTAATAGTTTGGACCATCAGTTTTTTTCACCACATTTGCTTATGCACCCATTTTCTCTTGAGCAAAGTGTTCTTATATTGAAGGAGGACTTCCGTTGAGTCCCATTGTCCATTTGCTACCTTAATAGTTAACATATAAGTATATGTACATAGACGTATATTCCTATTGTTACATATTAACATATTTACATAAATCCATGCCTATGTTTATATCTCTATAAATAATTTTCCATTCTAGTTATTTCTTCCGTTTTCTTTTACTTTCCTCTTGTCCCACTATCATGTTCAAACTTCATTTGACGTTCAGTATTTCCTCTTGGCTACATTGCGCTTGATCGAACCCCACTAGGTATGCTACGCCCTCCTCTCTATCAATTTTAAATCACTTGTTCTCTTCTCCCTGGGCTTGTTGGCTTTCCCCATGTTTCCCCCCACATACCCCTCACCTATGTTGCCCTGGAATCATCGGTCCCATTGTTTTGTCCTCCAGATTGTTTATCCCGCCTATTTTACATAGATAGACATGAAAAAAAAAAAACCCTGTACATAGTTCCATGTCTATCTTCTGCCCCTTAGAAATGTTTTCTGGCCGAGTGTGATGAGGTGCCAAGCCCTGCCCCATCTATTTTCAGGATTCCTCAGGCACTTTGTTGCTTTGTTCCCCATCGTGCTCTGTTTTGCTCCCTTCTTTTTTCATCCCCGTGTGGGGAGGTCAGATTGGCACAGTTCCCGCACTGTGACTCCACTGCTGCCCCCATAGTGTCATGGGTTGATGAGGGAACATCGCGTCTCCTAGTGATGTTGGCTCCATGGAGGACGCACTATCCTTATATGATTAACCTTTGAGCTTTATTACTGATATTATCTGGTGAATGGGAAAATTGTTGAGCATATTTGATCAATAATTTCTAAATTATATCCATATTATGTCTTGATTTTAATTTTGACAATCCATTTTCTTTTTTAAATTTAGAATTAATTGTAATGGTAGCCAACAAGGAGAGCACTCAGAAGTGCGGGGAATATGTACAAGACAAGGAATGTCAGTTGGCATGATCAGAGGCACAGCTTCTGACATGGGAAGAGAGGGGGTGGAAATAAAAGGATCAGGAATGGAGCAGGGGTTCTGGTGCAGAAGGGAGAAAGGGGTAGCCACTATATTTTATTACCCCACCCTCAGGAAACACCACCAGACTCAGGATAGTCCTACTTACACCAACTCCCTGAAGAATCTGCTTCTGGACCTAGGAGCTCAGTCATGAATTCTCTATGTATTTCTTCTTCCACTGACAGCTTCTCAAATAGAAGAGATGCTCACGACATGACTTCAAACAATTACAATTATGAATGTACAATCTTTGCCTTCCCTATTGCTTCTCTTTCACAATTCTTGGTAGAATCAGGATCTTTGATTCCTCTCTTCTTCCTCTTCCTGAGTTAAGAGAAAGAGACAGAGAGAGAGAGAGAGAGAGAGAGAGAGAGAGAGAGAGAGAGAGAGAGAGAACAATTACCAAAAGAAGGGCACCTGACAATACAAAAGGAAAGACCTAGCAAAAGCACAAGAAGAAGTATAGAAAAACAAAGCCTCTCATGTTCCTGGGAGGTGAGGGCAGGGATTATAGAGAGCAGAGGTGGAGAGGGGAATGGCATCTCCTGTTCTCTGCCACCTTTGCCCACTGTCCTTGAGACTTCAATACAACACAGGGGATAAGGTTTTGACTTCAAGATCAATAAGAACAATGAAAGAAACAGGAGAACAATGATTAAAACCTAGTTAATTCCTCTAAGATAACATATGTTCTACTGCCTTTACTTCTGGAAGCACCTTAGTTAGTGGGGAAGGATAGAGAAATTCATAGAGAGAGGTGGCACTAAGCAGAGATTACTAGGGGATATTCCTACAGTTGCTTCTCCTGCCAATTTGGATCTTAACAGGCATGGGAGGGCAGTCCTTTCCAGCTCAGATGCACCCTGAGGTTCCTGAGGGTAAGTGCACAGCTATGGAGGGGCTGTCTCTAGAGAACAGGTCTCACCTGGACCTTTGTTGCGCAGCTCACAGACATGGTGAGAATCCTGGTTATGAACCTTCTCCTGGACTGAAATATAAGCTGAGCTCTGCGTCTTGTCACCCCTGTGACATGGCACCTTCCCCTCTTGTCTTACTGTTTGTCCCTGGAGCCAATCCTTCCTGGTTAGCACAGCCTCGCCACTCTCCTGTTTGAATGGGCTTTCTGCCTAGTGCCCTTTTCTGAATTGACTGTTGACATGATCTGGCCTGATTGTACAAGGGACAGAGATTAAGGCAGAGGCCACAAGAGGGATTGGGCACCACAAAGGTCCCAGTTTAGCCTCTGCCAAAGGTTCCCTTCATTTTCTCCAAAAGCAAGACACTTGGAGTCCGCTTGAGACATTATTTTCACTGTTTAAAATCAGTACTTCCTTTTGATATTATTGATAAGATAAGGAGCTTGTGTAATAGTAATCTGATGAAATATAATACTTTAAAACTAGAATGGCATTTGAAAATGTTTGTAAAATATAGCATTCACCATAAAAATGCAGCCCTTTATATGGAAATCCATTTAAATACAATAAGCAATACAATTATTTATATTTATTATCTTAAATATGGATTATATACCTGGTAACATGAAAAAATATTACATAAAATAAGGACTTTAAAATAAGTTTAAAGCGAAGTTTCCTTAGACCAGTGATCATGGAAATGGCACAGGACATGACAGCATTTGTGTCCGTTATGTAACGTGCTGCATCCGTCTGAACTGACATAATGGCAGCTGCAGTAACAGCAGCAGTAGAAGCAGCAAAAATCACCCTCTGTTATGCTGATCCACAAATGGGACAACTTTTTGCACAACCTTAATTTGGAAATCAATTTTCCAATGAAGGTAGCCAAGTTCTCATGTAGAATTTTCATTCAGTTAAGATGACAAAACAATCATCTGCAAATAATAATATAGTATCACAGTACATGAAAAACCTTGTGAAGATAAAGGGAAAATTTAATAAAATTATTTCATAATTAAAGTGTTTGGGTTATGACTCATAGCAACCAATGGAACAAGGACATGAAAAATAAGCATGAGAAAATTTGGAAACATGTAAGGAGGATGGCTGAACAACATGAGCAATGCACTTCATACCATGGACTTGTACATGTGATGAAGTTAAAATGGAAAGAGTGTTTGTTACATATGCATTTACAGTGATAAGAAAATAAAGATACAGAGAAAGTGTGAGCAACGTATTTTACTAACTGGACCTATTTGAAATTTATTGTCCATCATATCATCAACTGAAAATTAGACATTCTTTTTTAACTTCCATTATACACTCGCCCAAAAGATTATATGATGAACTTTAAGTAAAATCATTACAAAATCCAAAAGACTGTAACCTTAGCAAAATTACCTTGTATCTCAGAATCTACGTAGACAGGGGAATATAAAAATATTTATTTCCTCATAACTTTGTTTCATAGAGATTATGAAATGGAATTCTCTGTGGTGAAAGAGTATCATTTTTTGGTAAAAGAAATAAAAATGAAAAGAAGTGTAGCTGTGCAGAGACTGTTTGGTGCATACATGACACCATTTAAATCCAAAGGCTTCAAGGAGCATAGCTCTTTGGCTCTCTGTAAAATTGATGTATCACATGTAAAGACATACAAAGTAATTCTTAGACTCAAAGTTGAAAGTTATATTTCTTTCTGTGCTGCCAAAGGAAAGAAATGATAGTGGAACAAATTAAGTTGAAGGATTTATTCCATCAAAATTTAAAAAAATAAATTCAGAATGATTATATCCTTGACATGAACAGACTGGTTATCCATATGAATTACTTTCATAATCTCTGTTAAAAATCTTTGTATTTTTCCATATTAATCTAATAATTTTGTGATTCCAGTGTGTTTTAATATTAATGTTTGAGTATTGTTTAATTGTATTTTTTATTTCATACTACTTGAGTTTGTTTATAATTAGCATGCCATTTTGGAGACAGCATAAAGAGCAGTCTTAGACTAATGGTTCTTGGTATGAGGTGCCACCAAGGTGATTCCATCCCATAGTGATCCTGAGAACAGCAAAGGAAACAGCACCAGTCCTGTGCCATCTTCACAGCTGGTCTTAGGTCGGAGCTCATTGTTGCAGCCACTGTGTCAATTCATCTGGCCTAGGGGCTTCCTCTCTCTCACTGCCCCTCTACTTTACCAAGCCTGGTGTTCTTTTCCAGGGACTGGTCTCTCTGTATGGCATATCCATAACACATTACATCAATTGTAATACTTGGCATCATGCATTTGGACATCTTGTCAAAAGACACCGGTTCCTGGAGAAAGATATCATTCTTAGTAAAGTAGAGACACATTTAAAAAAAGGATTTCTATCAACATGATGGAAAAATACAGGGTTACAATAATAGGCTCAAGTGACAAGGGCTGAGGCAGGGTTTCATTCTGCTCTGCATATTGTAGCCATGGATCAGAACTGACTCAATGACCCCAAACAACAACAACAACTCAGGGTTACTGTGAGCAATTAACTCAATGACAGCGAGTTTTATTAATTTGGTTAGATGCTAAATGTATTTTAAAAATAATTAACCTAACAACACCAACAAAATGGAATTCACTGTCTGTCTGTAAATTTCCGTATAGTTCTGGCTTGTGTGCTACTGGAAATTTTGCCACTGGTTTTCAAATGTCAGTACTAGAGAATCACCCATGGTGGAGAGGTTTCAGTGGGGCTTCTATAATTAAACCAATTATGAAGAAAATCATACTGATCAGTTTAGGATAATTAATTAATTAAAATGTCATATATCAAATCAAATATTATTGGATATTATTTTGGACACATCATCAAAAGAAATTAATCACCTATTAGAGGAGAACTTCATATTGGTGGTGCAGAGGCTCACTGAGGAGAATTGAGAACCCCTTTGAGATGGATTGGTACTTGCCACTCAGTGTGAGGATAATATAGTAACAGGCAACATTTGGGTCAAATCTGGGTCCTCTACTGCCTATATTTCACTCAAGCACTGAAGAGTGAAAATGTCTACATCAATTGTGCATAGTACTCCAGTCGTTCTACCTCAGACAATCAAAATTGTAACCCAACCAATAAATTAATTGTTTGCATCATGAAATATATGGAATGCAATATATGCAATCAACATTTTGTTCAATTTGGTAAATGATGGCTTATCAATATTTACCTCATGCTATTCATCTTAAAAGCTCACATATATATATTTATGAATTTTGCTTAATGTGAAGTAGTTCTCTACATTGAAAATCAACTTTTATTTTGGTGCGAAAACCTTAAAAATATTTTCCCAAAATTGCTTTTTTCTGAATGTGTGGTAATGGAATGCTCTCACTTAATGTTATGAGCTTATTAATTAAGCTTTTGATCTTCAGAATTTTTCTAGTTGTCTCTATGGGATAACTTAATAACGTGTAGCAAATATCATAGAAAATTATGAGCCACATACTATGTAATTTTTTTAGTGGAAGTGGACTTTTCTTATACAACAGGAAAGGTAATATTCATCATTATTTTTATTTGTACAAATTTATTCAATAAATGAAGTGACAAAAGAAATCTGTGAAAAGTGATCACCTTCTATAGAAGGAAAATTCAACTGTTTTTCCATAAAATGATGGCTTCTGCCTTAAAAATACTCTGTGAAACCCTGAAATTGCAAGACAATTTCAATAAGAAAATCACTAATTCTGAAACCTGCATATAAGGAAGAGCAGGGACAAAAGATGGAAAGCGTTCCACAAAGAGGCGGTAGTAGGATAATCCTGCATGGTTTCAAATGATGGAAGTTGTTTGCCACACTATTCCAGCTGCATACTGAGCAAACAATTTAAGAAGTTGTACTGTGTGCATGAGAAAATGACATTGCAGAGGGCTTCATTAACAACCTGTGACAAATAGAAACATGTATAGCTTATTGGCAAAGAAGAGAATGTTAGCCTTTATAAATGAAGAACACAAACTGAAGACTTCATGAACAAAGGTTTGCAAGAGCACAATGCAGTGCTCCGGAATTCCCATGCTTCCTACAGGTATGCATACTTTGTTATGATGCACACAGTCAAATGTCTTTGCAATGTCGATAAAGCGCAGGAATTTATGTGGATACACACAAAAGTGGGATAATTTTATAAAATACTTTATTTTGTATAATCTACATTTTTAATTAATTAAAAATAAAAATTGTATTTATCATTTAATGAGGTAAGAATATTGAGGAGGGGAATTTTACTCTTTTTATAGATGTAAATATCAAACATTTGTTAAATGAATAATCAACTGACAGTGTACTGCCAACTAAGACAAGCATATATTTATATAATATACAGAAAATAAATTTTATATATGTGTAGACACAAATATCTGAATATTTCATTACATATCCTCAATCATAAATTGCTGATGCTAGGAAAAATGTATTGATTCAAAAATTAAAAATATATTAAAATACAATAACTGAATAATGTTCTTCTCTTTTAAACATAAAAATATGACGAGATTGTTAAAATTATGTGACCATTATTTGATCATCATGTAAACAATAGATTATGAGGCATCTGTCACTTGGCATTACATTGAATTTTATGTCTTATGTGAGCAAGTTATTTGGGTACACAAGTCGGCTCGATGATTGCAGACTTGAGATCCTTTTACACTTTGTTAAGAATGATCTAAAACTCTCACTCTGTGGTTGTGACATTTGTAACCAAAGCAGGTCCCTTACTGTTGGTTTAATCACCGTTTTTGAAATCAGGATGTAGCTGATGAGTTGTGTTGTGCCAATTGATCTAAATTCATAAATAAAAATTAAAACAGAAGTCGCTGTTAGAAAGTCCATTCTGACTTATAGGAACCCTATAGAACAGAGTAGAACTGCTCTGCTGGGTTCCAGGCTGTGCATCTTTACGGGAGGAGAAGGCCTCAGCTTTCTCCAGAGGAGTGGCTGGTGGCTTCCAAGTGCTGCCTTGTGGTTAGCAGCCCAGTGCATGCCTAGCGCACACCGGGCCCCTATAAATAAAGAAGGGCAGCAAAAAATGAGCATAGTGTTAAATTGCTATGAATCACTTCGTTTTTCTTAAAATGAATATGATAAAAATACTCTGTAATTCCCACATCCATTGTTTGCTTCCCAAATCCCCTCACCTACTCCATCACTCCCCATTCTGTATCTTATGAAACATTGCCTCAGTACTTGTCTCTATGCATCCACTCCTTCTGCCCTAGCAGGGTCTTTGCATCTGAACTGACATTCAGAACTAAGCGCCTTTTGCTCATCAGCAGCAAGTTATTAATCAGACACTGTCCACGTGGTAACAGGCACTGGAAGCTTCTCAAACATAAGCTATGGATAACACGTATGCCTACTCAAAATTCTGCATGAATGTGGATGGCAAGTGGCAAAGGGCAAAGGCAGTAATACCGTCTACTGTAGTTAGCAAGTAGCCGGCTGCTTTTCGGGTCTGCTTTTGCAGTTTTCTTTGATTTGCTTTAGGGATAAGAATGGTGATTTTTCAGAGATTTGCAGCATGTGTCCTTGAAGCGACAGTCAGAGATGAGCTGCATAGTGGGTATACAGTACTAATCAGAGGCTCTTTAAGATGACTTAAGTCTCTATCATGCTATGAATGTCTTTTGCCTCCTAGTTCTTTCCTCTATTTCTATTTACTTTCCTCTTGTCCCGCTATCATGTCCGGCCTTCATCTGAGTTTCAGTATTTCCTCTCAGTTACATTGCCCTTGATCAAGCCCTACCAGGTGTCCTATTTCCTCCTATCAACAACTTTAGATCATTGTTGTTCCCTGGTCCCTGGTTTGTTAACATCCACTTCCTTTTGCCTCTCTCCCCCCTCCCAAGTCCCCTCATAAAGGCCGATCCTCTTGCTTTCTCCTTCAGACTATGTATCCTGCCCCTTATCAAGATAGACATGCAGAGACAACAATAAGCACAAAAACAAGACAGAGGGTAAAAAATAACAGAACAAAACAAACCCACAATAACAACAACAAAAACCAACGACTAAATAAAAGCCAACAAATAGTTCCAAGTCTGTTTGTCGACCTTTAGAAGTGTTTTCCTGTCAAGTATGATGGGGAGCCATGCTCTAGCCCCAAATTCTATGTTTGCTATTTCCGGGGACTCCATTGCTTTGCTTCCCTTGCTGCTGTGTTGAATGTACCTTAGTGTTTTGCCCCAGTGTGTTGGGGTCAGATTGGGCAAAATCCCTGCACGGTGCCTCCAGTGTTGCCCCTTGTAGTGCTCATGAGTCACTGAGGAACTTCATGTCTGTGTGTTTTGGTTGGGCGGCCTTTTGGTCCTCTCTGTGCATTGTCTGCTCTGAGCAGGAATATCGATCTCGTGGCTTGGTGGGCACAGATGTGTTCCATTGTCTTTCCTTCACACTTGATTTTTCTCCCTTGTGCTCTGATCAGAAACGCTCCTCTCCCTGAGCTGTAGCTTCAGTGCTGTCCTCTGAAGTGCATTCTACAGGGGTGAGCAGGGGTGTCCACATGTTTGGGATTGGGGCGGCAGGGGGACCTCTCTATTGGTTCCCTGCTTCATGCAGGTACGTTGCATTCACATCTTGGCCCACTGGTTAAAGACTGGTCCCTCTCTCCCTCTCCTGTGATGACATAAACAACAGTCCCCCCTTGCGTGGGTTAGTGCCCAGTTCCCTGTTACCCATTTGTTCATGTCTTTCTTTTCCCCTCTTGATATTTCCCTGCCCTGGGTATCTCTGGTTTGGGTCTGGCCCTGCCATAGTACCTGAACCTCACCCTAGGCATGTATGTATGCCGTAGCTTTTCCCCTCTGTCCCTTTTACATTTTTAAGCTTACCTCACTGACCTCATGCTGTACTTGTACTTTTGTGCTTGACTTACGTGAATTAACATAACTTCGTCCAATTTTTCCCATGCGCTGATGTGCTTAATGCAGCACCACTGCTTTTTAGGGATGTTTAGTACTCCATTGTATGTATGTAACACAGTTTTTTAATCCATTCGTCCATTGATAGAAATTTGATGTATTTATATAGAATGATAGAGAAATAGATTTATATACATATATTTATATGGTAAGTATTAAGATAGCAATCAGAATTTGGGCCTCTACTCAAGTACTCCTTCAACACAAGGAGCATTTTGTTTTACTAATCAGGCATTCCATGATGCTCAGCTTCCTGACAAGATCACTGAAGACAAAGTGGATACATAAACAAATGCGGTGAAGATAGCTCATGGTGCCTGGCTAGCAAGAGATTCTGAGTGCATCAGTATTTGAAATAATGGCTATAACTTGCCTTCTAACATTTGGATCTCAGATAACAAGTCTCCAATAAACAAACTTCCAATGCATGTTACTAATTGATATTGTTACAGAAATATATTTGGATATTTTATATATTTGTTTTAAAATATTTTCACAGAAAAATTCACCTTCAAAAATTATATAGCTCTATGAGGTTTTACAAGCTACTGGCACGAACTAACCATATTCACAGTTTGGATCAACAGCAGTGTATTACCCCCAAAATTATCTTTTCATGCACATTTGTTGCCAGTCTCTTCCTTATATAAAATCTCTAGTTTTGTTGAACATACTATACTAGTTATACAATATGTCATCTTTGAGATTAGCTTCTTTCACTTAATGAAACGTAACAAGACAATCACACATGTTGCTCTGTATGGTCTTGCATTTGTTACATCATTACTGACTTATTTGACTCTTGTTTTTATACGTGACATGAAATTGTTTGTTACTAAAAGCTCCAAGTATATTTCAGTTTTGCTTACTATGTCTCATCTTTTATAAGCCATTAAAACCACTATATGTCTTTGAGGGATTAGGGAAAAATATGCAGGGATTATTATTATTTTGGTTTTTTTAAGAACATAGCATATACATATTTAAACAGCTTATATCAAAACATAGAATCTACAACAATGTTCTATCAAATCCTTGATTTATGTGAGTTTTTTAGTTTGTTTGATTTTTAGCTTATTACTTCTTAATTCCATAAATACAGAGCGATCACTTCATGAGATAGATGTTGGGGGCGATCAGCTTTGTAAAAGCAATACCATAAAAACAATACAGCTTCATTGATAATTTGAAAATGTGTACCTGAAATTAAAAACATGCCTACAACAATCTAATTAGATATAAGCACTCTGGATTGAAATATTATGGTGTGATTAAAAGCCCACTCAATACAAAACTTGACGATATATATTACCACAAAATTTTGGCATTTTCCAAAATATGTAATACAGATTTAAACTATGTCGAGTGACCTTAAATTTTGGGAAAGTTTTAGATTTAGTAAAACACTGAGTAAATAGTTTCCCTTTCAACCCTTTGCCCTTGAGTAGCTTCCTCTGTTATTAACAACTTGCCATTACTGTGTAACATTTGTTATAATTGGTGAAACAATATTGACAGTTTTTTATTAACTAAAGTCACTCAGAAATCATGGTTGAATACTTGTTAAATCTAGGGATTTTGAAAGTACATGAGGTCATGTATCCACCATTACAACATCCACATTACAAAAGAGAGTATTTTCATTGCACTAAAACATTTCCTACAGTACCTATTCACCACTTCTCTTTTCTTTCTGAGTGCGTGGGAAATCATTGTGTTTCCATTTTTTCTACTCTTTCTTTTAACCAGATTGTCCTGCAGTCAGGGTCATACAACATGCAGCCTTTCAAGCTGGTTTCTTTCACTGAGCAATAGGCAATTCAGTTTGTTGTGCTTTTGTTTGTGAATTCAAAATCCATTCTTCATTATTACTAAATAATTTTGCATTCCATATATATATATATATATATATATATATATATATATATATATATATATATATACCTAATTTTGTTCAACTGTTGATCTCTTGAAAAAAATCACAATTACTTCTAATTTGGAGCAAACCTGAATAAAGTTATGAAGTAAAAATGTACTTGATTACAATGAAAAAATGAATAAAGTTTAAATAAATATCTGTTGAAAGTTTTTTATGCATTTACTTGTTCTTACATCCATTGATTAAATAGCTGGATCTATGATTGCTTTCTAGCGTGTAGGATAAAATATATTTAGCTTTATACCATCAAATGTTTTACAAACACAATGAATGAATTATTCATTTCCTCCAAAAATGAAAGACAGCTTCAGGTGCTCTGTCTCCTTAACATCTTGGTGTTGCCAGTGATTTTCCGTTTACTCATTATGTTAGTTAGATAGATTGTCTCAATGTTGTCTTCATTTCCAATATCCTAATAATAGTAGCTATTGAGAATCTTTTTGTGCACATATATACACTCTGTATATCTTCTTAAGTGCCTATTCTGATATACTGCTAATTTTAAGCTGATTTGCTTTTTATACTGTGAGAGTTTTAAGTTTTTATATATTTTAAGTATAAAGCACCTGTACCATACCTTGTATTTTGCAATTGATTTCTCCCAGTATGGATGATATTCATTATGTAATAAGACCAAAGCCCTCACAGCTGGAACAATAAAAACAGGATCATGATAAGAGGAGAAAATGTTGAAGTTGGCAAAAAATGTTTTCTTACGTGGATGCACAATCAATGCACATGGAAGCAGCAATCAGATATAAAGTGGTTTCCATTGCCTAAAGCCGCTGCACCAGACCTCAGTCGAGTGTTGAAAACAGCGATGATCTTTTGAGCACTCAGGTGCACCCGACCCAAGCCCTGGTATTTTCCAGTGACTCGGTTGCATGTGAAAGGAGGATAGTGAATAAAGAAGACTCGAAAAAGAATCCATGTATTTGAATTGCGGTGCTGGAGATTATGGAAAGTACATGAATTGCTAAAGGGACAAACATCTTTACTGGAAGAAGTAATGCCAGAATTCTCATTACAGACAACAGCTGTGTAATCATAATAGCAATAGGACCCTAGACTTTTCCTTCCCTGACCATGTACTTACAATCCACGAAAATTCACTCTAAGAATAAATGAACCAATATCCTAATAACAGTAGCTATGGAGCATCATTTTATGCACTTATATACCCTGAGAACTTAGATTTATTAGAAGAATTGAGATTTTTGTGCATGTTTAAATCATTGTCTCAATCTTCATCATTATTAAAGGTCAGATATATTAATATGTCTTGATACATAATGGTTGGATTCATACTTAGGTTCCTGTTCCCTGTCCATGAAAAGCCAATTACCTTCTGAAATCCCTCCCTGGGAACTGGCTATTTTTGAATGCCAAGGGATGCACTCCCAGGGGTTTCTCTAGTGCCATCAGCATCCTCACGGTCTTGGATGCATCTGAAAAACAAACGCACTGGTTATAAAACAGAAGGATTCCTGTCAGAATCCCTGTCATTTGGAGAAATATGCTTGGTCATTTTTGTCTTCACGTAAAAGACTGCAGCATTACCTGAAATCCTGGATTACCTGTCCAACACATAAAATAACATATTGTGAGTATTTGTTGTTATTGGTTAATTTTTCTCACCTTCCTCATTGTTATTACTTAAGTAGCTGATTTCATTTACTTTTTGTACAGTTGACTGTTTTATACAGACACTCTGTAACTGAGATTAAAATGGAAAACATAAGAAATATACTCACATGCATGCACTAAGTTTTTATTAGATCTACCTTAAAACAACTCCAGTTATTATAGTAGAATTCATACTTTTGTATAAAAACTCAAAGGAGTGGGAAATAGCCTTTTACCTTGCTGATGCTAGAAACAGGCAGGTGCAGAAATAGTCTGTGTACAGCCTGCATCTTCAGTGCTTAGCTGGATAGTTTAAATTTATATTGCATATTTATTCAAATATATTTTCTTTCACCAAAATTACTTGCTATTGCTGATATTTACTAATGATATTTTAAGATATTTTTATTTGCTAAGCATTCAATTTTATATTTTCTTTGTCCAGAGTGACTCAATGATAATCTGACATGCATGTAAATTTTATAGACACAGTTTCTTTTACTTAAGCTATAATTTTTGTACTCTCTAATATGATATTATTGGATATATAAAAGTATTTGTTCGTAATTATAATTACAGAGATGTTATTAAGACTGCTTCCAGCGGGAGAGTGGCAGTGGGGTCGGGTTTGTGTGTGTGTCTCGTGCAAGGCGTGTGTGGCCCGAATGTGTGCGTGTGTCTGTGTGAGTGGGCGCGTGTGGGGAGTGTCAGATGAGTGTGTAAGCCCGCCCCCGCACCTCTTTCCCCACCTACACCTTGATCTTATTTGATCGGTCCAGACCCCAGCCCCGCCTGGCCCACCCGAAATGAAATGATCCCCTCCTGCAACGCCCTCAGGGGCACTGTGCAGCAAAGCCTATTGGGCGGTGGCAACGCTGTGGTCCATGAGGTCCCGGAGCTGGTCCGACGCGCCCAGCACTCAGAAATGATTAATTGATCAGATAGACGAGGTTGGGCTTGTCCTGGGCCGCTGATTATCGAGGCGATTCTGATCTGAAAAAAAAAAAATTTTAAGACTGCTTCCAGCCCATTATCTGCATATAATTAATCACAATATTTTGGAAATTTGAGGAAATTATAAATAGATTATAATTTATTACATTTAAGTAACTGAAAAATATATCAGTGAACACACTATATCTTACATTTGGGGACTTGAAAGAGTATTCTTTCTGTTGTTCTAGAAAAGTCAACGAATAGTTTGATTTTATATTTGAAGGGATGAGGAAATCATGTAATTTGCTAACCTCCAAGGAAAAATTCTCTAATACCTGATACATACCAACTACCTACAAATAGGCAACTAAAAAAAATTTTAAGCCTTTCAAACTCTACTCATACCATTTCAGGATGTTTCATATTGTCATGTTTATTTTAAAAACAAATGATTACACTAGAAAAAAAGAGATTGCTTTGCTTAATTTACCTTTGGTTTACTTATTAGCATTCAGTCCATACTATTGATATGCTTCACTGTCGCTGCAACAGTGTGTGAAAACTAGGATGTGAGGATGGCGCGGGACCAGGCAATATTAGTTCTGTTGTGCTTAGGGTCCCTGTGGATCACAGCCAATTAAAGTGCACTTAACAACAACAATGGATATGGGTACTCATTGCATTGTGACCCAGAAGGTCAGCAGTGAGAAACCACCAGACGTTCCATGGAAGGAGAGTTACTATCTCAACAGTCACAGAAAAATTCAACACTGCCCTGCAGGGTCTTTAAGAGTGGGCATTGACGCCATGGCCTTGAATTTGAGGGGGGTTTATAGTGTACAGATATAGAGTGAAATAAATGTTTAGTGCAAGAAGATGCATATGATCAATCCTTTACTTCACCATGGCAACATTTCGAGTTCCCTATATTTGATATATTTTACAAATAAAACCTTAAAATGTATGGTTAAATGTTTATAAATAATGGTACTATGGTTTTCAAATATTTATGTGACTACATAGTAAATAAATGACAGAATACAAAACATATGTTTCCCTGAGGGTCATGAAATTCAACTCAACTAGGGAGCCATATAAAATTCATGCTGGAAACCTAAAATTTCTTGATGTTTATGAAAGTTTTTAACTATATGTTCAAAATATTAAAGCTTGTTTCATTTCTATAATATGGTAGTTTAAGTCTCTCATTGACTTTAGTGGGAGTAATGTTAACCAGTTATTAGTAATGACTACTTATGGAGCAAAATTGACATAAATGTGGTACCAAATTATTTTTTAGTTATCATATTCAAACAAATTGATTTTACAGTCCTACTGATAAATACTGAATCAGCAGCATTATATAAAACAACAAAAATAACAATAGAAATGTAGTATAAAATTAAAAGGAACTTATTTAAGTTTTCATAACTCAACCTGGTGGGCAACAGGAGGGCTGTTACAATCCAAATTCCGTTGGAGAAAGAGCAGCATGTGATCATCTGTTCTTTGAGAAGACAACACTGACTACCACTGCGTGCTCTTCCACGCACCTCTTCATTGATTAATAGACTAATTTTTGGTCTTCTCATAGTACTGTTCTTTTATTTTAACTTGTGTATATAATTTTCTATGTTGCATAGTAACATTGAGAAATATGTGTTAGATATGTGAATAATATAAGCTACTTATGGTAGCCTAAGTAAATAAAACATGGTGTAATTATTATTCTCTTTCTTAATTATGGTATCTAGATTAAATAAGAATAAAAATTACTCTTTAAAATGTAATAAAATATTTGACAAAACAGCAGATAGAGAAAATAAAATGTCTAAATAAAACCATAACGTCTTAGCTGTTAATATGAAAAATTTATGTGGCTAATAGAAAAAGACTATCAGATAGGATAATTATTTAGGGATATTCCAAAGGAAATAAAAATTTTTTAGAAAATGGACATGGAAATGACAATACAAAATATTATTTCCTTCATAGGCAGAAAATTAAATAAAACTAATGATGAAAACTCACAAATTCTGATAAAACTGATATGGGTTGATATAGGTTGTATTTTGGTCAACATCTAATTATATACTTAAATGTGTCCCAATATTATACATACATAGAAATTATCTATAAAAAGCAATAAATCTGCTGGAAATTTTTTGATCTTTGACTCCCAATATTACAAAATAACCAGTGGTTAAAATGAAGCATAACATTTTTGCTGCAACTCAGAAATACATTATACTAGGATAATTTTATATTAAAAATTTAAACTAAAGGAACATGATTTAAAATTCTGGTATTATACAAAAAATATAGAAAATATTGGAACTATAATAGATAAATGGAAAGAAATGCAAGTACTTACTATATTTCTTTCCTCTTTGATAATCTTTTTCCCCCCTTTTTTTTTTAGCAATTGTTTACATGTCTTTCTCAAAATTTCAAAGAAATTATACTAAAATGCCTAATTCTACGAGAGTGACTGAATTTCTCCTGACAAGATTTTCTGATGTGTGGGAGTTCAGGGTTTCGCATACATTGTTATTTTTACTAATGTACTTGGCTACTCTCATAGGGAATCTTCTCATTGTTATAATAATCACAGTTGACCAAAGACTTCATACCCCCATGTATTACTTTATCCTGAATCTATCTGTCTTGGACATGTGTTACATTTCTGTGACTGTACCCAAGGCATGTGTCATCTTCCTGCTAAACAACAGGGTGATTTCCGTGGCTGGATGTGCAGCTCAGATTTTCCTCGTGGTGTTATGTGCTTATGCAGAGTTGCTGCTGCTCACCATCATGGCCTGTGACCGCTATGTAGCCATCTGCCAGCCCCTCCACTACCATGTGATCATGACCCCTCGTGTCTGTGTCCAAATGACGCTGGCCTCTGTGCTCAGTGGTCTGGTCTATGCAGGTGTGCACACTGGGAACACATTCCGTTTGTCCTTCTGTCATTCTAATGTGGTTCATCAGTTTTTCTGTGATATCCCCTCTCTGCTGAAGCTCTCGTGTTCTGACACCTTTACCAATGAAATTATAAATTTTGCCTCAGCAACAATAGTAGGTGGTGGCTGCTTTTCCTTCATCACTATGTCTTATATTCACATATTTTCTACTGTGCTCAAGTTTCCAACCAGAGCAGAACGAAGAAAGGCCTTTTCCACCTGTATCCCGCACATCCTCATTGTCATAGTTTTCATCAGCTCTGCTGCTGTGGTGAATCTGAAGCCAACCTTCAGCTCCCCTCTGATCCAGGACATGGTCATTTCTGTGTTCTATTCCATAGTTCCTCCCTTCTTGAATCCTATCATCTATAGTCTTAGAAACAAGCAAATAAAGGAGGCTCTAAGGCGAGTTATGAGAACACTCACTTTTTTCAAGACATTCCTACTTAGATTCTAAAACCTGAAAATGTTTCAAAGTTAATATTTTCTTAATTTCATATTTTGGCTTAAATTGTAATAAACAATAATCGCACACTCTTGGTTTTCTTTTTCCTTATTAACAATACACATTTCTTTACACCTATGACTCCACTGCTACTAGCTGGTATCTCTTGCAAAAAGTGTATTTCCATATATTATCTTTTAAATGTAGCATTCAAGGAGCCTGGGTTGTTGAATGTTTACCTGATAGACTAATAACCAAAAGCTCTGTGTTCTAAATTTTCAATCACCCCATAAAAGGGAAAAAACTTGGTGATCTGATTCTGTGAACATCACAGACTCGGACTCCCCCTCCAGCATCACTGAGACATAATTAACTTGATGGCCATGGATATAGACAGAAATCAATAACAGATAAGCCACATTACCTTTGTCTGACTGCACTATATCATAAATCATACAATCTAGCGTTTGTTATGGTATAGGTGCCATGGAGCCAATTTGAACTCAATCTCTTATGAAAATGGAGTACTGCCCCAGCATGTTTTCATGTGTGTAGAATTTTCATGTCTGTAATTTTATTGAAGCATCCTGCTAAATTTTTATCCTGTAGAGCTGCTGCGTGGGTTCAAACACCCAACATTGACTGCTGTGCTTGTTTGTTCAGCTGTCTGTTTGTGTTTTTAGCAATAAATAATTTAGTAATTTCCACTTAAATGAATCATAATGTTATAATTAAATTAATACTAAAAATAAGCAAAATGAAATCTAAAATCTGACCACATTTTGAGTTTACAAGGTAGGCATGCTTTTTGTAAGAAAAATGAATTGTACCTTTCTATCTTTTCCATACGTTTCAAAAGATAAATTTAAATTATAAACAATTTTATTAAAATCATTGCTGTTATGTAAGGTCAAATGGTTTCTTATTCATGTTGTCATTATTGTTCGGTGCCATCAAGTTGACTCCAGCCCATAGTGACCACAATGGAATGACCACTGCAAGCCCTGTGCCATCTTGACATTCATCCCTAGGTCTGATCCCACTGACACAGCCACTGTATCAATCCATCACATTGAGCACCTTCCTCCTTTTGCTGTCCTCCCCCTTTACCAGACATGATGACTTTCTCCAGGGACTGATGTCTCCTGACAATATGTCGAAAGTATGTAAGGTGAGGTTTCACCATCCTTGCTTCTAAGGGACCTTCTGCCTTACTGTTTCCAATATAAATCGGTTTGTCCTTTAAAAGTCTAAGGGACATAGTAGAAGAATTGCAGCATTAGAAATCCTACACCATCTTCAGAACTAGTACTCTGCTTCAGCCTATTGTTGCATTGATTGTGCAAACATGTTTTTGAGTCTTCCTGCTTATAGTTTTATTGTTACAAAATATTCAGTATTCATTGCCTGCCCCATGTTTCAAATGCACTAATTTTTTTCTGTCTTCCTTATTCCTTGTACAGATAACATATGCATGCTGAAAAGTAAAAACAGGTAATATTTAAATGATAGCATGTAACCAGTGCCAGGTTTAGAATTATATGATTTAATATAAAACTGAAAAGTTAATTAAACTTACTCTTCCAAGAAAACAAAATTAAGGTACATGTCACTCTCTCTGCATACTTCTTTATTCCTCTTTTAATAGTGATTCTGATGCATATTGTTAAATGTTACAATGGTAAAATAACAAAAAGTATTATATATAGCTTGCTCATGTAAGGGGACCAATTATTCCCACAATACCCTTTCAAATTTGTTATGGATATTATCTAGTAAATGGAAACATTTTTTACCATATTTGATCAATAATTTGTAAATCATACTTATATTATGTCTTGATTTTATGTTGGACACGCAAATAATTTTTTTTACTTTGAAATTAACTGAAATTATAACCAACAAAGAGAATAGTGGGAAATGTGGGGAATATGTAGAAGACACGGGAATATGTTGGTTGACATTACCAGTGGCACAGCTTGTGACATGGGAGGAGAGATGAAGAAGGAAAAAAGAGGCCAAGGAACAAAGCTGGTGTGCAGGGGAAGAAGAGGGAAAGGGGGGAACCACTGTATTCTTGCCTCGCACTCAGGAGAACCTTTAGACTCTGCACACTCCTGGTTAGCCTGACTCCTGGACAGTCTGCTTCTGGCCCTAGTGTGGCACATATCTCCTCACCTGTCAGACACTCAAACAGAGGAGATGCTCAGGACCTCACTGGAAACCATGACACTCATGAATGTAATGCACAATCTTTGCATTTCCTATTCATCCCATTCTCAAATCTTGTTAGGGGTAGAATCTCTGATTCTCTTCTTCCTCCTCCCACTTCCTTTGTTAGAAAAAAGGGGCAGAAAGAGAAAGAGAGAGAGAGAGAGACTACCCCAAGAGACACAGCAGACAATAGACAGGAAGGAAATAGAAATAGAACGGATGTAATTATTCGAAAAAGGGGTTCTCAAATTCCTAGGAGGTCACACATGGATTAAAGATGGCAGAGGGGAGAAGGGGGTGGCACTGCATATCCTCTGCCACCCCTGCCCACCGTACTTAAGAGGGCAATACAACTCAAGGGCAAATATGTTGGTCTGTGTCCGATGGGAAGATGAATGGAACAGGAGAACAAATCTTTAAAACCTAGTTCATCTGAGCATCAATTACATATGGAGAGTGAAGAGGCCAAAAAAATCAGAGATTTTCTCAAAATGAAACACAAAGACAGAGGGCTTGCTTTACAGACTTTAACGCCCTCTATACAGCCCCAGTGGTCAAAACGTGGTCCTGGAACAATGACAGATCCTCAGACCAATGAAGAAGAACAAAAACACCACATCATAAATAAATTCATCAGCATATAGAAAATTGATATTCCACAAGGGCCCAAAAACCATTGTGTGGGAAGTGGATGCCTTCTTTAACATGCGGGGCTACAAAGGATAGCCACATGGAGACAAAAGAAATGCGACCATGACCTCACCGCATGCACAAGATCAAGGTGGATCACAGACCTAGAAGTAAAATCCAAAACTATAAGAACCATCAACGAAAACATCAGGACAAACATAAGAACCTGGGCACGGGGAATCATATGCTAACTGCAATAGGGAAGGATACCTATGCACAACTGAACCTGATATTGGTAGGTGGCATATAATAAGGATAAAACACGGGTGTGCATCAAAAGACTCCACCAAGAGAGTAAAAAGAGAACACACAGACTGGGAGAGGATTTTGAGCAATGACACAACAGACAAAGGGCTTCATACTAAAATCTACAATACCTCCTTAGCCTGCAAAAGGAAGAAAACCGTTAACCCCTTGAGGAAGTGAACAAAATGCCTGAACAGATCTATAATTGGGAGGAGACTAGAATGGCTAATAAGCATATAAGGAAATGCTCCCTATTATTAACCATCTGAGAAATGCAAATTAAACAACCTTATGATACCACCTATCAGCCTTAAGAATAGCCCAAAGCAGAAAATCAGAGAGCAACTATTGTTGGGGGGTATGTGACAAGATATGGACTCTCCTCCACAGCTGGTAGTTGTGTAGATATGTACTGCTCTGTGGAAAGGGGTCTGGTGATATTTAAAGCAAATAGAAATTGTTTCTCCTTACAACCCAGCAATCAATATACTGGGCATCTATCTGAAAGAGGTAGATATGGAACAAGGCCAGTTGTCTGCTCTCCAATGTTTACTGTGGTGCAATGCACAATCACAAGGATTTCAAGCAGTGTAAATGCCCATCGATAGAGGAGTGCATTGGAAACTGCTGGCACATACGCACAGTGGAATACAGGACATCACTAAGAGGCTCTGATGACTCATGGAGCACGTGGTCTCCTGGGAAGAACTGAAGGTAAATAGGCTAAGTGAAACTAGCCAATCACAAAAGGACAAGTACAACATGAGTCCTTGGAAGTAAGAATAATCAACACGGTAGGCATAGAAGAAAAGCCACTCATGTCACTCTCTATGGGTTGAGGAACAGGCAATAGGGCAGGGGACACAACAAACCAAAGGAAACAATGTCATTTCAACACAAAGAAGGTGAAAGGGTGTGGGGGGTGGAGGAGATAATGGGGGGTGGGGGAAAGAGGGAGATAATGGCACTGAAGGAGCAGGGAACTAATCCACCAAAGGGGAGGTTATTGTTTATTTGTCTACAGAAATGGGATGGAGCAAGTCATAAACAGAGATGTCTACTGGGCCCCAATCAAAGCCAAGTTGAATCTCTCCCTAGAAGTATGTGCTACAGAGGACAACTCTAACCTACAGGCTGGGAGAGGAGATGGCCTGCCACGCCCACATAGAAGCAAACCAAGAAGAAAAAAGAGACAGTGAGGGACCAGGCCCCACACTGACACACCAATCCCTGAGGACAGAGTCCCTGCACGGAGCTGCTAAGACACAAAGAGCACTGTAGAGCCGACAGCAGCAGGACACAGTATGTCCCCTCGCTGGAGCATACAGCAACAGAGGGCAATACTGGGGACACAAGGCAAGGAGGGAGTCTGGTCTGACCAGCACCTCACCAGCGCCCATGACACCATCCCTTCCCCCAGTTGGGGCAAAGCAAGAGGAAACAGCAGATCAGCAAGGAGAACAAAGCAAAGACACAAAGTCCCTTAGGAGGCCCCAAAATAGACTTCAAGCTTGGAGAAAATGTTCTGAGAACCCCCCACAGCCAGTAAGGGAGAGTCATACAGACAGAAAGGTTAGACAGACAGATCTGGAATTATTTATGCGATTTTTTGGTTAGTTTTATTTTTCTCTCTTTTTCAATCTTTTCTTTTCTTTTTGTTTTGTCTCTCTTACTGTTGTTTTGCCTACCTATATTAGATAGACATGGGAAGCAAGCCTGAGGAGAAAGCAATGAGACCATCTGTTCTTCAGGGTCTTGTGGGGAAGAGGACACAGGGAAGAGCGAAGTGATCAACCAATGCCATAGACAAGGGGATAATTAGGAAATTAAGATCCACAATGAGGAGAATGTGGAAACCCTGGTGGTGTTGGAGCCACAGCAATCTAGCTGAGGGAATGACTAAGAGGAGGAAGGGTGAGCATGATGGCGGAGCAAGAGGAACCTAAAAGGAAGCAGGAGAGCTCTAGGAGGCAAAGCTCTATAGATAGATATAAACATAGGTGTGTACATATGTAAATATATTAATTCATAAAAATGAAGATGTTGGCATATGCACATATATTTAAATGACATTACATTAAGGATATGGACAGATTTGAGGCCTCTGCTCAAGCCCTTCCTTAATACAATAACCCTTTGTTCTACCAAACCTGCATTCTGTAATGCTCACCCTCCCTATAGGATTGCTAAAGGCAAAATAAGTACATAAACAAAAGTGGTGAAGACATTTTTTGGTGCCGGCTATCAAGATATAATGTCTGGAGTCTTAAAGGCTGGAAGTTAAACAAGTGGTCATTTAGCAGAGAAGCAACAGCCCACATGGAAGAAATACACCAGTCTATGCGATCATGAGGTGTGCAGGAGCAAGTAACCTGACCACCCATCAGAACACCCAGCCATCAGAACACCCAAAACAAAACAAAACCACCATAGTGTTGAGAATGAGCAGGGTCAGAGCAGAGACCCAAAACCCATCCGCAGAAATAGGAAATACCCTGACAGAAGGGTCACAAGGAAGGGATGAATCAACTAGGAAGCAGTAAATCACCAATGAAACGCAGTATTCCTCTAGTTTTTTAATGTTTCCTCACCCCAGTTATCGTGACCCTAGTCCTGCCCTGCAGTTCTGGCTAGAGGATAATCCAAATCAAAAATATGCACACTGGTACACATAACAGCTCACAACATGGATTCCCTGTCAGAAACCCCTCAGGAACAGACTTGGGAGTAGCTACACCAGGAGGGGTAGGGGAAGGGGAGGGAGAAGGGGAGGACAGGGGAACTCATGGCAATGGTGTATGCCTATTGCTACCGCCAGCTAGGGGGATGCACAACAGAAAGGTGGGTGAAGGGAGACAACCATCGCTATAAGATATTAAAATAACAATAATTTATAATCCATCAAGTGATGACAGGATGGGAAGCAAGGAGGGTGGGAAAAAAAGAGGACCTCATACCAAGCGTTCAATTAAGAACATGTATAGAAAACGATGACGGTAACCTACAAAACATTTCACTTTTATAAACTGGATAGTTTTATGACTTTTATAAATTACTTGTGTGATTTAAGCACATTTATTATTTAGATACACAGAAGTGTATTAACTTCCCCCCTCCCTACCAAATTCTCTTATAGTGCACATTAGCTGCCAGTCACTTCTTGACTCTAATCTCTAGTCATCTTTAACATATTAGTCACACAATATGTCATCTTTGAAGATTAGCTTCTTTTACTTAATAAAATATGTTTGAGAAGAAAGTCATACGTGTTGATTTGTATAGTTTGTTTCTTCTTTGTTTACTCATTTGTCTGCTGTTTGTTTGCTTGAGATAAAATTGTTACTAAGGTTCTAAATCCACTTCAATTTTCACTTTCTCTCTTCCTTTTTTTAAGCCATTAACAACATATTTGTGTTTGAGGGATATGGAGGATCTGAAGGGATTATCAATATTTTTGTTTCCTTTTAAAGAAACAGACTACATATATTTGCCCAGCCAATTTCAAGATAAAACCTACAACAATATTTTATCAAACCCTCCATATAAGTGAGGGTCTCTTTTCTTGTTTCATTTTTGGCTTATTACTTCTTATAAATGAATTCCCCAAGGTGATTGTCCAAATACAGAGTGGTCACTTGATGAGATAGAGGTTTGGGGTGATTAACTTTGTTAAAACTACAGTGCAAAATATACAGCTTCATTGACAATTGAAAGATGTACATGTGCAATTGAAAGATGTATATGTGAAACTAAAAATGAATGTCAACAACAATCTATAAAATACTAAAAGAATAAGAAAATTAGATTTTCAGCAATCTAGATGGAAATATTATGGTATGATTAAAAACCCAATCAGTAGAAAACTATACAAAATACATTAACACAAAATTTGCCATTTGCCAATAATTAGAACAGAGATTAAAATAAGTAAATTTAAATTTTAGAGTAGTTTTATATTTATTTGAAAATTTGTGAAATAGTAACAGTCTCCCATTCAACCCTTTCCACATTAACAGCTTCCTCTATTATTTACTACTTGAAATTAGTGTGGTCATTTGTAATAAATGACAAACCTTTCCTGACAAATATTTATTAACTAACATCACTCTGAAATCATGGTTCAATACTTGATAAATCTAGGAGCTTTGCAAATGCACAAAGTCATGTATCCACCATTACAGGAACTACATTACAAAAGAGAATAGTTTCATTGCACTAAAAATCCGACACCATCTATTCACACCTTCCCATCCCCTTCTGAAGTCCTGGGAACTCATTGATCTTTCATTCTTCCTTCGGTTTTATTAACCAGAATGTCCTGCAGTCAGGGTCATACAATATGTCCCTTTTAAGCAGGTTTCTTTCACTTAGCAAAAGACATGTCAGGTGATTGTGCTTGTGTTTGTGGACTCACACTCCTCCTTCATTATTACTAAATGACATTGCATTCCATACATACCTCATGTGGTTCCTCCATTGAGCTATTGGAAATTATCATGAGTGCTTCCAAATGGGAGCACAGCAGAATAACGTTAGGAAGGAAAAACGGACTTGAGGACAATGGCAAATTGACTAAAATGTAAATATGTGTGAAAATCTTTATGTAGTTATGTGTCCTTAAATCAATTGGATACATACTTGGATTTTTGATTGCATGCTACATTGTATGATAAAAGAATAATTAGCTTTATACTTTAAAATTTATACAGAAGTAAATAATTATTCCTTTCCTCCAAAAATGAATGCCAGCTTCTATTGCTCTGTATCCTTAACATCTCAGAGTTGTCAATGATATTCATTTCACTCATTATATTAGTTATATAGTTTGTCACAATGTTGTCTTCATTTGAAATTTCCTAACATGAGACAGAATCATTTTATCTACTTATATGGCTTCTGTATATTTTCTTAGGTGTCTATTCAGATGTTTTTCTCACTTTTAAATTGATTTACTTGTATTCCGAATTTTAAAAAATTATGTTTTAAGTTCAAGCACTTGTGCCATAGCTTATATTTTGAAATTGATTTCTCCCAGTAAGGATGGCAATTCATTATGCAGTAAGATCAAATCCCTCACAACTGGAACAGTAGAGAGCATGATCATGATAAATGGAGACAATGTTGAAGTTGGAAGGAATTTTTTCTAGCTTCGATCCACACTCCATGCTTATGGAAGCAGCAATCCAATCAAAAGTTGTTTTCCATTGTCTAAAGCGCTGCAGTAGACATCTGTCGAGTATTGAAAACAAGGGTGATTTTGTGAGAACTAGGGTGCACCTGACCCAGTCATGGTATTTTCCAGTGACTCATTACATGTGGAAGCGGGACAGTGAATGAAAAGATTGAAAAAGAATCAATGCATTTAAATTGTGCTGCTGGAGGAATATATTCAAAGTACATGGACTGCTAAAGGGACACACAGATCTGTACTGGAAGAAGTAATGCCAGAGTGCTCCTTACAGACAAGGATGACAAGACTTCATTTACATACTTTGGATACAGTGTCAGGATTCCAATTCCCGGGGAAAGGTGTACTGTTAGGTCAAGTAGAGGGACTGTGACCAAGAGGACGTTTCTCTAGGAGGTTCGCAGACACTGTGGCTGCAATTATAAGGGAGGTTGAGGACCAGGCAGTGCACTTTTCTCTTGTGCCTGAGGTTACTCTGGCCCAGAACCGACTTGAGGGCACCTCACAAGCACAACAATGTCATCAAATCAGCAATAGGAACCTTGGCTTCTCCTTCTGTGATTGTGTACTTTCTTTTTTAAACATTTTATTTGGGGTTCCTACGTTTCTTATCACAATCCATACATACATCAGTCGTGTAAAGCACATTGGTATATTCATTGGCCTCATCATTCTCAAAACATCTGCTGTCCACCCAAGCTCCTGGCATCAGCTCCTCATTTTCTTTTTTTTTTTAAATCATTTTATTAGGGACTAATACAACTCCGACCACAATCCATACTACATCAATTGTGTAAAGCACATTTGTGCATTCGTTACCCTCATCATTCTCAAAACATTTGCTCTGCACCCAAGCCCCTGACATCAGCTCCTCACCTTTTCTCCTCCATCCCCACTCCCCCCTCCATCATAAACCCTTGATAATTTATAAATTATTTTGTCATATCTTGCTCTGTCCCATGTCTTCCTAACCCCACTTTTCTTTTGTATGTCCCCAAGGAAGGAGGTCACATATCAATCCTTGAAATCGGTTCCCCCTTTTCAACACACCCTCCCTATGCCCTCCCAGTATCACCACTCACACCACTGGTCCTGAAGGGATCATCCTCCCTGGATTCCCTGTGTTTCCAGTTCCCATTTGTACCAGTGTATATCCTCTGGTCTAGCCAGACTTGCAAGGTAGAATTCGATCATGACAGTGGCGGGGAAGCATTTAGGGACTAGAGGAAAGTTGTATTTTTCATAGTTGCTACATCAAACCCTGTCTCATCTCCTCCTCAAGACTCTTATGTATAGGAATATCCAGTGAACTACAAATTAGCTTTGGGTCTCCACTCCACACTCCCCCACTCATTCACTATGGTAAGATTTTTTGTTCTGGTGATGCCTGATACCTGATCCTTTGACACCTTGTGATCGCACAGGCTGGTGTGCTTCTTCCATGTGAGCTTTGTTGCTTCTGAGCTACATGGCCGCTTGTTCACATTCAAACCTTTAAGACCCCAGACACTATATATTTTGATAGCCAGGCACCATCAGCTTTCTTTGCCACATTTGCTTATGCACCCACTTGTCTTCAGCAGTCATATCAGAGAGATGTGCACAAAATTATATGATTTTTTTTTTGGTCTTTGATGCCTGATACCTGATCCCTTCAGCACTCCATGGTCACACAGGCTGGTATGCTTCTTCCATGTGGGCTTTATTGCTTCTGAGCCAGATGGCTGCTTGTTTACCTTCAAGACTTTAAGACCCTAGGTGCCATAGATTTTGATAGTCAGATACCATCAGCTTTCTTTACCACATTTAGTTGTTCACCCACTTTGTCTTCCGCGGTTGTGTCGGGAAGGTGAGCATCATAGAATGCCAATTGAATAGAAGAAAATATTCTTGCATTGAGGGAGTACTTGAGTGGAGATACAATATCTCTCTGCTACCTTAATACTAACCCTATAGATATATGCACATTTCAATACACAAAGGAATTGAGATTCTTGTGTATGTTTAAATCATTATCTCAATCTTCATTTTATTTGGGGACTCATACAGCTCTTATCACAATGTATCCATCCATCCATTGTGTCAAGCACATTTGTACATATATTGCCACCATCATTTTCAAAACATTTTCTTTCTACTTGAGCCCTTGGTATTATATCATACACGTCCATCCCTACCCTCCCTCTCTCATGAACCCTTCATAATTTATCATTGTTTTTATGTCTTTCACTTACTGCTGGCACCCTTTACCCACTTTACTCCCATCCCCACGGGATGGGGTTATATGTGAATCAATGTGATCGGTTCCACTTTCCCCGCCCCTACCCCTCCCCCATTTACCTTATCCTCGTGGTATAGCTAATCTCATTATTGGTCCTGAGGGGTTTGTCTGTCCTTTGGATTCCCAGTGCTTCCAGCTCTTATATGTATCTAGCTTGATTGGTAATGTACCAGTGGGGTCATGAATCGGAGGGGAGGAGCATTAAAGAACTAAAGTTGTATGTTTCATTGGTGATAAACTGCACACTGACTAGCTTGTCTCTTACTTGTGACCCTTCTGTAAGGGAATGTCCAATTGTCAACAGATGGACTTTGATTCTCACCCTTAACTCCCCCTCATTCACATTGATATGATTTTTTTGTTCTGGGTCTTTTATGCCTGATACCTGATCCCTTCGACATCTGATGATCATACAGGCTGGTGTGCTTCATACATGTGGACTTTGTTGCCTTCTCAGCAGGTGGCCACTTGCTTAACTTCAAGCTGTTAAGACACCAGATAATGTGATATCCAGGCATGATCAGTTTTCTTCACCACGTTTGCATATGCACTCATTTTGTCTTCAGGGATCCAGTCAGGAAGGTGAGCATCACAGATAGCCGACTTATTAGAACAATGTGTTCTTGTTTTGAGAACAAAGATATATGTACAAAGATCTATATTTCATATCATTATATATAAATATAATTACATATATCCATTCCTGTATTTAGGCTTATAAATGTCCTTTGACTCCCAAGTTCTTTCCTCTAGTTCCATTTACTTTCCTCCTGTCCCACTATCATGTTCAGTCTTCAATAGGGTTTCAGTAATTCCTCTCAGCTGCATTGCCATGATCTTCATCATTAAAAAAAAAGGTCAATATATATTATTGTGTCTTGAGACATAAACGTCTCAAGAACCGGACCCGTACTTAAGCGTCCTGTTCACTGTTTATGTAGAGCCAATTATTTTTTTTTAATTCCTGCTGGGAGGTGGCTATTTTTGAATGCCAAGGGATGCACTCCCAGGGGGTTCTCTAGTGCCATCAGCCTCCTCTTGTTCTTAGATATATCTGAAAACATGCTATAAAACAGAACAATTCTTTTAAGAGTCTCAGTAATTGTGAGAAATTTTCCTACTCATATGTGTTCACTTCAAAAATTGCATCCTTACCAGAAATCCTCAATTATCTATCCAACATATAAAAAAACATCTTGTGAGTATTTGTGGTTATTAATTTAATTTTCATCTTACTGTGTTTGTTACAATTTGAATAGCTAATTTATCTTCTTACACTGTCCCTTGATTTATACAGAAACATTGTAAATGATTTAAATTGAAAATATAGATAGGGAAAATAAACACACATATGATCTAATTTTTTTATTCATTCTATTGAAATACTCAACCCCAGTATTATAGTAGAATTGATATTTATTCTGAAAAATACGTTGGGAGCAGAAACCAGCCTTGTCCCTTGCTGATGGTAAAAACTGTATTCTGGTGCAGAAATAGTCTGCGTTCAGCCCACAAACTCAGCTTTTAAGTTGATAATTTAAATTAACATTAAATATATAATTTTAAATTATATTAGTTTAAATTGAATATATTTAACTAAAATTATATTAGATATACATTTATATTTATATTCTATTTGTTTTACCAAAATTTTTGGCTTTATTAATACTTAACTATATAAAACCATTTTTCATTGCTAAGCATTCAATTTTATATTTTCTTTGTACAGAGTGACTTATTAATCACATGACATACATGTAAACTTTATATATACAGATCATTTTACTTAAACTATAATTCTAGTAATTTCTGATTGTATATTATGGGATATATACACATTTGGAAATAAGTACATTTTACAGAGTACCTCTAAAGATGATTTTCAGAATATTATCTCCATATATTCATTTCAAAATATTTTGGAAATTTGAGAAAATTATAAATGCATAATGGATATGTGGGTAAATGAAAAATCTACCCATAAACAAAATACATTCTCCATTTGGGGGCTTGAAAGGGTATCCTATCAATTTCCTATAAAAATCAAAAACAACATCAATTTACATTTTGAGGAATGAGAGAATCATGTACTCCTCTAATCCCCTATGAAAAATTCCCCAATGCCTGATATATGCCATCCAATTGCAAATATTCAGCTAAAGAAATATTTGGTTTTCGAACTGTCCTCATACCATTCTGTCATATTTTCTATTGTTATGATCATTTTAAAAACAATTGCACTTAAAAAAAGGAGGGTGCTTTATATTCACTTTTTCTTTTCTTATTCGAATTCAGTCAATACAGTGGTTATGGTTGGTTCACTGTAGCTGCAACACTGGGCAGAAGCTAGAATGTGAGGAAGGCGCAGGCCCGGGCAACATGTCATTCTGTTGTGCTTTGGGTCTCTATGGATCACAGCCAACCAGATGGTACTTAACAACAATGGATACAGCTTCACATTGGATTGTTATTCAAAAGATCAACAGTTGGAAACCACCAGACCCTTTGTTGGAGAAAGATGGGGCTTTAAACTATGACACAGAGTTAGAGTCTGAGAAACCCACAGCAGCAGCTCCACACTCCCTGAATGGTCCCTAGAGTGGGCATTGACTCTGTGGCCATGAATTTAAGGGTTTTTTTTTTTGTATATTTATAAATTGGAATAACGTTGAGGGCAAAAGGAAGCACATGGTCAATCCTTTTGTCAGTCACTTATAATTTTTATTGACTTTTCTTCAACATAGCAACAATTTTGAGATTTTCCTCGATTTATAATATTTTTAAAATATTAACATCATAATTAAAAATATATGGAGAGATAAAGGTACTAAGGTTTTCCAATATTTCTATGACTACATGGTAAATAAATGACATACAGGATAGAAAGCACATCTTTCCTTTTGGGGGCTCATACAACTCTTATTACAATCCACATATACATCACTGTATAAAGCACCGTAGTACATTTGTCTTAGTCAGCCTTAAGTATAATGAAACAAATATTAATTACCAAAAGTAATATTTTTTTTTTACATTTCAAGAAAGATAAAAAATATATTAGTTTCAACTTATAGAACTAGGGGTGATTAATTGTGGTAATTATATGAATATATAAATTGAGAAAATATTTAATTGAAGTAAATCAATCAGGTTTTTAGGTGAAGTGATTATTTTTAATATATTTAAGTTCAAAAACATGGCAATACATATTTAAGGTGAAAGCATGCATATAGTTATAAAATTTAAATTGTAAAATGGAAATAAAATCTAAAACGTATGTACAACTCCTTTTCAATAACATCCCTAAGAGAATGTTTCTAAGTCAGCAATTGGTAGGAAATCATGGGAATGACCTTCCAGGTCTGGATCACTGTGATATAAAAGTGGACCCGAAACAGGCTATTGAGGCCCCTGCAGTCCTTGGATAGCGCAATGGATGAAAAACAGATTAAAAGTCACCTGGGAACATAAGTTATCCTGGTGGGAAACTGAAAAGCTGTAGCAATCCAAAATCCTGGTAGAGAAAATGCACCATCTAAAACAACGTAACCTTTGAGCAGACACACCTATCACATACACATGCTCTTACACGTACATCTTCATAGATTAATATACTCATTTGTTTCATAGTATAGTTATTTCATTTCAACGTGTGTATAACATTTTCTAAATTGCATAATTACAATGGCAATTATATTTGGGAATGTGTGAATAATTTAAACTATGCATAATAGTCTAAATAAATAAATCCTGGTGTAATATTAATTTCACTTGATTAATTATAGTACCTACTTTATTTTTATTATTTTTTTTTATATTTTCCTATTCTTTTTTTTTTTTAACAATTTATTGGGGCTGATACAATTCTTTTCACAGTTCATACATATACATACATCAATTGTATAAAGCACATCTGTACAGTCTTTGTCCTAATCATTTTTTTCTCTTTTCTTCTTTTACATTTTATTAGGGACTCCAACAACTCTTACCACAATCCATACATATACATACATCCATTGTATAAAGCACATCCATACATTCCCTGCCCCAATCATTCTCAAGGCATTTGCTCTCCACTTAAGCCCCTTGCATCAGGTCCTCTTTTTTTTTTCCCCCCTCCCTCCCCTTTCCCCCCTCCCTCATATGCCCTTGGTAATTTCTACCTCGTTATTTTGTCATATAGTACCTACTTTAAATAAGAATTAAAATTGCTCTGTAAAGTGTAATAAGATATTTAAAATCACATGTCTAAATGAAACCAAAACTTTAGCTGTTAATATGAACAAATATATATTGATAAAAGAAGATGATTATCAGAGAGAATAATTCTTCAGGGTGTTTTCCAAAAGAAACAAAATAATTAGTGGTGGAAATGGAAATAAAATAGTATTTTTCCCTCAGTAGGAAGAAAATGAGCTCAAATTATTCATAAAAAATTGAGTTACTTTAATTAAACTGTAACCTTTTTATCTATTATGGATTGTTTTGGTCACCAACTAATTATTTACTAATTGTGTTCAGATAATAAAATATATGCATAGAAATAACCTATATTAATGAATTAACCTGTCCGGCAAACTTTAGATCTTTGACTCCAAATAGTACATAAGCATCAGTGATAAAAATGAAGACCAACATGAAAACAACTGATTTTGATGCCATTCAGAAATAATTTACACCAGGAAAAATACTAAAGGAATATGTGTTAATATCAGATAAGAGAAATATAATGGATAAATGGAGATCAATGCATGTATTAACTATATGTCTTTTCTCCTCTGATTCTTCTTTTTTTTAAAGGTATTTTTACATGTGTCTCACCAAGTCCTTAAAAACTTATGCTAGAATGTCTAACTCTACCAGAGTGACTGAATTTCTGCTCTCAGGATTTTCTGATGTGTGGGAGTTCAGAGTCTTGCACACAATGTTATTTTTACTAATGTACTTGGCGACTCTCACAGGGAATCTTCTCATTGTCACAGTGATCACTGTTGACCAAAGACTTCATACCCCCATGTATTTCTTTATCCTGAATCTGTCTCTCTGGGATATGTGCTACATTTCTGTGACTGTACCAAAGGCATGTGTCATCTTCCTGCTAAACAACAGGGTGATTTCCGTGGCTGGATGTGCAGCTCAGATTTTCCTCGTGGTGTTATGTGCTTATGCAGAGTTGCTGCTGCTCACCATCATGGCCCGTGACCGCTATGTGGCCATCTGCCAGCCCCTCCACTACCATGTGATCATGACCCCTCGTGTCTGTGTCCAAATGATGCTGGCCTCTGTGCTCAGTGGTCTGGTCTATGCAGGTGTGCACACTGGGAACACATTCCATTTGTCTTTCTGTCATTCTAATGTGGTTCATCAGTTTTTCTGTGATATCCCTCCTCTGCTGGTACTCTCCTGCTCTGATACCTTAAACAATGAAATTATAATTTTTGCCTCTTCAATGATAATAGCTGGTGGCTGCTTTTTCTTCATCACCATGTCTTATGTTCACATATTTTCTACGGTGCTCAAGTTTCCAACCAGAGGGGAACGCAGAAAAGCCTTTTCCACCTGTATCCCACACATCCTCATTGTCATAGTTTTCCTTGGCTCTGGTGCTGCTGTGTATCTGAAGCCAACCTCTGACTCCCCTCTATTACAGGACATGGTCATTTCTGTGTTCTATTCTATAGTGCCTCCTTTCTTGAATCCTGTCATCTACACTCTTAGAAACAAGCAGATAAAGGAGGCTATAAGACAAGTTATGAAAAAAACACTCATTTCTTTCAGGTAAGTATTACTTCAATGCATTTCTACTTTGATTGTAAGAGTTAAAAATGTTTCAAAGATAATGGTCGGTCCATTTAGTAAATTTGGTGGACCTGGATTGGATTGTAGCTAACAAAGCTTGCGTTTATGTGCGAGCAATGAAATAATATCACACAATTGATTTTGTTTCCCTTCAAAAATACACATTTCTTGATTCCCGTGTCTTCACTGCTACACATTTTTATCATTTTCTAAATATCTATCTCCATATATTCCCTCATCAAGGGAGCCTTGGTTGCTGAATGTGTACCTGCTAGACCGATAACCAGAAGGTTTGTGTCAATCACTCCATAAAAGGGAAAATGAACTTGTCAATCTGGTTCTACACATATCACAGTCTTGGAATCCCTCTCTGGGGTCACGGGGACAGAAGTAACT
Organism: Tenrec ecaudatus; assembly: GCF_050624435.1. Lineage (NCBI taxonomy): Eukaryota > Metazoa > Chordata > Mammalia > Afrosoricida > Tenrecidae > Tenrec > Tenrec ecaudatus. Next base: position 198,785,810 of record NC_134531.1, read on the forward strand.
TGATGGCCAAGAGTTCTGCAGAATTTTGATAAGTGATATTAGCTGTGTCTGATGTCTCTGTACAATAAGACATACAATGTTGTACTTGTTGCGATTTACAGGTGCCATGGAGTCAATTTTGACTCCAATCTCTTGTGAAGATGGAGAACTTCCTCAGCACATTTTCATATCGGTTAAATTCTCATGTTTGTAAGCATTATTGAAGCAGAATACTAGACCTTTATCCTGTATAGCTGCTGCGTGGATCTAAACTGGCAAAATTTTTGTTTGTTTGTTTATTAGCAGTTAAAGTTTTAAGGTTTTTGAGCCACAAAGTCTCCTAATCTTATATTTATAGTAATACTAAAATGTACATAATGACACCCAAAATATGGTCATATGATAAGATATAATTCCTTTTCTTAGAGGAAAGGGAAGCATTCTGTTTTTAAGAGAAATTAACTGTACCTTCTTATTTTCTCCATAGTTTCAAAAGATAAATTAAAATTATAAAATATTTTAATAACTTGTTTTTATGTGAGATCAAATGGTTTCTTACTCATATTGTAATTATTCGTTGCCATCAAGTTCACTCCAAGCCATAGCGACCCTGTGCACAACAGAATGAAACACTGCATAGTCCTGTGCCATCCTGACGATAATACTTGGCCTGATCTCATTGCCGCAGCCACTGTGTCAATCCATCACATTGAGGGTCTTTCTCTTTTTGCCGCCCTTCCTCCTTACCAAACATGATGACCTTCTCCAGGGATTGAGCTCTCCTGAAAATATGTCCAAAGTATGAAGATGAAGTCTTGCCATCCTTGTCTCTAAGTGTCATGCTTTGTTACTTCTTCTGATACATATCAGTTTGTGTTTTAGCAGTGCAAGGGAGATCATAGAAGAATCGATGCATTTGCGTTGTGGTGCTGGAGAAGGATGTTGACAGTACTATGAACTGCTCAGGAACAAACAGGTCTGCCCTTACTCATGGAAACCTTATATATATCAGAAGGAAACACTGCCCGTCCACTCCCGTGTTCATAATAATTACTAAGTGTGAGCCTATTGTTGCAGTCATTGTGCCAATCCATCATTTTTAGGATCTTCCTTGCATTTTTCTTCTGGATATCTACATTATATCCAATACTCTTTGCCAACGCCATAACAAAAATGCAATAATTCTTATTTGGTCTTCCTTATGCCTTGTACAGATTTCATATGCACACTGAAATTATTACAACTAATGGTTTATTATTATTTTTAGCAGTGAATTTAACTTTCTCTGACAGAAAATAAAATTAAAGTACATTTTCCTCTCTTTTTGTTATGTGTGTTTCTTTAATATCTCCTTTATTATAATGATTCTGATCCATATTCCTGAAGTTTTACAAAGGTAAAATAATGAAAAATATATTTCATATACTTAGATATGGAGTTTGCTCATGTAAGGTAATAAATTATTCTTCTTTTAGAAAATCATTTTATAGGGGGCTCTTACAATTCTTATAACTATCCATACATCAGTTGTATCAAGCACATTTATACAAATGTAGCCATCATCATTTTAAAACATTTTGTTTCTACTCAAGCCCTTGGTATCAGTGCCTTTTTCCCCCCTCATTCCCCCACCCTTCCACACTGGTGAACCCTGGATAAATTATAAATTTATATTATTGTCATATCTTACACCATCCACAGTGTGCTTTTCTGTTCTTCCCCAGGGGGGGGGAGTGAGACATTTCTGTTCTCATCCCCAGGGGGGTGGGCAGTTTTACATAGATCGTTGTGATGTATTCTCTCTTTCTCCCCCTATTTCCCTCATCTTCCACCTACCCTCATTGTAATCACTATTACCATTACTGTTCCTGTTGTGGTTATATGTCTTGGATTCAATGTGTCAAGAACTCTTACCTATACCAGTGTACACGCTCTGGTGTAGCTGGATTTGTAAGGTAGAACTAAGGTCATGATAGTGGTGGATGGCTGGGAACACTAATTAACTAGAGGAATATTGTGTGTTTCATCAATGCTATACTGAACCCTGACTGACTTGTCTCTTCCATGTGGCCCTTTTGTGAGGAGATTCACAATTATCTACAGATGGGCTTTTGGTCTCCACTCCAATGCCCCGCTTTCACTTCAATGATTGTTTGTTTTGGATCTTCTGATGCCTGATACCTGATTCTGTAGACACCTTGTGATCCCATCTATGCAGGCTTTGTTGCTATCCTGCTTGACGGTCACATGTTAACGTCAAGTTTTAAAACCGCAAACGTTCTATCTTCTAATAGTTGGGACCATTAGCTTTCTTCACCACTTTTGCTTATGCACCCATTGTGCCTTGAGCAAAGTGTTCTTATAGTGAGGGAGGACTTCAGTTGAGGCCAATGTCCATCTGCTACCTTAATACTTAACATATAAATATACATACATAGACTGATGTATCTATTGTTGTAAATTAATATATTTACATAAATCCATGCCTATGTTTATACCTCTATAAATTATTTTCCCTTCTAGTTCTTTCTTCTGTTTTCTTTTACTTTCCTCCTGTCCCACTATCATGGTCAACCTTCATTTGGCTTTCAGTAATTCCTCTTGGCTACCTTGCACTGGATCAAACCCCACTAGGTATTCTACATCCTCCTCTCCATCAATTTTAGATCACTTGTTCTCTTCTTCCTGGGCTGTTGGCTTTTCCCATTTTCCTCCCACCTACCCCTCGCCCATGTTGCCCTGCAATCATAAGTCCCATTGTTTTGTCCTCCAGATTGTTTATCGTGTCTATTTTATATAGAAAGACATGGGGGAAAAAAAGACCTGTACACAGTTCCATGTCTATATGCTGACCCTTATGAATGTTTTCCAATCAGGTCTGTTGAAGTATCAAGCCCTTCCCCAAGTCTATTTTCAGGATTCCTCAGGGACACCATTGCTTTGTTCCCCAGCTTACTCTGTTTTGGCTCCCTTCTTGTTTCATCACTGTGTGGGGAGGTCAGACTGGGCAGAGTTCCAGCATTGTATCCACTGCTGCCCCCCATAGTGCCATGGATGTTAAGGGAACATCAGGTATCCTAGTGGTGTTGACACTGGAGGACACATTATTCTTATATGATTAATCTTTGAACTTGGTTGCTGACATTACCTGGTGAATGGGAAAATTGCTGGCCATATTTGAGGAATAATTTTCAAATCATATCCATATTATGCCTTGAATCTAATTTTCACAATCAATTTTCATTTTTAACTTAGAATGAAATTTAATGGTAGCCAACAAGGACATTACTCAGAAGTGTGGGGAATACGATTGAGACAAAGGAATGTTACTTGGCATGATCAGTGGCAGAGCTTCTGACACAGAAGGAGAGATGGGGGGAAATAAAAGGATCAGGTATAGAGCGGGGGAACTGATGCAGAAGGGGGAAAGGGGGAGCCACTATGTAGTATTGTCCCACACGCGGGAAACATCTTTAGACTCTGGATATTCCCACTTAACACGACTCCCTGAAGATTCTGCTTCTGGTCCTAGGGGCTCAATCATTTATTCTCTATATATTTCTTCTTCTACTGACAGCTTCTCAAATAGAAGAGATGCTCAGGACATGACTTCAAGCAATTACACTTATGAATACACAATCTTTGCCTTCCCTAATCCTCCCCTTTCACAATTCTTGGTAGAATCAGAATCTTTGATTCCTCTCTTCTTCCTCCTCCCTCTTCCTGGAGAGACAGAGAGAGAGAGAGAGAGAGAGAGAGAGAACAATTACCAAAAGAAGGGAACCTGACAATGACAATACAAAAGGAAAGAACTAGAAAAATCAGAAGAAGAAGTATAGGAAAACAAAGCCTCTCATATTCCTGGGAGGTGAGGGCAGGGATTATAGAGAGCAGAGGTGGAGAGGGGAATGGCTACTCCTGTTCCTGCCACCTTTGCCCACAGTCCTTGAGACTTCAATACAACATAGGGGACAAGTTTTTGGCTTCAAGATCAATAGGAACAAAGGAAGAAACAGGAGAACAATTATTAAAACCTAGTTAATTCCCTAAGAAAACATATTTTCTACTGTCTTTACTTCTGGAAGCACGTTAGCTAGTGGGGAAAGGTGAGAGAAATTCATAGAGAGAGGTGGCACTAAGCAGAGATTATTAGGGGATATTCCTACACTCGCTTCCCCTATAAATTTGGATCTTAACAGGGCTGGGAGGGAAGTCCTTTTCATCTCAGATGCACGCTGAGGCTCCTGAGGGTAAGTGCACAGCTATGAAGGGTCTCCTCCAGAGAACAGGTCTCACCTGGACCTTTGTTGCCTAGCTCACAGACATGGTGAGAGTCCTGGTTATGCACCTTCACCTGGACTGAAATATAAGCTGAGCTCTGCATCTTGTCACCCCTGTGACATGGCACCTTCTCCTCCTGTCTTACTATTTGTCCCTGGAGCCCATCCTTCCTGGTTAGCACAGCCTCACCACTCTCCTGTTTGAATGGGCTTTCTGTTGAGTGCACTCTTCCAAAGTGACCGTTGAGATGATCTGGCTGAGGGTACAGGGGATTGAGATTGAGTTTGGGTCCCTAGGGGAAATGGACACCACAAAGGTTCCAATTTAGCCTCTGCCAAAAGTTCCCTTCATTTTTATCCAAAAGCAAGGGGCCCAGAGTCGTCTTGAGACATTATTTTCACTGTTTAAAATCAGCACTTCCTTTTGATATTTTTGATAGGATAAGGAGCTTCTGTAATAGTAATCTGATGAAACATAATGCTTTAAAACTAGAATGGCATTTGAAAATGTTTGTATAATATAGCATTTATCATAAAAATGCAGCCCTTTATATGGAATTCATTTTAATACAATAAACAATACAATTATTTATATGTATTATCTTTGATATGGATTATATACCTGGTAACATGAAAACAACAATATTACATAAAATAATGACATTAAAATAAGTTTAAAGTGAACTTTCGTTAGACCAGTGATCATGGAAATGGCACAGAACAAGGCAGCATTTGTGTCCGTTATGTAACGTGCTGCATCCGTCTGAGCTGACAAGCTGGCAGCTGCAGGAACAGCAGAAGTAGAAGCAGCAAAAATCACCCTCTATTATGCTGATCCACAAATGGGACAACTTTATGCACAACCTTAATTTGGAAATCAATTCTCCAATTAATGTAGCCAAGTTCTTATGTAGAATTTTCATTCAGTTAAGATGGCAAAACAATTGTCTGCAAATAATATAGCATCGTAGTACATGAAAAACCTTGTGAAGATAAAAGGAAAATTTAATAAAATGCTTTCATAAATAAAGTGTTTGGGTTATGACTCATAATAACCAACGGGACAAGGACATGAAAAATAAGCATGAGAAAATTTGGAAACATGTAATGAGGATGGCTGAACAACATGAGCAATAAACTTCATACCATGGAATTGTACATGTGATTAAGTTAAAATGGGAAGAGTGTTTGTTACATATGCATTTACAATGATAAAATAGATACAGAGAAAGTGTGAGAAACATAGTTTACTAACTTGACCTAATTGAAATTTATTGTCCATCATATCATCCACTGGAAATTATACATTCTTTTCTAAATCCCATTATACATTCGCCCAAAAGACTATATGCTGAGTTTTAGGTAAAATCATCACAAAATCCAAAAGACTGTAACCTTTGAAAAATTACCTTGTTGGGGATTCTGGGAAGATGGCGGACCAGGGGACCCGCACACTCTGAGAGCTCTTTTGAACAAAGCGGCTTTGGTGCCCAGGTAGCCGAGCTGTAGGAGTCTGTTGAGTGAAATATCCCCCTGGGACAGCACCTCAGCCCCACCCCATGCATTTGTTCAGAGCAGGGGCCTTGGCAATACAGGACCTGCTTCATGGGACATCTCCGGTCACTAGACTGCTGCCATCATGGCTGCGACTGGCTACAGCCCCACTCCATCACCAGATCGGGACCCCCAGAGTCGCTTGTCTTCTCTGCCAAGACATGCGCAGCAGTTGCGGGAGCCCCTACAGCAGCTGCCCACAAATGAGACCCCACTCAGAGAGAAGCTTCCCATGGTTCCCCTCCCCACACGTGCAGAGATCTGCCCTTGGGTCCCATGTCACTCCTTCCATTTATTCAAGGCTAGGGTAACTAACCCACAGGCCATCAGGGGCTACCTGGCGACCCCCACGGGGACCATCTACCCACACCGATGCCTGGGACCTCTCCTTGGACACTCCATTTGCCCCCTGCCCACCCAGTCAACTGTCAGCTTAGCGCCACTCCACTCCCAACCCAGGAACCTGCGCTGAGCACTTCCCACCAGAGCAAGTTGCACCAGAGCCCAGCCTGTTGCTACTCCACCTCCCCCCTGACACTACATTTCCACCGGAACCACTGCAGGCTGCCCCCCGGAGATCTGTAGCCCTAGCCCGGGTCACTAAGTTCACCTGCTGAGGGCAACCCCTTCCAGCATTGACAGAGCCAGGCGCAATAGTGGGTCCCCTGACTGCTGGGAGCACGTGTCACAGGGTTCTGCACTCCTGCGGGAGTGGCATGGCCCTTCCCGGTGCGCTGTGGGAATTCCAGCTCTAGGTAGCTCCCAGCTCTGAGCCTGGGTGGAGGACTAACGCCATTGCCTGCAGTTTTCAGCCAGAGTCACCGCTGACCGATTTGGCTAGACCACATCTCTGCGGAGCCTGCCTGCACCGCTCACAAGGATGGGGGATTAAGCAATAAATGTTATTCCCCCCGCCCCCAGGGAGCCTAGGACATGCTTTTCAGTCCCTGTCGGAGCTGTCTGTGTGCTCCAGGCGGCTCTCACCACCGAGGGACCCTATGGGGTCCCCAGTGCCAGCTCCTAAGCCTGCCCCAGACCTTCCCAATCGGCATAGGAGGCTGGCGATGGGGCCTGTTCCTCTCTCAGCACCCGTAGCAGTCCCAGCATTTTCCAGCCGACCCTTGGGGTGCTGTTGCTGCCTGTGAAGCCTCTGCCCACAGGCTCAACTCTAAAGGTCTGCAGGGACCTGGAAGGGCTTGCAGATCTGAAGAGCATTTCCCCTCTCAAATAGGCCGGCACCTGAGCCCAGATCAGCACCACGTCCTGTGACAGCGAGGCCTCCCCCACCTCCATGTTCTATTAGACATCACTTGAGATTAGAGGGAATGAAAGGGGAAAAATGTATATATATATATATATAAATATACATATATACATCTTTTTCTCGCCCTGGTTTTTCTCTTTTCTTTATTTTTCTTTCTGTGTTGCCTTTTCACTCTTCTTTCCTCCTCCTTTTTCATTATTGCTAGTAGTTCTCTTCTTTCCCTTTTCTAAAGGTTTTCCTTCTATCTGTTTTTTCCTTCTCCTTCCACTTCTAATATTATCACTTCTTTTATCTCCTCCTTTATACCTTCTCTTTTTTCCTCTCTCTCCATTTTTTTTCTTTTTCTTCCCAAAATTTTGTTAAAAATTATTTTCTTTAATTTTTAAAAATATTTTTTTTATTACTAAGCAAAAAAGGGATACTAAGGGTACCCTGACAAAACAGGTCAAAGCAGCCTGAGGGCACTCACTGAGGCTCCAACCCCACTCCAGCTGCTGAAACATCTCACCACTGCGGGTCACTAAGCCATTGGGAACTCTGCCTACAAAACAGTTTGACCCATCCTTATAGTAGGTCATAGACAGTCGCCTGAAAGAATCCTTAACCAGAACACAGATAAAGTTCCCCTGGCCTCCAAGAAGCATGGTACCAATGAAAGGATCAAGGAAAAACCAACAACCACATAACTCCCAACAAAAAAAGAAATGGTGTATAGTAGCAGAGCTAACGTCTCTCACAAAAGAAACAGATACAGATCTGCCACAGAGGGAAATTTTCAGAAGTCTTCTTGCATTAATACAGGAGCTAAGGGAAGCAACACGGAATAAGGATGCAATGATAGAGGAGCTGAAGTCCACAAAAGAGGGAATGAAATCCACCCACCAAAAGGAACTGCAGAAACTAATGGAGGAGGTAGCAGAAGCCACATACAATGTCACAGAATTTATGATTAGGCTTGAGGAGGCAGAGAACCATATCAATCATCTCGAGGACACTCAAACTGACCCAAGCAAGCGAGAACAGTCAGATAGGAAAATTAAAAAAACAGAAGACATCCAGAGATCTATAACAGATGCTATGAAGAGGAATAATATCTGAATACTCGGTATACCGGAGCACAACACAACACACAAGTTGACAGCCAAGAAAGCAAAGGAATTTCTGGAAGATAATTTTCCCATCCTAACAAGGGAGAACCAGACACTCATACAGGAAGCAGAAAGGAGGCCCAGTTAAATAAATCCCAAGGAGAACACGCCAAGACATATAATAGTAAAATATCAAACTTAGAGGAAAAAGAGGAAACTTTATGAGCAGCAAGAGAAAGGAAGACAGTCACATACAAAGGAGCGCAGGTAAGAATATGCTCAGACCTATCAGCAGATACCATGAAGAAGAGGAGAGACTGGAGCAACATTTTCCAAAAGCTGAAAGAAAAAAATGTCTCCCCCAGAATCCTACGCACTGCCAAGGTATCCATTAGGATAGATGGTAAGATAAGGGTCTTCCAGGACAAGGAAAGACTCAAAGAATATGCTGCAAGTCACTCAACACTGTGGAAGATACTGGCTGACTCACTATGGCCAGAGGATCAACTTCCACCAAGAACAAACAGGAGACCACCATATAGCCCATCTCCATCTAGAAGCCAACACTCCAGCAACAATTACCAGGACAACAGGGTCTCAGATGGAAAAGAAGACAAGATAGAAACTCTCCACTCAAACACAGCACACTGATATGAAGTGAGATAGGTGAAGACCCAAAACACAAAACAGGGTATGACAACTATGAATCCACAGATAGTGATAATAACTCTGAATTCCAATGGACTCAATTCGTACATTAGAAAAAAAGGCTTGAGGACCGACTCAGAAAACATAATCCATCAATCTGTTGCCTGCAAGAGACACATCTTAAGCGTACAGACAAGAATATGCTAAGAATAAAGGGTTGGCATAAAGTTTATCAATCAAATGGTAACTCCAAAAAGGCAGGGTGGCTATCTGCATCTCTGACAAAATGGACCTCGAGATCCAAACCATAAAAAGAGACAAAGAGGGACACTACAGAATGCTCAAAGGTTCAGTAAACCAGGAAGCACTTAGTATATTGAATATTTACACTCCTAATAATGGTGCAGCAAATTTCATCAAACAAACTATTAAAAAGATGAAAAAAGAAATCACGACTCAACAATCATTGTAGGTGACTTTAATACTCCACCATCAGAGAAAGATCACTGGTAAAGAAGCTCAGCAAAGGGGCCATAGACGAAACAATGTAATTAGACAACAGGGCCTGATAGACATCTTTAGAGTTTTCCATCCAAACGCAAAGGGTTTCCCATTCTTTTCAAATCCACATGGATCTCTTCAAGAATGGACCACATGCTGGGACACAAGTTCAGCCTGAGTAAATTCAAATACATCTTTCTCAGATCACCATGCCATAAAGTTGGAGATTAATAAGAGGATGTCCAGAAAAGCAAGGGCAAACAATTGGAGGATGAACAATGATCTCCTGCAACACGAATGGGTCAAGGCCCAGATCAGAGAGGATATTAGATAGTTTCTAGAAACGAACGAGAATGAGCACACTACATACCAAAACTTATGGGACACTTCAAAGGCAGTTATCAGAGGTAGCTTGTTATCATTAAATGCATGTGTGAAAAAAGAAGAAAGGTGTATGACAGATACATTAATACAAAACCTCCAACAACTAGAACAGAGTCAGCAGAACGACCCCTCCAACAGCAAGAGAAAAGAAATAATGAAAATCAGGACAGCACCTGAGACACAGTGGGGGATATACAACTGAGCTGACCCCACCACATTGAGGCAAAACACCCGGGGTGTGCAATGGAGCGGCGGGGGAAGCAGAGCAAGGAGGTCCCGAATGAGTATAAAGGATGTACTTTGGAGCAGGACGTGGCACTCCATCAGACTCGTCCTGAAAACACTCCTAAAGGTCAACAAACAGACCTCGAACTAATAACAAGTTAGTGTTTGTTTGCTGTTTTTTGTTTTGTTTTTTTCTTTTCTTTTTCTCTTCTTTTAAATTTTGTGTGTCGGTGACTTTTTTATTTGTTAGCATGTCGGTGTTGCTGCTGTTGATGCCATGTTCTTATGTGCCACTTTGTTGTTGTCAAAACCGTCCGCAATTTTATGCACATATTACCATATCTGCAGGTCCACCTAGATAAGATAGGTTGGACAAACAATGTGAGAAGAAAATAACGGGACCAACGGTCCACAGGGACATCAGAGTGTGGGAGGTAGGGGAATAGAGGAGGTGTTGGTCAACCCAGGGACAAGGAAACAATGAATGATTCAAAACCAGTGGAGGGAGGAGATGGGAGGACTGGTAGGGAGTGACCAAGGGCAAGGTAACTGAGAGGAATTACTGAAACCAGAATGAAGGCTGAACATGGTAGTGGGACAGGAGGAAAAGTAAGTAAATAGAGGAAAGGAGTAGGAGGCAAAGGGCATACATAGAAGCCTAAATATACACATGTACATATATAAAATATTTATGATTATGGGAGTAATAGACCTATGTGCATATATTTATAGATTCAGTAGAAGGGTAACAGATGGACATCAGGCTTCCTTGTGCACACTCCCTCAATACAATAGCACCTTGCTAAGCTAAATGGTTATTCCATGATACCCAACTTCCCGATATGATCGCTGAAGACAGCTGTGTGCATAAGCAAACATGGTGAAGAAAGCTGATGGTGCCCGGCTACCGAAAAGATATAGCATATGGGGTCTTAAAGGCTTGAAGTCAAACAAGTGGCCATCTAGCTCAAGAGCAATAAAGCCCACAGGGAAGAAGCACACAAGCGTAAGTGAACAAAAGGTGTTGAAGGGATCAGGTAGCAGACACCATACAACAAAAATCATCATTGTGTCATCACCTTCACCACATAAAAGCTGAAGACGAATGTGTGCATAAGTAAGTCTGGTGAAGAAGACTGACGGTGCCTGACTATTGAGAGATATAGCATCTGGAGACTTAAAGGCTCAAAAGTAAACAAGTGGTCATCTATCCCAGATGCAAGAAAGCCCACATGGAAGCAGCACACCAACATGTGTGATCATGAAACACTGAGGGGATCAGGTTTCAAGCAACAAAAATGGGGAAAAAATCATATCATCGTGAATGAAGGGAGTGCATGATGGGGATCCAATGCCCATCTGTAGACAACTGGACACCCCTTACAGAGGGGTAGTGGGGAGGAGATTAGTCACTCAGAGTTCAGTGTAACAATAATGAAACTCACAATCTTCCTCCAGTTATTAAATGCTTCCTCCCCACCAACTATCATGATCCCCATTCTACCTTGCAAACCTAGTTAGAACAGAGGATACACAGGGAATCTAGGACAAATGCACCCCTCTGGACCAACGGTGAGAGTGGCGATACCGGAAGGTAAGGGAATATAGAAAGGGGGAACCGATCTTGGGGATCTAAATATAACCTCCTCTTTGTGGGTGGGCAACAGGAAAGTGGGTGAAGGGATACTCCGGTCAGTGTAAGATAAGATAAAATAATAATTTATAAATGATTAAGGGTTCATGAGGGAGGGGGTAGTGGGGAAGGTGGGGAAGGGAAAAAAGAAAAATGAACTGATTCCAGGAACCCAACTGGACAGCAAATTTTGAGAATGATGAGGGCAATGTGTGTATAATTGTGCTTTACTCAAATGATGTATGTATGGATTGTGATAAGAGTTGTATGAGCCCCAATAAAATGATTTATAAAAAAAGAAAAAACTTACCTTGTATCTCAGAATCTATTAGGCAAGGGAATATAAAAATATTTATTTCCTCATATCTGTGTTTCATAAAGATCCTGGAATGAAATGCTGTGTGGTGAAAAAGTATCTTTGGTAAAATAAGTAAAAATGAAAATAAGTGTAGCTGCACAGGGAATGTTCAGTGCATACATGACACCATTTAAACCAAAGGCTTCAAGGAGCATAGCTCTTAGGCTCTCTGTAAAATTGATGTATCAGATGTAAAGACATACAAAGTAATTCTTACTCAAGTTGACAGTCATATTTGTATCTGTGTTGCCAAAGGAAAGAAATGAAAGTGGAACAAATTAAGTTGAAGGATTTATTCCATCTAAATAAATTTAGAATGATTATAGAATTGCAATGAACTGATTGGTTATCGATATAAATTACTTCCATAACTATAAAAAATCTTTGTATTTTTAACACATTAATCTAGTAATTTTGTGATTCCAGTGTGTTTTCACATTAATGTTGGAGTATTGTTTATTTGTATGTTTTATTTCATACTACTTGTGGGTTTATAATTAGCATTCTAGCATAAAGAGGAGTCTTACATTAATGGTTCTTGGTATGAGGTGCCATCAAGTTGATCCCATCCCATAGTGAAAACAGCACCGGGTCCTGTCCCATCCTCACAACTGGTCTTAGGTTTGAGCTCATTGTTGTAGCCTTTGTGTCAATCCATCTGGTCTAGGGGCTTCCTCTCTCTCACTGCCCCTCTACTTTACCAGGCCTGATGTTCTTTTCCAGGGACTGGTCTCTCTGTATGGCATATCCATAACATGTTACATCAATTGCAATACTTGGTATCACGCATTTGGACAGCTTGTCAGAAGACACCAGTTCCTGGAGAAAGACTTCATTCATAGCAAAGTAGAGACACATTTTTAAAAAAAAGAGGATTTCCATCAACATGATGGATTAACACAAGGCTACAACAATATGCTCAAGTGTATGAACTATCATGAGAATGACAAAGGACTAGGTAGGGTTTCATTCCGGTATGCATAGTGTGGCCATGGATCAGAACTGACTTAATAACCCCAAACAACGAAAACACAGGGTTATTGTGAGCAATTGACTCAATGACAGTGAGTTTTGTTTATTTGGTTGGATGCTAAATGCATTTTAAAAATAATAAACCTAACAACAACAAAATGGAATTCACTGTCTGTCTATAAATTTCCATATAATTCTGGCTTGTGTGCTACTGGAATTTTGCCACTGGTTTTCAAATGTCAGTACTAGCAGAATCACCCATGGTGGAGAGGTTTCAGTGTGGCTTCTATAATTAAACCAACCATGAAGAAAAGAACAATGATCAACTTTTGAAAGTTAGTTAATGAAAATGTCATACATCCCAATTAAACATTCTTTGATATTATTTTGGACACATCATCAAAAGAAATTAATCACTCATTAGAGGAGAATTTCATTTTGGTGATGTAGAGGCTCACCGAGGAGAATGGAGAACTCCATTGAGATGGATTGGTACACTATCCAAAGTGATGGATTCGTACATGCCAATGTGAGGATAATATAGTAGCAGGCAACTTTAGGGTCTAAGCTGGGTCCTCTAGTACCTATATTTCAATCAAGCACTGAAGAATGAAAATGTCTACATCAATTGTGCATAGTACACCAGTTGTTGTACTTCAGACAATAAAAATTGTAACCCAATCAACAAATTAATTGTTTGCATCATGAAATATATGTAATGCAATATATGTGATCATTTTGTTCAATTTGTTAAATGATGGCTTATCAAGATTTACCCCATGTTATCCATCTTAAATGCTCATATATATATATATTTATGAATTTTGCCTAATGTGAAGTAGTTCCCTACATTGAAAATTGACTTTTATTTCAATGACAAACCTTAAAAATAGTTTCCCAAAATTGCTTCTTCTGAGTGTGTGGTAATGGAATGCTCTCACTTAATGCTATGAACTTATTACTTAATTAGGCATTTGATCAGAATTTTACTAGTTGTCTCTATGGGATAAATTAATAATGTGTAAAAAATATCATATAAAATTATGAACCACATACTATGTAATTTTTATAGTGAAAGTACACTTTTCATACATCAGGAAATGTAATATTTATCATTATTTTTATTTGTAAAAATGTATTCAATAAATGAAATGACAAAAGAAACCCATGAAAAGTGATCACCTTCTATAGAAGGAAAATTCAACTGTTTTTCAATAAAATTATGCTTCTGCCTTATGAATACTCTGTGAAACCCTGAAATTGCAAGACACATATACAATCAGAAAATCACTAATTCTGAAACAGCATACAAGGAAGTACAGGGACAAAAGATGGAAAGAGTTCCATAAAGAGGCGGTAGTAGGATAATTCTCCATGGTTTCAAATCATGGAAGTTGTTTGCCAGCATTGTAGTTTATCACCATACTATTCAATCTACATGCTGAGCACATAATTTGGGAAGTTGTACTGTGTGCATTAAAAATGACATTGCAGGGAGCTTCATTAACAACCTGTGATATATAGAAACATGTATAGCTTGTTGGCAAAGAAGAGAATGTAAGCCTTTACAAATGAAGAGCACAAAGTGAAGACTTCATGAACAAAGGTTTGCAAGAGCACAATGCAGTGCTCTGGAATTACCATGCTTCCTAAAGGTATGCATACTTTGTTATGATCCACACAGTCAAATGTCTTTGCAATGTCAATAAAGCACAGCTAAACATCTTCTGGTATTCTCTGGTTTCAGCCAAGAGCCACCTGATATCAGCAATGATTACCCTTGACTACAATGAACTATTTTATAATCCCATTCTCTGCAATATTATGCATAATTTGCTGCAGTCCACAGAGTAAAATGTATATATCGTCAATAAACATAAGGATGTGTCTTTGTAATATTCTCTGAGTCCAGCCAATACCAAATTCAGCTTCAATTTCTTGCAGTTTATTGTCAATGTAGTGCTGCAACCATTTTCAAATTACTTTTTAATCATTATGTGTGTCCAATATAACTAATAATGTTCAATTATTTCCACATTCTGTTGAATTTCCTTTATTTGGAATCAGCACAATTGTGGATTTCTTCCAGTTGTTTAGTCAGCCATCTGTCTTCTAAATTTCCTGACATATGCAATTCAACCCTTCTGGAATTTACTCTTTTGTAAACAGGGCACAGAAACTAGGTTGCAGTAGTTGAAATCAGGTAAAAATGCTTTGAGATTGGAGCGTGGATTTTACTATATGCCCACTGTAGTACATTGAAAATAAAATTCATCACAACATAAATGGTTTATATAATGTATTCTGAAAATGTTACTAATTCCAGAAAATATTTCACTTATATGAAAAGTATCTACTGAGAATTGTTGAAAAAATCGTTATACTTTAACACTAGTGTTCTATGGAGGATCTCCTACCTTCCCTCAAAGGACTCGCCTTCTAGGGTTTAATAGTTTTCCAGTTTACATGGGAGATGACACCAAAAAAGTTGTTATTAAAATTGTATTTATTTCCATCTCCTCACATTACATATTAGCAGAATGATGTAGTGGCAAGGTCTGCTTCCTATTAGTTAATAATTCACATGATCTTATATAAAAAGGATGAAAGGCTAGGAAGTAATTCACATGAGGTTATGTAATGCTTTTGAACCTGGTTTATATAGTATTTATATTGCATTTTTTGAAGATGTGACATAGAATGGATATATACCCAGGACTTCATGTAGGTTTATATTATGGCCAATATATGCATGAATGTGTTTGGGCATCAAGAAGAGTTGTGAAAACTTCCTCAATATGACTTACTAATGAGTCCCGGGTCATGAAGAATCAGGACCATACTCTTGAGGGACACCAAGGTCAATTGGCACAACATAGTCCATAAGCAGTGTCCTACATCCTGATTTCAAAAACTGTGAATATTGGAATCTTAAAAGTTCACAAGCAGTCATATAAGACAACTAAAACTGTCTTCATATCCAGAGGGAGCAATGTTGAAAACTAAAGGAACCATGGATATAATTAGTCCACTGAACTAATGGTCTATCGAAACATCCGTTTCCCAAACCTAAGATTAGAAAAATTAAATAGCACCTGGCTCTCATGGCCAACTTCTCTGAAACATATCAAATTAGAAGGTCTGGAATAGAGTCGGAAAAAATGTGAACTAGTACTTAGAATCCTAAGAGGCCAGGCTTACTGGTCAGATAGAGCCTGGTGGGACTTCCACAAGGTACTTATAGGTCTGGAATGAACCTGACCATCATGCTAGAATAATCAACCATTTGAGATCAAAATTTACTCAAATTCTAAAATCAAGATTAGCTAAGAAGGAGGAATGGAAATTGGAAATACAAAGAAGAATCGATAAGCAATGGTATACTGAAGGAATTAAAATGACAAATGGAATCAAAATAGGTATGAATTGTTGCTTGAAAAATTATGATTTGATGAGAAACTTTTACAAAGTTTTGGAAGCCAGAATTCTTAATTCAGGGCATTTGCTCTAGAAAACTTTCTGTCCCTGTTGGCACCAGAAGTTTCCTTTACACTCAAGTATGTGAAATCACAAAACAACTTTCATCCTGACTTAAACTAATTAACAATGTAATCCATTTTGTTCCTTGCATTATACGGGAATTTAAGTGGATACACTCAGAAGCAGGTTAAGTTTATAAAATATTTTATTTTATATAATTTACATTTTTAAAATTCATTAAATATAAAGTTGTATGTACCTTTTAATGAGGTAAGTATTTTTGCGGAGGGGAATTTTACCCTTTTTTAATAGATGTAAATATCAAACATTTGTTAAATGAATAATCAACTGGCATTGTTCTGCCCACTGAGACAATATAAGAGCTGTATGTCTATACATATACACAGTATATACTTATATAATATATAGAAAATATACTTTATAGTTCTAGACACAAATACCTGAATATTTCATTATATATTCTCAATCATAAATTGCTGATGGTAGGAAAATTGATTGATTTAATAATAACTAATATCTAAAATATACATTAACTAAATAATGTTCTTCTCTTTTAAACATAAAAATATGACTATAGTGTTAAAATATAATACCATTATTTGATCATCATGTACGCAATAGATTATGAGGAATCTGTCACTTGGCATTACATTGAATTTTATGTCTTATGTGAGCAAGTTATTTGGGGACCCAAGTCTGTTTGATGATTGCAGATTTGAGATCCTTTTACACTTTGTTTAGAATGACCTAAAAACTCTCACTCTGTGGTTGTGACATTTGTAACCAAAGCAGGTCCCTTACTGTTGGTTTAATCACCGTTTTTGAAATCAGGATGGAGGACACTGCTGATGAGCTGTGTTGTACCAATTGATCTAAATGGACTGTTAGAAAGTCCATTCTGACTTATAGAAACTATATAGAACAGAGTAGAACTGTTCTGCTGGGTTTCAGGCTGTGTATCTTTACGAGAGTAGAAGGCCTCATCCTTCTCCTGAGGAGTGGCTGGTGGCTTCTAACTGCTGCCTTGTGGTTAGCAGCCCAGTGCATGCCTACCGCACCACCGGGCCTATAAATAAAGAAGGGCAGCAAAAAATTAACATAGTGTTAAATTGCTATGAATCACTTAGTTTTTCTTAAAATGAATATGATAAAAAATAATGTGTCCTATCCCATATCCATTGTTTGTTCTCCAATTACCCTCACCCACTCCACCTCTCCCCATTCTATACCCTATAAACTGTTGTCTTAGGAATTGTCTCTATGCATCCACTCCTGTTCTATTAGGGCCTTTGCATCTTCTATGTACCCTGGCACTGACATCTGAACTAAGCCGCCTTTTGCTCATCAACAGCAAGTTATTCATTAGACACTGTCCACGTGGTAATAGGCTCTAGCAGCTTCCCTAATATAATCTATGTGAACAACAATATGCCAACTCATGTACAACTTCAAAATTATGTATGAATGTGAATGACAAGGGCCTAAGTTGTTAAGGATGATTATAACATTTACTATAATTCAGAGGTAGCCTGCTCCATTTCAAGCCCCAGTTAGAGCACAGCTTTCTTCTGAGTGATTTTAGGGATATTCCAAGATTTCCAGTATGGGTTCTTCAGGGGCGCTCATGTATGTGCTGTGTAGTGCATATATACTACTAGTCAGACGCTCTTTAAAATTACTTAAGGCTCTGTACCTCTACAAATGTCCTTTGCCTCCTAGTTCTTTCCTCTATTTCATTTTACTTTCCTCTTGTCCCACTATCATATTTGCCCTTCATTTGGGTTTCAGTATTTCCTCTCAGTTACATTGCCCTTGATCAAGCCCTACCAGGCATCCTATTCCCTCCTTCCCATCAACTTTAGATCAGTGTTGTTCCCTTGTCCCTGGTTTGTTAACACCCACTTTCTTTTGCATGTCTCCCTCTCTCCCAAGTCCCCCTGGAATGATCCATCCTGTTTTTGTCTCCTTCCGCCTTTGTATCCTGCCTCCTATCAAGATAGAAATGCACAGACAATAACAAGCACACACAGAAAAATACAGAGGGTAAAAAACAACAAAAGAAAATAAAACTACAATAGCAACAAAAACAAAACCCAATGACTAAATAAAAGCCAATAAGTAGTTCCAGGTCTATTTGTTGTCCTTTAGGATTGTTTTCCTTTTGAGTACGATCGGGTGCCATGTTCTAGCCCCAAAGTCTATTTTTCGTATTTCCGGGGACTTCATTGTTTTGCTTCCCTTGTTCTGTTGTATGCCCTTAGCGTTTTGCCCCAGCGTGGTGGGGTCAGATTGGGCAAAATCCCAGTACTGTGCCTCCAGTGTTGTCCCTTGTAGTGCTTATGAGTCACTGAGGGACTTCATGTCTGTGTCTTGTGGTGGTGCAGCCCTTTGGTCCTCTCTGTGCACTGTCTGCTCTGAGCTCTTGGTGGGCCAGGATTGGTTCCACTCTTTCTCCTTCCCGCTTCATTTGCTCCTGTGTGCTCTGATCAAAAACATTCCTCTCCCTGATCTGTAACTCCAGTGCTGTCCTGTGAAGTGAATTCCTCTAGGGTGAGCAGGTCAGGGAGGGAGAGTGGGTCCCACATAGTTGGGATTGGGGCTGGCACAGAGCCCTCTCTATTGGTTCCCTGCTTCATGCGTGTATGCTGCATTCACATCTTGGCGCACTGAGTTGAAGTCTGGTCCCTCTCTCCCTCTCCTGTGGCAATATAAACAACACTCTCCCCTTGAGTGGGTTAGTGCCCTGTTCCCCATGTTGTTGTTGTTGTTTTTCTTTCTTTCCCCCTCCGTTTTATTTGGCTGTCATGCTTATCTCTGGTTTGGGTCTGGCCCTGCAATAGTACCTGAACCTCGCCCTAGGCATGTGTGTATGCAGTAGCTTTTCCCCTCTGCCCCTTTAGCATTTTTAAGCTTACTTCAGTGGTCTCATGTAGTACTTGTCCTTTTGTGCTTGGCTTACTTCAATTAGCATAATTTCCTCCAATTCTTCCCATGCTGTGATGTGCTTCATGCATTCATCACTGCTTTTTAGGGATGCATCGTACTCCATTGTATATATGTACCACAGACTTTTAATCCATTCGTCTTTAGATGGGAATTTGATATATTTGTATATAACGATTGAGAAATAGATTTACATACATATGTTTATATGTTAAGTATTAAGATAGCAAACAGACTTTGGGCCTCTACTAAAGTATTCCCTAAATGCAAGAACATTTTTTCTAATTCCTGACATGATCACTGAAGACAAAGTGAGTGAATAAACAAATGTGGTGAAGATAGCTCATGGTGCTCACCTACCAGAAGATTCTGAGTGCATTAGCATTTGTAATAATGGCTACAACTTACCTTCTCATATTTTTTCTCAGATACAAGTCTCTAATAACCAAATTTCCAAAGCATGTTACTAATTGATATTGTTAAAGAAATATATTTGGATATTTTATGTATTTGTTTTTACATATATTTACAGAAAAAAATCACTTTTAAACATTTTCTAGTTCTATGAGTTTTTACAAACCTCTGACATGATTTAACCACATTCACAATTTAGACAAACAGCAGTGTGTTACCCCCCAAAATTATCTTGCCAGTTTCTTCCCTAATTACAATCTCTTGTTCTCTTTAACATATTAATTATACAATATGTCATATCTTGAGATTAGCTTCTTTCCCTTAATAAAATGAAACAAGACAATCACACATGTTGATCAGTATTGCCTGGCATTTGTTACTTCCTTATTTACTTATTTGTCTGTTCTTTATTTGCTTGAAATAATCTTGGGGCCTGTAGTAACAAACAATTTCATCTCAAGCAAATAAAGAACAGACAAATAAACCACTATTTGGCTTTGAGGGATTAGGGAAAAATCTGCAGGGATTACGATTATTTTGTACTTTGTAAAAAACATAGTATATATGTATTTAAACAGCCAATATCAGAACATAAAATCTACAACAATATTCTATCAAACCCTCCATGTGAGTTTTTATTTTTTTGATTTTTAGCTAGTTACTTCTTTATTCCATAAAAACGGAGTGGTCACTTCATGAGATAGAATTTAAGGGAGATCAACTTTGTAAAAGCAATACTATAAAAACTATACAGTTTCATTGATAATTTACAGATGTATATGTGAAACTAAAAAAATGCCTACAAAAATCTAGTTAGATTCAAAGCACTCTAGATGGAAATATTATGGTGTGATTAAAAACCCACTCAATACAAAACTTGACAATATATATTACCACAAAATGTTGGCATTTGCCAAAATATATAATGCAGATTAAAACTATGTAGAGTGACTTTAAATTTTAGAAAAGCTTTAGATTTGTTAAAAAACTGAGCAAATAGTGAGTTTCCCTTTCAACCCTTTCCCCAGGAACAGCTTCCTCTCTTATTAACAACTTGCCATTACTGTGGTACATTTGTTATAATTGGTGAACCATTACTGACAGATTTTATTAACTAAAGTCACTCAGAAATCATGGTTCAACTCTTGTTAAATCTAGGGGTTTTGGAAGTGCATAAAGTAAGGTATCCACCATTACAACATCCACATTACAAAAGAGAGTATTTTCATTGCACTAAAACATTTCCTACAGTACCTATTCACCCCTTCTCTTCTCCTTCTGAGCACCTGGGAAATCGTTGACTTTTCATTCTTTCTACTCTTTCTCTTTACCAGATTGTCCTGCAGTCAGGGTCATACAACATGTAGCCTTTCAAGCTGGTTACTTTCCCTTAGCAAAAGACAATTCAGGTTATTGTTTCATAATCCATTCTACATTATCATGGACTAATATTGCTATATATATATATATATATACCACAGTTTGTTCATATGTTGATCTTTTGAAAAAAATATTGTGAGTGCTTCTAATTTGGAGCAAATATGAATACAGCTATGAAGTAAAATGGACTTGATGAAATGAAAAATGAATAAAATTAAATAAATATCTGTTGAAAGTTTTTTATGTTGTTACTTGTTCTTAAATTGATTGATTAAATACCTGGATATATGATTGCTTTCTAGATTGTAGGGTAAAGTATACTTAGCTTTATACTATCAAACATTTTACAAAATAAATGAATGATTATTTAATTTTGTCCAAAAATGAATGACAGCTTCAGGTGCTCTGCATCCTTGACATTTTGGTGTTGTCAGTGATATTCATTTTACTCATTATATTATTTATATAGATTATCTCAATGCTGTCTTCATTTCAAATATCGTAATAACAGTAGCTATTGAGAATCTTCTTATGCACTTATATGCCCTCTTTATGTCTTCATAAGTGTCTATTAAGATATATTGCTCATTTTAAAGCTGATTTACTTTGTTTTGTTGTGAATTTTTTAAGTATTTATATATCTTACGTGCAAGTACCTGTATCACAACTTGTATTTTGCAATTGATTTCTCCCAGTATGGCTGATAATTCATTAGGGAATAAGACCAAGCCCTCACAGCTGGAACAATAAGAATATGATCATAATAAATGGAGAAAATGTTAAAGTTGGCAAAAAAAAGTTTTCTTACGTGGATGCACAATCAATGCACGTGGAAGCAGCAATCAGATCTAAAGTGGGTTTTCATTGCCTAAAGCCGCTGCACCAGACCTCAGGTGAGTGTTGAAAACAGGGATGATCTTTGGAGCACTCGGGTGCACCAACTCAAGCCATGGTATTTTCCAGCGACTCAGTTGCATGTGAAAGGAGGACAGTAAAGGGACAAACAGATCTGTATTGGAAGAAGTAATGCCAGAGTGCTCATTACAGACAACAACTGTGTGATCAAATCAGCAATAGGAGCCTTGACTTTTCCTTCCTGGACTGTACTTACAGTCCACGAAAATTCACTCTAAGAATAAACGAACTATTAGAAGAACTGAGATCTTTGTGCATGTTTAAGTCATTATCCCAATCTTCATCATTATTAAAGGTCAGATATATTAATATGTCTTGATACATAATGGTTGGATTCACACTTAGGTTCCTGTTCCCTGTCCATGCAAAGCCAATTACCTTCTGAAATCCCTCCCTGGGAACTGGCTATTTTTGAATGCCAAGGGATGCACTCCCAGGGGTTTCTCTAGTGCCATCAGCATCCTCATGGTCTTGGGTGCATCTGAAAAATAAAAGCACTGGTTATAAAACAGAAGGATTCCTGTCAGAGTCCCAGTCATTTGGAGAAATATGCTTGGTCATTTTTGTCTTCACTTAAAGACTGCAGCATTACCTGGAATCCTGGATTACCTGTCCAACACATAAAATAACATCCTGTGAGTATTTGTTGTTATTGATTAATTTTTTCTCACCTTCCTCATTGTTATTACTTGAGTAGTTGATTTCATTTCCTCTTTGTACAGTTGACTGTTTTATATGGAAACACTGTAACTGACATTAAAATACAAAACTTAGATAGGGAATATACTCACACACATGAACTATTTTTTTATTAAATCGACCTTAAAACAACTCCAGTCATTATAGGAGAATTCATACTTGTTTACAAAAACTCAGAGGAGTGAGCAACAACCTTTTACCTTGCTGACACCAGAAACAGAGGCAGGTGCAGAAATAGTCTGTCTATAGCCAACATCTTCAGTGCTTAGTTGGATAGTTTAAATTTATATTACATATTTAATCAAATATATTTTCTTTTACCAAAATTAATTGTTATTGCTTATATTTACTAATGATATTTTAAAATATTTTTTATTTGCTAAGCATTCAATTTTATATTTTCTTCATACAGAATGACACAGTGATCACCTGACATACATGTAAATTTTATACACAGAGTTCTTTTTACTTAAACTATAAATTTAGTACTTTCTCATATAATATTATTTAGATATAAAAGTATTTGGTCATAATTATAATTACAGAGATGCCATTAAGACTGCTTCCAGTCTATTATCTGCATATAATTAATCTCACAATGTTTTGTAAATTTGAGGAAATTACAAAGAGATTATAATTTATTATATGAGGGTAACTGAAAAATCCATCAATGAACAAAGTATATCTTACAATTTGTTGGAATGAAAGAGTATTCTCCCAGTTGTTCTATAAAAGTCCAAGAAAAGTTTGATTCTATATTTGGAAAGATGAGAAAATCATGTAATTCGCTAATCTCCAAGGAAAAATCCTCCAATACCTGATAAACAACATCTACCTGCAAATATTCGGCTAAAAATATTTTAAACCTTTCAAACTCTACTCATTTCAGGATATTTTATATCGTCATGTTTATTTTGAAAACAAATGATTACACTAGGAAAAAAGAGGGTGCTGTGCTCAATTTACTTTTGGTTTACTCATTAGAGTTTAGTCCATACTATTGATATGCTTCACTGTCGCTGCAGCAATGTGTGAAAACTAGGATGTGAGAATAGCGCGGGACCAGGCAATATTTCATTCTGTTGTGCTTAGGGTCCCTATGGATCACAGCCAATTAAAGGGCACTTAACAACAATGGATATGGGTACTCATTGTATTGTGACCCAGAAGTTCAGCAGTTAGAAACCACCAGACGTTCCATGGGAGAAAGGTGGGATTTTCTACTCCCATAAAGATTTATAATCTCAACAGTCACAGAGGAATTCTACAATGTCCTATAGCATTGCTAAGAGTGGGCATTGACACAGGGCCGTGAATTTGAGGGTTTTTTATAGTTTATAGCTATAGAGTGAAATATTTAGTGCTAAAAGAAGTACATGATCAAACCTTTTGCCAATCACTATTAATTCTTGTTGACTTTTCTTCAACATAGCCACATATTGAGTTCTCCCTATATTTGAAATATTTTACAAATATAAACTTAAAATGTGTTATTAAATGTTTATAGATAATGGCACTATGGTTCTCAAATATTTCTTTGACTACACCATAAATAAATTACAGTCAGAGTACAAAATGTATCTTTCCTTGAGAGTCATAAAATTCAAATCAACTAAGGAGTCATAAAAAAATTCATGTTGGAAATCTAAAATTTCTTCGTGTTTATGAAAGTTTTTCACTATATGTTCAGTATATTTTATATAATCAGTAGGTTTATATAAAATAAGAAAAAGAGCAATAGAAATTTAGTATAAAATTAAAAAGGAAGTTATTTAAGTTTTCATAACTTGTCCTGGTGGGCAAGAGGAGGGCTGTTACAATCCAAAGTCCCTATGGAGAGAGAGCAGCATGTGATCATCTGTCCTGTTAGAAGACAACACTGACTACCACTGAGTGTTCTCCACACCCGTCTTCATAGATTCATAGACCAATTTGGGGGGCTTTTCCTAGTACTGTTCTTTCCATTTAACTTGTGTATATAATTTTCTATGTTACAATGGGAATTACATTTTAGATATGTGAATAATATAAACTATAAATGGTGACCTAAAACATAGTGTAATTATGATTCTCATTCTTAATTATGTTATGTAGATTAAATAATAAAAAATTACCCTTTAACATATAATAAAATATTTTACCAAATTGTAGATAGAGAAAATAAAATGTATAAATAAAACCATAAGTTCTGAGCTGTTAATAGTATATGTGAACAATATATATGTGACCAATAGAAAAAGATTATCAGATAGGATAATTCTTCAGGGACTTTCCAAAGGAAATTAAAAAATTTTTGTGGAAAATGGAGGCGGCAAATGAGAATAAAAAACGTATTTCCTTTGTAACCAAAAATGAAATAAAACTGATAAAAATGGAAATATTCTGAAAAAAACTGTAGCTTACTCATTCTATATGGGTTGTATTTTAGTCACCATCTAAATACATATTAAATGTGTCCTAATAATATACATACAAAAATTTACCCATATTAATGCATTACATTTGCTGGGCAATTTTTTGGTTTTTGTCTCCCCAAATTGCAAAAATAACCAGTGGAATAAATGAAGCACATTTATTTGCTGCTATTCAACAAATAAATTACAGTAGGAGAATTTTATATTAAGAATTTATTCTAAAGGAACATGAGTTAATATCATGGTATTTTATACTAAAAATAGAAGATATAGAAAATATAATGGATAAATGAGAAGAAATGCATGCACTTACAATATTTCTTTCCTCTGATTCTTGCTGCTTTTTTTTTAGGAATCATTTACATGTGTGTCTCAAAATCTTAAAGAAATTATACTAAAATGCCTAACTCTACCATAGTGACTGAATTTCTACTCTCAGGATTTTCTGATGTGTGGGAGTTCAGAGTCTTGCACACAATGTTATTTTCACTAATGTACTTGGCTACTCTCACAGGAAATCTTCTCATTGTCACAGTGATCACTGTTGACCAAAGGCTTCATACACCCATGTATTTCTTTATCCTGAATCTGTCTGTCTGGGACATGTGTTACATTTCTGTGACTGTACCCAAGGCTTGTGTCATCTTCCTGCTAAACAACAGGGTGATTTCCATGGTAGGATGTGCAGCTCAGATTTTCCTTGTTCTTTTATGTGCTTATGCAGAGTTGCTGCTGCTCACCATCATGGCCCGTGACCGCTATGTGGCCATCTGCCAGCCCCTCCACTACCATGTGATCATGACCCCTCGTGTCTGTGTCCAAATGACGCTGGCCTCTGTGCTCAGTGGTCTGGTCTACGCAGGTGTGCACACTGGGAACGCATTCCATTTGTCCTTCTGTCATTCTAATGTGGTTCATCAGTTTTTCTGTGATATCCCCTCCCTGCTGAAACTCTCCTGCTCTGACACCTTAGCCAATGAAATTATAATTTTTGCCTCTTCAATGATAGTAGGTGGTGGCTGCTTTTCCTACATCACCATGTCTTATATTCACATATTTTCTACTGTGCTCAAGTTTCCAACCAGAAAAGAACAAAGAAAGGCTGTTTCCACCTGTATCCCGCACATCCTCATTGTCATAATTTTCCTTGGCTCTGGTGCTGCTGTGTATCTGAAGCCAACCTCCAACTCCCCTCAGGTACAGGACATGGTCATTTCTGTGTTCTATTCTATAGTGCCTCCTTTATTGAATCCTATTATCTATAGTCTTAGAAACAAGCAGATAAAGGAAGCTATAAGGCGAGTTATCATAAGAACACTCACTTCTTTCGGGAAAACTGTCATTATTTCAAAACATTCCTACTTTGATTGTAAGATCTGACAATGTTTCAAGGTTAATGTTCTGTTCACTTACTAACTTTGGCTTATGTTATAATTAACAACCCTTGTATATCTGTGCTAGCAATGAAATCATAGCACACAATGGACTTTTCCCCCTATTAAAATATGCACTTCTTTACACCTATGACTCCACAGGTACAAACTGGTAGCTTTTGCTAAGTGTATATTTCCTTATATTCTCTTTTAAGTATAGCATTCAAGGGAGCCTTGGTTGCCATGGATATCGACAGAATTTAATCACAGATAAGCCACATTAGCTTTGTCTGTCTTCATTATATCATAAATCATACAATCTAGCATTTGCTATCGTTATAGGTGCGATGGAGTCAATTTGAACTCAAACTCTTTTGAAAATGTAGAACTGCCTCAGCATGTTTTCATTTCTGTACAGTTGTCATGTCTGTAATTTTATTGAAGCAGAATGCTAGAATTTTATCCTGTGGAGCTGCTGAATGGGTTCAAACAGCCAACATTGTTTCTTTGCTTGTTTGTTCATCTGTCTGTTTGTATTTTAGCAATTAAAATTTAGTAATTTGAATCTACAGTGTTCCTAATATTATAATTAAAGTAATACTAAAAATAAGCAAAATGGCATCTAAAATCTGACCTTATGATAAGAGTTTACAAGGTGGGCTTGCTGTTGGTAAGGAGAATTAATTGTGCCTTTCTATCCTTTCCTTAATTTTCAGAAGATAAATTTAAATTGTAAACAATTTTATTAAAAGCATTGTTATGTGAGGTCAAATGGGTTCTCACTCATGTTGTCATTGTTAGATGCCATCACATTGGCTCCAGCCCATAGTGAACCTGTACACAACGGAATGACCACTGCACGCGCATTCCTGTGCCATATTGACAATAATTCCTTTGCCTGATGCCATTGACGCAGCCACTGTGTCACATTGAGTGCCTTCCTCCTTTTGCTGTCCTCCCCCTTTACCAGACATGATGACTTTCTCCAGGGACTAATGTCTCCTGACAATATGTCGAAAGTATGTAAGGTGAGGTTTTGCCATCCTTGCATCTAAGGGACCTTCTGCCTTACTGTTTCCAATACAAATCGGTTTGTCTTCTAGGAGTCTAATGAAGATAGTAGAAGAATTTCAGCATTACAAATCCTACACCATCTTCAGATTGTTACTATGCTTCAGCCTATTGTTGCATTCATTGTGCCAGTCATCTTTTTGAGTCTTCCTGCTTAGAATTTTATTCTGACATTATATTCAATATTCGTTGCCTGAACCATAATTCAAATGCGCTAATTCTTTTTCTGTCTTCCTTATGCCTTGTACAGGTTACATATGCATTTTGAAAAGTAATACAGGTAATATTTAAATGATGGCATTTAACCACTCCATTGTTTAAAAATTTATGGTTTAGTATTTTATCTGAAAAGTTCATTAAACTTGCTCTGCCAAGAAAACAATGTTAAGGAACACGTCACTCTCTCTGTGCATTTTTCTTTATTCCTTTTTCTAATAATGTTTCTGATGCATATTCTTGAAATGTTACAAGGGCAAAAGAAGAAAAAATATATTTTATATAGATATATAGTTTGCCCAGATAGAGGATCCATTATGTTTACAATACCCATTCAAATTTGTTACTGATATTATCAAGTTAATGGAAACATTGTTTACCATATTTGATAAAAAAAATTTGTAAATCATACCTAAATTGTGTCTTGATTTTATGTTGGACACTCAATTGATTCTTTTTTAAATTTAAAATTAACTTAATTGGAAACCAACAAAGAGACTAGTGGGACTGTGGGCAATGTGTAGAAGACACAGGAATATGTCCATTGACATGAGCAATGGCACAGCTTCTGACATGAGAGGAGAGTTGGAGAAGGAAAAAAGGGGCCCAGGAACAAAGCTGATGCTTAGGGGCAGAAGAGGGAAGGGGTGACCACTGTACTCTATTGCCTTGCCATCAGGAGAAGCTTTAGACTCTGCACACTCCTAGTTAGCCTGACTCCTGAACAGTCTGCTTCTGGCCCTAGGGTTGCACATATCTCCTCTCCTGTAAGACACTCAAACAGAGGAGATGCTCAGGACCTCACTGGAAACCATGACACTCATGAATGTAATGCACAATCTTTACCTATCCTATTCCTCCCATTCTCAAATCTTGTTAGGGGTAGAATCTCTGATTCTCTTCCTCCTCCTCCTTCTTCCTGGGTTAAGAGAGAGAGGGGAAGAGAGAGAGAGAGAGAGAGAGAGAGACTGCCCAAAGAGGCACACCAGATAATAGAAAGAAAGTAACTAGAAATGGAACAGACCTAATTATTGAAAAAAGGGCTCTCAAATCTCTAGGAGACCACCCCTAGAAAGCAGAGGGGCAAGGGAGTGGCACTGCATATCCTCCGTCTTCCCTGCCCACCATCCTTGAGTGCTGAATATAACTCAGGGGTCGAGTATGTTGGTGCGTGTCTGATGGGAAGATGATAGAAACAGGAGAACAAATCATTAAAACCTAGTTCATCTGCCCACGAGTTAGACATGGAGAGGGAAGATGCCAACGGAGCAGAGAACTCCTCAAGTGGAACACAAAGACAGAGGGCTTGCTTTACAGACTTTAATACCTACCACACAGCCACAGGCGTCAAAATGTGGTCCTGGAATAATGACAGATCCTCAGACCAATGGAAAAGAACAGAAAGTCCAGAAATAAAATCATCAGCATATAGACAACTGATCTTCCACAAGGGCCCAAAAACCATCCTGTGGGGGGTGGATGCCTCCTTTAACACATGGTGCTGCAAAGGATAGCCATATCTAGACAAATGAAATAACACCCTTACTTCACCCCACGCACAAGGTCAAACTCAAGGTGGCTCACAGACCTACCAGTAAAACCGCAAAATATCAAAACCATCAACGAAAACACCAGGACAAACCTAAGAACCTTGGTGCAGGGAATACCTAAGCTAACTGCAATTGGGAAGGGCACACACATACACCTGAACCTGAAATCAGTAAGTGGCACACATGAAGGATAAAACACCTGTGTGCATCAAAAGACTTCACCGAGAGAGTAAAAAGAGAACACACAGACTGGGAGAGGATTGTCAGCAATGACACAACAGACAAAGGGATTAGTACTAACACCTACAATACCTTCTTAGCCTGCAAAAGGAAGAGAACCATTAACCTCTTGAGGAAGTGGTCAAAATACCTGAACAGAAATATACTAGGGAGGAGGGCCAAATGGCTAATAAGAACATAAGAAAATGCTATCGATTCTTAACCACCAGAGAATGTAAATTAAAGATCCATAAGATACCACCTAACAGGCTTGAGAAGAGCCCAAATCAGAAAATCTGAGAGCAACAATTGTTGGGGGTTATGTGACAAGGTATGAACTATCCTCCACTGCTGGTAGTTGTGTAGATATGTACATCTCTGTGGAAAGGGGTCTGGTGATATTTAAAACAAATAGAAATTGAGGTTCCTCACAACCCAACAATTCTCCTATTAGGCATCTATCGAGAAGAGGTAGGAAATAGACCAAGGCCAGTTGTCTGCTCTCCAATGTTTATGGTGCTGCACTGCACAATCACAAAGAATTGGAAGCAGTGTATGCTCCCATCGATAGTGGAGTGGATTTGGAAACACTGGCACATACGCACAATGGAGTACTAGACATCACCAAAAAGCACTGATGATCCATGTACCATGCTGTCTCATGTGAAGACCTGGAGGCAAATAGGCTAAGTGAAACTAGCCAATCTCAAAAGGACAAGTACACGAGTCCATGGAAGTAAGTATAATCAGCACAGTCGGTATAGAAGAAAATCCACCCATCTCACACTATATGGGTTGAGAAACAGGCAATAGGGCGGGGGCACAGCAAGCCCAAGGATACACATATGATTTCAACACAAAGAAGGTGAAAGGCAGGAGGGGAGAATGGGAAAAAAGAGGGAGATAATGGCACTGAAGGAGCAGGGCACTAATTCAACCAGGGAGAGGTTATTTCTTATTTATCTACAGAAATAGGATTGGGAGTGCAGACCCTACCACCGCGTGCCAAGCCTTGAGGGCAACATAACCACATGGAGCAGCTCATGATCAGAGAGGTCTGCAGGGCCCCAATCAAAACCGAACCGAACCGAACCTCTCCCTAGAAGTATGTGCTACAGAGGACGACACTAACCTACAGGCTGGGAGAGGAGCTGGCCTGCCACGCCCACATAGAAGCAACCCAAGAAGGAAAGAGAGACAGTGAGGGACTAGGCCCCACACTGGCACAGCAAACCCTGAGGACAGAGTCCCTGCATGGAGCTGCTAAGACACAAAGAGCACTGTAGACCTGACAGCAGCAGGACACAGTATGTCCCCTCGCTGGAGCATACAGCAACAGAGGACAATACTGGGGACACAAGGCAAGGAGGGAGTCTGGTCTGACCAGCACCTCCGCAGCCCCCATGACACCATCCCTTCCCCCACATAGGGCAAAGCAAGAGGAAACATAGCAGATCAGCAAGGAGAGCAAAGCAAAGACACAAAGTCACCAAGGAGCCCCAAAAATAGACTTCAGGCTTGGAAGAACAGTTCTCAGAACCCTCCACAGGCAGTAAGGGTAGAGTCATAAAGGTCAGACAGACAGAACTGGATTTTTTCCCCTACTTTTATTTTTAATATTCTTTTTCATTCCATCTTTGGTTTTCTCTTTGTTTTGTATCTGTTATTGTTTTGCCTACCTATATAAGATAGGCATGGGAAGTAAGCCTGAGGAAAAGCAATGGCACCATCTGTTATGCAGGGACTTGTGGGGAAGAGGATACAAGGAAAGAGAGAAGTGATCAACTAATGCCATACCCAGGAGAACAGGTAGAAAATTAAAATCCACAATGAGGAGAATGTAGCGACCCTAGTGGTGTTGGAACAACAGCAATCTAGCTAAGGGAATGAGTAAGAGGTAGAAGAAGGGAGAGCATGATAGTGGAGTGGAGGAAGATAAAAGGAAACAGGAAAGATCTAGGAAGCAAATGTCTATGTATAGGTATAAACATAAGTGTGTATATAGGTAAATATATTAATTCATAAAAATGAAGGTGTTGGCTTATGCACATATATTTATATGGCAATACATTGAGGATGTGGATGGGTTTGGGGTCTCTGTTCAAGCCCTCCCTTAATTCAAGAACACTTTGTTCTACCAACCCTGCATTCTGTGATTCTCACCCTCCCTACAGGATTGCTAAATGCAAAATGGGTGCATAAGCAAAAGTGGTGAAGAAATCTTATGGTGCCCGGCTATCAAAAGATATAATGTCTGACATCTTAAAAGTCTTGAAATTAAACAAGCGGCCATTTAGCAGAGAAGCAACAAGCCCACATGGAAGAAGCACACCAGCGTGTGTGACCAAGAGGTATACAGGATCAGGTACCCTGACAACCCATCAGAACACCCCAAACAAACAAAACAAAACAATCATCGTGTTGAGAATGAGCAGGGCCGGAACAGAGACCCAAAACCCATCTGTAGAAATAGGATATCCCCTCACAGAAGGTTCACAAAGAAGGGATGAGTAAATCGCCAATGAATCACAAAATATTCCTCTGGTTCTTTGATGCTTCCTCACTCCCATTATCATGAACCTAGTCCTGCCCTTCATTTCTGGCTAGGGCATAACCCCAATCTAAAATATATACACTGGTATAGATAACAGTTCACAACATGAAATCCTGGTCAGATAGCCCCTCAGGAACAGAAATGGTTGTAGCCATACCAGGAAGGGTAGGGGCAAGGGAAGGTAGAAGGGGAGGAAAGAGGAACCCATCGCAATGATCTATGCCTCATGCTACCTCCACCCAAGGGGATGCACAACAGAAACATCGGTGAAGGGAGACAACCATTGCTATATGGTATGAAAATAATTATAATTTCTCAAGGGGTCACAGAATGGGAAGAAAGGAGCGTGGGGATAAAAAAGAGGACCTCATACCAAGGGCTCAAATAAAAAGTACATGTTTAGAAAACTATGAAGGCAACCTACAGAAAATTTCACTTTTATAAATTATTTAATTTTATGACTTTTTACAAATTACTTGCTTGATTTAACCACATTCATCATTTAGATACACAGCAGTGTATTAACACCCTCCCTCTGCCTACCCACCAAATTCTCTTGTACTGAACATTTGCGGACAGTCTGTTTCTTGACTCTAATCTCTAGTCATCTTTAACATACTAGTTACACAATATGTCATTTTAGGAGATTAGCTTCTTTTGCTTAATAAATCATGTTTGAGAAGAAAGTTATACATATTGATGGGTATGGTCTTGTGTTTGTTACTTCTTTGTTTACACATTTGTATGTTATTTGTTTGTTTGAGATGAAATAGTTACTAAGGTTTCAAGTCTATTTCAATTTCACTTTCTCTTCTTTTTTTAAGCCAATGACAACATATTTGGTTTTGAGGGATAAGGAGGATCTGAAGGAACTATGAATACTTTGTTTTGTTTTTTTAAAGAAACAGACTATATATATTTACACAGGCAATCTCAAGACATGAAATCTACAACATTATTCTATCAAAACCTCCAAATATGTGAGGGTTTTTCTTTGCTTGTTTCATTTTTTGCTTATTACTTCTTATAAATGAATTTTCCATGGTTATTCTCTAAATACAGAGTAGTCACTTCATGAGATAGCGGTTGGTGGAAGTCAACTTTGTTTAAACAATACTGTAAAAACAACACAGCTTTATTAACAATTGAAAGATATATATGTGAAACTAAAAACAAATGTCAACAACCATCTATAACATAATAACAGAATAGGAAAATTAGATTTTAAACACGCTAGATGGAAATATTATGTCAAGATTAAAAACCCAATCAATACAAAACTTGACAAAATACATTAACACAAAATTTTGGCATTTGCCAAACTATAGAATGGAGATTAAAATACATAGAGTGAATTTAAATTTTAGAAAGGTTTTAGATTTATTTAAAAATTGAGCAAATAATAGTGAGAGTCTCCCTTTCAAACCTTTCCACATGAACAGATTCCTCTATTATTAACAACTTGCAATTAGGGTGGTTCATTTGTTATAATTGATGAACCATACTGACAAATATTTATTAACTAATGTCACTCTGAAATCATGGATCAATACTTGTTAAACCTAGGGGTTATGGAAATGCATAAAGCCATGTATCCCCCATTACAGGAACCACATTACAGAAGAGAATAGTTTCTTTGCACTAAACATTTCCAACACTACCTATTTCCCCCTCCTCATCTCTTCTGAAACCCTGGGAACTCATTGATTTTTCACACTCTTCTGTTTTTCTTTTTACCAGATTGTCCTGCAGTCAGGGTCATACAACATGTAGCCTTTCAAGCTGGTTTCTTTCCCTGAGCAATAGGCAAGTCAGGTTATTGTGCTTTTGTTTGTGGACTCACACACCACCTTCATTATTACTAAATAATTGCATTACACATATATACCATATTTTGTTTATCCATTGATCTATTGAAAATTATCTTGAGTGCTTCTAAATTGGAGCACATCTGAATAAAGCTATGAAGTAAAAATGGAATTGATGATAATGACAAATTGAATAAGACTTAAGTATCTGTGAAAGTTTTTATGTAGTTATGTGACGTTAAAGCAATTGTATAAATACATGGATCTTGGATATTTTGCTAATTGTAAGATAAAAAATATTTAGCTTCATACTTTCAAACTTTTTACAGACGTAAATAATTAATTATTCATTGCCTACAAAAATGAATAGCAGCTTCTAGTGCTCTGTATCATTAACATCTCGCTGTTGTCAGGGATATCCATTTCACTCATTATATCAGTTAGGGAGCTTATCTCAGTGTTGTCTTCTTTGCAGTTTCCTAACATGAGACATAGAGACTCTTTTTATCTACTTATCTGCCCTCTGTATGTCTTTGTAGGTGTCTATTCAGATATTTTGCTCATTTTAAGTTGATTTACTTGTTGTATTGTGAGTTTAAAATTTTTATATGTAGTTTAAGTCAAGCACTGGTGCCATAACTTAAGTTTTGCAATTAATTTCTTCCAGTATGGATGGCAATTCATTATGTAATAAGACAAAAGCCCTCACAACTGGAACAATAGAGAACATGGTCATGATAAATGGAGACAATGTTGAAGTTGTCAAGGAATTTTTTTCTTTCTGAACTATTTATTTATTTATTTTAATCATTTTTTAGGGGCTCATACAACTCTTATCACAATCCATACATACATCAATTGTGTAAAGCACATTTGTACAGTCATTGCCCTCATCATTCTCAAAAATTTGTTCTCTACTTAAGCCCCTGGTATCAGGTCCTCATTTTTCCCCTCCCTCCTTGCACCTCTCTCCCTCATGAACCCTTGAAAATTTATAAATTATTATTTTGTCATATCTTGACCTGTCCGACATCTCCCTTCACTTGCTTTTCTGCTGTCCGTCCCCCAGGGAGGAGGTCACATGTAGATCCTTGTAATCGGTTCCCCCATTCCAAGCCACCCTCCATCTACCTTCCCAGTATCACCAATCACACCATTGGTCCAGAAGGCATCATCTATCCTGGATTCCCTGTGTTTCTCGTTCCTATATGTACCAGTGTACGTCCTCTGGTCTAGCCAGACTTGCAAGGTAGAATTGGGATCATGATAGTGCGGGGGGAGGAGGAAGCATTTAGGAACTAGAGGAAAGTTGTATTTTACATCCTTGCTACATTGCACCCTGACTGGCTGGTCTCCTCCCTGTAACCCTTTCGTAAGGGGATATCCAGAGGCCTACACATGGGATTTTGGTCTCCACTCCACACTACCGTCCTCATTCACTATGGTCAGACTTTTTGTTCTGGTGATGCCTGATACCTGATCCCTTTGACACCTTGTGATCTCATGGGCTGGTGTGCTTCTTCCATGTGGGCTTTGTTGCTTCTGAGCTAGATGGTCACTTCTTGCTTCGATCCACACTCCATGCTCATGAAAGCAGAAATCTAATCAAAAGTTGTTTTCCATTGCCTAAAGCTGCTTCACCAGACATCTGTTGAGTACTGAAAACAACGATGATCTTTTGAGAACTGGGGTGCACCTGACCCAATCCATAGTATTTTCCAGTGATTCATTTACATGTGGTGCTGGAGAGCAATATTGAAAGTACACAAACTGCTAAAGAGACAAACAGACCTGTACTGGAAGAAGTAATGCCCGAAGTTCAATAGAGACAAGGATGACAATACTTCATCTTACGTACTTTGGATACAGTGTCAGGAGTCCAATGCCATATTAGGTCAAGTAAAGGGACTGTGAACAAGAGGAAGTTTCTCAAGGAGGTGATTGACACTGGCTAAAACAAGGAACTACAGCATAAGGACAATGAGGAGGGTGGTTGAGGACCAGACAGTATATTTTTTCCTTCAGCCTAAAGTCACTATAGCTCAGAACTGACTTCTCAGCACTTAACAAGTACAACTGTGGGATTAAATCCACAATAGGATCCTTGACTTTTCCTTCGGTGATCATGTACATTCAATACACAAAATAACTGAGATTTTTGTGTATGTTTCGATCATTATTTCAATCTTCACCATTTTTAATCATTTTTCAGGGGGCTCATAGAGCTCTTATCACAATTTATACATCCATCCATTGTGTCAAGCACATTTGTACATATGTCGCCATCATCATTTTCAAAACATTTTCTTTCTACTTGAGCCCTTGGTATCATATCTTACTCTCGATCCCTACCCTCCCTCCTCATGAACCCTTGATAATTTATTTTTATGTCTTACACTGACTGATGGCTCCCTGTACCCAATTTTCTGTTGTCCATCCCCATGGGAGGCGTTATATGTAAATCATTATGATAAGTACCCCTTTCTCCCGCCTCCATCCCCCTTACCTGTCCTGGATTCCCTGTGTTTCTAGCTCTTATATGTACCTGGTCTTACTTGTAAGGTAGAATTGGGGTCATGAATTGGGGGCGTGGGGGAGGAAGCATTAAAAAACTAAAGTTGTACATTTCATGGGTGCTATACTGCACCATGACTAGCTTATCTCTTCCTTGTGACCCTTCTGTAAGGGAAAGTCCAATTGTCAGCAGATGGACTTTGATTCTCCACTCTGTACTCCCCCTCATTCACATTGATATGATTGTTTGTTCTGGTCGTTGATACCTGATAACATCGACACCTGATGATCACACAGGCTGGTGTGCTTCTACCTTGTGGACTTTGTTGCCTTTTCAGCAGGGGGCTCCTTGTTTAACTTCAAGCCTTTAAGACGGCCGATACTATATCTTGTGATAACCAGGCACCATCAGCTTTCTTCATGACACTTGCTTATGCACCCATTTTGTTTCAGGGATCCTGTCAGGAAGGTGAGCATCACAGAATGTTGGCTTATTAGAATAAAGCGTTCGTGTGTTGAGGGAGTACTTGAGTAGAGGCCCAATATCTATCTCCCAACTTAATACTTAACATATATATGTACAAAGATCTATATTCCCTATCATCATATATAAATATATTTACATATGTACATTCCTGTATTTCAGCCTCCTAATATTCTTTGACTCCTAGTTCATTCCTATATTTCCTTTTGCTTTCCCCCTGTCCTATTATCATGTTCAGCCATCATTAGGGTTTCAGTAATTCCTCTCAGGCACATTGCCATTATCTTCATCATTTTTTTTAAATGGTCAAATATATTTAAGGTCCTGTTCACTGTCCATGTAGAGTCAATTATTTTTTGAAATTCCTGCTGGGAGGTCGCTATTGTTGAATGCCAGGGGATGCACTCCCAGGAGTTTTTCTCATGCCAACAGCATCCTCATGTTCTTTGATATATCTGAACATGGAGATGCTAGTTATAAAGCAGGATGGCTGTCAGAGTCTCAGTCATTTTGTGAACTATACCTACTCATTGTTGTCTTCACGTAAAATACTGCATCTTTATGAGAAATCCTTGATTATCTATACAACATATAAAATAACAACCTGTGAGTATTTATTGTTATGAAGTTAATTTTTTTCATCCTCCTCGTTGGTACTATATAAATAGATGATCTCATTAACTTTTTGTACAGTTCACTGGTTTACGCAGAAGCATTGTAAAATGAGGTTAAAATAGAATAGATAGGGAATATACTCACATGCATGAACTAATTTTTTATTAAGTCTATTTTAAACAAGCCCAGTCATTACAGAAGAGTTTATAGCTGTTCTTAAAAACTCAGAGGGATTCGGAAACAACCTTTTACCTTGCTCGTGTCAGAAACTGTGACAGGTGTGGATATAAGCTCTGTGCAGCCTACATCTTCAGTGCTTAGTTAGGATAGTATAAAATTATACAAATATATTTACTCAGATATATTTTGCTTGAACAAAAATTATTTACTATTTTTATATTTAAAAACAATTTTCATTTGCTAAACATTGAATTTTATATTTTCTTTCTACAGAGTGACTCTGAGTATATGACATGTATGTAAATATTATACACACAGTTCCTTTTACTTAAACTATAATTCTAGTACTTTCTGATATCATATTATTGGATACATAAAAATTTGGTCATAATTGCAATTACACACACATCCCATGAAGACTGCTTCCACATCATTATCTGCCTCTATTTTATCTCACAATACTTTTGAAATTTGAGGAAATTATAAGTAGATTAATGGATATGTGGGTAAATGAAAATCCATCGATGAACAAAATATATCTTATAATTTAAGTGCTTCAAACTGTATCCTCTGAGTTGTTCTATAAAAGTCAAAGAACAGTTTCATTTTACATTTGAGGGATGGGAGAATCATATAATTCTCTAATCTCCCACAAAAAATTCTCCAATGCCTGATAGACCCATCCACCTTCAAATATGAAGCTAAAGAATTACACATTTTAAACTTTCCAAACTCTACTCATACCATTTCAGGATATTTTATATTGTCATGTTCATTTTAAAAATATATAATTATAGTAAAAAAAGCAGAGTGTTGTGATTTATGTTTACATTTTGTTTACTTCTTAGAATTCAGTCAGTACTGTTTGAGAGGTCAACACTGAGACAGTAAAGGGAGATAGGATTCAGACAATGAACGTGAGGTCAAGAGTGGCTTTACTAGGGCAGGGAAAGAGCTCCCAGGAGGGAAGGGAGAGCAGAGCAGAGAAAAGGACAGGAGCATGCTGAGCTCCTGGGCGGTTCTGAAACCCAACAAGTTGGGTCAGGGAAAACACACCTTGTTGGTGAGTCCGTGGGAGGTACATAGGGCTCAAGATAGGGAGGTGTATGTTGACAACCAGAAGGGAGGTTTTTTGCTTGCAGCTGCAGGACCTTGAGTCAGGAAGTGACCCATGGAATGTGACTTTGTTGTTTGCCTACCTATTCCCTGGAGTTCTGGGACAGAGGCTTCACATCTTTGGTCTGGGGAGGTAAGCTCTTTGGAATGTTGGGGCAGAAGATGCATACTTCAATAGGTTACTTAAATTCTGAGAGGCTAGAAATGAGGGGCTTAAAGTTCTATCCTTCTGAGGAACCTGAGGGGAGATGGGGCTGCTAGTTCAGGACCCAGCCCAAATACTATTGATTTGCTTCACTGTAAGTGCAACAATGCGCAAAAGCTAGGATGTGAGGTAATATTCCATTCTGTTGTGCTTAGGATCCCTATGGATCGCAGCCAATCCAAAGGCACTTAACAACAACAATGGATGTAGGTGTGCATTGCAATGCGATCAAAACGGTCAACAGTGCAAAACCACCAGATGCTCCATGGGACAAAGGTGGGACTTTCTACTCCCACAAAGAGTTACAGTCTCAGAAACCCACACATGCAGGTCTACACTGCACTCTTGGGTTGCTCTGAGTGGGCACTGAAGCCGTAGAAGTGATTAGTAGACTCATATATTTGGTCTTTTCATCATACAGTTATTTCATTTTAACTTTTGTATGTAATGTTCTAAGTTGCATAATTACAATAAAATTATACTGTAGAATATGTGAATAATGTAAATTACATATGATAAGTTAAATAAATGAAACCTGGTACAATTATGATTCATTAATTAACTATGGTATCTAGGTTAAATAAGAATAAAAATTACCCTTTAAAATGTAATAAAATATTTTACAAAAGTTTATACAGAGAAAATGAAGTATCTACATAAATCCATACCTACTTAGATGCTAATATGAACGAATATATATTGTCAACAGAAAAAGATTATCAGAAAGGATAATTCTGCAGGGGACTTCAAAACAGAAAAAATAATCTGGGAAATGGAGGTGGAAATGGAGATAAAAATAATATTTTTTCCTCAATTGGGAGAAAATGAAATAAAACTACTCATAAAATATTTGACCTCTTCTTGGGGGACAGACAACAGAAAAGGGGGTTAAGGGAGATACCAGATAGGGCAAGATATGACAAAATAATAATTTATAAATTATCAAGGGCTCATGAGGGAGGCGGGAGTGGGGAGGGGGGAGGAAAAAAGAGGACTTGATGCAAGGGCTTAAGTGGAGAGCAAGTGCTTTGAAAATGATTAGGGCAACGAATGTACAGATGTGCTTTATACAATTGATGTATGTATATGTATGGATTATGTAAGAGTTGTATGAGTCCCTAATAAAATGTTTTTTAAACATTGAAATATTCTGATAAAACTGTAATCTACTCTCTACAAGTTGCATTTTGGTCACCAACTAATTATATAGTAAATGTCCTAATAATAATTTGCATAACTAGAAATTACCTATGTTAATACAACAATTCTGCCCGGCAAACTTTAGGTCTTTGACTCCCAATTTTACATATACATCAGTGGTAGAAAAGAAAAACAACCTGAGCACAACTTATTTTGCTGCCACTCAGAAATAACTTACACCAGGAGAAATACTATAGGAGAGAGGGCTAATATTATGGTATGTTGTACTTAGAAATGTCAGATATAGTGAATATAATGGGTAATTGGGATTGATGGACTTAGTTATAATAACTTTCCTCCTTTGATTCTTGTTTGTGTGTTTGTTTTTTAGGAATTTTTTAAATGTGTCTCTCAAAATTTTAAAGAAATTATAATAAAATGCCTAACTCTACCTTGGTGACTGAATTTCTGCTTACAGGATTTTCTGATGTGTGGGAGGTCAGAGTCTTGCACACGATGTTATTTTTAATAATGTACTTGGCCACGCTCACAGGGAATCTTCTCATTGTCACAGTAATCACTGTTGACCAAAGGCTTCATACACCCATGTATTTCTTTATCCTGAATCTGTCTGTCTGGGACATGTGTTACATTTCTGTGACTGTACCCAAGGCTTGTGTCATCTTCCTGCTAAACAACAGGGTGATTTCCATGGTTGGATGTGCAGCTCAAATTTTCCTCGTATTTTTATGTGCTTCTGCAGAGTTGCTGCTGCTCACCATCATGGCCCGTGACCGCTATGTGGCCATCTGCCAGCCCCTCCATTACCATGTGATCATGACCCCTCGTGTCTGTGTCCAAATGACACTGGCCTCTGTGCTCAGTGGTCTGATCTATGCAGGTGTGCACACTGGGAACACATTCCATTTGTCCTTCTGTCATTCTAATGTGGTTCATCAGTTTTTCTGTGATATCCCCTCCCTGCTGAAACTCTCCTGCTCTGACACCTTATCCAATGAAATTACAATTTTTGCCTCTACCATGATAGTAGGTGGTGGCTGCTTTTCCTTCATCATCATGTCTTATATTCACATATTTTCTACTGTGCTCAAGTTTCCAACCAGAGGAGAACGAACAAAGGCCTTTTCCACCTGTATCCCGCACATTCTTATAGTCATAATTTTCTTCGGCTCTGGTGCTGCTGTGTATATGAAGCCAACCTCCAACTCCCCTCTGATCCAGGACATGGTCATCTCTGTGTTCTATTGTATAGTTCCTCCTTTCTTGAATCCTGTCATCTACACTCTTAGAAACAAGCAGATAAAGGAGGCTATAAAACGAGTTATGAGAAGAACACTCACTTCTTTCAGGAAAACTCTCATTATATCAACACATTCCTACTTGGATTGCAGGAGCTGACAATTGTTCATAGTTAATGTTCTCTTCACTTCTGAACTTTGACTAAGATTGTAATTAACAGCACTTGTGCTTATGTGCTATCAATGAAATAATAGCACACACTTAATTTTTTCCCCTATTAAAAAATACAGATTTGCTGAGAACAATGATATCATTGCTTTAAACTTGTATCTTCTGATAAATATCTATTTCGACAGACATATTCTGTTTTTAATAGAGCAGTCTAGGGATCCTCAGTTGCTGGATGTTTACCTGTTAGATCAATAACTAAAAGGTCTGTGTTCTAAACTTTTAATCACTTCATAAAAGGGAAATACTTGGTGATCTGATCCTGGGAACATCACAGAATTGGACTCCTCCTCTAGCGTCACTGGGACAATTAATTTGATGGCCATGGATATCGACAGAATTCAATCACAGATAAACCACATTAGCTTTGTCTGACTTCATTATCCCATAAATCATACAATCTAGCATTTGTTATGGCTATAGATGCCATGGAGACAATTTGGGCTCAATCTCTTGTGAAAATGGAGAAGCACCTCAGCATGTTTTCATGTCTGTGCAATTGTCATATCTGTAAATTTTATTGAAGCAGAATGCTAGTTTTTGTATTTTGCGGAGTTCCTGTGTAGATTCAAATGGCCAACATTGTTTGTTTTATTATCAGTTAAAGATTTAGTAATTTGAACCTAAATGACTCCTCATATTATAATTAAAGTAACACTAATAATAAGCAAAATGACATCTAAAATCTGACCATATGAAAAGAGTTTACAAGGCAGGCATGCTGTTGGTTAGAAAAATTAATTGTGACTTTCTGTCCTTTCCATAGTTTTCAAAAGACAAATTTAAAATTATAAACTATTTTATTAAAAACATTGTTGTTATGTGAGGTCAAATGACTTCTTACTCATTTCATTATTGTTTGCTACCATCAAGTCATCTCCAGCCCATAGCGAGCCTGTGCACAGCAGAATGAATAGTCCTGTGCCGTCTGAACAATAATTCCTTGGCCTGATGCCATTGACGAAGCCACTGCGTCAACCCATCACATTGAGCACCTTCCTCTTTCATAATATAATATGTAACTAATATATAAATAATAGCATTTAGCCACTGCCATGGTTAAACATTTTATGGCTTAATATTATAACTGAGACGTTAATTAAACTTGCTCCACCAACAATACAAAACTAAAGTACTCTTCACTCTTTGTGTGCGTGTGTGTATGCTTCTTTGTTCCTCTTTCCAATAATGATTCTGATGCACTCTTAACAAGCGGTGCTGGAAAGGATAGGCACATAGAGGCAAAGGAAATAAGACCCTTACTTCACCCCATGCACAAGGTCAAACTCCAGGTGGATCACAGACCTAGAAGCAAAACCCAAAAATATCTGGACCATCAATGAAAACATCAGGACAAACCTAAGAACCTTGGCGCAGGGAATACATAAGGTAACTGCAATAGGGAAGGGTACACACACACACAATTGAACCTGAAATCATTAAGAGGCGTATATAAAGGATAAAACACCTGTGTGCATCAAAAGACTTCAGCGAGAGAGTAAAAGGAGAGCACACAGATTGGGAGAGGCTTTCTAGCAATGACACAACTGACAAAGGAATTAGTACTAAAACCTACAATACCTTCTTAGCCTGCAAAATGAAGAGAACCGTTAACCCATTGAGGAAGAGGGCAAAAGGCCTGAACAGAAATTATACTAGTAAGGAGACCCAAATGGC
The DNA here is from genome assembly GCF_050624435.1 of Tenrec ecaudatus. Lineage (NCBI taxonomy): Eukaryota > Metazoa > Chordata > Mammalia > Afrosoricida > Tenrecidae > Tenrec > Tenrec ecaudatus. The sequence goes on from NC_134531.1 coordinate 198,829,172, forward strand.
TAATAAGCATATAATAAAATTCTCTTGATTATTAACGATCAGAAAAATCCAAATTAAAACAACTATAAGATACCACCTAATAGCTGTAATAATAACCCAAATCAGAAAATCAAAGAGAGCAACAAATGATGGAGGGGATGTGGTGAGATAGTAACTCTCCTCCACTGCTGGTAGTTGTGTAGATATGTACATCTCTGTGGAAAGTGGTCTGGTGATATTTAAAGCAAATGAAAATTGAGTTTCCTTACAACCCAGCAATCCCTCTACCCGGCATCTATCCAAAAGAGGTAAGAAATAGACCAAGGCCAGTGTCTGCACTCCAATGTTTATTGTGGTGCAAGGCACAATCACAAATAATTAGAAGCAATATAAATTCCCATCAATAAAGGATTGGATTAGAAATGCTGGCACATACACACAATGGAGAACTAGGCATCACTGAAATGCACTGATGATCCATGCAGCATATGGTCTCCTGAGAAGAGCTAGAGGAAATTATGCTGAGAGAAGTCAGCCAATCACAAAAGGAGAAATTCAACATGAGTCCACAGAGTAAGTATAACCGGCCAGCACAGTAGATATAGAAGAAAAGACACCCATCTCACACTAGATGGGTTAAGGAACAGGCAATAGGGCAGGGGATTGACCTAACAAAAAGAATGCATATGTCATTCCAACACAAAGAAGGTGAAAGAAGGGGTGAAAAAACAGGGGTGGGGGGGATAGGATATAAAGAATTGCAGGAGCAGGGCACTAATCCACCCAGCGGGAGGTTATTGTTAATTTTTCCACAGAAGTAGAAGTGGGAGTACAGACACCACCCTGGCATGCCAAAAACTGAAGGCAACATAACCACATGGAGCAACCCATGAGTAGAGATGTCTGCAGGGCCCTAATCAAAGCCAGACTGAACCTCTCCCTAGAAGTATGTGATACAGAGGACAACACTAAACCTACAGGCTGGGAGAGGAGATGGCCTGCCATGCCCACATAGAAGCAACCCAAGAAGGAAAGAGAGACAGTGAGGGACTAGGCCCCACACTGGCACACCAAGCCCTGAGGACAGAGTCCCTGCACGGAGCTGCTGATGCACAAAGAGCACTGTAGAGCCGACAACAGCTGGACACAGTATGTCCCCTCGCTGGAGCATACAGCAACATAGGACAGTACTGGGGACACAAGGAAAGGAGGGAGTCTGGTCTGATCAGCTCCACCCCAGCCCCCATGACCCCCATTGCACCCCCTCCAGTGGGGCAAACCAAGAAGGAACATAGCAGATCATCAACAAGAGCAAAGCAAAGGCACAAAGTCCCTGAGGATCCCCAAAATAGACTTCAGACTTAGAGGAACAGTTCTCAGAACCCCCCAGAGCCAGTGAGCAGAGAATCATGAAAGTCAGACAGACAGATCTGGAATTATTTACGCCATCTTTTGGTAGTTCTATTTTGATTTTTCTCTCTTTTAATCAATCTTTGTTTTCTTTTGTTTTGTCTCCATTATTGTTGTTTTGCCTACCTATATAAAATGGCATGGGAGCAAGCCTGAGGAGAAAGCAATGGGACCAACTGTTCTGCAGGGACTTGTGAGGAAGAGAATGCTAGGAAAGGCAGAGGTGATCAACCAATGCCATAGACAGGGGGATAATTAGGAAAACTAAAATCAACAACAAGGAGAATGTAGAGATCCTGTGTTGGAGCAACAGCAATCTTGTTGAGAGGAATTACTAAGAACCAGAAGGAAAGTGAGCATGATGGTGGGGCAGGAGGAAGATAAAAGGAAACAGGGAATATCTAGGAAGCAAAGTACTATATAGAGTTGCAAACATAGGTGTGTACATATGTAAATATATTAATTCATAATAGAGATGTTGGCCTATGCACGTATATTTAAACAGCAATACATTGAGGATGTGGAGGGGTTTTGAGCCTCTGTTGAAGCCCTCCCTTATGCAAGAACACTTTATCCTACCAACCCCGCTTTCTGGGATGCTCACCCTCCCTACAGGATTGCTTAAGACAAAATGGGTGCATAAGAAAAAGTGGTGAAGATATGTGATGGTGCCCATCTATCAAAAGATATAGTGTCTGGGATCTTAAAGTCTTGAAGTTAAACTAGCGGCCATCTATCAGAGAAGCAACAAGCCCATATGGAAGAAGAACCCCAGCCTTTGTGATCAGGAGGTGTTCAGGATCAAGTAACCTGAACAGCCATCTACACCCAAAACAAAACAAGACAACCATATTGGGAAGAACTGGAGGAAATCATGCTAAGCGAGGTAAGTCAGGCACAAAAGGACAAGTACAACATGAGTCCGCTGAGGTAAGAATTAAAAAATTTTTTAAAAAGCAAAAGTGGCATAGGGAAAAAAGCTACTGTATACAAACATTTTAGGGGTGAAGACTGTGTAGTATGGAAGAGACCAGACCAAAACCAGGGATGCACATGGTAGACAATGATGGAGGAGGTGGGGAAAGGAAAACAAAAGGATGAATACAAGGAAGAAAAGGGTAGTGGGGTCATGGGGCATTAATCCACCCAAGGGGAGGGTATTGTTTATATCTCCACAGGGAAAGTGGGACCAGACTTCAACCCAGTGTCGCAAGGTGTGAATGCAATATCCCGGCGTGGAGGAGGGAACCAGTGGAGAGGTCTGGGAGGCTGGCCCCAGCACCATAAATTAAGTGGATTACTGACCCTCCCCCGAAAAGAATTTTTTCCAAAGGACAACATTGACTATGCAGCTACGGGAGATGAACATATCTGATTAGAGCACACGGGAGCAGATGAAGGGGCAGGAGGAGAGAGTGGAACACAGCCTGGCCCACCAGGCCGTGAGGATGATGTTCCTGAGTAGAGCAGCCAGTCCACAGAGAGAACAACATGGCTGGCCCCACTATGAGACATGATGCCCCTCAGTGACTAAGGGCGATACAGGGGACAGCACCGGAGACACAGTGTGGGAATTGCACCTGACCTGATCCCACCACACCGAGGCAAATCACTGGGGGAGTGCAGCGGAACAGCAAGGGAATGGAGTGGCAAGGTCCCCAGGGAATGCTGAAAGTGGACTTTGGGGCCAGGGCGTGGTGCCCCAACAGACTGGACTGGAAAATGCTCCTAAGGGCCAGCAAACGATCCCTGAACTAACTACAAGCTTTTCTCTTGTGAACTGTTTTGTTCTGTTCTTTGTCAGTGGTTTGTTTTTGTTGTTTTGTTGTCTGGTTGCATACTGTTGCTTTGTTTTCCTCTGTCTTGTTTTCGTGCATGTTAGTGTCTACACAGGTCTGTCTGAATAGGACAGGCTGGATGAACTATCTGGATGAAAAACAACGGGACCGACAGTTCCGGGGGGACTTGGGGTGGGGGGGTAGGGGGGGTAAAGAAGTGGTGTTAACAAACCCAGGGACAAGGGAAAAACATGGGACCCCAAATGGTAGAGAAGGGGGAGTGGCAGGCCTGGTGGGAAATGATCAAGGGTAAGGTTGCTTAGAGAAGAGGTATACTCTAGCCCAGGTGGCGATGAAGCATGGTAGTGGGGCAGGAGGAAAGTCAAGGGAGATGGAGGAAAGAGCTAGGAGTCAAAGGGCATTCATGGAGTTCTAGACAAAGACATGTACATGCAAATATATATAGGAGGATGGGGAAATAGATCTATGTGTCTATATTTATAGGTCAAGTATTAAGGTGGCGGAAGGACCTTGGGCCTCAACTCAAACACTCCCTCAATGCATGAATACCTTCTTTTATTAAATTGGAACTCTATGATGCTCACTCTCCCGACACAACGGCTGGAGCCAAAGTGTGTGAACAAGTAAATGTGGTGAAGAAAGCTGATGGTGCCCGGCTATCAAAAGAGATAGTGACTGGGGTCTTAAAGGCTTGAAGATAAACAAGCGGCCATCTAGCTCAGAAGCAACAAAGTCCACATGGAAGAACACACCAGCCTCTGTGATCGAGTGGTCCCGAAGGGATCAGTTACCAGGCATCAAAGAACAAAAAATCATATCATTGGCTGCACACCTCCATGATAGGACCGCTGAAGACAAATGGGTGCATAAGCAAATGTGGTGAAGAAAGCTGATGGTGCCCGGCTATCAAAAGAGATAGTGTCTGGGGTCTTAAAGGCTTGAAGGTGAACAAGCAGCCATCTAGCTCAGAAGCAAAAAAGCCCACATGGAAGAAGCACACCGGCCAATGCGATCACGAGGTGCATCATGCAAAAAAAAAAAAGATATAAGTGTGTGTATGTATGTGTATATGTGTGTATATGTATATATGTATATATACCATATTAAATGAAGGGGGAAGTGCAGAGTGGAGACCCAAGGCCCAAGTGTCGGCCAATGGAGATCACCTCATAGAGGGGTTTAGGAGAGGAGATGGGTTAATTAGGGTGTGAGGTAGTACTGATGAAGAACACAGCTTTCCCCCAGATCCTGGATGCTTCCTCCCCCCAACTACCATGATCCGAATTCTACCTTGCATGGCTGGATAGGACAGAGGCTGTACACTGGTACATATGAGGGCTGGAGGTACAGGGAATCCAGGGTGGATGATACCTTCAGGACCAAGGGTGTGACGGACGATGCTGGGAGAGAGGAGGGTGAGTGGGTTGGAAAGGGGGAACTGATTACAAGGATCCACATGTGACCTCTTCCCTGGGAGAGGGACAGCAGAGAAGGGGGGAAGGGAGACTCCGGATAGGGCAAGATATGACAAAATAATGATGTATAAATTACCAAGGGCACATGAGGGAGGGGGGAAAGGGGAGGGAGGGAAAAAAAAGAGGACCTGATGCAAGGGGCTTAAGTGGAGAGCAAATGCCTTGAGAATGATTGGGGCAGGGAATGTATGGATGTGCTTTATACAATTGATGTATGTATATGTATGGATTGTGATAAGAGTTGTATGAGTCCCTAATAAAATGTAAAAAAAGACCTCTCCACCGGTTCCCTCCTCCATGCCGGGATATTGCATTCACACCTTGCGACACTGGGTTGAAGTCTGGTCCCACTTTCCCTGTGGAGATATAAACAATACCCTCCCCTTGGGTGGATTAATGCCCCATGACCCCACTACCCTTTTCTTCCTTGTATTCATCCTTTTGTTTTCCTTTCCCCACCTCCTTCACCATTGTCTACCATGTACATCCCTGGTTTTGGTCTGGTCTCTTCCATACTACACAGTCTTCACCCCTAAAATGTTTGTATACAGTAGCTTTTTTCCCTATGCCACTTTTGCTTTTTTTAAAAAAAATTTTTTTTAAATTCTTACCTCAGCAGACTCATGTTGTACTTGTCCTTTTGTGCCTGACTTACTTCGCTTAGCATGATTTCCTCCAGTTCTTCCCATGCCGCTATGTGCCTCATATGTTCATCACTGCTTTTTAGTGATGCGTAGTATTCCATTGTATGTATATACCACAGTTTTTTAATCCAATCGTCAGTTGATGGAAATTTGGGTTGCTTCCAACTCCTTGCAATTGTGAACTGTGCCGCAATGAACATTGGAGCACAGATGTCTGGTCTTGGTTTGTTTCTTGCCTCTTCTGGGTATATGCCCAGTAGGGGGATTGCTGGGTCATATGGTAACTCTATCTCCATCTGTTTTAGGTATCGCCAGATTAATTTCCATAGTGGCTGTACGTACTTACAGTCCCACCAGCAGTGGATGAGAGTTCCTGTCTCCCCACAGCCCCTCCAACACTTGTTGCTTTCTGATTTTTTGAATTGGGCTACCTTTGAGGGTGTCAGGTGGTACCTCATTGTTGTTTTAATTTGCATTTCTCTTATGGCTAAAGATCGGGAACATTTTCTCATATGTTTGTTGGCCATTCGGATTTCTGCCCCTGTGAAACTTCTGTTCAAGTCCTTTGCCCACCTTTCAAGTAGGCTATTGGTTTTTTTCTTTTTGGAAGCTAGCAGAGTACTGTAGATTTTAGTAATAAGGCCTTTGTCTGATGTGTCATTGCTAAAGATGTTTTCCCAGTCTGTGGACTCTCTTATTACTCTCTTGGTGAATTCTTTAGATGTACACAAGTGTTTTATCTTCAGTATATCCCATTTGTCGATTTGTGCCTCCTCTGTGTTTGTGTCCTTCCCTATTTCTGATAGCCTGTGTATTCCCTGCGCCAAAGTTCTCAAGTTGGTCCCAATTCCCTCATTGATGGCCCTAATAGTTTGGGGTTTAACTTCAAGGTCTGTGATCCACCTTGAGTTTATTCTTGTGCATGGAGTGAGATAAGGGTCTTGCTTCATTTTTCTGCATGTTGATATCCATTTTTTCCAGCACCACTTGTTAAAGAGGGCATCTGCTTCCCATTTGATCTTTTTGGGGCCCTTGTCAAAGATCAGCTGTGTGTATGCTGATGCTTTTATTTCTGGGTTTTCAGTTCTTTTCCATTGGTCTGAGTATCTTTCATTGTACCAATACCATGCAGTTTTGAGAACTGTGGCTGTATAGTATGTGCCAAAGTCAGGTAGAGCAAGCCCTCCCACGGTGTCCTTCTTCTTGAGGAGTTCTCTGCTAATTCTGGGCTTCTTCCCTCTCCATATGAAGTTGGTAATCAGTTTTTCCATTTCTTTGAAGAAAGATGATGGTAATTGTATCGGGATAGCATTAAACTTATATAGTGCCTTTGGCAGAACTGACATCTTAACTATATTAAGTCTCCCAATCCAAGAGCATGGAATATTCTTCCATTTGTTGAGGTCGCTCTTGGTTTCTTGTAATAGTGTTCTATAGTTTTCCCTATATAGATCTTTTGTTTTTTCAGTCAAGTGTATCCCTAGATATTTCAGTTTGTGTTTGGCTATTGTGAAGGGTACCACCTTTTTGATCTCTTCTTCTGTGGTCTTATCTGATGTGTATAACAGTCCGATGGACTTCTGTTTGTTGATCTTGTATCCTGCCACTCTGCCAAACTCTTCTATTGCTTCCAGTACTCCCCTTGTGGAACTTTTGGGATTTTCCATATATAAAATCATATCATCTGCAAATAATGATAGTTTCACCTCTTCCTTCCCCAGACGAATACCTTTGATGGCACTTCTTTGCCTTATGCTGTTAGCTAAAACCTCCAGCACGATATTAAATAGGAGTGGAGACAAGGGGCATCCTTGTCTGGTTCCCTTTTTCAGTGGGATTGTGTTAGTCTTTTCTCCATTGACTATGACGTTGGCTGTTGGTTTTTCATATATAGCTTGTATTGTCTTGAGGAACTTTCCTTCCATTCCTATCTTCGCTAGTGTCTTAAACAGGAATTGGTGTTGGATGTTGTCGAATGCTTTTTCTGCGTCTATTGATATTATCATGTGATTCTTATACTTTTTCATGTCAATGTGACGAATAATACTAATGGTCTTTCGTATGTTGAACCATCCCTGCATCCCTGGTATGAATCCCACTTGGTCATGGTGAATTATTTGTTTTATATACTTTTGTATTCTGTTGGCTAGTATTTTGTTAAGGACTTTTGCATCAATGTTCATTAGGGATATCGGTCTGTAGTTCTCGATTCTTGTGGGATCCTTGCCCGGTTTGGGTATCAGAGTTATACTAGCTTCATAGAGGGAGTTTGCCATCTTTTTCTATGTTCTGGAAAAGTTTGTGTAGGATTGGTATTAATTCTTCCCTGAATGCTTGGTAGAATTCTCCAGTGTATCCATCTGGTCCAGGGGATTTTTTTGTTGGTAATCCCTTGATAACCTTTTCTATTTCTTCTATTGCGATGGGTCTGTTGAGATTTTTGATGTCCACCGCGGATAGTCTAGGGAGGGATTGTTTTTCCAGGAATTTGTCCATGTCTTCCAAATTGTTGAATTCATTGGAGTACAATCCTTCATAGTATTGTGTAACTATCCTTTTGATTTCATTAGGGTCTGTTGTAATGACCCCTCTTTCATCCCTTATTCTTGCTATTGAGATTTGTTCCCTCCTTTCTTTGGTTAGGTTTGCCAATGGTCTATCGATCCTGTTTATCTTTTCAAAGAACCAACTTTTAGCGATATTAATTTTTTCCATAGTTTTTTTATTTTCCCTCTCCTGAATCTCAGCCCTGATTTTTATAATTTCTTTTCTTTTGCTATTAGTAGGGTTGTCCTGCTGACTCAGCTCTAGTTTTTGTAAATTTTGTGTCAGCGTATCTGTCATGAGTCTCTCTTCCTTTCTCAGGTGTGCTTGTATTGCTATGAACCTTCCTCTGATGACTGCCTTTGCTGTGTCCCATAAGTTTTGGTACGTCGTGTGCTCATTTTCGTTGGTTTCGAGAAATTTCCTGATTTCGTCTCGGATCTGCACCAGTATGCACTCCTTTTGCAGTAGAGAGTTATTCATCCTCCAATTATTTGCTCTTATTTTCTTTGTCTTCCTTTTGTTGATTTCCAGTCTTATGGCACAGTGGTCAGAGAGAGAGGTTTGTATTATTTCAATGTGCTTAAATTTATGTAGATTTGCCTTATGCCCCAGCATGTGGTCTATCTTCGAATATGTGCCATGAGGACTTGAAAAGAATGTGAAATTATTTGTATTTGGATGAAAAGCTCTGTAAATATCTATTAGGTCAAATTGTCTAATTGTGGAGTTTAGCTCTCTAGTCTCCTTGTTGAGTTTCTTTCCCTGTGATCTATCTTTCTCAGTGAGTGGTGTGTTGAAGTCACCCACTATAATTGTCGAGTCTGTGATTTCTTTCTTAATCTTTTGGAGTGTTTGGTTCACGTATTGAGCTGGTCTCTCATTCGGGGAATATATGTTTACAATGCTTAGTGGTTCATTGTCTATCATTCCCTTGAGCATGATATAGTGTCCCTCCTTATCTCTTTTTATGGTTTGCACTTTGAGGTCAATTTTATCCGAGATAAGGATTGCAACCCCTGCTTTTTTTGTGTTGCTGTTTGCTTGGTAGGTCCTTCTCCAGCCTTTGATTCTCAGCCTATTTTTGTCTGTAGCCTTGAGGTGTGTCTCCTGTAGGCAGCAAATTGATGGGTTGTGTTTTCTAAGCCATTCTGCTAGTCTCAGTCTTTTAATGCCTGAGTTCAGGCCATTGATATTCAGGGTTATTATCTCCATGTGTGGACTCTGTGATGCCATTTTATACTTTTTGTGTTGGGAGTTTTCCTACTTTCCTTTCTCATTAGTGTGTGTTTTGTGTGTGTATCATTCTTGACTTCTTTCCATCCTTAAGTCATTGCTATCTTGGGGTCTGTTTTCTCTTTGTTGTGCTCTGGGTGAGGTTGTTCTATGTGCTGGTGTCTTATTTGTGCTTGGTGAGTGTTGTTCTTCTGCCCATACTGAGTCGGCGAGGATCCTTTGTAATGCTGGGTTTGTTGTAACGTATTTTTTGAGTTTTTCCTTGTCTGGGAAGACTTTTACTTCTCCATCGATCTTGATCGATAATTTGGCTGGGTAGAGTATTCTTGGATTTGCGGTGTTTTCTTTCAATTTTTGGAATATGTTACTCCACTCTCTCCTTTTTTTCATAGTTTCTGCTGGTAGGTCTGAGCATATCCTTATGTGGGAACCTTTATATGTGATTGCTTGCTTTTCCCTAGCTGTTCTCATGATTTTCTCCTTTTCCTCAAAGTTTGAAAGTTTAACTATTATGTGCCTTGGTGATTTCTTCTTGGGGTCCCGTCGTGCTGGTGTTCTTTCAGCCTCCTGGATGGTTGCTTGGTTTTCATTCATTAGGCTGGGGAAGTTTTCCTCCAAGAATTCTCTCGCTATTGTTGCAGATGACTTCTTTGTTGTGTCTTCCTCCGGTAGGCCACTAACTCTAATGTTGTTCCGCTTCATAGCATCAGACATAGCTCTTAGGTTTTCTTCGGCTTCTCTGATGCTCTTATTAGATTTTTGTTCACGTTTATTAAAGTCTGCTTGGTTGTCCTCCACGCCACTGATGCGGTTCTCTGATTCCTCCAATCGATTCTCAAGGAACATGATTCTGCTATTGTTTTTCGTTACCTGCTCCTCAAGCTCCTGTATTTTCCTTTGGTATATGTCTTTTATCTCCTCTATCATTTCATCCTTTTTCTGTAGTGTTTCCCTCATATTCTGCATCGCTCCAAGCACCATTTTGAGAGCTTCTTTGTATGGCATCTCAATGTCTGCTTCTTCTATGTATGTTGTTATGTTCAGGACATCTTCTTCCTTTGCCTTTTGTTTCTCCTGTTTTTTCGTTGAGGTCGTTGGGGGTGATGGCTGTTTGCGTTGAGTTGTTTTTGAGGGACCAGGTGCCATTTTCTAGTCTCTCTCTGGAAGACTTATAGGAATTCTTCTTCGATCTGCCTACAGCTGATTTTGCTATGGGATTAACCTACCACTTTATCTTCCTGTGGCTTCCCTATTAGGGGAGTGCCCCAGATGGCAGATCGACTGCCTGCACCAGTGTTGCAGAGGCTGGGCTGAAGTTCCCGCTATTGGTTTGAATATTGATAAGTGTTGGCTGAGCTGCCTTATGTCCCCAGGTACACAGGCAGGAACTCCCTGGTGAGAAGTCTGAGGAGTATCCCCTGGAGAGAAAGCAGGCCTTACCCTAGCCTTGGACTATCTATGCAGGGTGGAGCTCACCTAGCTGGGTGTGACCCAGGCGCAAATGCCCTAGGGCAATGGGAGTGCCCCGTAAGTCCTCAATGGAGTGTGAGAGAGCAGGGCAGGAACAAGGGGGGTGAGAAAAATCAAAAAGTGAGACTAGACTGTGCAGGGGTACAGGGAAGTGAGGGAAGCAAAAGAAACTATGTAGCTGAGTCCCACTCCCTGCCTGTGGATCTACAAGGGCTTACTCCCTGCCCCAAGCCCCAGCGGTAGTTCGCAGCTGAGCCCCAAGAAGGGTCGCAAGAAAACTGCTGAGCCGCCCCCAGAGAAATGGGGGGACAGAGAGCAGAGATGTTAACAGATGCCGCCGTGTAGCTGAAGTTTGATCCCTGCCTATGGAGCTGTGGGGGTTTGGGTTTATTCCCTGCTCAGACCACGCGGCGTGGCTGCGGCTGCGGCTGTGCCTTGAAAAAGCCCCTGCGCAGCCCTCCAAGGCTGTGTGGGAATATAAAGCAGAGACGCAAACAGAAGCAACAATGTAGATGAACCCCGATTCCTGCCGGTGGAGCCGCAAGAGTCCTGTTCCTGCCCTGAGGCAGATAGGGAAAAACTGTGGCTGTGCTGAGACCAAGCCCTGCTACAGGCTCCAAATGGTCCCGGCTTGGGCAGATCTGGCAACTGGACTAGGGTCGAGCCCAAGCCGGCTTCCACTGAGGTAAGCCAAAAGCCCCCAGCCCCTCAAAACCCCGTGGATCTGTGCCTACTTATCTTTATGATGCACCTCCTGCGATCCAGTGCCGTTGAATTTCACTCTGAGCAACTCTCCTGGGCTGGTTTCTGCGGAGTCCCTCTGGTGTGTGTCACTCCGTCGCCATCTTCCCGGAACTCCCACTATTTTTTTTTTTATAGCCAGGCACCATCAGCTTTCTTCACCACGTTTGCTTATGCACACGTCTTTCTTCAGTGATCATGTCAGGAAGGTTGGTATCATGGAATGACCATTTAGCTGAACAAGGTGCTCTTATATTAAGGGAATGAGCACGAGGAGGCCCAATGTCCACCTGCTACCCTACTACTAAACCTATAAATATATGCACATAGGTCTATTTCCTCCATAATGATAAATATATTTACATATGTAAATGTCGATATTTAGGCTTCTATGTATGGCCTTTGCCTTCTATTCCTAACCTCTGTTTCCTTACACTTTCCTCCTGTCCTACTAGCATGTTCAGCCTTCATTCTGCTTTCAGTAATTCCTCTCAGTTACCTTCCCCTTGGTAATTCCCTACCAGTCCTCCCATCCCCTTGCTGCCACTGGTTTTGAACCACTAGTTCTTCCCTTGTCCCTGAATTGTCCAACACCTCCTCCCTTCCCCTACCTCCCACACTCTCATGTCCCTCCGGGACCATTGATCCCATTATTTTCTTTTCACGTTTTTTTGTCCAGCCTATCTTATCTAGTTGGACCTGCAGATATAGTAATATGTGCATAAAATTGCGGACGACTTTGACAGCACCAAAGTGACACATAAAAATATGGTGACAATGGCAGCAACACCAAGTTAACAAACAAAAAAGCCACTGACATACAACATTTAAAAGAAGAGAAAAAAGACAGAAAACAAAGCGTGCTAGTAGTTCAAGGTCTGTTTGTTGACCTTTAGGAGTGTTTTATGGATGAATATCATGGGGTGCCACGTCCTGGCCGCAAAGTCCTTTGTACTCCCTCAGAACCTCCTTGCTATGTTTCCCCCGCTGATCCATTGCACACTCCCAGTGTTTTGCCTCAGTGTGGCCATAGTCCTTGGAGGATAGTCTAGGGAAGGATTGTTTTTCCAAGAATTTTTCTATTGTTGGAAGTGGTGCCAGCCCTCCATCACTAATAGAATATGTGCCATGCATACTTTAAATGAATGTGAATTATTCTGTATTTGGACGAAAAGCTTTGTAACTCTCTATCGGGTCAAATCGTTTTATTGAGAGTATTTAGAACTCTAGCCTCCTTGTTGAGTTTCTTTCCCTCTGATCTATCTTTCTCAGAGAGCGGTGTATTGAAGTCACTCAATATATTTGTTGAGACTGTGATTTCTTTTTTCATCTTTTGGGGTCTTTGTTTAAAGTTTTCAGTGGGTCTCTCTTTCAGGGAATATGTTTAGTGGTTCTTTGTCTACCATTCCCTTGAGCATTATATAGTGTCCCTCCTTTCCACTTTTCATGGTTTGCACTTTGAGGTCAATTTTATCCACGATTAGGATTGCAACCCCAGCATTTATTGAATTGCTGTTTGGTTTGTATGACTTTCTCCAGCCTTTGATTGTCAACCTGTTTTTGTCTGTAGCATTGAGATGTGCCTCCTGTAGGCAGCAGATTGACAGATTGTGTTTTCTGAGCCAGACTACTAGCCTCAGTCCTTTATGCCTGAATTCAGGCCATTGATATTCAGGGATTTTATCTTCATCTGCGGACTCTGATGTCATACCTTTTGGTCTGGGTGTTTTCTTACCCTCCTTTCTTATTAGTGTGTTGTGCATGTGTGTGTGGGTACATCATTCTTAACATCTTTGCATCCTTAAGCCAATGCTATCTTGGGGGCTGTTTTCTCTTTGTTGCCCTCTGGGTGAAGTTGTTCTATGTGGCAGTCTCTTATTTATGTTTGGTAAGTGTTGTTCTTCTGCCCATACTGGGTCAGCAAGGATCTTTTGTAGGGCTGCATTTCTTCTAAAATATTCTTTGATTTTTTTCGTTGTCTGGGAAGATTCTTACTTTTCCATCTATTTTGATCGGTAATTGGCTGGATAGAGTATTCTTGGGTTTGTTTTTTTTCTTCAATTTTTGGAACGTGTTACTCCACTCTCCACATCTTCATAATTTCTACTGATAGGACAGAGCATATTCTTATTTGGGAACCTTTATATGTGATTGCTTGTTTTCCCCTACCTGCTCTCCTTTTCTTCAAAGCTGGATAGTTTAACTATTATGTGCTTTGGTGAGTTCTTATGAATTAGTCTAGCTGTTGTTCTTTCAGCCTCCTGAATGGTTGCCTGGTTTTCATTTTTCAGCTGGGGAAGTTTTCCTCCAAGAATTTTCTTACTATTGTTGCAGACGAATTCTTTATTGTGTCTTCCTCCGGTAATCCAATACTTCCAGTGTTGTTCCTCTTCGTAGCATCAGACATAGCTCCTAGGTTTTCTTCAGCTTCTCTGACGATCTTATTAGATTTTTGTTCCCGTCTGTTAAAGTCCGCATGACAGTCCTCAAAGTCACTGGTGCTGTTCTCTGCTTTCTCCAGTTGATTCTCCATGTCCATGTGTCTGCTACTGGTTTTTGTTATCCCTCCTCCCTAAGCTCTTGTATTTCCCTTTGGTGTTTGGACTTTATCTTCTCTAGCATTTCATCCCTTTTCTATATTGTTTCCCTCATATTTTGTATGAGTCCAAGCACAATTCTGAATATTTATTTCTGTGGCAGCTAACTCAATGTCTGCTTCTTCTATGATTGTCGTTTTGTTCAGGATATCTTCTGCCATTGCATTTTATTTCTTCTGTTTATTGGTGTGTGTGTGTGTTTGTTTGTTTTTTAGGTCGTTGGGCAGCTGGCTGTTTGCGTTTTGTTGTTTTAGAGGAGCCAGGTGCCATTTTTAGAGGAGTTGAAGAGCATTGGTTCTCTTTGGGAGATTTGTACGAATGCTTTTTCGAACAGCCTACAGCTAATTCCACTATGGAATTGGCCTACAAATTTATCCTCCTGTGGTTTTCCACTGAAGGGAGTGCCCCAGAAAGCTGGTGGGTTTCCTGTTTTGGTGTATAACACTGTGAATGGTAGACAGAATTATTTTGGCCAGAAAGTTCACTGCGGTTGTTGGGCAGAGGTTCCATCAGCAGCTTGGAATGTTGGAGATTGTTGGCCAATCTGCATTCGGTCGTATTCACTTAGGTAGATGGGAGGAAGTTCCCTTAGTCATGTGGACCCGAAGAGGAAAAATAGGAGCTCCTGTAGCCACACAGGCAGGAATTCCCAGGTAAAAGTTGGAGTATCACCTGGTGTAGGTTGGCTGGGCTTTCCCTAACCTCTGGCTAGCTGCACAGTATGGAGCTCACCTAATTGGGTCTGGGGCAAGTCTCAATGCCCTATCCTAAAGGAAATGGTCTGGAGTTCCCAAGTCATGTGTGAGAGAACAGGGAAGCAACAAAGAGGAGAAAATTTTTTAAAAACTAAGCCCACTGATACTGTGTGGGGGATAGAGAGAAAAGAGGGGAACGAAAATAGCAATTTAGCTGAGCCCAGATCTCTGCCATGGGACTGCTGGTTTATTCCTTTCCCTGAGGCAGGTGGCAGCAAGCTGTGGCTATGTAGAGATAAAACCTCTGTGAATGCTCCAAATGGTCCTAGCTCCAGCCAAGAGAGTGGCGGGGTTAAAGTCAAACCCTAGCCGGCCTCCCCTGTAGCATGTCAAAAGCCCCCAGGCCCTCAAAACTTTGTAGATCTTGCCTACTTATCTTTATGATCCTCCTCCTGTGATCCGGCACTGTTGAATTTCTCTGTTAGTGATTCTCCTGGGATTATTTCCATGGAGTCCCTCTGGTATGTGTTATTCAGTCACCATCTTCATGGAAGCCCTACAGTTTATTACTTCTAAAAATGAATTTTCCATGGTGATTCTCTAAATACAGAAGAGTTACATCATGAGATAGAGGTTGGGGGAGATTAATTTTGTTAAAACAATAATGTAAAATGTCAGCTTCATTGGCAATGGAAAGATGTATATGTGAAACTAAAATTGAATGTCAACAACAATATATAACATACTAAAAGAATAATAAAATTATATTTCAAGAACTCTAGATGAAAATATGGCATGATTAAAGACCTACTCAATACAAAACTGAACAAAAGATATTAACACAAAATTTTGGCATTTTCCAAAATATAGAATAAAGATTAAAATAAGTAGAGCAAATTTAAATTTTAGAAAGGATTCACATTTACTTTAAAATTGAGCAAATAGTAGTTAGAGTTTTCCTTTCAATGCTTTCCACATTAACAATTTCCTCTATTATTAACAGCATGCAGTTAGGGTGATACATTTGTTATAATTGATGAACAATTACAAATATTTATTCAGTAACATCATTCTGAAATCATGGTTCAATACTTGTTAGACCTAGGGGTGATGAAAAAATAAAAGGTCATCTATCCAGCATTACAGTAACCATATTACAAAAGATAATAGTTTAATTGCACTAAAAACTTTCCGACACTACCTATTCCACCCTTTGTATCTCCCCCTGAACCCTGGGGACTCATGCATTTTTCACTCTTCTGTTTTTTGTTTTACCATGTTGTCCTGTAGTTGGGATCATACAACATGTAGACTTACAAGCTTGTTTCTTTCACTTAGCCACAGGCAATGCAGATTATTGTGCTTTTTTTTGTGGACTCACACTCCACCATCATTATTACTGAATAACATTGCATTACATACATATACCTCATTTTGTTCATCCATTGATGTGCTTCTAAATTGGAACACATCTGAATAAAACTAGGAAGTAAAAATGGAATTGATGACAACGACAAATTGAATAGTACTTAAATATCTGTGAAAGTTTTTACTGTAGATATGTGTCCTTAAATCAATTGGATAAATACCAGGATTTTGGATTGCTTGTTGGATTATAGGATAAAAGTATCATTAGCTTTATACTTTCAAAACTTTTTACAGAAGTAAATAATTAATTATTCATTTCCTCCAAAAATGAATGGCGGCTTCTATTGCTCTGTATCCTTAACATCTCAGAGTTGTCAGTGACTTTCATTATATTAGTTATGTACACTATCTCAATGTTGTCTTCATTTGCAACTTACTTACATGAGACAGAGAATTTTATTATCTACTTATATCCCCTCTGTATATCTTCTTAGTTGTTTATTCAGGTATTTTGGTCACTTTTAAATTGATTTACTTGTAATGTGAGTTTAAATTTTTTAATATATTTTAAGTCCAAGTACTTGTAATATAACTTATATTTTGCAATTAATTTCTCTCATTATGGATGGCAATTCCTTATGTATTAAGAACAAAACCCCCACAACTGAAATAGTAAAGAACATGATCATGAAAAATGGAGAAAATGTTGAAGCTGTCAAGGGATTTGTTCTTGTATACAGCCACACTCCATGCTCATGGAAGCAGCAATCAGATCAAAAGTTGTTTTCCACTGCCTAAAGCTGCTGCACCAGACATCTGTTGAGTAGTGAAAACAAGGATGATCTGCCCGATCCAAATCATGGTATTTTTCAGTGACTCATTACATGTGAAAGTTGGACAGTGAATAAAAAGATTAAAAAAGAATTGATGCATTTAAATGCTGTGCTGGAGAGCAATATTGCAAGAACATGGACTGCTAAAGAGACAGATCTGTATTGGACGAAGTAATGCCAGAGTGCTCCTTACAGACAAGGATGACAAGACTTCATTTACATACTTTGGATATAGTGTCAGGAGTCCAATGCCTGGGGAAAGGTATCGTGTTAGGTCTAGTAGAGTGACTGTGAACAAGAGGAATTTTCTCTAGTAGGTGGACTGACACCGTGGTTGCAACCAGGGACTACAGCATAAGAACAATGGGGAGGCTGGTTGAAGACCAGGCAGTGTATTTTTCTGTCGTCTACAGTCACTCTGGCTCACAACCTACATCAGAGCACTTAACAAGTACAACAGTGGAATCAAATCAACAATAGGTTCCTTTTCTTTCCTTCTATGATCGTGTACTTTCTATACACAAAAGAACTGAGATTTTTTGCATATGCTTAAATCATTATATGGATCTTCACCTTTTTAATCATTTATTTGGGGCTCATACAGCTCTTATCATAATTTATACATCCATCCACAATATCAAGCACATTTCTACATCTATTGCCATCACCATTTTCAAAACATTTTCTTTCTACTTGAGCCCTTGGTATCATATCATACCCTACCACACCTACCCTCCCTCCCTCATGAACCCTTGATAGTTTTAAATCATTTTTATGTCTTACACTGACTGATGGCTCCCTTTGCCCCCTTTTCTATTGTCCAACCCCATGGGCAGAGACTATAAGTAGACCGTTGTGATCGGTTCCCCCTTTCTAGCCCCACATCCCCCTTAGTCTCCTGGTATAGCTAATATCACTATTGGTCCTGAGGCGTTTATCTGTCCTGGATTCACTTCCATCTTCCAGCTCTTATATTTAAGCCTGATTTTTAAGGTAGAATTGGGATCATGAGATGCGGGAAGGGGGAAGGAAGCATTAAAGAACTAAATTGTATGTTTCTTTGGTGCTATACTGCACCCTGATTAGCTTGTCTCTTCCTTGTGACCATCTGTAAATGGATGTCCAATTATCAACAGATAGACTTTGATTCTCCACACTGTACGCCCCCTCATACCCATTGATATGATTTTTTTTGTTCTGGGTCTTTGATGAAGATATCTGACCCCATCGACAACTGATGATCACACAGGCTGGTATGCTTCATCCATGTGAATGTTATTGCTTTCTCTGCAGGTGGCTGCTTGTTTAACTTCAAGCCTGTAAGACCCCAGATGATATATCTTGTGATATCCATTCACCATCACCTTTATGCACCACTTTGGCTTATGCACCCATTTTTGTTTATAGAGATCCTGTCAGGATGGTGAGCATCTTAATCAAAGTGTTCTTGCATTGATGAAGAGCTTTAGTGGAGATCCAACATCTATTTCTAACTTAATAGTCAACATATAAATATATGTACAAAGATATATATTCTCTCTCATTACATAAAAATATATTTCCATATGGACATTCCTATATTTAGACCTATAAATTTTCTTTGACTCCTAATTCTTTCCTCTATTTCCTTTTGCTTTCCTCCTGTCCCACTATCAGGTTGAGCCTTCATTAGGATTTCAGTAATTCCTCTCAGCTGCATTGCCATGATCTTCATCATTTTTTTAATGGTCAAATATATTAATATGTCTTGAGACATATTAGGGTCCTGTTCACTGTCCATGTAGAGTCAATTATTTTTTGAAATTTCTGCTGGGAGCTGGCTATTGTTGAATGCCAGGGGACACACTCCCAGAAGTATTTCTCGTCATCATCCTCATGTTCTTAGATATATCTGAACACAGAGATGCTAGTTATAAAGCAGGATTTTTTTCAGAGTCTCAGTCATTTTGTGAACTATACCTCCTTATTGTTCTCTTCATGTAAAATACTTCATCTTTATGAGAATAATTTGATTACCTATACAACATATACAATAACAACTTGTGAGTATTTGTTGTTATTAATTTAATTTTTTTCATCCTCCTCATTGATACCACATGAATAGATAATTTCATTTACTTCTTGTACAGCTCACTGGTTTACACAGACGCATTGTAAAATGAGATTAACATAGAATATATAGGTACGGAATATGCTCACATACATGAACTAATTTTTTATTAAATCTATTTTAAACAGGCCCAGTCATTACAGAAGAGTTCATAGCTGTTCATAAAAACTCAGTGGGAGTGGGAAACAACCTTATACCTTGATGACACCAGAAACTGTGACAGGTGCAGAAACCGGCTTTGTACAGCCTACACCTTCAGTGATTAGTTAGGATGGTATAAAATTATACAAATATATTTACTCAAATATATGTTGCTTGAATGTAAATTCTTTGCTATTTTTATATTTAACTAGTGATATTTGAAAACATTTTTCTGCTAAGCATTTTATTTTTTCTTTCTACAGGGTGACTCAGTGATTATATGGCATATATGTACATTTTATATGCACACTTCCTTTTGCTTAAACTATAATTCTAGTACTTTCTGATATCATATTATTGTATACATAAGCATTTGGTCATTATTACACATACACCGATCCCATGAAGACTGCTTCCAGATCATTATCTTCCTCTATTTTATCTCACAATATTTTTTTAATTGAGGAAATTATAAGCAGATTAATGGATATGTGGGGAAATGAAAAATCCATAAATGAACAAAATATGTCTTACAATTTGGGTGCATGCAGAATATCCTGCCAGTTGTTCTAAAAAAGCCAAGGAACAGTTTCATTTTACATTTGAGGGATAGGAGAATCATGTAATTCTCTAATCTCCTATGAAAAACTCTCCAATGCCTGATAGACCCGTCCACCTTCAAATATGAAGTTAAAGAATTACGTATTTTAAGGTTTCCAAATTTTCTCATACCATTTCAGGATATTTTATATTGTTGTGTTCATTTTAAAAACAAATAATTACATAAAAAGCAGAGTTTTGTAATTTATATTTACTATTTGTTTACTTATTAGAATTCAGTCAGTAATATTGATTTGCTTAACGGTAACTGCAACAATGGGCAAAAGCTAGGATGTGAGAATGCTGCAGTGTCAGGCAATATTCCAATCTTTCGTACTTAGGGTCCCTGTGGATTACAGCCAATCCAATGGCACTTAGCAACAACAATGGATGTAGGTGTGCATTGTATTAGGATCCAAAATGTTGACAATTTGAAACCACCAGGTGCTCCATGTGACAAAGGTGGGACTTTCTACTCCCACAAAGAGTGTCAGTCCCAGACATCCACAGCTCAGAGTAGGCAGTGACTCCATGGAAGTTATTAATAGACTCACTAATTTGGTCTTTTCATCGTGCAGTTATTTCATCTTAACATTTGTATATAATTGTTTAAGTTGCATAATTACAAGGGGAATTATATTGTAGAATATGTGAATAATGTAAATTATATATGATAGCTTAAAGAAATGAAATCTGGTATAATTTTGATTCATTTGGCTAACTATGGTATCTAGGTTAAATAAGAATGAAAATTACCCTTTAATATGTAATAAAATATTTTACAAACGTGTAGATAAAGAAAATGAGATGTCTAAATAAAGCCATACTTTCTTAGCATATAACATGAACACACATATAATCAACTGAAGTAGTTTATCAGAAAGAATAATACTTCAGGGGATTTTTCAAATTGAAAAACAAATCTGGGTAATGGAGGTGGAAATGAAAATAAAAATAATAATTTTTCCACAATATGCATAAAATGAAATAAAAAGACTCATAAAAAATTGAGATATGCTGATAAGACTGTCATCTACACTCTCTCTCTGAGTTATATTTTGGTGACCATCTAATTATATACTAAATGTGTCCTAATAATAATGTTTATAAATAGAAATTACATATAATAATGCAAAAGATCTGCTGGACAAACTTTACATCTTTGACTTTCAATATAAAATATACATAAGTGATAGAATAGAAAATCAACTTGAGACAACTTATTTTGCTGCTATCAGAAATTATTTACACCTGGAGAAATACTATACAAGAGAGGGCTAATATGTTGTACTTAGAAATGTCAGATAAGGAAATATAATGGTTAAATGGAGATCTATGAATATAGTCACAATATTTTTTCTCCTTTGATCCTTGTTCTTTTTTTATTTTTTAGGAAATTTCTTAATGTGTCTCTCAAAATTTTAAAGACATTATACTGAAATGCCTAACTCTACCACAGTGACTGAATTTCTGCTTACAGGATTTTCTGATGTGTGGGAGTTCAGAGTCTTGCACACAATGTTATTTTTACTAATGTACTTGGCTACTCTCACAGGGAATCTTCTCATTGTCACAGTAATCACTGTTGATCAAAGACTTCATACACCCATGTATTTCTTTATCCTGAATCTGTCTGTCTGGGACATGTGTTACATTTCTGTGACTGTACCCAAGGCGTGTGTGGTCTTCCTGCTAAACAACAGGGTGATTTCCTTGGTTGGATGTGCAGCTCAAATTTTCCTCGTGTTTTTATGTGCTTCTGCAGAGTTGCTGCTGCTCACCTTCATGGCCCGTGACCGCTACGTGGCCATCTGCCAGCCCCTCCACTACCATGTGATCATGACCCCTCGTGTCTGTGTCCAAATGACGCTGGCCTCTGTGCTCTGTAGTCTGGTCTATGCTGGTGTGCATACTGGGAATACATTCCATTTGTCCTTCTGTCGTTCTAATGTGGTTCCTCAGTTTTTCTGTGATATCCCCTCCCTGCTGAAACTCTCTTGCTCTGACACCTTAACCAATGACATTGTGATTTTTGCCTCTGCAATGATAGTAGGTGGTGGCTCCTTTTCCTTCATCACCAAGTCTTATATTCACATATTTTCTACTGTGCTCAAGTTTCCAACCAGAGGAGAACAAAGAAAGGCCTTTTCCACCTGTATCCCGCACATCCTCATTGTCATAATCTTCCTTGGCTCTGGTGCTGCTGTGCATGTGAAACCAACCTCCAACTCCCCTCAGGTACAGGACATGGTCATTTCTGTGTTCTACTGTATACTTCCTCCTTTCTTGAATCCTGTCATCTACACACTTAGAAACAAGCAGATAAGGGAGGCTATAAGGCGAGTTATAAGAAGAACATTCACTTTTTTCAGGTAAACTATCAGTATCTCAACACATTCCTACTAGGATTGCAGGAGCTGACAATTGTTCAAATTCTTATAATTATGTGCTCACAATGAAATAATAGAGCACACTTGATTTTGGTTTTTGCTATAAAAATGCATATTTCCTGACACATATGACCTCACTGCTACATACTTGTACCTTTTGCTAAGTGTCTATATCCCTATAGTCTCTTTTAAATATAGAGTTCAAGGGAGCCCTGGTTGCTGGGTGTTCACCTGCTAGATCAATAACCAAAAGGTCTGTGTTCTAAATTTTGAGTTACTCAATGAAGGGAATAACTTGGTGATCTGCTCCTGTGAACATCACGGACTTAGACTGCCCCTCTGGGGCCACTGAGACAGCATTAACTTCACGGCCACGGACATCTGCAGAATTTGAAAACAGATAGGCCATATTACCTTTGCCTAACTTCATTATAACATAAGACCTACAATGTAGCATTTGCTATGGGTTACAAGTGCCAAGAGTCCGTTTTGATTTGGACTTCTTGTGAAAATGTGGAAGGTGCCTCAGCATGTTTTCATAGCTGCAAAATTTTCATGTGTGTAAAATTCATTGGAGCAGAAGGCTAGATTTTCCTCCTGTGGAGTTGCTGAGTGGATTCTAACAGCCACTATTGCTTATTTGTTTATTAGCAGTTAAATATCTAGTAATTTGAACCAAAACAACTCCTAAACTTATAATTAAAGTAATACTAAAAACGAACAAAAAGACATCTAAAATCAGACCATATGATAAGAGTTTACAAAGCAGGCATGCTGTTGTAAGAAAAATTAATAGTGAATTTCAATCCGTTCCATAAGTTTCAAAAGATAAATTTAAATTAAATACAATTTTATTAAAAACACGATTGTTATGTGAGGTCAAATATTCTGTTACTCATGTTGTTATTGTCTGGTGCCATCAAATCAACTCCAGCCCATACTAACCCTGTGCACAATGGAATGAAAGACTGCACAGTCCTGTGCTATCTTGACAATAATTCCCATGTGTGATCCCATTGACACAGCCATTGTGTTAATCCCTTGCATTGAGAGCCTTCCTCTTTTCAGCTGCCATTTCACTTCACCAAACATGATGATCTTTGCCAGGGACTGAACTCTCCTGACAAAGTATCCATAGTATGTAAATTGAGGTTCTGCCATCCTTGCTTCTAAGGGACCCTGTGCCTTACTTTTTCCAATAAAGATAGGTTTGTCTTCTAGGAGTCTAAGGAAGATAATAGAAGAATTGCAACATTAGAAATCGTACACCATCTTCAGAATTGTTACTATGTTTCAGCCTATTGTTGCATTCATTGTGTCAATCACCTTCTTAGACTCTTACTCCTTGTACTTTCTTCTGACAATCTACATGATACTCAATAGTCCGCCTAAACCATAATTCAAATGCACTAATTCCTTATTCAAATTCCTTAAGCCTTGTACAGATTATATATACATACTGAAACGTAATACAACCAATATGTAAATGTAGCATTTAACCACTTCCATGTTTAGAAAATGTATAGTTTAATATATCTTAGAAATTATTTAAAATTCCTCTGCCAAAAAATCAAAATTAAGGTACACTTGTATGCATGTGTGTGTGTTTATTTATTCCTCTTTCTAACAATGATTCTGTTGTATATTCTTGAAATGTTACAATGGGAAAATAACAAAAATATATACCTTATATAGATATAAATATAAAGTTTGTTCATGTAAGAAGACCCATGGTTCTTACAACATCATTTAAAATTTGTTAAGGATGTTATCTGGTGAATGGAAATATTGTTTACCATATTGCATCAATCATTTGTAAATCATATCTATATTAAAACTTATTTTTATGGTTGGCACACAATGGATTTTCTTTTTGCAATTTGAAATTAACTGAATTGGGAGCCAACAGAGACTAGTGGGAAGTGTGGTGAATATGTAGAAGACACAGAACATGTTCATGACCCGTGGCATGGGAGGAGAGATGAAGAAGGAAAAAAAGGACCAGGAACAAAGCTGGTGTGCTGAGATACAAAAGGGAAAAGAAAGGAGTGACCACTGTACACTATTGCCTCACCCTCAGGAGAAGCTTAAGACTCTGCACACTCCTAGTTAGCCTGACTCCCGAAGAGTCTGTTTCTGGCCCTACGGTGGTTGCACATATCTCCTCTTTTGTCAGACACACAAACTGAGAAGATGCTCAGGACCTCACTGGAAACTATTACACTTACGAATGTAATGTACGATCTTTGCCTTTCCTATTCCTGTCCATTCTCAAATCTTGTTAGGGGTAGAATCAGATTCTCTTCTTCCTCCTCCTTCTCCCTGGGTTTAAAGAAAGACACAGAGAAAGAAAG
The DNA here is from genome assembly GCF_050624435.1 of Tenrec ecaudatus. Taxonomy (NCBI): domain Eukaryota; kingdom Metazoa; phylum Chordata; class Mammalia; order Afrosoricida; family Tenrecidae; genus Tenrec; species Tenrec ecaudatus. The sequence continues at coordinate 198,853,558 of NC_134531.1, forward strand.
CAACTGCCCAAAGAGGCACAGCGGTCAATAGAAGGGGAGGAACTAGAAATGGAATGAGCATAATTATTTTTTAAATGGGGCTCTCAAATTTCTAGGAGGCCACACAGGGATTGTAGCACAAAGAGGGTGGAAGTGAGTGCAATGTATATCCTCTGCCACCCCTGTCCACCTTACTTGAGAGGATAATACAACTCAAGGGACAAGTATGTTGGTCCATGTCTAATAGGAATATAAAAGGAACAGGAGAACAAATCATTAAAACCTAGTTAATATGACCACCAAGTACATATGGAGGGGGAAGAGGCCAAAGTTAGCAGAGTATTCCTCCAGACAAAGACCAAAGTTGGAAGGTGGGATTTACCAGATTTTAACTCCCACTATACAGCTACAGTGTTCAAAATGTGGTCCTGGAAAGACAGATACTAACACTGATAGAAAAACACACACATAAAAATCCATAAATAAAATCATCAGCATATAGACAACTGATCTTCCACAAGGGCACCAAAACCATCGTGTGGGAGGTGGATGCCTCCTTAACAAGCGTTGCTGAAAACAAAGGATAGTGACATAGAGACAAAGGAAATGCAACCCTGACCGCACCCCATGCACAAGACCAAACTTATGGTGGCTCACCACCTAGAAATAAAACCCCCAAATATCAGGATCATCAACAGAAACATCAGGACAAACCTAAGAACCTTGGTGCAGGGAATATATAAGCTAACTGCAATAGGGAAGGGTACACACACACACACAATTGAACCTGAAATCGATAAGGGGGATATATTAAGGATAAAACACCTGTGTGCATCAAAAAACTTCAGCAAGAGAGTAAAAAGGGAACACACAGACTGGGAGAGGAATTTTTAGCATTTACACAACAGACAAAGTGATTAGTACTAAAACCTACAATACCTTCTCAGCATGCAAAAGGATGAAAACCATTAACATCCTGAGGAAATGGGCACAAGGCCTGAACAAAAATTATACTAGGGAGGAGACCCAAATGGCTAATAAGCATATAAGAAAATGCTCCCTATTATGAACCATTAGACAAATGCAAATTAAAACTGTAAGATACCCCCTACAAGCCTGGAGAATAGCCCAGATCACAAAATTAGAGAGCAACAACTGTGGGATGGGATGTGGGGAGATAGGAACTCTCCTGCACTGCTGGTAGTTCAGTAACTATGTACAACTCTGTGGAAAGTAGTCTAGTGATAATGAAAGCAAATGGAAATTGAGTTTCCTCACAATCCAGCAACGCCTCTACTTGACATCTATCTAGTAGCTGTAAGAAATAGTCCAAGGCCAGTTGTCTGCTCTCCAAAGTGTATTGTGGAGCAGTGTGCAATCACAAAGAATTGGAGGCAGTGTAAATTCCCAGTGATGGAGGAGGGGATTAGAAAACGCAGGCACATACACACCGTGGATTAGTACATCAAGTGAAAAGCACTGATGATCCATGGAGCACATGATCTCTTCAGAAGAGCTGGAGAAATGTATGCTGAGAGAAGTTAGCCAATCACAAAGGGAGAAATACAGCCTGCGTCCATGGAGGGAAGTATAATCGGCACAGTAGGTATAAAAGAAAAGGCACCCATCTCACACTATATGGGCTGAAGAGCAGGCAATAGGGCAGGGGACAGACCAACCCCAAGAATGCACATGCCATTCCAACAAAAAGAAGGGGAAATGAGCTGGGGAATGGGGGGGAAGGGGGGAGATAAAGGCATTGAGGGAGCAGGGCACTAATCCACCCAGGGGGACGTTATTGTTAATTTTTGCACAGAAATAGAGGTGGGAGTGCAGACCCCACCACGGCATGGCAAACCTTGAGGGCAACATATCCAAATGGAGCAACAGCAACCGATGAATAGAGATGTCTACAGGGCCCCAATCAAAAGCAAACTGAACCTCTCCCTAGAAGCATGTGCTACAGAGGACGACTCTAAACCTACAGGATGGGAGAGGAGCTGGCCTGCCATGCCCACTTAGAAGCAAACCAAGAAGGAGAAAGAGAAAGTGAGGGCCTAGGCCCCACACTGGCACACCAAGCCCTGAGGACAGAGTCCCTGCACGGAGCTGCTAAGGCACAAAGAGCACTGTCGAGTTGACAGCAGCTGGACACATTACTTCCCCTCACTGGAGCGTACAGCAACAGAGTACAATACTGGGGACACAGGCAGGGAGTGAGTCTGATCTGACCAGCTCCTCTCCAGCCCCCAAGACTCCACCCACAGGCCCCCTCCAGGGGGCAAGCCAAGAAGGAACATAGCAGATCAGCAATGGGAGCAAAGCAAAGACACAAAGTCCCTGAGGAGCCCCCAAAATAGACTTCAGGCTAGAAAGATCAGTCTCAGAACCCCACAAGACCAATGAGGAGAGAATCCTGAAGGTCAGACGGACAGATTTGGAATAATTAATGCCATTTTTGGTAGTTTTATTTTTTCCTTTTTAATCAGTTTTTGTTTTCTTGTTTTATATCTCCCTTATTATTGCTTTGTCTACCTATATAAGATAGGCATGGGAAGCAAGCCTGAGGAGACTGCAGCTGGGCCAACTGTTCTACAGGGACTTGTGGGGAAGAGGAGGCAAGGGAAGGGAGAGGTGAGGAACCAACGCCATAGACAGGGGACAATTAGGAAATTAAAATCGACAACAAGGAGAATGTAGAGACCCTGATGGTGTTGGAGCAACAGCAATTTTGATGAGAGGAAGTACTAAGAACTAGAAGAAAGGTGAGCATGATGGTGGGGCAGGAGGAAGATAAAAGGAAACAGGAAATATTTAGGAAGCAAAGCACTATATAGAGTTGTAAACATAGGTGTGTACATATGTAAATATATTAATTCATAGAAATGGAGGTGTTGGCCTATGCACATATATTTAAATGGCAGTACATTGAGGATGTGGATGGGTTTGGGGGGCCTCTGCTCAAGCCCTCCCTTAATTCAAGAACAATTTATCCTACCAACCCTGATTTCTGTGATGCTCACCCTTCCTACAGGATTGCTTAAGATAAAATGGGTATATAAGAAAAAGTGATGAAGAAATGAGATGGTGCCCCTCTATCAAAAGATATAACCTCTGGGGTCTTAAAGGCTTGAAGTTAACAAGCAGCCATCTATCAGAGACAACATGCCCAAATGGAAGAAGCACACCAGCCTGTGCGATCAATAGGTGTCCAGGATCAAATAACCAGATCACCCACCAGAACACCCCAAACAAAACAAAACAACCATATTATTAAGAATGAGCAGGGCTGGAGCAGAGACCCCAAACCCATCTGTAGAAATAGGACATCCCCTCCCAGAAGGAACACAAGAAAAGGATCAGTCCACCAGGGTGCAGTAAATCACCAGTGAAATACACAATATTCCTCTGGTTCTCTGACACTTCCTCACCCCATTATCATGACCTTGATCTGCCCTTCAGTTCTGGCTAGAGGATAACACAAATCAAAAATATGCACACTGATACAGATGATAGCACACTACACAGAATCCTGGTCAGATAACCCCTCAGAAACAAAAATGTGAGTAACTATACCAGGAAGGGTCACAGGAAGGGGAGGGAGAGGGCAGGAAGGGGGGAACCCATGGCAATGATTGAGACATAAACCCCCACCTACCAGGGGGATGCGCAAGAGAAATGTGGTGAAGGAGAAAATCATTGGTATAAGATATGAAAATAATAATAATTTATAATCTCTCAATGAGTCACAGAATGGGAAGCAAGGAAGGTGGGGAAAAAAAGAGGATCTGATGCCAAGGGCTCAAATAAAAAGTAAATGTTTAGAAAATGATAAGAGCCACCAAAAAATTTCACTTTTAAAAACTGTAGTTTGATGACTTTTGACAAATTACTTGTGTGATTTAACTACATTCACCATTTAGATACACAGCAGTGTATTAACCCCTCCCCATACCAAATTCTCTTGGACTGCACATTAGCTACCAGTTTTTCTTTGACTCTAACCTCTAGTCATCTTTAACATACTCTCTATACAATATGTCATCTTTTGAGATTAGCTTCTTTTACTTAATAAAATATGTTTGGGAAGAAAATCATACATCTTGATTTGTTTGTGTCTTTCCTACTGCTTCTTTGTTTACTCATTTGTTTGTTTGAGATGAAAACAACCATCTATGACATACTAAAAGAATAAGGAAAATAGATTTCAAGCACTCTAGAGAGAAATAGGGCATGATTAAAAACTTACTCATAACAAAAGTGGACAAAATACATTAACACAAAATTTGGACAGTTGCCAAAATATAGAACAGAGATTAAAATACATAGAGTAAATTTAAAATTTAGAAAAGTTTTAGATTTATTTGAAAACCGAGCAAATAGTAGTGAGAGTTTCCCTTTCAACCATTTCCACATTAACAGCTTTCTCTATTATTATTAGCAACTTTCCATTAGGGTGGTACATTTGTTATAATTGATGAACCATTACTGACAAAATAGACCAAAGTAGAAGCTTTTATAGATTGTGCGTTGTTATGAGTGCTCTGTTAAAAGATGTGACCAGCTTCAGTCTACACAGCACTCTTTTGTGGTGTTTTAAAAGTGTTTAAAATTCTACAAACCAAACCAGACTGCTTACTTGATCAATTATCTACTAAGCATACTAACTTCTCGGTTAATAAAGCATATGAAAACTGACTGCTTTAAACCTGTGTGATTTTCTGTTGTGTGGGAGTTTGGAGTCGTGCACACAATGTTATTTTTACTAATGTACTTGGCTACTCTCACAGGAAATCTTCTCATTATCACAGTAATCACTGTTGACCAAAGACTTCATAACCCCATGTATTTCTTTTTCCTGAATCTGTCTGTCTGGGACATGTGTTACATTTCTGTGACTGTACCCAGGGCATGTGTCATCTTCTTGCTAAACAATAGGGTGATTTCCGTGGTTGGATGTCCAGCTCAGATTTTCCTCGTGCAGTTATGTGCTTATGCAGAGTTGCTGCTGCTCACCTTCATGGCCCGTGACCGCTATGTGGCCATCTGCCAGCCCCTCCACTACCATGTGATCATGACCCCTCGTGTCTGTGTCCAAATGACTCTGGCCTCTGTGCTCAGTGGTCTGGTCTATGCAGGTTTGCACACTGGGAACACATTTCATTTGTCCTTCTGTCATTCTAATGTGGTTCCTCAGTTTTTCTGTGATATCCACTCCCTGCTGAAAATCTCCTGCTCTGACACCTCAACCAATGAGATTGTCATTTTTGCCTCTACAATGATAGTGGGTGGTGGCTGCTTTTCCTTCATCACTATGTTTTATATTCACATATTTTCTACTGTGCTCAAGTTTCCAACCAGAGCAGAACGAAGAAAGGCCTTTTCCACCTGTATCCCGCACATCCTCATTGTCATAATCTTCCTCGGCTCTGGTGCTGCTGTCCATGTGAAGCCAACCTCCAACTCCCCTCAGGTACAGGACATGGCCATTTCTGTGTTCTATTGTATAGTTCCTCCTTTCTTGAATCCGGTCATCCACACTTTTAGAAACAATCAGATAAAGGAGGCTGTAACATGAGTTATGAGAAGAACACTCACTTTTTTCAGGAAAACTATCATTGTTTCAACACATTCCTACTAGGATTGTAGGAGCTGACAAGGGTTCAAAGTTGATGTTTTCTTCACTCCTGAACTTTGGTTTGATAATAATTAACAAATCTTGTAAATTATCTGGTTGCTTATATTTTTCCTGCTGGATCAATAACCAAAATGTCTGTATTCTAAATTTTGAATTACCCCATAAAAGGAATAACTTGGTGATCCAATCCTGTGTACATCATGGACTTGGACTGCTCCTCTACGGTGCTGTAAGAAAAATTAATTGTGAATTTCACCCCAATCCATAAGTTTCAAAAGATAAATTTAAATTATAAACAATTTTATTATAAACATGGTTGTTATGTGAGGTCAAATATTCTCTTACTCATGTCGTTATTGTCTGGTGCCATCAAATCAGCTCCAGCCCATACTAACCTTGTGCACAATGGAATGAAAGACTGCACAGTCCTGTGCTATCTTGACAATAATTCCCATGTGTGATCCCATTGACACAGCCACTATGTTGATCCATTGCATTGAGAGCCTTCCTCTTTTCAGCCGCCCTTCCACTTTACCAAACATGATGATCCTCTCCAGGGACTGATCTCTCCTGACAAAATATCCAAAGTATGTAAATTGAGGTTCTGCTACCCTTGTTTTTTGGGACCCTCTGCCTTACTTTTTCCAATAAAGATAGGTTTGTCTTCTAGGAGTCTAAGAAAGAGAGTAGAAGAATTGCAACATTAGAAATCCTACACCATCTTCAGAATTGTTACTATGTTTCAGCCTATTGTTACATTCATTGTGTCAATCACCTTCTTAGACTCTTACTCCTTGTACTTTCTTCTGACAATCTCCATGATACTCAATAGTCCGCCTAAACCATAATTCAAATGCACTAATTCCTTATTCAAATTCCTTAAGCCTTGTACAGATTATATATACATAGTGAAATGTAATACAACCAATATGTAAATGTAGCATTTAACCACTTCCATGTTTAGAAAAAAGAAATTAATTAAAATTCCTCTGCCAAAAAAACAAAATTAAGGTATACTTGTATGCATGTGTGTGTGTGTTTTTATTCCTCTTTCTAACAATGATTCTGTTGTATATTCTTGAAATGTTACAATAGTAAAGTAACAAAATAACATACCGTATATAGATATATATGTAAAGTTTGTTCATATAAGAAGACCCATGGTTCTTACAAGACCCATTAAAATTTGTTAATGATGTTATCTAGTGAATGGAAACATTGTTTACCATAATGCATCAATCATTTGTAAATCATATCTATATTAAATTTCATTTTTATGATTGGCACAGAACTGATTTTCTTTTTGCAATTTGAAATTAACTGAATTGGGAGCCAACAAAGAGACTAGTGGGAAGTGTGGGAATATGTAGAAGACACAGAACATGTTCATTGACGTGACCAGTGGCATGGGAGGAGAGATGAAGAAGGAAAAAAAGGACCAGGAACAAAGCTGGTGTGCTGAGATAGAAAAGGGAAAAGAAAGGGGTGACCACTGTACTCTATTACCTCACCCTCATGAGAAGCTTTAGACTCTGCACACTCCTAGTTAGCCTGCCTCCTGAAGAGTCTGCTTCTGGCCCTATGGTGGTTGCACATATCTCCTCTCCTGTGAGACACACAAACTGAGAAGATGCTCAGGACTTCACTGGAAACCATGACACGTATGAACATAATGTACAATCTTTGCATTTCCTATTCCTGCCCTTTCTCAAATCTTGGTAGGGGTAGAATCAGTTTCTCTTCTTCCTCCTCCTTCTTCCTGGATTTAAAGAAAGACATAGAGAAAGAAAGCAACTGCCCAAAGAGGCACAGCGGTCAATAGAAGGGAAGGAACTAGAAATGGAATGAGCATAGTTATTTTTAAAGGGGGCTCTCATATTCCTAGGAGGCCACACAGGGATTATAGAGAGCACTGGGGTGAAGAGAGTGCAATGTATATCCTCTGCCACCCCTGTCCACCTTATTTGAGAGGGTAATACAACTCAAGGGACAAGTATGTTGGTCCATGTCTAATAGGAATATAAAAGGAACAGTAGAACAAATCATTAAAACCTAGGTAATATGACCACCAAGTACATATGGAGGGGGAAGAGGCCAAAATTAGCAGAGTATTCCTCCAGACAAAGACAAAAGTAAGAAAGTGGGATTTACCAGACTTTTCCCCCCAGTATACAGCTATAGAGGTCAAAACGTGGTACTGGAAAGACAGATACTAACACTGATAGAAAAAAAACACAGAAAGTCTAGAAATAAAATCATCAGCATATAGACAACTGATCTTCCACAAGGGCCCTAAAACCATCAGGTGGGAGGTAGATGCCTCCTTAACAAGCAGTGCTGCAAACAAAGGCTAGTCACATAGAGACAAGTGAAACAAGACCCTGACCTACCCCATGCACAAGATGAACGTGGATTACAGAAGTGAACTAAAACCCCCAAATATCAGGATAATCAAGAAGGAATTAGGACATACCGTAAAACCTTGGCACAGGGAATGCATAAGTTAACTGCAGTAGGGAAGGCTACACACACAAATGAACCTGAAATCGATAAGTGGCATATATTAAGTATAAACCACCTGTGTGCTTCAAAAGACTTCACCAAAAGAATAAAAAGAGAACACAGAGTTAAAGTGTTTCTGTATAAAACAGTCAACTGTACAAAAAGTAAATGAAATCATCTACTTAAGTAATAACAATGAGGAAGGTGAGAAAAAATTAGCCAATAAGAGCAAATACTCACAAGATGTTATTTTATGTGTTGGAGAAATAATCCAGGATTCCAGGTAATGCTGCAGTCTTTTAAGTGAAGACAAAAATGAGTAAGCATATTTCTCCAAATGACTGGGAACCTGACAGGAATCTTTCTGTTTTATAATCAGTGCGTTTGTTTTTCAGATGCATCGAAGACCGTGCGGAGGCTGATGGCACTAGAGAAACCCCTGGGAGTGCATCCCTTGGCATTCAAAGATAGCCAGTTCCCAGGGAGGGATTTCAGAAGGTAATTGGCTTTTCATGGACAGGGAACAGGAATCTAAGTATGAACCCAACCATTATGTATCAAGACATATTAAGATATCTGACTTTTAATAATGATGAAGATTGTGATAATGACTTAAACATGCACAAAAATCTCAGTTCTTCTAATAGTTCGTTTATTCTTAGAGTGAATTTTCGCGGAGTGTAAGTACAGTCTGGGAAGGAAGCGTCTAGGATCCTATTGCTGATTTGATTACACAGTTGTTTCTAATGAGCATTCTGGCATTTCTTCTTCCAATACATATCGGTTTGTCCCTTTACTGTCCTCCTTTCACATGCAGCCGAGTCACTGGAATATACCACGGCTTGGGGCGGGTGCACCGAATGCTGAAAAGATCATCCCTGTTTTCAACACTCGACTAAGGTCTGGTGCAGCGGCTTTAGGCAACGGAAATCCACTTTAGATCTGATTGCTGCTTCCACGTGCATTGATTGTGGATCCAGGTAAGACAATTTTTTTGCCAACTTCAACATTTTCTACATTTATCATGATGATGTTCTTACTGTTGCAGCTGTTAGAGCTTTGTTCATGTTACATAATGAATTTTCATCCATAATGGGAGAAATTAATTGCAAAAATACAAGTTATGGTATAGGTACTTGCACTTAAAATATATAAATACTTCAAAAATTCACAATACAACAAAGTAATCAGTTTAAAATGAGCAATATCTATGGACAGACACTTAAGAAGATATACAAAGGGCATAAAAGTGCATAAAAACATTCTCAATAGCTAATGTTATTAGGATATTGGAACTGAAGACAACATTGAGACAATCTACATAACTAATACAATGAGTAAATGATTATCACTGATAACACCATGATGTCAAGGATACAGAGCACCTGAAGCTGTCATTCTTTTTTGGAGGAAATGAATTATTCATTCATTGGTTTTGTAAAATGTTTGATAGTATAAAGCTAAATATACTTTATCATACATTCTAGAATGCAATCATATCCAGGTATTTAATCAATCATTTTAAGAGCAAGTTACAGCATAAAACATTTCAACAAATATTTATTTAAACTTTATTCATTTTTCATCATCATCATGTACATTTTTCCTTCATAGCTTTATTCAGGTTTGCTCCAAATTAGAAGTAATCATGATATTTTTCAAACGATCAACAGATGAACAAAATTAGGTTTATGTATGGTATACAATTTTATTTCAGAATCATGAAGACTTAATTATGAATTCACAAACAAAAGCACAATAACCTGAATTGCCTATTGCTAAGTGAAAGAAACCAATTTGAAAGGCTACATGTTGTATGATCCTGACTGCAGGACAATCTGGTTAAAAGAAAGAGTAGAAAGAATGAAAATGCAGTGATGTCCCAGGATTTCAGAAGGAGAAGAAAAGGGGTGAATAGTTACTGTAGGAAATGTTTTAGTGCAATGAAAATATTCTTTTTTTGTAATCTGGCTATTGAAATGGTAGATACATGATAGTATGCACTTTCAAAAGCCCTCGATTTAACAATAATTGAACCATGATTTCTGAGTGACTTTAGTTAATAAAAATCTGTCAATAATGGTTCACCAATTATAACACATGTACCACAGTAAAGGCAAGTTGTTAATAACAGAGGAAGCTGTTCATGGGGAAAGGGTTGAAAGGGAAACTCACAATTTACTCAGTTTTTAATAAATCTAAAATCTTCCTAAAATTTAAAGTCACTCTACATAGTTTTGATCTGTATTATATATTTTGGAAAATGCCAAAATTTTGTGGTAATATATATTGTCAGGTTTTGTATTGAGTGGGCTTTTAATCACACCATAATATTTCGATCTAGAGTGCTTATATCTAATTAGATTGTTGTAGGCATGTTTTTATTTTCCATATACATCTTTAAATTATCAATGAATTTGTATTGTTTTTATGGTATTGCTTTTACAAAGCTGATCACCCCCAATATCTATCTCATGATGTGACCACACTGTATTTATGTAATTAAGAATTAATAAGCTAAAATCAAACAAACTAAAAAACACACATATATGGAGGGCTTGATAGAATATTGTTGTAAATTCTATGTTTTGATATTGACTCTTTAAATATGTATATACTATGCTTTAAAAAAAACTCAAAATAATAATAATACCTGCAAACATTTTCCTAATCACTCAGAGTCATATAGTGGTTTTAATGGCTTATAGAAAAGATGAGACAAAGCAAAATTGAAATCTACTTGGAGCCTTTAGTAGCAAATAATTTCATCTCAATTAAACAAACAATAGTCAAATAAGTCAGTAATGAAGTAACAAATGCAAGACCATACAGATCAACATGTGTGATTGTCTTGTTACATGTTATTAAGTGAAAGAAGCTAATCTCAAAGATAACATATTGTATAAGTAGTATGTTAAAGAAAACTAGAGATTGTAATTAAGGAAGAGAATGGCAACAAATGTGCATTACAAGAAAATTTGGGGGGTATAACACTATTGTTTATCTACATTGTGAATGTGGTTAAATCATGCCAGTAGCTTGTAAAACTCATAGAGCTATAAAATTTTGAAGGTGAATTTTTATGTAAATATATTTTAAAAGCAATACATAAAATATCCAGATATATTTCTTTAACAATATCAATTAGTAACATGCTTTGGAATTTCAGTTATTGGAGACTTGTATCTGAGAACAAAATGTTAGAAGGTAAGTTATAGCCATTAGTTCGAATACTAATGCACTCAGAATATTTTGATAGCCAGGCACCATGAGCTATCTTCACCACATTTGTTTATGCACCCACTTTGTCTTCAGTGATCTTGTCAGGAAGCTGAGCATCATGGAATGCCTGGTTTTTAGAACAAAATGATCCTCGTGTTGAAGGAGTATTTGAGTAGAGGCCCAAAGTCTGATTGCTATCTTAATACTTAACATATAAATATATGTATGTAAATCTATTTCTCTCTCGTTCTATATAAATATATCAACTTTCCATCAATGGATGAATGGATTAAAAACTGGTACATACATACAATGCAGTACTATGCATCCCTAAAAAGCAGTGATGAATACATTAAGCACATCACAGCATGGGAAGAATTGGAGGAAATTATGCTAATTGAAATAAGCCAAGCACAAAAGGAAAAGTACAACATGAAGCCACTGAGGTAAGCTTGAAAATGTAAAAGGGACAGAGGGGAAAAGCTACGGCATACATACATGCCTAGGGTGAGGTTCAGGTACTATGGCAGGGCCAGACCCAAACCAGAGATACCCAGGGCAGGGAAATATCAAGAGGGGAAAAGAAAGACACAACAACATGGGTAACGGGGAACTGGGCACTAACCCACCCAAGGGAGACTGTTGTTTATGTCGTCACAGGAGAGAGAGAGAGGGACCAGTCTTTGAACAGTGGGCCAAGATGTGAATGCAACGTACCTGCATGAAGCAGGGAACCAATAGAGAGGTCCCCCTGCCGCCCCCAATCCCAACCTTGTGGACACCCTTGCTCACCCCTGTAGAATTCAATTCAGAGGACAGCACTGAAGCTACAGCTCAGGAAGAGGGTCATGTCTGATCAGAGCACACAGGAGGAAAATCAAGTGGGAAGGTGAGACAATGGAACACATCCTTGCATACCAAGCCCCAGGATGACATTCCTGCTCAGAGCAGACAATGCACAGAGGAGACCAAAGGGCTGCCCAACCAAAACACACAGACATGAATTCCTCAATGACTCATGAGCACTACAAGGGACAACACTGGAGGCACAGTGCAGGGATTTTGCCCAATTTGACCCCACCACGCTGGGGCAAAACACTCAGGTGCATTCAAAACAGCAAAAAGGGAAGCAAAGTAATGAAGTCACTGGAAATACCAAAAGTAGATTTTGGGGCTAGAGCATGGCACCAGATCGTACTTGACAGGAAAAGACTCCTAACGGTCGACAAACAGACCTGGAACTACTTGTTGGCTTTAATTTAGTCGTTGGTTTTTTTTGTTGTTATTGTGGGTTTGTTTTGTTCTGTTATTTTTTACCCTTTGTCTTGCTTTTATGCTTATTGTTGTCTCTGCATGTCTGTCACGATAGGAGGCAGGATACATAGGCCGAGGAGAAAAAAACAGGATGGGCCATTCCAGGGGGACTTGGGAGAGGTGGAGACAGGCAAAAGAAAGTGGGTGTTAACAAACCAGGGACAAGGGAACAACAATGATCTAAAGTTGATGGCAAGGAGGAAATAGGATGCCTGGTAGGGCTTGATCAAGGGCAATGTAACTGAGAGGAAATACTGAAACTCAGATGAAGGTCGAATATGATAGTTGAACAAGAGGAATGTAAAAGAAAATAGGAGAGAAGTAGGAGAAAAAGCCATTCATAGCGGGATAGAAATTAAGTCATCTTAAAGAGCTTCTGACTAGTACTGTATATCCACTATGCAGCTCATCTCTGACTGCCGCTTCAAGGACACATGCTGCAAGTCTCTGAATAATCACCATTCTTATCCCCAAAGCCAATCAGAAGAAAGCTGCAAACGCAGACCTGAAAAGCAGCCGGCTACTTGCTAACTACAGTAAACGGTATTACTGCCTTTGCCCTTTGCCACTTGTCATCCACATTCATGCAGAATTAGGAAGTTTTCCATGAGTAGGCATATTATTTACCCATAGGTTATGTTTGAGAAGCTTCCAGTGCCTGTTACCACGTAGACAGTGTCTAATGAATAACTTGCTGCCGATGAGCAGAAGGCAGCTTAGTTCAGATGTCAGTGCCATGGTACATAGAAGATGCAAAGATCCTGCTAGGACAGAAGTGGATGCATAGAGACAATTCCTGAGGCAACAGTTTATAGGGTAAAGAATGGGGAGTGATGGAGTAGGTGAGGGGATTTGGGGAGCAAATGATAGATGTGGGACGGGACAGAGTATTTTTATATTCATTTTAAGAAAAACGAAGTGATTCATAGCAATTTAACACTATGCTAATTTTTTTGCTACCCTTCTTTATTTATAGGGGCCCGGTGTGCGCTAGGCATGCACAGGGCTGCTAACCACAAGGCAGCACTTAGAAGCCACCAGCCACTCCTCTGGAGAAAGCTGAGCCCTTCTACTCCCTTAAAGATGCACAGCCTGGAACCCCGCAGAGCAGTTCTACTCTGTTTTATAGGGTTGTTATAAGTCAGAATGGACTTTCTAACAGTGATTTCTGTTTTAATTTTTATTTATAAAGTTAGATCAATTGGCACAACACAGCTCATCAGCAGTGTCCTACATCCTGATTTCAAAAACGGTGATTAAACGGTACCTGCTTTGGTTTCAAATGTCACAACCACAGAGTGAGGGTTTTTAGATAATTCTTAACAAAGTGTAAAAGGATCTCAAGTCTGTAATCATCGAGCCGACTTATGTCACCAAATAACTTGCTCACATAAGACAAAATTCAATGTAATGCCAAATGACAGATGCCTCATAATCTATTGCTTACACAATGATCAAAAATAGTCATATTTTATGTTTAAAAGAGGAAAACATTATTTTGTTAATGTAAATTTTAGATATTATTTATTATAAAATCAACAATTTTTCCTATCAGCAGGAATTTATGATTGAGTATATATATTGAAATATTCATATATTATGTCTACACATATATATAATTTATTTTCTATATATTATGTAAGTATGCTGTGTATACATACAAGCACACAGCTCTTATGTTGTCTTGGTTGGCAGTACACTACCAGCTGATTATTCATTTAACAAATGTTTGGTATTTGCATCTATACAAAAGGGTAAAATTCCCCTCCACAATATACTTACCTCATTTAATGATAAATACAATTTTTATTTTTAATTAATTAAAATGTAGATTATACAAAATAAAGTATATTGTAAAATTATACTGCTTTTGTGTGTATGCATGTAGATTCACGTATGATTCAAGGAACAAAATGGATTACATTGTGAATTCCTTTAAGTCAGGATGAAATTTGTTTTGTGATTTCACATACGTGAATGTAGAGGAAACTTCATCTGGTGCCAACCGGGACAGAAAGCTTTCTAGAGTGAATTTCTGGTCTCCTAAACTTTGTGAATGTTTCTGAGCAAATCATAATTTTGCATGTAACATAAATATTCTGATTCCATTAACCATTTAATTCCTTCAATATACCATTGTTTATCCTTATTTCTCTTTGTATTTCCAATTTCTCTTTGTATTTCCAATTTCCATTTGTTTGTTCTTCCTTCCTAATCTTCTGAATTTTGAATTTGAGTAAATTTTGATCTCAAATGGTTGCTTATTCTAGCATGATGGTCAGGTTCCTTTCAGACCTGGAAGTACCTCGTGGAGATCCTACCAGTCTCCATCTGACCAGTAAGCCTGGCCTCTTAGGATTCTAAGTTCTAGTTCACATTTTTTCCGACTTTATCCCAGACTTTCTAATTTGATATGTGTCAGAGAAGTTGGTCATGAGAGCCAGGTGCTATCTAATTTTTCTAATCTTAGGTTGTGGAAATGGATGTTTCAATAGACAATTAGTTCATTGGACTAATCATTTTCATGGTTCTTTTAGTTTTCAACATTCCTCACACTGGATATGAAGACAGTAGTAATTGCCTTATATGACTGCTCATGACCTTTTAAGACTCCAATAATCACGGTTTTTGAAATCAGGATGTAGGACACTGCTTATGAACTGTGTTGTGCCAATTGATCTTGGTGTCCCTCAAAACTATGGTCCTTATTCCCCATGACCAGCGACTCATTGCTGTTATGTTTGAAGAAGTTTTCACAAATCTTCCCCTTTTTGCCCCAACACATCCATGCATATATTGGCCACAATATAAACCTATATGAACTCATGCATATATTTCCATTCTATGTCACATCTTCAAAAAAATTGGAATCTAAATACCATATGATCTAAGTTAAAAAAACATTATATTGTCTCATGTGAATTTTTTTGTAGTCTTTCATCTCCTTTATATATAAGGTCATGTGAATTATTACCTCACAGGAAGGTGACCTTGCCACTACATCTATTCTATGTTAATATGTAATGTGTGGGGATAGGCATAAATGCAATTTTAGTAGCAACTTTTCTGGTGCCATCTCCCATCTAAGCGGGAAAACAGTAAATCTGAGAGGGTGAGTCCTCTGAGGGAAGGAGACCCTCCGTAGAACAATAGTGTTAAAATGTAATGATTTTTCAACAATTCTCAGTAGATACTTTCATGCAAGTGACATATTTCTGGAATTACTAACATTTTCAGAATACATTACATAAACCATTTATGTTGTGATGAATTTCATTTTTAATGTACTATATTAGGCCTATAGTAAAATGCATGTTCCAATTTCAAACCATTCTTAACTTATTTCAACTACTGCAATTTTGTTTGTCTGCCCTGTTAACAAAAGAGTAAATGCTGGGAGGACTAAATTATGTATGCCAAGAAATTTAGTACACAGGTAGCTGACTAAACACCTGGAAGAAATCCACAATTGTGCTGATTCCTGTTAAAGGTCATTCAACAGAATATGGAAATAATTAAACATTATCAATTATAATGGACACATAATTTTTAAAAGGTAACTTGAAAATGGTTGCAGCAATACATTGACAATAACTCCAAGAAATTTAAGCTGTATTTGATTTGGGCTGAATTTAGAGATTATCACAAAGATGCATCCTTCTTGTTTATTGTGGATACATACATTATACTGTGGACCAAAGCAAATCATGTATAATTGGAGTCAAGGGTAATCATTGCTGAAACAGAGAATACCAGAAGATGTTTAGCTGTGCTTTATTGACATTGCAAAGACATTTGACTGTGTGCATCATAACAAAGTATGCATACCTGTAGGAAGCATGGGAATTCCAGAGCACTGCATTGTGCTCTTGCAAACCTTTGTTCATGAAGTCTTCCGTTTGTGCTCTTCATTCGTAAAGGCTTATGTTCTCTTCTTTGTTAACCAGCTATATATGTTTCTATATATCACAGGTTGTTAATAAAGCTCCCTGCAATGTCATTTTCTCATGCACATAGTACAACTTCTTAAATTATATGTTCAGCATGCAGTTTAAATACTATGGGGAGAGAATACAATGCTGGCAAACAACTTCCATGATTTGAAACCATGCAGAATTATTCTTTCCCTGCCTCTTTGTGGAACTCTTTCCACCTTTTGTCGCTGTGCTTTGTATCCAAGTTGGAGAATTAGTGATTTTCTCATTGTATATGTTTTGCAATGTCAGGGTTTCATAGAGTTTTTATAAGGTGAAAAGCATGATTTTATTGAAAAATAGTTGAATTTTCCTTTTGTGGAAGTGGATCACCTTTCACAGGTTTCTTTGTCATATTGTTTATTGAATAAATTTGTACAAATAAAAATAATGATAATTATTACCTTTCTTGCTGTATGTACTTTCCCTACAAAATAATTGCATTGTGTTACGATTCATAATTTTCTATGATATTTTTACACATTATTAATTTATCCCATAGAGACAAAAAGAAAAATGCTGATGATCAAAAGCCTAATTTATTAGCTCATTACATTAAGCAAGAGCATTCCATTACCACAACCTCAGAAGAAGTAATTTTGGGAAAATATTTTTAAGGTTTTCACACTGTAATAAGAGTATATTTTAATGTAGGGAACTACTTCACATTTGGAAAAATTCATAAATGTATATATGTGAGCTTTTAAGATGAATAACATGAGGTGAATCTTGATAAGATATCATTTACTAAATTGAACAAAATGTGGATCACATATATTGCATTACATATATTTCATGATGCAAACAATTAATTTACTTTCTGGGTTACAATTTTGATCATCTGAGGTAGAAGAACTGGAGTGCTGTGCACAATGAAGTTCATTTTGATGTAGACATTTTCATTCCTCAGGCAGTAAAGGACCCAGTTTAGACCCAAATGTTGCCTGCTACTATAATATCCTCACCCTGAATGGCATGAACAAATCCATCATTATGGGTGGTGTATCAATCTATCTCATTGGGGTTCTCCATTCTCCTCAGGGAGCTTCTACATCACCAATATGAAGTTCTCCTCTAATGAGTGATTCATTTCTTTGATGATGTGTCCAAAATAATATCAAATAATATTTGATTGGTAAATATGACATTTTCATTAACTAATATTCATAAGTTGATCATTATGCTTTTATTCATATATGATTTAATTATAGAAGCCCCACTGAAACCTGTCCATCATAAGGTTCGGCTAATATTGACATTTGAAAACCAGTGGCAAAATTCCAGTAACACACAAGCCAGAACTATTTTGTTGTTGTTGTTAGGTTTATTGTTTTTTAAATGCGTTTAGCATCCAACCACATAAACAAAACTTGCTGTCAATGAGTCAATTACTCACAGTCATCCTATTTTGTTGTTGTTCAGGGTCATTGAGTCAGTTCTCATCTGTGGAGACACCATGCAGAACAGAATGAAACCCTGCCTCGTCCCTTGCCATTCTCACGATGGTTCACACACTTGAGCCTCTAGTAGTCCTTTGTCAATCCATCATGTTGATGGAAATCCTATTTTTTTAATATGTCTCTACTTTGCTATGAATGAAGTCTTTCTCCAGGAACTGATCTCTTTGACAAGATGTTCAAATTTGTGATACCAAGTATTACAAATGATGTAATGTACTATGAATATACCATCCAAAGAGACCAGTCCCTGGAAAAGAACACCAGGCTTGGTAAAGTAGAGGGGCAGTGAGAGAGAGGAAGCCCCTAGGCCAGATGGAGTGACACAGTGGCTGCAACAATGAGCTCCGACCTAAGACCAGTTGTGAGGATGGCACGGGCTCAGGACCGGGTGCCGTTGTCTTGTTGGATGTAGAGTTGCTTTGAGTTAAAACCGACTTCATGGCACCCATACCAAGAGCCATTAATGTAAGACTCTTCCTTATGCTGTCTTCATAATGGCATGATAATTATTTTTAAATTTTTGGTGGAGTACATCCTACAACTAAATCTGTTCCACTTTTATTTCTTTCCTTTGGCAACATGATACAAACATGACTTTGAATTTTGAGTCTAAGAATTACTTTGTATGTCTTCACATCTGATACATCGGTTCTACCGACAGTCAAAGGTCTATGCTCCTGGAAGCCATTGGGTGTAAATGGTGTCATGTCTGCACTGAACATACTCTGTACAGCTACAGCTCTTCTCATTTCTATTTATTTTATCCACAAATGGGACGACATTTTGTACAACCTTAATTTCGAAATCAATGCTCCAATGAAGGTTCCATTTGTGGATCAGCATAACAGAGGGTGATTTTTGCTGCATCTACTACTGCAGTTCCTGCGGCTGCCAGCATTTCAGCTCAGACGGATGCAGCACGTTACATAACAGACACAAATGCTGCCTTGTACAGTGCCATTTCCATGATCACTGGTCTACTGAACCTTAGCTTTAAACTTATTTTAATGTCATTATATTATGTAATATTGTTGTTTTCCTGTTACTAGGTACATAATCTATAAGATAATAAATATAAATAATTTTTGTTGATTATATTTAAAGAAATTTCCGTATATAAAGAGCTGCATTTTTTGGTAAATACTATATAATACGAACATTTCCTAATGCTATTTTAGTTTTAAAGTATTATGTTTTGTCAGTTAATATTCGACAAGCTGCTTTGATATCAATAATATCAAAAGGAAGTGATGATTTTAAATAGTGAAAATAATGCCTCAAGAGGACTTTGGGCCACTTGCTTTTTGAGAATATGAAGGGAACTTTTGGAAGAAGCTAAACTGGAACCTTTGTGGTGCCCATTTCCGCTAGGGACCTAAACTTAATCTCCTTCCCCTGTATCCTCAGCCAGATCATCTCAAAGTAAGCCTCTACATCACACATATGAAGCCCATTCAAACAGGAGAGTGGTGAGTCTGCGTTAATCAGAAAGGATTGACTCCAGGGACAAAGGGTAAGACAAGAGGAGAAGGTGCCATGTCACAGGGGTGACAAGGTGCAGAGCTCAGCTTATCTTTCAGTCCAGGTGAAGGTGCATAACCACGACTCTCACCATGTCTGTGAGCTGTGCAACAAAGGTCCAGGTGAGACCTGTTCTCTGGAGGCAGCCCCTCCATAGCTGTGCAGGTACCCACAGGAGCCTCAGGGTGTGTTTGAGCTGGAAAGGACTGCCCTCCCTGCCCTGTTAAGGTCCAAATTGGTAGGGGATGCGAGTGGAGGAATATCCCCTAGTAACCTCTGCTTTAGTGCCACCTCTTCATTTGAATTTCTCTCTCCTTCTCCACTAACTAAGGAGCTTCCAGAAGTAAAGGCGATAGAAAATATGTCTTCTTAGGGGAATTAACTAGGTTTTAATAATTGTTCTCCTGTTTCTTCCTTTATTCCTATTGATCTTGAACCAAAAATTTGTCCCCTGTGTTGTATTGAAGTCTCAAGGACAGCGGGCAAAGGTGGCAGAGAACAGGAGTTGCAATTCCCCTCTCCACCTCTGCTCTCTATAATCCCTGCTCTCACCTCCCAGGAACATGAGAGGCTTTGTTTCCTGTACTTCTTCTTGTGCTTTCTCTAGTTCATTCCTTTTGTATTGTCAGGTGCCCTTCCTTGAGTATGAGAGAGGAGGAAGAAGAGAGGAATCAAAGATTCTGCTTCTACCAAGAATTATGAAAGAGGAGGAATAGGGTGGGCAAAGATTGTGCATTCATAAGTGTAATTGTTTGATGTTATGTCCTGATCATCTCTTCTATTGGAGAATCTGTCAGTGGAAGAAAAAGATATAGAGAGTAAATGATCGAGTCCCTAGGGTCAGAAGCAGATTTTCAGGGATTCGGGGTAAGTAGGAGTATCCAGAGTCTAAAAGTGTTTCCTGAAGGTGGGACAATACAACATAGTGGTGCCCCTTTCTCCCTTCTACACCAGCACCGCTGCTCCATTCCTGATCCTTTGCCCCAACCCCAATCTCTCCTCCCACGTCAGATCCTGTGCCACTGGTCATGACAACTAACATATTCCTGTGTCTTCTACATATTCCCCACATTTCTGAGTACTCTCATTGGCTCCTTTTACAATTATTTCAATTTAAAAAATGAAAATTGTCAAAATTAAAATCAAAGCATAATATAGATATGATTTGAAAATTATTGATCAAATGTGGTCAACAATTTTCCCATTCACCATATAATGTCAGTAACAAACCTCAGAGGTTAATCATATAAGAATAATGGATCCTTCATAGGGCCAACACCACTAGGAGACGCGATGTTCCCTCATGAACCTAAGCAGTACGCGGGACAGCACTGGAGTCACAGTGCGGGAACTGTGCCAATCTGACGTCCCCACACTGGGATGAAACAAGAAGGGAGCAAGACAGAGCAAGAAGGGGAACAAAGCAACGAAGTGCCTGAGGAATCCTGAAAACAGATGGGGCAGGGCTTGGCACTTCATCAGACTCAATCGGAAAACATTCATAAGGATCAACATGTAGACATGCAATTATGTATAGCCTCCCCCCTCCCATGTCTATCATACAAAATATGCAGGACAACAATCTGGAGGACAAAACAGTGGGAGAGAAATTTCCAGTGGAACATAGGCGAGGGGATATGCGGGGTAGGGGCTGGGGGTAATGGGGAAAGCCAACAAGCCCTGGGATAAAGGAACAAGTGATCTGAAATTGATGGAGAGGAGGGTGTAGAATGCCTGGTGGGGTTTGTTCAAGTGCAAAATAGCCAAGAGGAATTACTCAAAGCCAAATGAAGGTTGAACATGACAGTAGGACAGGAGGGAAGTAAAAAAAAACAAAGGAAAGAACTAGGAGGCAAAAGTAATTTATAGAGGTATACAGAGAGGCATGCATTTATGTAAATATATTAATATATAACAATAGGGATATAAGTCTTTGTACGTATATTTATATGTTAAGTATTAAGGTACCTGATGGGTATTTGGACCTCTACTGATGTCCTCCTCAATATAAGAATACTTTGCTCACCTTCCCAAAATGATCACTGAAGACAGAGTGGTTGCATAAGCAAATGTGGTGAAGAAAGCTGATGGTGCCAGCTATTCAAAGATATAGCATTTGTGGTTGTAAAGCTTAAAGTTAAACACATGGCCATCTAGCAGGGAAGCAACAAAACCCACGTAGATGAAGCACACCAGGCTGTATGATCACGAGGTGTCAACAGAATCAGGTATGAGGCAACAGAAGACCCAAAACAAACAATCATACTGATGGAAATGAGGAGGGTTAGAGTGGAGACCCAAAGCCCATCTGTAGACAATTGGACATCCCTTCACAAAAGGGCCACAAGGAAAGAACAAATCAGTCAGGGTGTAGCATAGCAATAATAAAACACACAATATTCCTCTACTTCTTTAGTGCTCCCATCCAGCCATCCCTCTCAGGACCTTAGTTCTACCTTACAAATCTGACTAGACTAGAACATGTACACTGGTACAGATAAGAGCTCTTGACACATAGAATCTAAGACATATTCCCTACTCGGGAACAGTAAGGGAAGTAGCGATACCATAAGGGTAGGTAGAAGATGAAGGGAGTAGGGGGAGAAAATTGATCACAATGATCAATGTAAAACTGCCCATTACCCTTGGAATGAGAACATAAACATCTGTGAAAGGAGACAGTGGATAGTGTAAGATATGACAATAATATAAATCTATAATCTATCAAGGGTTCATGAGGGGGAGGGCAGGAGAGGGAAGGAAAAAAGAGGAGCAGATACCAAGGGCTCAAGCAGAAAGAAAATAGTTGTTAAATGATGATGGCAACATTTGTAGAAATGTGCTTATACAATTGATGTATGGATTGTTATAAGAGTTGTAAGAACCCCCAATAAACTTATTTATTTTTTTCAAAAGAATAATTTATCTTCTTACATGAGCAAACGATATATCTAACTGTATAAGATACATTTTGTCATTATTTTACCTTTGTAACATTTCAGAATATGCAACAGAATCATTATTATAAAGGAGGTATTAAAGAAACACACACAAGAAAAAAGAGGCAAGTGTACTTTAATTTTATTTTCTTGGCAGAGAAAGTTTAGTTCACTACTAAAAATAATAATAATCCACTAGTTGTAACAATTTTCAGTGTGTGTATGGAATCCACAAAAGGCATAAGGAAGACCAAATAAGATTTATTACATTTTAGTTATGGCATTTTCAAAGAATATTGAATATAAAGTAGATAACCAGAAGAAAAATGCAAGGAAGACTCTAAAAAGGATGGATTGACACAATGACTGCAACAATAAGCTCAAACATAGTAATTATTATGAACACGGGAGTGGACTGACAGTGTTTCCTTCTGATATATATAAGGTTTCCATGAGTAAGGGCAGACCTGTTTGTTCCTGAGCAGTTCACAGTAGTGTCAACATCCTTCTCCAGCACCACAACGCAAATGCATAGATTCTTCTATGATCTTCCTCGCACTGCTAAAACACAAACTGATGCGTATTGGAAGAAGTAACGCAGCATGCCACTTAGAGGCAAGGATGGCAAGACTTCAGCTTACATACTTTGGGCATATTTTCAGGAGAGCTCAACCCCTGGAGAAGGTCATCATGTTGTTTAGGTGGAAGGGAGGCCAAAAGAGGAAGACCGTCAATGAGATGGATTGACACACTGGCTGCATCAATGGGATCCGGCCTAGGAATTATTGTCAGGATAGCACAGCACTGTGTAGGGGTTCATTCTGTTGTGCACAGGTCGCTATGCCAGTTTGGACCTACCCAGCAGCTATATAGGATAAAGATCTGGCATTCTGCTCCATTAATGTTTACAGACGGGAGAATTTAACAGCTATGAAATCATGCTGAGGCAGTTCAACATTTTCACAAGAGCTTGGAATCAAAATCGACTCCATGGCACCTGTAAACAGTAGCAAATGCTAGACTGTAGGTCTTATTGTACAATTGTACATTGATAGCAGGCAAAACTAATGTGCTTTATCTGAATTCTGTAGAATTCTTGGCCATCATGTTAATTCTGTCTCCAAGTCCCTAGAGAGGATGTCCAAGGCTGTGATGTGTGTGGAAGCAGATTGACAAGTATTTCCCCTTTTATGGAGTGATTGACACAGACCTTCTGGGTATCAGTCTAGCAGCTACACTTTCAGCAACCAAAGCTCCCTTGAGGCGGGAATATATAGAAATATATTCACAAAAAGATAAAAGTTTATAGCAGGGAAGTCATAGGCATCAAGAAATGTGTATTTTTTGTAGGGAAACAAAATCAAGTGTGTGCTATTATTTGATTGCTAGACATAATATTCTGTATGTTAGTTATAATCCAATCCAGTTCCACATAGTTAGTAAATGACCAGAACATTAACTTTGAAACATTTTTAACTCTTACAACCAAAGCACAAATGTGTTGAAATAATAATACTTACCTGAAGGAAGTGAGTGTTCTTTTCATAACTCGCCTTATAGCCTCCTTTATCTGTTTGTTTCTAAGACTATAGATAATAGGATTCAATAAAGGAGGAATTATACAATAGAACACAGAAATGATCATATCCTGTATCAGAGGGGAGTCGGAGGTTGGCTTTAGATACACAGCAGCACCAGAGCCAAGGAAAATTATGAAAATGAGGATGTGGGGGACACACGTGGAAAAGGCCTTTCTTCGTTCTCTTCTGGTCGGAAACTTGAGCACAGTAGAAAATATGTGAATATAAGACATGGTGATGAAGGAAAAGGAGCAACCAGCTATTATCATTGAAGAGGCAAAAACCACAATTTCATTGACTAAGATGTTAGAGCAGGAGAGTTTCAGCAGAGAGGGGATATCACAGAAAAACTGATGAACCACATTAGAATGACAGAAGGACAAACGGAATGTGCTCACAGTGTGCACACCTGCGTAGACCAGACCACTGAGCACACAGGCCAGGGTCATTTGGACACAGACATGAGGGGTCATGATCACATGGTAGTGGAGGGGCTGGCAGATGGCCACATAGCGGTCACGGGCCATGAAGGTGAGCAGCAGCAACTCTGCAGAAGCACATAAAAATACAAGGAAAATTTGAGCTGCACATCCAACCACGGAAATCACCCTGTTGTTTAGCAGGAAGACGACACAAGCCTTGGGTACAGTCACGGAAATGTAACACATGTCCCAGACAGAGAGATTCAGGATAAAGTAATACATGGGAGTATGAAGTCTTTGGTCAACAGTGATTACTGTGACAATGAGAAGATTTCCTGTGAGAGTCGCCAAGTACATTAGTAAAAATAACATTGTGTGCAAGACTCTCAACTCCCACACTTCAGAAAATCCTGTAAGCAGAAATTCATTCACTAAGGTAGAGTTAGACATTTTGGAATAATTTCTTTAGGACTTGGTGAGACACATGTAAAAGTACCTTTAAAAAAAAGAAGAATCAACAGAGGAATGAAAGATAGTAAATATATGCATTGATCCCCATTTACCCAATATATTTCCTGTATCTGGAATTTCTTAGTATAAAATACCATAATATTTACGCATGTTCCTTAATATTTTTCCTGGTGTAAATTATTTCTGAGTGGCATCAAAATCAGTTGTGTTCATGTTGGTTTTCATTTTTATCATTGATGCTTATGGAATATTGGGAGCCGAAATCAAAAGTTTGCCTTGCAGATTTATTGCATTGATATAGGTAATGTCTGTTTATATATTTTATTATTTGAACACATTTATTATATAATTAGTTGGTGACCAAATTATAATCTATACAAAGATAGTAGGCTACAGTTTATTAGACTACCTCAATGTTTTATGAGTTGTTTGAGCTCATTTTCTACCTACTGAGAAAAAATACTATTTTATCTCCATTTCCACCACTATTTTTTAAAATTTTATTTGGAAAATTCCCTGAAGTATTATTCTCTCTGATAATAAGTTTCTTTAATCAATATATATATTTGTTAATATTAATAGCTAAGAAATTTTGGTTTTATTTAGACATCTGATTTGAAATATTTTATTACATTTTAAAGGGCAATTTTAATTCTTTTTTAAACTAGATACCATAATTAGTCAAGTGAATTATTATTACATTGGGATTTATTTATTTAGGCTATTATACATAGTTTAAATTATTGACACATTCCAAAATATAATTGAGATTGTAATTATGTGATTTAGAAAATGTTATGCACATGTTGAAATGAAGTAACTGTCCTATGAAACAAATGAGTATATTAATCTATGAAGATGTATGTGTAAGAGCATGTGTATGTGATAGGTGTGTCAGCTCAAAGGATAGGTTGTATTAGTTGGTGCTTTCTCTCTACCAGGATTTTGGATTGTAGCATCTTTTCAGTTTCCCACCAGGACAACTTAGTTCCCAGGTGATTTTAATCTGTTTTTCATCCATTGCGCTGTCCAAGGACTGCAGGGGCCGCAAAAGCCTGTTTCGGGTCCACTTTTATATCACAGTGATCCAGACCTGGAAGGTCGTTCCAGTGACTGCCTACCAATTTCTGACTTAGAACACATTCTCTTAGGGATGTTATTGAAAAAGACTTGTACTTATGTTTTAGATTTTATTTCCATTTTACAATTTAAATTTTATAACTCTAGGCATGTTTTGGCCTTAGATATGTCTTGCCATTTTTTAGAACTTAAATATATTAGAAGTAACCACCTGAAAATGTGCTTGGTGTACTTTAATTAAATGTTTTCTCAATTCATACATGCATATAATTCACCACAATTAATCTCCCCTAGTTCTCTAAATTGCAAATAATACATATATTTCTCTTTTATTGAAATGTAAGAAAATAAATATTTTTGTGCTAATATTTGTTTCATTGCACTTAAAGCTGACTGAGATGAATTTGGTTTAATTCTCTATTTTGTTTGTCAAAAAAATCCCTGCCAACAGTGACCCTCTTGGTGGGCATAGAAGTGCTCCTTTCCGTTTGGGACTGTTCATCTTTTAGGGAGTGGATGGCTCATCTTTCTCCCTTGAAGCATCTGTTGGTTTTGAATTTCCCTTTTTGTGCTTAGCACCCCAGTGGGCAGCTCCGATACCACCAGTATTCCCTGTATTTTTCATAGATCAGTGATTTTACTCCTAAATACTGAACATAGTTGAAAAGTTAAATGATTCCCTTTTAATATTCACTAAATTGCTTTTCTTCTTACTGTTGTTTTATCTAATTCTGCTCTTTGAGAGTTTATTGGTAGCATTGTAAAATCTATTTGGTTGAACATGACTACTGAATAATCAAAGGTAGCTAATTTATTTCAGTTATAGTTTCTTGATGATTGAAATATTAACAATAATTGCTTGATATTACTCCCATTAAAGTCAATGACAGAATTAAACTACCATATTATAGAAATGTAAAAAATATTTAATATTTTGAACATATAGTGAAAAACTGTTGACCTTTTGGCCCACAATGCAATGTGAAGCTGTACCCATTGTTGTTGTTAAGTACCATCTAGTTGGCTGTGATCCATAGAGACCCAAAGCACAACAGAATGAAATGTTGCCTGGTTCTGTGTCTTCCTCACATCCTAGCTTGTGCCCATTGTTGCAGCTACAGTGAACCAACCATGTCCACTGTACTGATTAAATTAGAATAAGTAAACGAAAAGTAAATATAAAGCACCCTCCTTTTTTAAAGTACAATTATTTTTTAAAATGAACATGACAATATAATATAACCTGAAATGGTGTGAGAAGAGTTTGAAAACAAAATATTTCTTTAGATGAATATTTGCAAGTGGATGTGGTATATGAGGCATTGGGGAATTTGTCATAGAAGATTAGAGAATTCCATGATTCTCTCATCCCTCAAAATGTAAAATCAAATTGTTTTTTTATTTCTGTCAAAAATTGATAGGAGACACTTGTTAGCCCCCAAATGGCAAAATATATATTTTTTATGGATAGATTTTTCATTTACCCACATATCCAGGATCTATTTATAAATTTCTCAAATTTCCAAATTATTTTGAAATGAATATATGCAGATAATATTCTGAAAATCGTCTTTAGAGGAGCTCCGAAAATGTACTTATTTCCAAATGCATATATATCCCATAACATGCATTCAGAAAGTACTAGAATTATAGTTTAAGTAACATGATATGTATGTATAAAATTTATATGTATATCATGTAATCAATGAGTCATTATACAAAGAAAATATAAAATTGAATGCCTAGCAAATTACAATGTTTTTAAATCCTTAGTTAAATATTAATAAAAACAAATATTTTTGGTTAAACAAATAGAATATAAATTTATTTCTAATAGAAATTGTGTATTAATATCATTTTAATATGAATATTAAATTTCACCGAACATAATTCAAATTATAGTTTTAATATAAATTTAGACTAACAAACTAAAAGCTGAGGTTGTGGGCTGTGCGCAGACGATTTCTGCACCTGAACACAGTTTTTAACATCAGCAAGGGACAAGGCTGGTTTCTGCTCACAACAAGATTTTCAGAATAAATATAAATTTTACTATAATATTGAGGTTGGGTATTTCAATAGAATGAATAGAAATTTAGATCATATGTGTGTTTATTTTCCCAATCTATCTTTTCAATTTAATTTCATTTAGTGTTTCTGTGTAAATCAATGAACAGTACAAGAAGTGAAATCAACTATCCAAGTTGTAACAAAAACAATGAGATGAAAAATTAAATTAATAACCAGAAATACTCACAAGATGTTAATTTATATCTTGGATAGATAATTGAGGATTTCTAGTAAGGTTGCAATGTTTGAAGTGAAGACAGATGAGTAGGCACATTTCTCACAATTACTGAGACACTTAAAAGAACTGTTCTGTTTTATAACAAGTTTTAGAGGATGCTGATGGCACTAGAGAACCACCGGGGAGTGCATCCCTTGGCATTCAAAAATAGCCAGTTCCCAGGGAGGGGAGGAATTCCAAGAAGATAATTGGCTTTACCTGAGCAGCAAATAGGATCTTGAGTATGAATCCAACTTTCATATATCAAAATATATTAGCATATTTGACCTTTTTTAAGAATGGTGAAGATTGCGATAATGATTTAAACACACACAAAAATCTCAGTTCTTCTAATGTTTCAGTTATTCCTTGAGTGAATTTTTGTGGATTATAAAGACATGATCAAAGAAGTAAAACTCGGAGGTTCTATTGCTGATATGAGCACATAGGTGATCTTGTGAGGTTTTGATGCGTTGTGACCTTAGACACAACAGAAACACTGTCTGGTCCTCACCCACCCTCACTGTTGTTCTTAAGCTTCAGCCCATTGTTGCAGCCTCAGTGTCAATACATGTCCTTGAGGACCTCCCTCTTGTTTGCTGCCACTCTACTTTACCTACCAGGATATGTTTCACTAGGGACTGGTCTCATGAAAATATGTCCAAAGTATGTAAAGATGAAGTTTTTTTCATTCCTGCCTCTATGGGGCACTCTGGCATTATGTCTTCCAATATTGATTGGTTTGTCCTTTTAGGAGTCCATTGAACTTCTGATATTACTGTCCAGCACCACAACTTAAATGCATGTGTGTCTTTTTTATTCACAGTCTGCTTAATTCACTGTCCACCTTTCTCGTGCACATAGGCACTGGTAACTACCAGGCTTGAGTCAAGTGCACACTAGTTCTTCAAGGAAGATCCTTGTTTTCAATGCTCTTCAGATGTCTTGTGCAGCAGATTCAGTCAATGCAACACATCTTTGATATCTTGTTTGCTGCTCCCATGGGAATTGATTGTGGATCAAAGCAATAAAAAATTCCTTGACAACTTGAACTTTTCTCCATTTATCATTTTTATGTTATCTATTGGTCGTGTTGTGAGAAATTTGGTCTTATTAACATTGAATTGATATCCATCCTGTGAAAAATTAATTGCAAATACCAGTGATAGTACAAATACTTGCATCTAAAATGCATAAAAACTTAAAAATATTCATAATATAAAAAGTAGCTCAATTTTTAAAATGAGCAAATTATCTGAGTAGACGTCTATGAAGGTATACAGAAGACATATAAGTGGATAAAAACATTATCAATATCTTATTAGGAAACTGCAAATGAAGTTAATATTCAGATAACATATATAGCTTTATTTAGTAATAATAAATAATGAAGTATGAATCCACAAGTAAAAGCAAGATAACCTGAATTTCATATTGCAGAGTGAAAGAAACCAGCTCTTAAGCATGCTGTCTGACCCTGACTCCATGAGAATTTGTTAAAGAGAAAAGCTGTAGAAGGAAAGGAGAAATCAGCGATTGCCCACGGGTCACAGAGAAGGCGAAGGGCTGAAGAGGGAGAGCCGGGAATTTCTAGTGCAATTACACTATTCTCTTTTGTAATGTGGATATTGTGATAGTGGATACAGGACTTCAGGTATTTTCAAAACCTCTCTTTTACAAGCATTGTACCATGATTTCAGAGTGACTTTAGTTTAAAAAAAAGCTGTCAATAATGGTTCATCAATTGTAACAAATGTACCACACAAATGGCAAGTTGTTAATAATAGTGGAAGGTGCTAATGGGAAAAGTATTGAAAGGGAAACTCCGTATTTGGCTCAATTT
The DNA here is from genome assembly GCF_050624435.1 of Tenrec ecaudatus. Taxonomy (NCBI): domain Eukaryota; kingdom Metazoa; phylum Chordata; class Mammalia; order Afrosoricida; family Tenrecidae; genus Tenrec; species Tenrec ecaudatus. Next base: position 198,883,790 of record NC_134531.1, read on the forward strand.
TTAATAATGCTAAAAGTCTTCTAAAACTTAAATCTCTAATGCATACTTGATATATGCCAACATTTTGTGTAATTCATTTTGTCAAGTTTTACATTAAGTGGGTTTCTAATCGTGCCACAATATTTGCATCTACATTGCTTAAAATCTAATTTTCTTATTCTTTTAGTTTGTTACAGATTATTGTAGACTATTACTTAGTTTTACATATATGTCTTTAAGTTATCAATGGAGCTGTATTATTTTCACAGTATTTTTTTACAAAGCTGATTTCTGCCTCAGTTGTATCTCATGAAGTGACTACCTGTATTAAGAGAATCACCATGTAAAATTATTTATAAGAAGAAATTGTGTCAGTGTTGGTAGACTAGAGAAACAAATTCATAGACACTCATATGTTTGTAATAAGAGGTTTATATACAGGAGTAATTGAATATTGAGATAACATCCCAGTCCAGTCAATATCATCCATAATTCCGATATTAGCCTATATATCTTATACCAAGTTGTAAATTCCTTTTCAGGTTCACTCAACACATCAATGGTGCTGAATGCAGGAAGATCACAGGCCAGTGGGTGAAAAGTATTGTGGATCCAGAGGCAGTGGAAGAATCACAGCCCTGGCAGGGCTCTCCATGTGGCTCTTCCAACTGAGGGCACTAGGGTAGCTCCAGGTGTCTTGTCAGCTGCAATGTCTCTCAGGGAGAGAGCCTGTGTCCTGCCTCCAGTGAGCTGCTTATCTCCTTAGAGCACTGCTTCTCAACCTGTGGGTCACAATCCCTTTGGGGATTGAAGGACCATTTCACAGGGATCACTCAAGACCATTGGAAAAAACGTATTTTCTATGGTCTTAGGAAGCAAGACAACATTCCTCTATCTGTCTCTAGGGGGGTCTGCCTACATGCAGATATGTTAATCTAATGAGAAAGAAGCTATCTCAACCTTCCCATTGTTGTTTGCTTTTTATGCAAACTGTAACAAAATGTAGCAATGTAGTTTACTGTTGTTATATTAAGACTGTTAACCATGCTACATCATGCTTCAAGAAAAAAAAAGTCTTTATTTGTAATTATAAATAAATATTGCACAATATTTAATTGCATATTGTTTTTGTGACTAATCACTATGTTTTAATTACCAGTATATTCAATTTGTAACAATGAAATACATCCCGCATATCAGATATTTACATTACCATTCATAACAGTAGCAGAATGACAGTTATGAAATAGCAATGAAAGTACTTTTATGGTCAGGTTCACCACAACATGAAGAGCTATATTAAAGGGTTGTGGCATTCAGAAGGTTGAGAACCACTGCCTTAACACCTCCAAATGAGGTCATCAAGGGGTGACCTGATTGACGGGTTAAACTCTACCCCTTTACTCTTAAGACTCTCAACTTGACAATAGATTATGTAACTACCACAGTAACAAACCAAAAATCCAACAAGGAAAAAACTCCACCTCGAGGGTTTATCCTGCCCAAATGGATTTTTTTTCAAAGTTATATAAAGTTTTTTAACAATTCAAACTTAACATTTTACACTTTTAATACATTTGCCAAATCTGTGATTCCATTCATGGAAAAAATTTTCAAACACATATGTTTGAATGGCCAATACAACCTCTCTCATTTTTTCTTCACAAATTCTACATCATCAAATCATTGTCCTTTCATTTCCCCTTCATTTGTGGAAACAGGTGCAATGCACAGTCACAAAGAACTGGGAACAATCTAAATTCCCATCGCTAGAGGAGTGGATTAGAACACTCTGTCACATACGCACAATGCAGTAGAAGGCATCACTGAAAAGCACTGATGATCCATGGAGCTCCTGGTCTCCTGGGGAGAGCTGGAAGGAAATAGGCAAAGTGAAATTAGCCAATCACCAAAGGACAAGTTCAACCTGATTCCACAGAGGTAAGTACAATCATCACAGTAGGTATTGAAGAGAAGCCACACATCTCACGCTATATTGGTTGAGGTACAGGCAATAGGGTGGGGGACAGACCAACCCCAAGAATGCACATGTCATTTCAACAAAAAGAAGGTGAAAGGGTGGATGGGGAGGTAGGAAAGGGGAGAAAATGGGGAGATAAAGGCAGTGGGAGAGCAGAGCACTAATCTACCCAGGGGGAGGTTATTGCTTATTTGTCTACAGATGGAATTGTGAGTGCAGACCCCACGACAGCATGCCAGACTTTGAGGCAACCTAACCAGGTGAGCAACACATGAACAGAGATGCCTACAGGGCCCCAATCAAAGCCAGACTGAACCTCTCTCTAGAAGTATGTGCTACAGTGGACGACTTAAACCTACTAGCTGGTAGAGGATCTGGCCTGCCATGCCCACATGGAAGAAAACCAAGAAGGAGAAAGAGACAGTGAGGAACTAGGCCCCACACTGGCACACCAAGCCCTGAGGACAGAGTCCCTGCACGGAGCTGCTAAGGCACAAAGAGCACTGTAGAGCCGACAACAGCTGGACACAGTATGTCCCCTCGCTGGAGCATAGAGCAATAGAGGACAGTACTGGGGACACAAGGCAAGGAGGGGGTCTGGTTTGACCAGCTCCATCCAGCGCCCCAGACCCCAACCAACCCACTCCATTGTGGCAAGCTAAGGAGGAACATAGCAAATCAACAACCGGAGCAAAGGAAGCCCCAAAGCTCCTGAGAAGCCCCCAAATAGGCCTCAGGTTAGGAAGAACAGTTCTCTGAAGCCCCAAGATCCGTGAGGAGCAAATCATGAAGGTCAGACAGACAGATCTTGAATTATTTATGCCAGTTTTATTTTCTCTTATTATTCTATCTTTTGTTTTTGATTTTGTTGTTGTTTTGTCTCCGTTATTGTTGATTTGCCTACCTATATAAGATAGGCATGGCAAGCTGAGGAGAAAGCAATGGGACCAACAGTTCTGTAGAGACTTGTAGGGAAGAGGAGGCAAGGGAAAGGAGGGGTGATTGACCAACACTATAGATAGGTGAGTCCTTAGGAAATTAAAATAAACAACAAGGAGAATGTAGAGATCCTGGTGGTGTTGGAGCAACAGCAATCTAGTTGAGAGGAATGACTAAGAGCAAGAAGAAAGGTGAGCACTTGGTGGGGCAGATAAAAAGAAACAGGAAATATCCAGGAAGCATAGCTCTACATACAGTTATAAAGAAAGGTGTGTACATATGTAAATATAATGGAGGTGTTGTCCTGTGCATATATATTTAAATGACAATATATTGAGAATGTGGATGGATTTTGTACCTCTGCTCAAGCACTCCCTCAATGAAAGAACACTGTGGTCTACCAACCTGGCATTCTGTGATGCTCACCCTCCCTACATGATTGCTAAACACAAACTGGATGTATAAGCAAAAGTGGTGAAGAAATGTGTGGGGCCCGGCTATCAAAAGATATAACATCTGGGGTCTTAAAGTCTTAAAATAAAACAAGCAGCCATCTAGCAGAGAAGCAACAAGCCCACATTGAAGAAGCACACCAGCCTGTGTGATCACGGCATTTACAGGAAAGGATAACAAACATTAGAACACACAATACAAAACAAAAAAAAACAGATTGTTGAGAATGAGCAGGGTCAGAGCAGAGACCCCAAACCCATCTGTAGAAATAGGATATCCCCAAACAGAACAGTCACAAGGACGGAATGAGTCAACCAGGGCATATTAAATCACCAATGAAACGCACAATATTCCTCTAGTTCTTTGATGCTTCCTCACCCCCAATTATCATGACCCTAGTCCTGATAATTCAGTTCTAGCTAGAGGATACCCCAAATCACAAATAGATGCATTGACACAGTTCACAACATGGAATCCTGGTCAGATAAACCCCTCAGGATCAGAGGTGGGAGCAGCTGTACAAGGAGGGGTAGTTGTAAGGGGAGGGAGAAAGGGAGGAAGGAAGGGGGGGCCCATAACACTGTTCAATGCATCACACTCCCTCTACCCAGGGGGATGCACAACACAAACATGGGTGAATGGAGACAACCATTGCTATAAGATATGGAAATAATACTAATTTTTCATTTATCAAGGGCTCACAGGGTGGGAGGGAAGGAGCGGTGGGGTGGGGAAATAGGATCTGATACCAAAAGTTCAAAAGAAAGTGAGTGTTCAGAAAATGATGACGGCAACATGTGTACAAATATGCTTGATACAATGGCTGTATGGATTGTTTTAATTGCTGTAAGAGTCCCCAATAAGATGAAAGGGAAAAAAAACTAGTTAAAAAATAAGAAAACACATTTGCTTCCTCCTTTACTTCTGGATACCCCATAGTTAGTGGGGGAAGTAGAGAGAAATTGATAGGAAGAGGAAGCACTAGGCAGAGATTTTCCTCCACGATCTTCCCCAACCAACTTGGATCTTAACAGGACTTGGAAGGCAGTGCCTTCTAGCTCAAATGCACCCTAAGGTTCCTGAGAGGGTGATAGAGTGAGTAGGAGCCCCCACTGCTGCTGCTTGCCCCACTAGCCAGGTCTCAGCAGGCCTGCTGGTTCAGGGCTCACAGCCATGGAGAGAGCTAAGCTATGCACTTTCAGGTAGGTGGAAATGCAGGCTGAAATATACACTGAGCTCTGCATTTTTTTTAAACAATTTATTGGGCCTCATACAATTCTTATCACAGTTCATACATATACATACATCAATTGTATAAAGCACATCTGTACAGTCTTTGCCCTAATCATTTTTTTCTCCTCTTTTCTTTTTTTACATTTTATTAGGGACTCATACAACTCTTATCACCATCCATACATATACATACATCAATTGTATAAAGCACATCCATACATTCCCTGCCCCAATCATTCTCATGGCATTTGCTCTCCACTTAAGCCCCTTGCATCAGGTCCTCTTTTTTTTCCCCCTCCCTCCTCTTTCCCCCCTCCCTCATGTGCCCTTGGTAATTTATACATCGTTATTTTGTCATATCTTGCCCTATCCGGAGTCTCCCTCTGCATTTTGCCACACCTGTGACATGGCAACTTCGACTCTTGTCTTACTGCTTGTGGCCGGAGTCAATCTTTGAGTGTACTTTTCTGATGTGATTTTTAAATGATCTAGCCTGAGGGTACAAATGATGGAGATTAAGGGTGAGGCCATTGGGGAAGTGGGCATCGCAAACTATATAATTTTGTACAATGGCCTCTGACAAACGTTACCTGCATTTTCTCCAAAAGCCTGGACTTGGAGTTCTATTGAGACATTATTTTCACTTTTTAAAAATCAGTACTCCCTTATTTACTCCTTTTGAGATGATTAATATCATGAGAAGGTGATATAATATTAATCTGATAAACCATAATATTTTAAAACTACAATGGTATTTGAAAATGCATGTACCATATCAATTGCAATAAAATGCAGTCCTTTATGTATGAAAACTTATTTAAATATAATGAAAATAAAATTATTATATTTCTTTATTTAGGTCTATATTGTATATCTAGTAATATGCAAGCAATAATATTACGTAATATAACGACATCAAAATAAATGTAAATAGAAGCTTCAGTGACCCAAAGATCATGAAGATGAGACAGAACAAGGCACTATTTGTTTCCTGTATGTAAAGCATTGCCATGAATCAGAGCTGATATGATGGAAGCTACGGTAAAGACAGCAGCAGCTCCAAAAATATTATATACATTAATGGGAACACGCTCACACAATATTTATTTGGAAATCAATTCTTTAATGCAGGTAGCCATGCTGCCATTACATATCAAGTTCTAATTTAGAAATGTTCATTCAGTTGAGACGGCATTACCATTGTCTGCAAATAATAATATAGCATCACAGTACATATGAATAACTAATTTTGATAAGAGGAAAATTTAGTTAAATACTATCATAATGAAGCTGTTTAGATTATGGCTCAACAACTTCTGAAACAAAGACATAAGAAGTGCACATGGGATAATTTGGAATCATATAATGATGATGGCTGAACAACATGATTGATAAAATTCATGTCATTGAATTTTACATGTGATGAAGGATGAACGGGAAGTATTTTAACAGATATATTTATAGCAATAAAAAGTAAAGATACACAGACAGTGTGAGAAATACAGTTTACCAATTTGACCTAATAGGAGTGTATTAAAAAAAGACTGTATTCTGAGAAATAAGTAAAAACATGAAAAAATTCAAAAGACTGTAAGCATATAGAATATTTACTTTGACCTCAGAATCAATGTAGACAGGGGAATATAAAAGTCTCTATATCTTCATCTCCTTGTTTTTGTCAAAGTTTTAAAACTATTGTGCTTTCCCAATGAGATAAAACAAAGCTCCAAGAAAGATCATATGGAATGATGCAGAGAAGAAGTATCCTCCTTCTGCAAAACATAACGAACAGAAGTGCAGCTGTACAGAGAACGTTCCGTGCATACATGACACCGTTTAAGCCTAAAGGCGTCAAAGAGCATACCGTAGCTCTTTGGCTTTCTGGAAAACTGATGTACCAGATGTAGAGCCACACTCAAAAGTTCAAAGTCATATTTGTATATGTGTTTTCCAAGGAAAGACATGAAAGTGAAAAAAATTGCTTTGTAGGATATGCTATCTCAAAAATTCTTGTATAAACTTAGAATTGCAATGGATAGACAAATTATCAATATAATTTACTTTCTTCATCTCTTAACAATCTTTTTCTGCTTATTAATCTAATAATTTCATGACTCCAGGGTGCTGTTACATTCATATTAGTATATCATGTTTACTTGTATTTTTATTTAATATCATTTGTGGCTTTGTAATTAGCATGCCATTTCAAAGATAGCACATAGAAAGGTCTGACAGTGTTGGTTGTTATTAGGTGGTGCATTAAGTTGTTTCCAACTCCTAGCAACGCTGCAGACAATAAGAAAAACCAGGCCCGGTCCCATGTCAGCCTTCCAATGGCTTTTCGGTTTGAGCTCATTGTTGTAGCCATTGTGACATCCAATCAGACTTAGGGTCTCCCTTTATTCACTGCCCCTCTACTTCACCAAGCCTGATGTCCGTTCCCAGCGACGGGTCTCTCCTGATGGCATGTCCATAGCACGTTACATTAATTGCAATGTTTTGTATCACTCAATTTGGACACATTATCAGAGGTCCCTGTAGAAAGACATCATTCTTGGTAAAGTAGAGGGATAGTGAAAAGGAGGAAAGCCCTCAACAAGATGGCCTGAAGCAGTGGCTGCAACAACAGGTTTGAGCATCGGAACAATTGTGAGGATGGCAATGGACTAGTTCATTCTGTCGTGCACAGGGTCGCTGTGGATCAAAACTGACTCAGTGGCACCTGACAACAACAACACAGGAATGTAAGCAATTGACTCCATGACAGTGAGTTTTGTTTATTTGACTGGATACTTATTGCATTTTTTTTAATCCCTAAGAACAACAACACAAAAATGAATTTACGGTCTATCTCTAAATATCCATGTAGTTCGGGCTTGTATGTTACTGGAATTTTCCCCATGGTTTTCAAATGTCAGTGCTAGCAAAATCACCCATGGTGGACAGATTTCAGTGGAGCATCTGTATGAAAACCATCTATGAAGAAGGCATAGTGATCAACTTATGAAAATTAGTTAATAAAAAGCTTATATATAACATTCGAATATTGTTTGACATATAGATTTTGGGCATGTCATCAAAAGGGATCAATCACTCATTGGAGGAGAACTGGATATTGGTGATGTAGAGGCTCATTTATGAGAATGGAGCCCCCAGTGAGATGGATTGGTACATGACCCAAACGATGGACTTGTACATGTCAGCAAATGTGAGGATAATATAATAGCAGACAACCTTTGTGTCTAACCTGGGTGCTTTACGGCCTATATTTAATTCAAAGACGGTGGAATGAAACTGTCTACATTAAAATTAACATTATTGGGAGCAGTATTCCAGCTATTCTACCTCAGGACATCAAAATTGTAACCCAATCAATAAATTCCTTGTGTGGTTCAGGAGATGTATCTAATGCAATATATCTGATCAACATTTTGTACAATTTGGTAAGTGTTGTATTATCAAAATTTAGCTAATGACCCTCATTTTAAAAGCTCATATAAAGAAACTAGGGGACCAGTTGTTCGAATATTGTCCCTCTTCGTAGCATCTGTCACTGACCTGAAGTTTTCTTACATTTCTTTGATGATCTTGTTTGACTGTCTTTACAGTTTGTTGGAGTGTGCCTGAATGTCCTTGAGGTCGCTGGTTCATGTGTATGGATTTTTACAAGAGCTGTAAAAGCCCCCAATAAAGTGATCTATGTTCTATATCCATATATATATTAGTGATTGTCTGTGTTCTATATGTGTATGTAACATATATGTAGTGCATTATGTCCCATAATCTTATGTAAACTTTGTCCAAACTAAAGTAGTTCCTTAAACTGAGAACCTTGTTTTTTATCTCAGTTCCAAAACCTTAAAAATATTTCCCAACATTGTTTCCTATGAGTGTCTGTAATGTAATGTTTTCTCGTGGTGTTATGAGTTCATTAATTAAGTTTTAGTTCATCAGCACAAATAGGCTAAATTAATAAGGTATAACAAACATCATAGAAAATATTAACCCCATACTATGTAATAAAATACTAATTATTTTATAGTGAAAATAGAAATTTTCATATAGTAGAAAAGTTAATATTTATCATTAACTTTATCTGTACAACTTTATGGTTTAAATACCATGACAAAAATCTGTTTACCTACCTTAAGGAAAATTCAACTATTTTCCAATAATATGATCATTTCTGCCTAATAAGTATTCTGTGAAATCCTGAACCTGCAAGATATACACGAAAACAGAAAATCACTAATATTGAAACTTTTATACAAGGGAGTAAAGGTACAAAGGATGGAAATAGTTCCATGAGGGGGCAGATTGGATAATTTTGCATTGTTTCAAATCATTAAAGATTATCAGCATTGTACTCCTTCATCATATTTACTCAATCCATATGTTGAACAAATAATTTGAGAAGCTATAAACTGTGTATGAGAAAAAGGTATCAAAATTGGAAGAAGATTGATTAAAGACCTGTAATATGAAAAAAATACTAGCTTGAAAACATAGAAGAGATTTTAAGCATTTAATAATGAAGAGCACAAATTTCAAACTTCCTGCACAAAGTTTCCAATGAGCATAATGAAATGTCTGGAATTTCCATTCTCCAAAAGTTATTCATATTTTCTTTATGATCTACATAGTCAAATGTCTTTGCATAGGCAATAAATTACAATTAAACATCTTTCTGTTATTCTCTGCTTTCAGCCAAAATTCATCTGATATCAGCAAGGTTTATTAAACCCTTGACTGTGGGATTATGAAGAGACTTTTCCCCAGCTTTGTCTCCACAAAGATATGACAAACAAGAGAGGCTATTTTCCAGCACTTGCTGTGAGGTCACATGCTTAGAGACATCCTCCCTGAAGGCAGCCAGTTTCCAGACCACTGTCTGGTCCCACCTCAAGAGGGACTCACTCCCTATTGTTAAGGACAATGGATTGCTTCTCACTGAAGGCTCTCAGACATCTTTCTGGTCCCTGTAGGTAGAGTTCACACCCTATTGTTAATGGTTTCAATAGAGAGCCAGGGAGCAGATCAAACTGTCTCAATGACATCCAAAATTAAGCTTCCTTCTGAATCTAGGATCCACCCATCTTGTCACAAGTGTATCCCCTATACTTCCCTTTCCTATTGCGTGTCTTCTGCCAGAGAATACCCCTCACATTACTATCGTACCAACAGCACAACCCTTTCCTGTGACGTACACCCCCCCAAAGATATATGAACTTTGGTTAGCAATAAAGAAGCTCTCTCTCCCATCCTCTCCCCCTTCTCATTCGCTCCTGCAATTGCCACCTTCCACATGGACCACCAAGTGAGCATACTGCCATGAAATGTGTCTGACTCCATTGTTTCAATTTCTATTATATCTATTTTATTTTCTATAACTCTACTATAATCTTTACTTATTATGACTACACAATTGCACCTAAGGGACCTGTGATGATTTGTTAGGAGCGGGCTCCCCTGATACTTGACTACAATTAATTATTCAGTAACTATTATTTTTTCAATATTAGCCATAATTTCCTATGATCCACACAGTAAAATGCATATGCATAGTCAATATCTTTGGGAAAGTCTATATCTTTGGGATATTCTTTGAGTTCATCTAAGACATATCTGACAACAGCAATGATAATTTCATCCTTGTCTTCTTCTGAATATAGCTTATAATTTTGCACTTTATTGTCATTATAGTGCTGTAACACTTTCAAATTACCTAAAAATGTTCTGTGTATTTAATGTTACTGAAAGTGTTCAATTATTTTCACATTCTGTTGAAATACCTTTATTTGAATTCAGCATGGTTGTGGTTTTATTCCAGTTTTTTTGTCAGATATATATATCCCAATATTCTTCACACACACACAACTGAGTACTTCCCGGATTTACTATATTTTTAACAGGGTAGAGAAACTAAATTGCCCAAGTTGAACTAAGATAGGAATGATTTGAATTTGGAACATGTATTTTACTACATGGCCCAATATAGTACATCACAACATGATGACTTGTATAATGCATTCTGAAAATTTTAGTAATTCCAGAAAAGATTCCATTTGCATAACAAATATCAACAGAAAATTGTTGGAAAAATCAACACATTTCAACATTAGTGACCTATGCATAGTCTCCTTCCTTGCCTGAAAGGAGTCACCTTCTAAGGCTGTACAGTTTTCAACTTTATATGGGAGATGGCACCAGAAAAAAATTGTTACTAGAATTGTATTTATTTCTCTCACCTCATACTACATATAATCACAGAATAGATATTGTGGCATGGTCTCCTTCTTCTGAGTTAATAAATCAGAAGATCTTATATAAAGAGCAAATGAAAGACTAGGGAAAAATCACTTGAGAATGGTGATATAATAATTTAAAACCTGTGTCATAAGGTATTTCTAATCACAATTTTTTGAGGCTATGACATTGAAGTAATTGTACAATGAAACCAACATCTTCTTATTAAATAAATTGAAAACTCATTCCAAGCCATTTTTACAAAATTGATGGGTTTTTATCAAAGCGTAGTGTGGGAGAAGGGATGGAGAGCATGACGCCTTCATAGCACCTCGAGGTCCTCTATGACTAATGCCAGTTTAAATCTATGCCTTATGAACTATTCTCGTGTGTGTGTTTACATTACAATCAAAGTAATGGTGCATGAATAATTTGTTATTCAACAGTTTCTGGAAATTTTTTCTATTGCTTGCCTTTGCCATCAGTAGGCTATATACTTCATTGATGTACAAGTCATTTTATGGGTGGATAAGTAAATGCATCCCCATAAGAAAATTAACTGTAATACAATTATATATAGATTTCTATTATATTTTACTATATGTAAGAAAACAATGTATTATATATAATGTTTTATAAATGTAACACATATATATTCTTTTCCACTTTATCTGTAATGCCAGGATGTTAACATAGTATATTATGAAAGAACATATCACATGGTTCATTTTCTAGATTCCGTATCAGCATCTGCATATACCTACTGAATGCTATCAAATTTTATTCCGAGTCACAGCAACTATATAGAAGTAAAACTGCTCCCTATGGCTTATGAGGTTATAAATATTGTTTAAACAGATCCTCTTTATCCAAGAGGGTGGCTGGTGGGATTGAACCATCATACTTTTAGTAAGCAGCCCACTGGTAAGCCCACTACTCTGCCATGGCTCCTGTCTACCCATAAATCATCAAAAATACCTGACAAGTTTCATGAATGTATGCATCAAATGATTCATTATAAATATGAATGAATTGCATCCTTCAGAACTTTGTAGAAAAGGCAAAGAATCATTGTTCTTACCTTTCAGGAAGACCGTCTTTGAGTATTCTGGTTGCAATGCAGCCAAATCTTATGCAGGACATTTCCTGGCTCAAGGGAAATAGTTCATCTTTTACAACATCTTTCACATCAGTTTGAGCGCTATATATTGTCATATTTTAGCAGATATTTGCATTAAAATCTGTCAAATTATAGATTTACATTTGACTCTTCTTTTAAAAATTATAGTTTAGGAGTGTTCAGTGGAAGGACTATAAATATTGATGGAACCACACATGTACTCTGTCAGTGATCTGTGAGGTTTGTTTATATTGCTACAATATGAGTGTCATTTTGAGTCCTCTCTATGTAAATTTTTACAAATATAAAATTCATAATGTAAATATTATTTGAAATAATATTTAGAGGTGAAGAAACTGAGATGAAAATATGCATGAAAGACACACCATAGCTAACTAGCAAGTAATGGCAGAGGTAAGACTCACAGAATATCTTTACTGAGGTGCTGAAGTTTCAGTTCCCTAAATTGTACACGGAGCTTCAAAGTAAAAACTTAAAGTTGATTGGTAAGCATAAAGTAAGCACTGTTTTCTACTGTGTTTTTGAGTTGTAAAATCCTTCTGTATTTCTGTAATAAGGTATAGTCAAATGAGCAAAAGTAGAAGTAAAATATGGATATAAACAAGAGAAATATAAAGTATTTAAAATCTAAACTCTTAGAATATGAATTGTATACCTATAATTAAGATTTTTTGTTTTTAATCATTTTCTTAGGGGCTCATACAACTCTTATCACAATCTATACATACGTCCAGTGTGTAAAGCACATTTGTTTATTCATTGCCCTCATTATTCTCAAAGCATTTGCTCTCCACCTAAACCTCTGGCATCATCTCCCCATTTTTCCCCTTCCCCCCTTCTCCCCTCCTTCCTCATGAACCCTAGATAATTTATAAATTATTATTTTCTCATTTCTTGCCCTGTCCGAAATCTCCCTTCACCCACTTTTCTGTTGTCCATCCCCCAGGGAGGAGGTCACATGCGGATCCTTTTACTTCGTTCCTCCTTTCTAACCCACCTTCCCTTTGCCCTCCCAGTGTCCCCACTCACACCACTGGTCCTGAAGGGATCATCCACCCTGGATTCCCTGTGTTTCCAGTTCCTATCTGTACCAATGCACATCTTCTGGTCTAACCAGACTTGCAAGGTAGAATTGGGATCATGGTAATTGGGGGCAGGGGAGGGGCATGAGGACGCATTTAGAGGAAAGTTGTATATTTCGTCGTTGTTACATTGCACCCTGACTGGCTGATCTTCTCCCAGAGACCCTTCTGTAAGGGGATGACTAGGAGCCTACAAATGGCCTTTGGGTCTCCACTCTGCACTCCCACCCTCATTCACTATGATAAGCCAGGGTGTGGTGCCCCAACAAACTGGACTGGAAAACACTCTCTAAGGCCAACAAACAGTCCTTGATCTATCTACAAGCTTTTCCTCCTTGTTGTGTTTTGCTTCGTTGTTTGTCATTGGTTTCTTGTTGTTTTTATGTTTATTATTGCTTGGTTTTGCTCTGGCTTGATTTTGTGCACGCTGTTATCTCTGCAGTTCTGTCTAAATAAAATAAGCTGGATGAACAATCTGGAGGAGAAAACAATGAGACCGACAGTTCCAGGGGGGCATGGGAGATGGAGAGGTGGGGGGAAAGGTAGTCGTGCTAACAAGCCCAGGGACAAGGGAACAACGAGTGATCCAAATCGGTGGTGAGGAAGATGTGAGATGCCTGATAGGGCATGATCAAGGGAATGTAGCCAAGAGGAATTGTGAAGACCCAGGTGGGGACTGAGCATGATAGTGGGACAGGAAGAAAGTTAAAGGAAATAGAGGAAAGAGCTGCGAGGCAAAGGGCATTTATAGAGGTCTAGATAAAGGCATGTATATATGCAAATATCAGGCATATTTATATATGAGGATAGGAAAATATACCTATGTGCATATATTTATAGGTTTAGTATTAAGGTAGCAGAGAACATTGGGCCTTCGCTCAAGTACTCCCTCAATGCAAGAACACTTTCTTCTATTAAATTGGCATTCTATGATGTTCCCCTTCCCGACACAACCGCAGAACACAAAGCTGGTGAATAAGCAAATATGGTGAAGAAAGCTGATGGTGCCCGGATATCAAAAGATATCATGTCTGGGGTCTTAAGGCTTTAAGGTAAAGAAGCAACCATCTATAAAGCCCACATAGAAGAAGCACACCAGCCTATGTTATCAAGAAGTGCTGAAGGAATCAGTTATCAGGCATCAAAGAACAAAAAAAATTCATATCATTGTGTGCTCGCCTCCATTATAAGATCGCTGTAGACAAATGAGTGCATAAACGAATGTGGCAAAGAAAGCTCATGATGGCCAAGTATCAAAAGATATAGCGTCTGGTGTCTTAAAGGCTTGAAGGTAAACAAGCGGCCATCTAGCTTAGAAGTAACAAAGTCCACATGGGTGAAGCACACCAGCCTGTGTGATCACGAGGTGTCCAAAGGATCAGGTCTCAGACATCGTCAGAACAAGATTTTTATAAATAAGAAGATGCCCTTCCTTACTAAGACAATGATTCCAAGACAGTGTTAATAAGCAGGATGATGTTAAAACAACACAAAATGCAATAAGGATCAAAGAACAAAACAAAACTCATGATCCATTTGAATGCATCCTGAAATAAAGAACAAAGGGGGAAGGACACATTTATCTTGCAAGTAAGACACCAGTCTGAAAAGTACACCAGTCATCCCTCCATGCCCTTAGCATATATATCAAAGTGCACATGAAGAAGTGGCTAGAGTCGGATCAATATGTAACTCTTCTTGGATTATAGTACTAATGATAAGAATTGGTTTCTAGGTAAATTCATAAGACTCAGTTGGATAGAGTCAGGATTATAAAGTAAAATAGAAAATGATATTGAACAACTCTATGATCAACATAGTATTTTAGTTAAGAAATCAATGATCTGTTGTGTCAGCTCTTGATCATCATGTTTTATTTCAATAAGTAGACTTTTTTGGTTTCAAATCAGTAGAGAGCCCTGGTGGTGTAGTGCGGTTTGAGTTAGGTTGCTAACTACAAAGACCTCATTTGAAATAACCAGCCCCTCTGTGGGAAAAAAGATGAGGCTTTCTCTTCCCATAAAGATTTATAGGCCTGGATATCCAAAGAAGTTGCAGTCAAACATTATCTATGATACTGTGCTTATGAATGCACTGCAGAAAATCTCACAATGTGAACAATATGATAGTGGTAATACTTCAAAATCTTGGCTATTGAAATCTACATCTAATTCACTAGTTTTGTAACCTAAATTATGATTGTTTAAGAAACTAGTATCTGTTCATTGATTCCAAAGCTCTGGTCTTACCAGAAAAATATTAAAGGCAGTTGTTGGTGTTTACCACTATTTATTTACTTGAAATTTTCTTTAAAAATTTAATAATTAAAAATGAGAACCACATTTATAGATATTGTTTAACATAAAGTTAACTAACTTAAAGTTCTGAATTAGAAAATAAGAATGGCTGTGCTGAAAATAACAACAACCAAAGCTCATTTGAGGGCCAGTCCCAATTCCAAATATGTGGAACCCACCACCACTCCAGAAGAATGCATTTCAGAGGACAGCACTGAAGCTACACCTGGGGGAAATGGGCACCTCTGACTAGAGCACACAGGAAATCCAATGAGGGATGGTGAGTGAAGGGAACACATCCTGTCCCACTAAGCCCCGAGGATGATATTCATGCTCAGAGCAGACAGTGCATAGAGAGGACCATAGGGACGGCCCCACCACAAGACTAGCTCTCCCTCATTGACCCATAACACTAAGGGGTCAACACTGGAGACATAGTGTGAGAATTGTGCCCAATCTGACCTCATCATACTTGGGTGAAACACCAAGGGCATGCAACAGAGCAGCAAGGGGAGAAAAAATGATGAAATCCCTGGATAATAGCAAAAACAGACTATGGAGAAAGAGTGTGGGACCCCATCAGACTTGACTAGAAAACACTCCTAAAGTTTAAAAACCAGACCTGGAACTAGTTGTAGGCTTTTCCTTTTTGTCATTGCCTTTCCTTTTGTTATTATTGTTTTGTTGGTTTTGTCTTCCTCTGTTTTTTTGGTTTTTTTTTTAGCTTTGCCTGGTTTTTGTGCTTATTAATGTCTCTGCAAGTCTATCTAGATAAGACACGTGGGATAAACAATTCAGATATGAAAACAACAAAACCGATGCTTCCAGGGGATACAGGAGAGAGGCAGGTGGGAGAAGGAAAAGGTGGCCTCAACCAACCCAGGGAAAAGAGAACAACAAGTGAACTAAAATTATTGAGATAAGGGAATAGGGTGCCTAATGGAGCTTAATCAGGGTAATGCAACAGCAAAGAATTACTAAACCTGAATGAAGGCCAAACGTGACGGTGGCACAAGAGGAAGGTAAAAGGAAATAGAGGAAAGAACCAGGAGGCAAAGGATATTTATAGAGACCTGAATACAAGCATATGCATATGTAAATATACTTATATATAATGAGGGATAAATAGATCTATGTACTTACCATATATACATGAGTATAAGTCAAAGATAAAGGCTTGAAGATAAACAATGGAAGAAGTAAACCCGTCTGTGTGATCATGAAGTGTCAATGGGATAAAGTATCAGGCATCTAAGATCTAGAACAAAATCATACCAATGTGAATGGGTGGGGGCGGTGTGGTGGGGTGAGGAGTGGAGACCCAAAGTCCATCTGTAGACAATTGTACATCCCCTCACAAAAGGGTCACAGAGAAGGGAAGAGCCAGTCAGGGTGCAGCACAGCACCGATGAAACACACAACTTTCCTCTAGTTCTTTAATGCTTCCTCCACTCCTCCCCACTATCATGACCTCAATTTTACTTTATAAATCAGAATATACCAGAACAATCACACTGCTACAGATAAGAGCCGAGTGGGAAACACAGGGAATCTAGGATAGAGAAACCCCTCAGGGCCAAAAATGAGAATATAGATTCCAGGAGGATAAGGGGAAGGTGGGGGACAAAGGGGGAATTTATCACAAAGATCAATATATAACCCCCTCCCAGGGGATGAATAAAGAAAGTGGGTAAAGGGTGACAGAGGAAGATGTAAGATATGAAAATAATAATCTATAACGTATAAAGGGTTCATGAGGGAGTGAGTGCAGGGGTAGGGGGGAATAGGGACTGATAACAAGGTCTCATATAGAAAGAACATGCTTTGAAAATGATGATGGCAAGATATGTACAAATGTGCTTGACACAATGGATGGATGTGTGGATTGTGATAAGAGATGTAACAGTCCCAATAAAAATATTTAATAATAGCAATAATAAAGTGTCATTGGAGTTATATAGAAATAAATGATGGTTCTATAACATCTGTGTTAAGAAAAAAGTCAATAGCTATGGAAAAAAGAAAAAAATATATATATTTGCCAAGATAAAGCCAGTTTTTACTTTTGCTAAAAAATTATTTTGTTAAATAATCTCCACATAGAAGCTTTTATCTCCTTATCGGGAGAAATTCAAGGAGAAAACAATGGGACCAATGGTCTGGAGGGAATTTGGGGAGAAAGAAGTGGTGGAAGGTAGTGGTGAGGAAACAATCCCATAGGCAGGCATCAACTAGGGAATAAAAATCAGCAATGAGGAGTACGTAGAGATCCTGGAGGTATTGGAACAACAGCAATCTAGCTGAGAGAACTTAATATGAGGCAGAAGAAAGACATTGTGATGGTTGGGCAGGAGGAAGGTGAAAGGAAACAGGAAAGATCTAGGAAACAAAGGTATAGATAGAGGTATAAGCATAGGTGTGTACATATATACATTAATTCATAAATATAGAGATATTGGCATATAAATACATATTGCAGTATTGTACAGACTTTGCGTCTCTTCTCAAGCCTTGCCTAAATGCACTTTGTTCTGTGATGGTCACCCTCCCTCTAAGATTTCTGAAGGGTGCATAAGCAAATGTGGTAAAGAGTGCTTATGGTGCCCAACTATCAAAGGATAGTGTCTGGGATCTTTAAGACAAGTTAAAAGAGTGGCCATCATCAGAGAAGCAACAAGCACACATGGATGAAGCACACTAACCTGTGCCATCATGAGGTGTCAACAGGATCAAGTCACAGGCATCAAAAAACTCAAAACAAAAACAAGCAAACAAACAAAATCAGATGGTTGAGAATGAGGGGGATAAAAGCAGAGACCCAAACCAATCTGTAGACAATTAGACAACCCCTCCATAAAGGATCACAAAAAAGAGATGAGTAAACCAGAGCTCAGTATAGATCTGATGAAACACATAATATTTTTCTGTTTCTTTGTGGTTTCCTCAGCCCCTACTGTCATGGCTTCCATCCTGCCTTTCACTATGGGCTAGACCACGGCATATACATGAATGAAATATGAACTCAGGACACATGAAATCCAGATAAGATAAAATCCTCAGGAACATAAATGCTAATATTGGCACCAAAAGGGTAGGGCAAAGGAGGGGAGAAGAGTGGTGGAAAGGGGAACTAATCACAATGATTGGCATACACCCCACCCCTGGGGTGGCGCGAACAGCAGAAACCATAGGGAAAGGGAGACAGTGGTCTGTGTGAGATATGAAAATAACAATAATATATAGTTTACAAAGTGGACACAAGGGTGGGTGGGTTAAGGGAGGAGCTGACATCAAGGTTTCAGGTAGAAAGTAAATGTTTAGAAAATGATGGCAAATTATGTACAAATATGCTTGATATAATTGATGTATGGATGGTTGTAAGAGCTGTAAGAGCTCCCAATAAAATGATCTTTAAAAAAAAAGAATGGGGGGAGGATATATGTTGATCTTTGTAATCGGTTCCCTCTTTCCACTCCATCCTTCCTCCACCCTCCGGTATTGCCACTCATTCCACTGGTCCGGAAGGGATCATCTGCCCTGGATTCCCTGTGTTTCCAGTTCCTATATGCAACAGTTTACATCCTCTGGTCTAGCCAGATTTGTAAGGTAGAAGTGAGATCATGATAATGCGGAGGCGGTGGCGGGGGGGGCGGGGTTCTTGCAGGGCAGGAATCATTTAGCAACTAGAGCAAAGTTGTATGTGTCATCGTTGTTATACTGCACGCTGACTGGCTCATCTCCTCACTGCGACCCTTCAAGGGGATGGCCAGTTGCTTACAGATGGGCCTTAGGTCCCCAATATGGTGTTGTAATTGTTGTTCATTGGGCTGCTAAGTGCAAGGTTAGTAGATCAAACCATGATCTACTAACAAAAGAAAGAGGCTTTCTACTCCCTGAAAGAGGTAGAGACTTGGGAAGTCATAAGGACCCTTGTAACCTGTCCTGTATGGTTTCTATGTGTCTGCATCGACTCGATGTGAGCGAGAATGACCCCTTGTTGTGACTGAACAACTACTTCTCTTCCAAGTTCCAGCTGAGCATGATGACGTATTCTGGGATTCTCTGTTTTGATTCACATAAAGACAAATATCTTTCGGACAAGTAAAGACAAGTAACATCTCTGTTTCATTTTTTTCCTCCTGCTTTCAGCCAATGGTTGTCATTGTCCCACATCCTTTTCTGAAACCAGCCTGCATTTTAATGATACTATTTTAAAGTCTGAGTATTCTGTTAGTTCACTGTTCTTAGGGATGTGTACAAATATGGATCTCTTCAAGTAAGTTGGCATAGATAATTGAGTTCTAGTGTTTCATCAGCTTGTTAAAACCTTTTAATGACATTTCTTCAATTCCTGGAGCTTTGTTTTCGTCTAGCAGTTGCAGTACAGCTTAGACACCTTCCTTCAGTACCATGGGTTCATGATCCTACATGATCGCTGCGGATGTTGACTAGTCCTTCTGTTCTTGGTAATGTGACACTGAATATTCTTTCCAAATTCTTTTAATGCTTTCTACAACTCTCAGTATTTTCTCCAGAGAATCTTTCAATATCTCAATTTGCAAATTTTTCTTGAGTTATTTCATTTCACTTTATGCTGAGCATGTTCCTGACTTTTTGTTTTTTTTAAGTTTTGGTCAATGCACATTTCTTTATGACATTTTAATATGTCTTCCCGAGTTGTACGTGTGGATTTTCTGCTCAGCTCTTTTACTTCATGATTTCATCCCCTTTTTATAACTACCCTATGATTATGAGCAAAGTTCAGAATCTTTTTGGTTGTTGTTGCTTATTTTGTTTTGTTTCCATTCTGCTCGTGTCTGCATTTTGACAAGCATACAGACTTGTTATATTCACAGTAATTTTCATTGCGTAAAAATGTAATCCTGCATTTTCTTTTTCTTTTTGGCTCTTAAACTTTCTTTGCATGTTGAATATGACCTGATCCACCATTCATCTGGGACTCTGTTGTACTGTGGTAACTAGCATGCTGCTGTGTTGCTGACAGCTGTGCCATGCATGCATCCTCCTGATCACTAGGACATGTCAAAATGACACCAGGATAAGCGGGGAGGAGTTTTCCATTAATTTAATTAAATTGGATTCATAATCAACTCCCATGAAAATAATAATCAAGCAATCAAATTTTCTTTTTTAAACATTTTATTAGGAACTCATACAACTCTTATCACTGTCCATACATATATCAAATGTGTAAAGCACTCTGTACATTCTTTGCCCACATCAATTTCAAAGCATCTGCTCTCCACGAAAACCCTTTGCATCAGGTCCTCTCTTTTTCCCCCTCCCTCCTCACTACCCCTTCCTTCATGAGTCCTTGATAATTTATAAATTATTATTTTGTCATATCTTGCCTGTCCCACGTCTCCCTTCACACCATTTTCTGTTGTCCATCCCCCAGAGAGGAGGTCACATGTAAATTCTTGCAATCGGTTCCCTCTTTCCAATCAGTTGCAATCGGTTCCACTGACCCTCTACCCTCCCAGTATCGCCCCTCATAGCCCTGGTCTTGAAGGTATCATCCACCCTGGATTCCCTGTGCCTCTAGCTCCTATCTGCACCAGTATACATCCTCTGCTCTGTCCAGACTTGTAAGGTAGAATTCGGATCATGATAGTTGGTGCGGAGGAAGCATTTAGGAACTGGAAATTCTCTTTCCATTTGAAACCTTGGCATCAGCTAATTTTCCCACTCCTCCACCCTCCCGCCCTCATGAACACATGGTCATTTATAATTTATTTTTCATATCTAACGGTGACCAATGTCTCTCTTCACCCATTTTTCTGATATCTGTTCCCTTGAGAGGGGATTATATATTGATCATTGTGATCGATTTCCCCCTTGACACACCTTCTTCTTCCCCTCCTGCTTTTTCTATTCTTATTATTGCTCCTGAGGGATTTATTCTGCCCTGGATTCCCTGTGTTTCAGCTCTTAGCTGTACGAGTGTACATGTTCTGATCTAGCCAAATTTGTAAGGTAGAATTGGGGTCATGACAGTAGTGGGGGGAGGAAGCATTAAAAACTTGAGGAAAGTCGTATGTCTCGTCAGAGCTACATGCACCCTGACTGGTCCATCTCTTCCTTCTGAACCTTCTGCGAAGGGATGTCCAACTGTCTACAGATGGGCTTTGGGTCTCCATTCGTGCTCCCCCTCATTCATATTGATGTGATTTTTTTTGTTCTTGGTCATTGTTGTCTGATAGCTGATCTCACTGACACCCCCTGATCACACAGGCTACTGTGCTTCGTCCATGTGGGCTTTGTTGCTTCTCAACTAGATAGCTGCTTATTTATTTTCAAGTCTTAGAGACTCCAAAATCTTATATGTTTGCTGGCTGAGTACCATCTGCTTTCTTCACCACATTTACTCATGCACCTATTTTATCTTCAGCGATCATATTGGGGAGGTGAGCATCACAGAATGTGGGGTTATTGAACAAAATGTTCTTGCGTTGAGGAAGTCCTTGAGTAGAGGGCCAATGTCTTTTGTAACCTTAATCTTTAACATACAAATATATACACACATAGATCTATTTCCATATCATCATATATAAATATATTTACATAAATTCATGGTATTGTAAATCCCTGTATATGCATGAAGAAGTTGGACAGTGAGTAATGAAGAACACATAACAACTGATCCCTTTGAATTATGGTGTTGCAAAAGCATACTACATGTGATGTGCAATGGATTGCCAGAATAATGACAAAACCTGACTTGGGAGAAGAATTGTCAGATCGCTCCTTAGAAGTAAAGATGGAAAGACTTCATCTTATGCATTTTGTACTTGTGGCCGAGGGTAAGCAGTCCTTGTAGGTGGATAACATGATTGTTAAAGTGCAAGGTAACAAAAAGAACTCATTTAAGGAGATGGGTTGACACTATGAGTCCTACCATGGGTGTCACATAGCAAGGGTTATGAGAATGTCATAGAATGGAGACGTGTTCTTTCATTCTGTGGTACCGAGGTTCCTATGAGTAGGAACTCTCTGAATATCTTTCACCATTTAAAAAATAACTGCCTACTAATGTGTATGGGTTTGTTTGTTTTTTGCAGTAAGGTAGTTTCATTCATTCCTCCCTTTATTTATTTAGATATTAACTTAGCAGCTATGATGAATGTTACATTTATGATATCCTAATTTGAATTCATATCAACATCCTGAGTAGCATATACAAATGTTCACTTTTTTACCACTTTCTTTTTATGGTTATTACTACTGACTAGTATATTTTATGTGTTCTTTAACATGTTTTCCCTTATTATAATACATGCTTTATTAATAACACGAAAAACCACATTTTAGAATCATCAAGTCCATGCAATTGTTTTTAATGAAGATAAATTTATGTATGGTTTAGAATTACTTTCTTGCATTTTGTCTCTTCTATATGAAGAAATGCCTTCAGTTGTTGTGTGCTCGTGTGTGTGTGTGTGTATGTGTGTGTGTGATCATGTGTGTGTGTGTGTGTGTGTGTGTGTGTGATCAGTCCGGTAGATATGAAATCTCAAAGCTTCTGCTTCTCCAAGAATGTGTTAGCTTCCACATTATTCCTGAAGGACAGTTTGATAACTGGGTATAGTTTCTTTTTGACACCCCCCACTACCAATCCAATTTAAATATATCATTCCATTGGTTTCTAGAACAATCACATTTAATCGTTTGGGTAGGGATGCCTCATATGTAACTGTTTGCTTCTGTTTTAACCTTGTGAGGCCTCTTTCTTTTCTCTTTATATCTCAGGTGTCATTCAGGCAAAGCACAGACAGATTTTCCTCTATTTAAAAATATGAAGAACTGGTAGTCTGTAGACATAATTCTAAGAAATCGTGGAGTTGTTATAAGCTCCAGACATCTTGGACTGGTTGGAAGCATAGTCTCTATAAGAGACATGTGTCCTAGCTTAACTGCAGGGTCCTTCTGTAGCAAATCCTCTAAGGCCAAGAGAGGAGAGATTTCAGTAGTGACATGCAGCAAACCAAGAGTCAGCAGTTACTAGATGTGGAGAAGCTGGCACGCCCAGTACAGAAACTAAAGGAAATCTTCTCAGCTGCTATTGTGATGACTTGCTGGTGCGTTCCAAAAAAGATGCCCATTTCTAGGCCAGTTGCAAGCAAAGAAGAAGGGAGGCAGACACAACTGAGCCCGAGGAGATGTGACTTGTTGCATACGAGGGCCTGTGCTAGTAGGTACACGGAAGGGCAGTGTTCTGGGGGTGGGAGTGGGATCCACTATAGGAGGTCTTCGACTACAATTCACAGCAGCTTTCTAGCCCATGCTGTGTGGGAGAAGCGGTCACATTCCCTATGACCTGATAGGCAGGCTGATTCAATGATATGAGAGCTGAAGACTGGAGTGTGTCCCTTTATACAATCAGCGCACCTGGTGGGGTGGAGGCACATTGCTTTACTGACCCCTCCCCCCAGATGAAAGCCACCTGTGGCTTGCATGGCTCAGTGGAGGGACCGCAAGGAGGGGAAAAGTGTTTCCTATCCTAGTCAACTCAGCATTTTCTTAATGGCTTTTTCCAGTCTGAAGTTTTCTGCCTTTTGATCGCTTACTCAGAATCCCTCAAGGTCTAGTACCATTTGGGGCTATATTTCTTGGTGTAATTGTGGGGGTTGTTTTGAATTATGATACGCTTAAGTTACCATCTTCACCCAATTTTCCTTTAATTCACAATATAAAATTCGATACCATTTTACAAAGAATTGTCTGGTTAATAAAATTTATCTTGTGAGGAGATTTCTCTCCTAAAGATGCTTCTCGTTTCTTAGGGACATAAAAAAAAAAGAATAAGTATTATTGGAAGTAGTCCTCATTTATACTGCCTAAATCCATCTGTATCTTGTTTATTGTATAATTATTATCACTTTTGTGGTTCCCTGTCACACTTATTTAATATTTTTATCCATACTTTAATTTGTTTTGTCATATTTCCTCCTGCATGTTATGAAAATAATCTAATTCTGCTCATAAAACTTTTACAATACAGTTTCTCTTTTCATTACTTGTTATTCTGAACTTGTCTTCAACTAGTTTTTTTTTTTCCCCAGATCATCTCAACTAGTTTTTATGCAGTATATATGGGAGTTCTACTTTCTACAGTACCATAAACTTGAAAATTCCTTTTCTTTAATATTTAAAAATAGTTTTACAGATTGTAAGATTTTCACTAAAACCTTGATACATATTACTCGTTTTTGCTATCATTCAATATTCTTAAAGAAAAATCAGAGTTCAACCTGATCATTTGTTTCTACACAGGGAACTTGATTTTTTACCCAGATTTTATGCTTTCTCAATTCAAGAAATAGCTCCATAATTTTTCATGGATATTTATAGATATATATGCTATTATTGAGATTTATTTTACGGTACATGATATATTGTCTCATGGAATCCTGAACAGCTTCCTATAAAGTATGTCACATTTCAATGGCCTATCTCATTTCTATTTCACATTTTATATTATATTGTTGAATGAGAAGTTCTGCTTGTATACAAAATGTTGGGATATCTATATATGTATTCTTTTTTATTGTTTTTCAGTCATAGATTATTTTTCTCTCTGTGAATCTTAGGTAAAGAAAAGCAAGAGTGACTTTTCACAAAACTACCTGGAGCACATTGTACACTGAACCTAAGTCCAAAGAAGCGGTTCTCAACCTATGGGTCATGACCACTTTGGGGGTCATACGGCCCTTTCACAGTCACCCAATTCATAACAGCAGCAAAATTACATTTACAAAGTAGCAACGAGAATAATTTTATGGTTAGGGTCACCACAACATGTGCAAATGTATTAAAGGGTCATGGCATTCAGAAGGTTGAGAACCACTGGTCTATGTGAATAAAACGTGTTTCCTATAAGCAGTGTATTGATGGGTGGGAAAATTGCATTGAGACACCATATTTGATCCTCTCTAGTTACAACAGGTAAGAGAAGCCATCTCCACACTAACCCAAGGTCTCCACCCCTCATCCTTCTTTTGCTCTATTCTGACACCGTTTATGGCTCTACTTCTTTGTTGAGTTTGATAACGGGTTGCAAGGGCCCATAGAACTCACACAAAAATTCACAATTCCTGGGATTTATTAAGAAGGTTAGCAGGTTACCATAAGTCAAGATCAATAAACTGTAAGGATACAATATTAGAATGATAGCAACATGTCTTCTCAGTTAGCATCCAAGTATTTTTCTGATCCTCAGCCTCTCAACGTTGGTCCTTTGATTTCTGCCTCCATGGACCAGAAAGCCTATTCAGTGTTCTGCCCAACAATCCCATAGCCTCGGTGCTGTTCTCTGCTCTGGCCATGTTCATCTTGACTCAACGTATGGTCTTGATTTTTGAAAAACATTGCTGAATTTCTGGGTACACTCTTAATGCATGAATTTCTCTTATAATTACCTGGCTTTGAACAGTCAAAATTGTATTTCTTCTACATATCTGGAGAGTAAATGTACAGAGAACCCAGGAGAGATTTACCAGTTTTATAATTATTTTGTTTAAACTTAAGCTCTTAAGGTAAGCATTATTTATTTTTCTGTAATATCATGCAAATAGATTTTTTTTGAACCCAGGTTTCATTCTCATAGTCAAATAAAAATAGAAAGACATGTATAAATAGAAAACTCCCAACGATACTCACTCAGGCTAATCTACCTCCATTCAGGTATATATAAAGTAATCTATCATAGTCAGTTCAATTTCCCCCTACTTAGGAACTAATAAACTATAATTAACTGTTTGCCACTTTTTGAAGGGTACATTCCTGGTACATATGTTTCTTAAGAAACACTGATAGTAATATTAATAAAAATATAATTTATTCTCTATTCCATTCCATTACACTATGTGTTTATTATTATCAGTACCAGTCTGGTTTGATTACTCTAGCTTTACAATATATTTTTGTATTTTTGTGAATCCCTATACTTTATTCTTCTTATATATGTGCGTATATGCATATGTACATGTATATAGATGAAGATAAGATAAAGATGTGTTAAGTAATTAATTCTATAATATATTGAGATGACTGACAATTACAAATTTGTCAGTCACAATACAGCCAGGCAAGAAATGCCATTAGTCTTGTATTTAAATTGACAGCCTGGGTGACTGGCCGGAAATCCCAGCATCAAGTCCATTTATAAGCTTGCAGCAGAGTCTATCCCCTTCAATAACTTCAGTGCTTGAACCTATGGCTTTAACTGGATGAGGCTTAGCTACATTTTAGACATGGTTGTTGCCACCAACTCATAGTGACCTTATGTACAACAGAGCAAAACACAGCCTGGCAGCATACTCTCAATTGTTCCTGTGCTTGAGGCTTTTGTTTATTTCTGAAAAGATATGTTGTTATTTCGATCAACTGATCTGAACATTATTCAATATAAAATATCTCATATCAATGTCTACACTAGTGTTTGAAATAGCATCTGGGTATGAGAGACTAGTCAAGTTGACCCTTAAATTTAACCAACACAACCCAGTATAACATTTTGGTTGATTCTATAAAATCAAGTCTTTTTTGAGAAAAGTAGTTTTAAAAAAAGACACATATCAGCATTATTATAACAGACAATTATGCAAACATATTATAGAGAAAACTGTATATTATAAAGATTGCATATGCCCCATTAACTATGTATCCAATTGCTAATAGAGACTTAGTTTTGCATCTCTAATGGGTTTATATAAGACTTACATATCCTCATATATAAGAAATATATGAAATTCTAATTAGATGTGTTTTTATTTATTTTGTTTTCTTAATAGTTTAAAAGGATGATTCAGAAGTAATATAAGATGAAAAAAAGGAAGAATCCTGAATTTTGTCTGTTTGGTATGGAGACAATAGAAAAAGTAGCAAAGAATCTTAATAGTTATTTTTCTAAACAAACTCACGATTTACATTTTGCAAACAACTTATTATTTAAGATTGATCTTTTAGTAATGATAACAATAATAATAAGCAGGAATTCTGCTTCCATGTTGGGCTTCTATCAGCAAGATCAACAGTTCGAAATCACCTGTCCTTTGGCTGGGCTTTCTATTCCAGTAAACCATTACAGTCTGACACACTCAGAGAGATTGTTTTGCTCTGTCCTATTAGATTGATAAGAGTCATCATGATCGATGGCAGTGAATAGAGAATGATTAGGAGCCCTGGTTTTTTTAATAGATTAAGAGTTGGACTGTAGTTCGAAACCACCACCCACTACATGGCAGCAAGACGAGGCCTTCTGATCTGTAAAGACGGGACTTCATGGGGGTGCTGGAAAGTCAGAGGGCCAGTTCTACTCTGTCTCAGGACTGCTTTGAGCAGTGAAATGCTCATAGCTATTGAAATGCTAATTTCAATAGTAGTGACAGGTTTTTTAGGTAATAATAATAATAAAAGCAAAGGGTCTTATTTCTTTCTTTCTAAAATAATACCTTTTTTTAAATTTAGAAAATAATCAATTTTAAATATTGGGGGCAAGGTTTCACATGTTGCCTTATATAATTTTCATAAATAATTTAAATGCACAATCGAATGAGTGATTCATCATCTTTATTAAATACACAAAGTGAATATATAGCATATTAATTATGTAATTGTTTTGATTATTCAGAAGAGAAATAGTTATTTTAAATAAGGTAGACTTAAACAACCCTGTTTCAGAAATCAATTAAATGATATTTTAGGTAAGGGAAACCCAATATTAAAGCATGCATGAAGTTTTTCTTTGTCAATAGAGAATATAGCGAATGGAATGAGGTGTGTTTTCCAAACTGAAAATACGCAAGAAAGAGAATTTTAAAGTCTTTTTCAATTCATCTCATTAAGTAGGAGGTTTTGACACAGTTACCATTTTCTAAAACATGACAGATATTTTTTCTCATAAGTCATCCCTTTTACAGCTTTATTTATCTCTTTATATCTACGGTTATTGACAATAGCATACAGGATAGGAGGAATGATAAAACAGAACACAGAAACCATCATGTCCTACATCGTAATTGAGTTGGAGGTTGGTTTCCTATGCACAATAGCAAGTCAGAGGACAAAGGCTATGACTGCGAATACGATGAACACCATTGGAGTAGACCTTTTGCTCTCTCTCTTCTGATTAGAAACTTCAGTCAGTAGAAAATATGGGTTTTAGCAATGATGACAAGAGGACGTAATCACCAATAAAGCAGCAAAATTTTCAATATCATTTCTAAGTGTGATGGAGAATTAAAGCTCTAGTTGGGAAACATATGGCAGAACCAATGGATCTCATTGGATTTACAACTGGGAGGAGAGAGAAATGCATTTCTATGAATCACTACTAGATATATATCTTGCATATTTGAGTTTTCTAGTATATTGAAATGATTGGTTCAGATTAATATTAAAATGAAATAGAAAATCCATTTGTGTATATTTAGCATTGAAAAAATCATGCATGCCATAAATAATCTTAATTTAAAAATTTCTAGACAACTAATCATCTATATTTTGCAAATATTTTTAAATGCATCCTTCCATATTTTAAAAAACAGATTAATGCATTATTGCATTATCTAACTTCACATTAGATGCTTCTTTTTATTTAGAAAAGTTAATAATTTAGTGATATTTTTCTGACCAGGTATTATATGTTACTCTATGTTAGTTTATGAATATTTTAATGTAAGAATGACTAAATAAACATCCCTCTATTATTGTTGAACATCAATTAAACTAATCTGTAGTTTATTTGTTCGAGGGATCTCTAGATAATTATTTCCAAAAATCCATGTATTTGACGGTGCTTTCCAGGAACACGGGAGGGCACTTGCGTTTTTTGACAGAGGAAACTTAAAATTAAACATAGATGTTTTATTTCTATGAGGACACATTATGTAGTCATGTTCATTAATAAAGAAAGAAAGGTTTTCCATTTGGACATAGGCAAGGATCATAATTTGTTTTTCTTACCTGTGTCATCACTTTACGGATATCTTGAGATAATAATCTATTATTTTTCCAAATACAGCATTCATCTAAGAATTCTCCTTAATGCCTTCTTTATTTGCTTATTTCTAAGACTATATATAACAGGATTAAGGAAAGGAGGGACTACACAGTAGAATACAGAAATGATCATGTCTTGAAATATAGGTGACTTCGAGGCTGGATTCATATACACAGTAGCACCTGTAGTTGAAAATATTGTCACCACAAGAATGTGAGGGACACAGGTGGAAAAGGCCTTTAATCTCTGTCCCCTGCTTGGAAGCTTAAACACTGTAGCAAATATGTGACAATAAGACATTATGATTAAGAAAAAGCAGCCACCTGCAACAACTACTGCAGAGACAAATATTTCAACCACATTGCTGAAGGTGTCAGAACAAGAAAGCTTCAAAAGGGAAGGGATATCACAGAAGAACAGAAAAACCACATTAGAATGACAGAAGGTCAACTGAAATGTGTTGATCGTGTGGAATCCTGAGTATATAACACCACTGGCTACGGAAACCACTGTCATCTGAACACATATCCTATGGTTCATGATCACAGAGTAGTGGAGGGGGTGGCAGATAGCTACATACCGATCATAGGCCATAATGGTGAGAAAAAGCATTTCTGAAAAAGCAAATAAAACCACACAAAAAATCTGAGTTGCACAACCAAACAAGGATATCACCCTGTTGTCAATCAGGAAGACTATAAATGCCTTCGGTACAGTAACTGAAATGTAACACATGTCCAGAATAGACAGATTCCTAAGGAAGAAATACATGGGGGTATGGAGACTCTGATCCAGGGTGGTTACTGTGACAATGACAAGATTCCCCAGCAGAGTTGCCGAGTACATCAATAAAAATAGCAAGGCGTGCAAGACTCGGAGTTCCCAAACATCAGAGAATCGTGTAAGCATGAATTCAGTTATTCTGGTGTAATTGGCCATCTTTGTGTTCTTTGCTATGGACAAGAGAGAAAAAGACAAATGATTCTATGGTCTCACACCAATCTAATTTAAATGTTTCTAGTTGGTATTGGCAAGTAGGATATAATACTATGTTCCTTCCAATTGTCTTCTTTTTCTTATTACTGGTATTTTAAATGTCCAAGGTAATGAAATAAAATGTAGGCTATATACTCACTGTACAGATTTCTATCACCTACTGCTTGTAAAATTAGTATTTTGGAGTTAAAATTGGCAACAAAATTGATGGCCTTAATCTAGATTATTTGGTAATATTAATGCAAATCCATTCAGAGTGGTGGGAATGGAAAGAGGATTTTGTTATTCAGGGGTGACCTATGGCAGTTCTAGCTCAAAGCAACACAATGCACAACAGAATCCAACACTGCCCAGCCTTGTGCCTTTCATAATATTGTTCTTATGATTGATCCTATCTATGAAACTCTTATTCCAATTCATCTTTTTTATTAAAAGATTACTTTATTGGGCACTCTTACATCTCTTGTTACAATCCATACATTGATTTCATCAGGCATGTTTGTACATATGTTGCATTCATTCATTTCTAGACATTTATATTTTATTGGTATCCCTCTTTATTATTGTTTGATACTTTGCCTAGCATGATGTCCTTCTCCAGAGACTAATCTCTTTTGACAGTACTTCCAAATAACATAGCAGCCATCAATAAGCGCTTTGATTACTTTGTAAATGTAAAAAGTAATTATTGATACACTGAATAAAATTTATGTAGATTTTTATTTTTAGGGGCTCTACTTTTTTACATTTATATTTTATGAGTTGCTCAAAATTATATATAATTAGATTCTAATCTCTACACACGGGGAGAGCAGTTGTTTATTTATTTCCAATTTCCTCACCAAGTTGTTTGGTCACAATCTTATTTGAAAACTCACCTTGAAGTGTCCCTTGATTTGATCACCACCTTCAATTAACTGCACTTACAGATTTCTCCCACACAATTATTTGCATGTTCACTTTTTAGGTTGACCTTTGATATGTCTATTTTTCTCAATTTATTTCAAAAACAAGAAAGATATTTACTTGTGTTTTATTCACTGATCAAAGGCATTTGATTATGTGGACCATAATAAAAGTTGCATTGCTTTCAGGAGAATGGAAATTCCTGAACACATAATTGTCCTGTGTGGAATCCATGTATGGAGCAACAAGCAGTTGTGTAAACAGAAAAAAAGGAATAGTGTAAGGTTTAAGATTAAGAATATTATGCTGCCAGGTTTTATCCTCCCAAAATGTTAATTTAATCTGTATGCTGAACAAATAAACAGGTAAACTGGATGATATGAAAAAAACACAGCATCATTTTTGGAAAAAGTCTTGAACAGCCCTCTCTATACAGAGGATACAATATTTCTGGATGAAAATGAGGAGGACTTCAACTACTTGCTGCTGAAGACAATGGATTGGAGCCTTCAATAAGAATTGCAACTTAATGTAAAGGAAAGGAACATCTTCACAACAGGACCAAGCAGTACCATCGTAATAAATGGAGAGGAGAGGGAAGTTTTCAAGGGTTGCTTGGATCCACAAGCAAAGCTTTTCAAAGCAGTAACCATGAGATCACATAGTGCAGCACACTGAGTCAATCTGCTGCCCACGTCATCGTTAAAGCGCTGGAACGCAAGGTGTTACTGAGAAGTCTAAGGCATTTCAATTGCCTCACGTGCATGTGAAAGTTGGCCAGGGAACAAGGAAGACCATAGTTGAATGGATACATTTGGATGAAGGTGCAGACAGATAATCTGGAAAGTACCTAAAATACCAAACATCTGTCCCAAAAGAAGGACAGACAGAATGCTCCACAGACTCGAGGATGGCAAGGCTTGATGTCAGGACCTTTGGACAAATTATCAGTGCCTGGTAAAGCACTTCAAAAGAATGGGGGCAGAGAGAAGGAGGAAGCCCTGCCAGAAGATGGATTGACCCACTGGTTGCAACAATGAGCTCGAACACAAGAGCAATTCTGAGGGTGGCACAGAGGTGGGCAGTGTTTCATTCTGTTGACGTAGCGTCTCTCTGAGTCAGCAGTGACTGTAGGGCACATAGCCCCAACAGCAATCTTTATGAATAACCCTGTTAGCTAATGTTTGGAGTTATGTTGTTACTTGATAGAATGTTATAGGATTTTAGAAACTTCTTTGGATATCCAAGCCTATAAATCTTTATGGGAACAGAAAGCTTCATCTTTTTAGCCACAGAGGAGCTGTTTACTTCAAACTGAGAACTTTGTACATAGCAGCCTAAATCATAATGTACTATACTACCAATAGAAAACAATGACTACGTTGTACTTACCAATCAATTTTTTTTTCAGTATTTCTGAAACCAGAAGTGTCTAATTATTGAATTAAATATTGATGATCCATAGCTAATACAACATATCATTGATTTCTTAACTAAAAATATTGTATTGATCATAAGAATTTTTCAACATTATTTTATATTTTACTTTATATTCCTAACTCTATCCTACATGGTCTTATGACTTTACCAAAAAACAAATTCTTAGGATTTGTATTTTAATTCAAGAAGAGTAACATATTGATCCTATTCTAACCCTTTCTTTATGTGAACTTTCATTTATATGCAGAGGGCATGAAGCGATGTCTGATGTACCTTTCAGACTGGTCTTACTTGTAAGATAAATGTGTCCTTTGCCCTTTTGTTCTTTATTCCCGGATGTGTTCAAATGGCTTACAGGATTTGTTTTGTTGTTTGATTCTTATTGCGTTTGGTGTTGTTTTAACACTAACTTGATTATTAATACTATCTTGGAATCATTGCCTTAGTAAAGAATCACATCTACATTATTTATAAAAATCTTATTTTTATAAATTCATATTCTAAGAGTTTAGATTTTAAAATACTTCATATGTCTCTTGTTAACATCCATATTTTTACTTCTGCTCCTGCGCATTCAACTACACAGAATTAAAGAAATACAGAAGGTTTTTATAACTCAAAAACAAAGTAGAAAACAATGATTACTTTATGCTTACCAATCAATATAATTGTTTACTTTGAAACTCCATGTACAACATAGGGAATTGAAACTTTTGCACCTCAGTAAAAATGTGTTTTGATTCTTACCTCTGCCATTACTTGCTATGTAGCTATGGAGTGTCTTTCAAGCATACTTTCATCTCAGTTTTTTATCTCTAAAATTTCAAAATAATATTTGCATTATGAATTTTGTATTTGTAAAAATTTCCATTAGAGAGGCACTCAAAATGATACTCATATTGTAGCAATATAAACAAATATCACAGATCACTGACAGAGTACATGTGTGGTTCCATCAATATTTACAGTCCTTCCACTGCACACTCTTGAACTACAATTTTACAATGAAGAGTAAAATGTAAATCTACAATTTGACAGCTTGTAATGTAAACATATGCTGAAATATGACAATATATAGCTCTCAAACTGAGTTGAAAGATGTTGTAAAGTAGAAACTATTTACCTTGAGCTAGGAGATATCTTGCATAAGATTTCACTGCAGGTCACTAGAATATTCAAATACGTTCTTCCTGAAAGTGTAAGAGAAAATGAGTTTTTGCCTTTTCTAGAAAGTTTTGAAGGATGTAATTTTCATTCTGAAAAATTGGAAGGTATAATTTTCATTACTATTTAGATAATGAATTGTTTATTTTATACATTCATGAACTATATATTTATATAGAAACTTGTCAGATATTTTGGATGATTTATGTACAGACAACAGCTATCACAGAGTAGTGGGATTAATATTGGGCTGCTCACTAAAGGGGTGATGGTTCAAATCCACCAGCCACTCTCTTGGACAAAGAGACAGTCTGCTTTTACAGTGAGTTACAGCCTCATAAGCCACAGGCAGCAATTCTACTCCTATACGGTGGCTGTGACGCAGAATCAATTTGATAGCATTAGATAATTATATGCAGATATGGATATGGAATCTAAGAAATGAATCATATGATAGGTTCTTTCATAATATACTATGAGAACATCCTAGAATTACAGCATAAATGGAAGAGAATGTATATGTGACATATTTACATAACATTATATATAATACATTGTTTTATTACATATAGTAAAATGTAATAGAAGTTTATATATAATTATAAGACAGTTAATTTTCTTATGGGGATGCATTTACTTATACATCCATGAAATGGCTTGTACTTTAAAAAAAGAAAGTAATGACTTATACATCAATGACATATATATCTTACTGTTTACAAAGGGAAGAAATAGACAAATTTCTAGGAACTAGAGAATAACAAATTATTCATGCACCACTACTTTGATTGTAATGTAAACACAACCCACCAGAATAGTTCTTAAAGCATAGATTTAAACTGGCATTAGTCATAGAGAACCTCGAGGTGCTATGATGACATCATCCACACCACCCCCTGTCCCACACTGCACTTCGATGAAGACCCATCAGTTTTGTAAAACTTGCTTGGAATGAGTTTTCAGTTTAATTAATAAAAAGAGGTTGGTCTCATTGTGCAATTACTTCCCTTATCTATACTTTCTATTCTAATGTTTTTAATCACATTCATCAAAAGACAAGTGATTTAGGCAATGGTGAAATAGAATAATAAATTGAGAGAGATGAAGAAGGAGCAAAACAAACTAATACCAAAGACTCACAAATGAATATAATCTTTGCTTTGGTCTAATTTCATGCCGATATTTCTGGTAATATTTGCATGATATTTGGGGTGAAGACAAAAATTAGTTGTCATATTGACATGCGATGAATGAGATCTTGACTGAGTTCTGTTTTATAATAAAACCACCATACTCAGTTTAACCCAAAAGTAAGGGGATGCTGGTGATATTGCAGAAAATCCTGGCAAATACTCCTTGGAGGACTAAATAGTTAGTAGCCAGTTCCCAGGAGTAATTTTAAGGAGATAATTGGCTCTAGATGATGTGGAAACAGAACCAACCAATGCCTGTTAATGAACACAACTTTTGTAGATCAATAAATGTGTGCTTAATAAAAAGTAATTATTTTCTTCAACAAAGACATAATAAATTTAAAAGATAGTTGACAGATTTGGAGAAAGTTGTTGAAAATTATATAGATACTAAGTAATTGTATAATATATGAAATAATCTTCAGTTTACCAACAAAAAACAATCCAAGCAAAAATGGGAAATTGCATGGAATGTATATTACAGCAAACAAGTAATCCAGATTTTTTTGAAAATGAGTCATTGTTATGAGTCACAGTAGATTGTTATCAAGCCAATTAGAAGCCCTATGATGAACCCATTGAGCCACCAGAGTATCTTAATTCAAACAAATCTCACTGCTATCCAGTTGATTCCTCTCCCTAATGACTCTATAGGGCAGAGTTGAGTTGCTCTTCTGGGTTTCTGAGGCTATAAATCCTTAGGGGAGCAGAAAGTCATATATTCTGCTTCAAAATGCTGGTGAGTAAAACTAATGACCTTGTGGTTATCAAGCCATCACAAAATCCACTTTCCCAGATGCAAATCAGAATGAACACAAGCTACCACCGCACTCCACGACTGGCAATGATCTAAAAACTGAAAATAACAGATTCTGATGAGGTTGTGGAGAAAAGGGAACACTAATTTATTGTTGGTGGAATGTAAAATGTTATAGTAGCTATGAAACAGCTTAGCAATATCTCAAAAAAAATTGACGATTATCTACCACTCAACCTGTACATCTCAATCTCAGATGTGCACTCAGAAGTGAAAGCATGAATACAATCAAAATTCAACACTCATGGTCATTGCAAACATTTCATTATCATTCATATATTTCATTATGATATATATCATATATATATTTCATGGTAGATACAACAAAGTTACCAATCAATGGATGAATTGACAAGTAGAATATGCATATAATGGAACATTACTCAGTTTTATAAATAAAAGACATCTTGATTGTTTTGGGTTGAATGGGTCAACCAAGAATATGTGTCAGTTTAGCTAAGTCATTCTTCTCATTAGCAATATTGTAGTTATATAACTTGGTTGTTGTGTAATAATATAATCATCTCTTGTGATGGTTATGCATTGTCATGTTGACCAAAGTCCAGCATAATGAAACCACCAAATGCTCCATGGGAGAGAGGGGAAGTTTTCGACTCTCAGAAACAGTTTATTCTAGGAAACCTACAGAGACTGCCATTGATGGCAGTGGGTGAGTATGTAAAGATCTGATATGATCGACCTGTCAGTTATGAGTATTGTTGTTATTTTTTTGGTGCCAGGGAGTTGGTTCTACCTCACAGTGAACCTATGATCAAGAAAATGAAAACCTCACTTAGAATCACTGTTTTTGAGTCCATTGTTGCAGCCACAGTGTCAGTCCATCTGGTTGACAGTTATCTACTTTTCTCTGACCTGCATTTTCCAAGAAAGATGTTATTTACCCGAGACTAGTCTCTCCTGACTACATGTTAAAATTATGAGACAAAGTCTTGCTATCCTCCTCTCTAATGGGCATTCATATTGTACTTCTTACAAGACATAACTGTTTGTTCTTCTGGTAGATCATAATATTTTCGATATTTTATGGCAACAGAACAATCCAAATGGGTTCACACTTCTTTAGTCTTCCCTATTCATTGTTCTACTATTACATCCATATGAGGTCATTTAAAATACAATGGCTTGTGTTAGGTACATCTTAATCTTCTAAGTGATATTCTTGCTCTTCAACACTTTAAAGAAATTTTGTGCAGTAAATTTGCGTAATGCATTTGTTGGCATGATTATGAGTCTCAGAGAATTAACTGTGGATTTAAACAAAACAAAAGTCCTTCAAAACTAGAATCTTTGAACATACTGGTTATTTGTCCAATTGTGATGTATTTCTTTCTTTCTTTTTTTACAATGAGTTATGCATTTCAAAGACTTTTTTTTATCTTCATCAGCAAGTACTGCAATTCCCTATAGGTTTTGAGTAAGCAATGTTGTGTCATCTGCAAAGTCAAAGTTGTAAATAAAGCTTTTTTATTCCAGATGCCATTTTTGTCATATAGTTCAGCTTTTGGATTATTTGATGACCATAATTATGGAATTAATTTATTGAAAAAATACAATTCGGGCCTACACTTTTCCTGATTTTAATACGTGTAATATTCTCTGGTTCTGTTCATAAGTATAACTGTTGGCATGGGAATAGTTCCCGTACCAGTACAATAAAGAGTTCTAGAATTACCAATCATCTCAGTGTATCCGTATTAATTTTTGCATGATCCACACACTAAAATGTCTTTAAATAGTCAATAAAATACAAGCAATCATTTTGTTCTAGGTGTCTCCAATTTTAATAAAGATCCATCTGATGTTAGCAAGGATAGTCAGTGTGCTGATTCCTCTTCCGAATCCAGTTTGAATTTCTGGTTCCTCCTTCTAGATGTATTGCTATGATCATGGTATTAACTTCAGCAAAATTGTCTTGAGTGTGCTATTCACAATATTTTTCAATTGTTTCTACATTTTTTTCAGATTACTTTATTGACAATGGGGACTAGTATGGACCTCTTCCAGTTGGTTGGCCTGATAGTTTTCTTTTTTCTAAATTCCTTGAAGTAGATAAGTGAGTGAGTCCAATGCTTTGCTTACTAAAACATTTTAACTAGTATTTTATTAATTCCTATAGCTTTGTTTTTGTTTTAGTTCTTAAAGTTTTTTTATAAAGCCTTTGGTGGAAATTTGATTCTTCCTTTAGTATCACTGGTCTTAGACCATATGCCACTTTGAAATAGTTGAATACTGACCAATTGTTCTTGACACAAGAATTTACATACTCCTTCCATTATCTGTTGATGATTCTGCATCATTCAAGATTTTCCCTATTGTATCCTTCAATATCGCAAGCCAAGGCCTTGGATTTTTCTTCAGACCATTTATCTTAAGAAGTGCTGAGAGTGTTCTTTAGTTTGAATTTTAACTCCAGATCTTTGTAGCTATCAATCAAATATTTTCCATTTTCTCTATAACTTCCTTTTGCAATTTTCCCTTCAGTTCTTTACTTCATCATTTCTTCCATTTGCCTTAGCTATTCTACTTTCAAGAGAAAGTTTCACAGTGTCCTCTGATATCTATTTTATCTTTTCTTTCTTTTTTGTCTTTTTAAATGACCTTTTACTTTCTTCAATTATGGGCTTCTTGAGTCATCCAACAACTCACAAAGCCTTCTGTCATTGGTATTTGATGTGCCAAATCCTTTTGTTGATGCTCTGTGTATTCAAGTGAGTTACACTCAAAGTCATATTTTAGAAATGTTAGACTTAATTTTCCTTAACTGATACCTGAGTTTATATACAACCCATTGTGTTTTTTTCTACAGATGGACTATGACATCATTTTGTAGCTGACTTCTCCATTGTCTCTTCCCAACTGCATTCAATTTGATTTCTGTGTATTACTCTGGCCTGGTCCATGTGTATAGTTGCCAATTATATGTCTTTTAAAGGCAACTTCCTAGAAGATGGTGATGGAGTAACACATACAAAAGGGACTCCACAGAAATCAGCCCAGGAAAGTTGCTTAGCGGGAAATTCAACACTACTGGATCACAGGAGGAGCATCATAAAGACAAGTAGGCACAGACTCACAAGGTTTTGAGGGGCTGTAGGCTTTTGGCTTACCACAGTGGAGGCTGGCTATAGTTTGATCTTAGCCTCACCACTGTCTCAGCCAAAGCTGGGACCATTTGGAGTCCACATGGGGTCTTAATCTTAACACAGCCAAAGCTTGCTGCTGCTGCCTTGGGGCAGGGACTAAACCCTTGCAACTCCATGGGCAGGGCTCAGGGCTCAGCTACACTGTTAGTTTTGTTTCCCTCTCTTCTGTTTATCCCTGCAGAGTTTCAGTGGGCTTCATTTAAAAATTTTCCCCTCCTATTTGTCTCTTTACTGTTTTCTCAAACTTCACTGCCTATCTCCACACCACTCCCATTAGTCTAGGGAATTTACATCTGCCTCATACCCAGCTGGGTGGGCTCTACTCTGTGCAGCTTGTCTGAGGCTGGGGAAAGCCATGCCTACCTCCACCAGGGGATACTCCACCCAAATTTTTACCGGGGAATTCCTGCCTGTGTGTCTGGGGGTGCTTTTATTTTCACTCTGTTGTCCCATGTGACTGAGGCAACTTCCTCCCGCATACCTTACTGCCTCACAAGGTCTAAGGCAGCTCGGCCAACACTTGTTAATCTTCCAAGTTGCTGCAGGAACCACAGCCCAAACTCCGCAACAACAAAGCAGGAAAACCACCAGTGTTCTGGGTGGCAATCCCCTGAAAGGGAAGCCAAAGGAGGATAAAGAGGTAGGTTAATTCCATAGTGAAATTAAGTGTAGGCAGTTTGAAGAAGCATTCCTACAAGTCTCCCAGTGGTGTCTTCAGCTCCCTGGAAAATGGCTCCTGGTTCCTTTAGAACAACTCAACACAAAGAGCCATTAGCCATAATGACCTCAAAAAAATAAAAACTGGACAAACAAAAGGCAATGACAGAAGATGTCCTAACTGTAACAAACGACATGCATGAAGAGACGGATATTGAGCCACCACAGAAAGAAATTTTCAGAATGCTACTTGGAGTCAGGCTGCATATTAGGGAAACAATACTGAAAAAGGATGAAATGACAGAGGAGATAAAGTCAATACACCAAAGGGAAATACAAGAGTTTAGGGAGGAGATGACAAAAACCAGTAGCAGATACACAGACCATGAGAACCGACTGGAGGAATCAGGAACCACACCAGTGACTTGGAGGACACCCAAGCAGACTTTAACAAACGCAAACAAAAATCTAATAAGATCATCAGAGAAGCTGAAGAAAACCTGAGAGCTATGTCAGATGCTATGAAAAGGAGCCGCATTAGTATAATTGGCTTGCCGGAAGAAGATACCACAAAGAAATCATCTACAACAATACGGAGAGAATTCTAATTGCCCACTGAAGAGGTGGGCAAAGGACCTGAACAGAAGTTTCACATGCGGCAGTAATCTGAATGGCCAACAAACATATGAGAAAAAGTTCCCAATCTTTAGCCGCAAGAGAAATGTAAATTAAAACAATGAGGTACCACCTAACACCCTCATAGAGAGCCCAATTCAAAAATTCAGAAGGCAACAAATGTTGGAGGGGCTGTGGGGAGACAGGAACTCTCATCCACTGCTGGTGGACTGTAGGTATGTACAGCCACTATGGAAATAAATCTGGCAATATCTAAAACAGATGGAAACTGAGTTACCATACGACCCAGCAATATCCCTTCTAGTCAGAAGAGGCAAGAAACAAACGAAGACCAGATATCTGTGCTCCAATGTTCATTGCGACCCAGTTCACAATTGCAAGGAGTTGGAAACAACCCAAATGTGCATGAACTGACGAGTGGCTTTAAAAGCTGTAGTACATACATATAATGGAGTGCTACGCGTCACTAGAAAGCAATGATGAATGTATGAAGCACATCGCTGCTGGGAAGAACTGGAGGAAATCATGGTAAGCGAACTGAGCCAACCACAAAAGGACAAGTACAACATGAATCCGCTGAGGTAAGCTTTACAAAATATGAAAAAGGGGCATAAGGAAAAAGGTACTGTATACAAACATTCCAAGGGTGAGGACTAGGTAGTATGGCAGGGACCAAACCAAATTCAGGGATACATATCATAGCCAACTAAAAACAAGGTGAGGAAAGGGGGAAAATAATAAAAAGAAATGGGTAGTGGTGGTACAGAGCACTAACCCACCCTAGGGGAGGGTATTGTTTATATCTCCACAGGGAAAGAGAGATCAAACTTTGTCCCAGTGCTCCAAGATGTGAATGCAATATGCTGGCGTGGACTAGAGAACCAGTGGAGAGGTCTGAGGGGCTAGTCCCTATCCCAACTACTACTTGGACACCAGCCCCATGCCCCCAGAAGCATTTATTTTGAAAGATGGCATTTAATCTGCAGCTCCCGGAGAGCAACATATCTGATCAAAACACACGGGAGTAGATGAAGAGAGAGGACCAGAGAATGCAGCTCATACTGGCCCACCAGCCCTTGAGGAGAATGTTCCTGATTAGATCAGCCAGTCCACAGAGAAGAACATATGGCCAGCTCCACTATGAGACATAACATCCTTCACTGACCCATAGCCCTACAAGGGACAACACTAGAGACACAGTGTGGGAATTATACCCAATCTTATGCCTCCATACTAAGGCAAACACTAAGGGTTTCAACTGAACAGCAAAGGAACAGAGCAGCAGCAAATTCCCAATGAAATGCAGAAGGGGGACTTTGTGGCCAGGGCATTGTGCCCCAACAAAGTGGACTGGAAAACACTCCTAAAGGCCAAGAAATTAACCTTGAACTAACTACAAACTTTTCTTTCTTTCTTTTTTATCATTGACTTGTTGTTGTTGTTTTGTTGTCTATTGTTGCTTTGTTTTTGTGCATATTATTATCTCCGCAGGTGTGTCTAAATAAGATTATTTAGATCAACAATCAGGAGGAGAAAACAATGGGACTGACAGTTCCAGGGAAATATGGGAAATGGGGAGGTGGGAGGAAAGATAGTGGTGTTAACAACTCCAGGGACAAGGTGACAACAAGTGATCCAAATCTGTGGTGAGGAGGGTGTAGGAGGCCTGGTAAGGCGAGGTCAAGGGTAATGTAACCAAGAGGAATTACTGAAACCCAAATGAAAACTGAGCATGATAGTGGGACAAGAGAAAAGTCAAAGGAAATAGAGGAAAGAGGAGGCAAAGGGCATTTATAGAGGTCTAAATAAAGGCATGTACATATGTAAATATATTTATATATGATGATGGGTAAATAGATTTTTGTGAATATATTTACTGGTTCATTATTAAGGTAGCAGGAGCACATT
This sequence comes from Tenrec ecaudatus, assembly GCF_050624435.1. Lineage (NCBI taxonomy): Eukaryota > Metazoa > Chordata > Mammalia > Afrosoricida > Tenrecidae > Tenrec > Tenrec ecaudatus. The sequence continues at coordinate 198,926,045 of NC_134531.1, forward strand.
GGGCCTCTACTCAAGTACTCCCTCAATGCAAGAATACTTTCTTCTGTTAAATTGACATTCTATGATGCTCACCTTCCCAACACAACCACTAAAGACAAAGCAGGTGAATAAGCAAATGTAGCGAAGAAATCTGATGGTGCCGGCCTATCAAAATGTATAGCGTCTGGGGTCTTAAAGGCGTGAAGGTAAATAAGCAGCCATATAGCTGAGAAGCAACAAAGCCGACATGGAAGAAGAACGCCAGCTTGCGTTATCACGAGGTGCTAAAGGTATCAGTTATCAGGCAAAAAAGAACAAAAAATCATATCACCGTGTGCTCACCTCCCCGATACAATCACGGAAGACAAATGGGTGAATAATCAAATGTGGAGAAGAAAGCTGATGGTGCGCAGCTATCAAAAGATTTAGTGTCTGGGGTCTTAAAAACTTGGGGGTAAACAATCAGCCATCTAGCTCACAAGCAAAAAAAGTTCACATGGAAAAAGCACACCAACCTGTGTGATCATGAGGTGTCGAAGGGATCAGGTATCAGGCATCATCAGAACAAAAAAAATCTATCATAGTTAATGAGCGGGGAGTGTGGAGTGGAGACCCAAAACTCATGTTTAGGCCACTGAACATCCCCTTACGGGAGGGTCTCTGGGAGGAGACATGCCAGTCAGTGTTGGATGTAGCAATGATGAAACATACAACTCTAGTTCCAAAATGATTCCTCATCCCCCCTATCATGATGCCAAATCTACCTTACAAATAAGGCTACATCAGAGGCTGTACTCTGGTTCAGTTAGGAAGTGGAAACATAGGGAATCCAGGGCAGATGATCCCTTCAGGACCAGTGGTATGAGTGGTGATACTGGGAGGGTGGAAGGAGGGTGGGTTTGAAAGGGGGAATGGATTAAAAGGACCAACATGTGAACTCCTCCCTGGGGCACAGACAACAGAAATGTAGGTGACGGGACACATTGGATAGGGCAAGATATGACAAAATAATAATTTATAAATTATCAATGGTTCATCAGGGACGGGAGAGCATGGGTGGTGGGGAAAAGATGAGGAGCTGATGCCACGGGTTTAGGTGGAGAGCAAATGTATTGAGAATGATAAGGGCAGTAAATGTACAAATGTGCTTTACACAATTGAAGAATGTATGGGTTGTGGTGATTTTATGAGCCCTTAATAAAATGATTTTAAAAACGCAATGTAAATGAAGCAGTTTGGGGTATTATAAAACACTCTCATCCCAGATATCACCAAGTCCATATTTTCTAACTACTGTTCATTCATTTTTGTTTCCAAATTTTTAATTCCAATCACTGATGATCATCAGTGCTTGATTGAAACTTTGTGCAAATTCAGATTTAAGAGATTAGTAGAATTTTAAATTTTTTCATAACTAGCTTTAGTGTTTAGTGAATAAATTTGAGTAATAATTTTAACTGGATCTCCTTTTAAACATATAGATATTCTATTACATACAGCATAGTACTTCAAAACTGAATTTGAAATGGTTTATAGATTCAATTCTTTCTGCTATTCAATACCATTCCAGCAGAATTTATATTTCCAAATTTTTCTTACAGTGCAGAATCTATTTCTTCTTTGAACACTGTGTCACATAATGCTCCAGTATAATTAGTGAGTGTTTGAAAGTCTAAATCCTCAATAGTGGACAGCTTTCTCCTTCTTCAGAGTCGCTTATCAGCCTGGGATGTCTAAGTAACCTGTTCACCTGTTGGCATTTTATATAGCTGTGTGACCTAGCTTAGAGAAACATAGCACCAAACAAGTCACCACAATATATTACATTGACAGACAATTGAAGGGTAAGAAGATTAAGTTGAGTGAAATAACTGTATTCTGGGTTCATCTCTTTGATGAATGGGATTAGGTGTGATGACTCAGATTGTTGTTGTTAGATGCTGTGCAGTCGGCTCTGATTTACAGTGACCCTATTCACAGCAGAAGAAAACACTGCCTGGTACTGTGCCATCCGCACAATTGTTCCTATGACAGAGCCCATTATTGCAGCCACTGCTCCACTGCTTCTCCTTGAGATCCTCCCTTTCATCCGCTGACCTTACCCTTTACCACACATGATGCTTTCCCCAGGCGTGATCTCTCCTGAGATTTCTCCTGACCCAGTTTGCCATCATTTCCCGTAAAGAGCACTCTGGCCTTACTTCTATCAATGCAAATCGGTTTTTCCTTTAGTAGCCCATGGAATTTTTAATATTCTTTTACAGCACCACACTTCAAATGCATCTATGAACAAGTCTTCGGTTTTGCAAACGCAATCTTTAGCTTCATTTCTATCACCAAGCCAAACTTTTCCAACTTCTATTACTGCCTCTCTGTTTCTAATTTCTGCCTTCCAGTCACCAATAACTAACAAAACATCTTGATTATATATTTTATCCCTTTCTTACTGAAGTCATTATTAGAATTCCTCACTGGCTTCATCACTAGTTTTTGTGGTTGGTGCCTGAATTTGACTATTAATTGTATTGATTCAAATCTATGCATCAACCACAAAAGCTAGTGCTGAGGCCATTGAAGAATTCTTGTATTTCCTTAAAGGTGAAGAGATAAAATCAGTATTTCACAGACACTAATTCTTGACAGATTTTGCAAGCTTTCTGACAATGAATGCCATGGCATTCCTCCTCACTGTGTTATATCCAAAATTGTAGATCATGTGATTTTCTGATTCAAATTGGCCAATAACAGTCCGTTGAGCTCACAAATACCTAAGATATTGATCTTCATGCATCTCATTTTTTTTAGCCCCTCCATATTTTCCTAATTTCATAGATTGCACATTCCATGTTCCAAATATTAGAAGATTTTTGCAGCTGTTTTTCTTTAACTTGAGTCAAAACCCAGGGGCTTATCCACTGTTAGTGTATCTAACAATGTTCTGCTTCTTTTGTTTAAGCTTTCAGTATCTGACAGCGCTTCAATGCTATATATAAGGTTTTCAGTGGATTTTTCCTATGAAGTGGCGAGCCTAGTCCTTCCTTATTCTCTGTTCTTAATCTGGAAGTTTTGCTGAAACCTTTTCACTGGTATTTGAAATACTGGTGGTATAGCGTCCAGCATCACAACAAAACATAACCCACCAAAGTATAAAAAAACTGACAGACAAGTGGTGTTTCCGGTTACAGCCTGATTTGACATGACAAAAATTTCCCTGGCCTGTAGACTGCATTAACTTTTCTTTCATAAGAGAGAAAGAAGAGAGAAGTGAGCAGAGGGAAATGTCATAACCCCTCCAGATCAAGTGATTTAGTTCTGGGATTCCAGTAGACTAGAGCAAATGTGATGGCAAGACACATGGAACTCTCCAAGAAACATGAAGCCCACACATGCTAAAAGGAGGCATGAATCTTCCTCTAGAGCCATCAGGGAGAGGAAGCTTTCCAGAGCCAATGTCCTGAAATAAGACTTCTGACCTCCTGGACTGTATAAATGTTCCTGAGCAGATCATAATTTTACATACAACAGTTCATACATATCCTGATTCAATTTATCATTATAATCTCTTCAATGGATCATTGCTTATCCTAGTTCCTCTTGGCATGTCTTATTTCCATTCTTCCTTCTTTCATAATCTTCCGGACTTTGAATTTGAATAATGATACCTTTTGTTCTGAAATGGTTGATTAGTCTACCATGGAAGTCAGTGCAGTTCCAAACTGTAGGAACCTCATGGAGGTCCTCCCAGTCTCTAGCTGACCACTAAGCCTGACTACTTTTATGATATTAAGTTCTATTTCACATTTTTCCCTATAGCTTTGCCCCAGGCCTTCTAATTTAATGTGTTTCAGAGAAGTTTGTTGTGAGAACCAGGTACTATGTAAATTTTCTGTCTGAATTTGTGGAGTTGGATGTTTTCATAGGCCATTAGTCCATTGAACTAATTGTTTCCTGTGTCTTTCAGTGTTCAACCCTTCTCCTTTTGGACAGTGAGACAACAGTAGTTGCACATTATATGAGTAACATGAACTTTCAAATCCCTGATCACTATTTATAAAAGTAGGCACTAGGACACTTAGTTTTGAACCAGGTTGTGCCAATTGATTTTAGTAGCCCTCAAGACTTTGGGCTTGATTCGCAAGACCCTAGGACTCCTTCCAAGTCATGTCTAAGAATTTTTCTCAAATTTACCCATCGATGCTCCATAACATTCATATATATATACGTTAGCCACAAATATCAAACCTTCATATAATAATGTGTACATTCCCATTCAATGTCATAGCCTCAAAAAGTTGTGCATAGAAATACTATGTGAAACAGGTTTTAAAATATGATATCACCATTCTCATGCGTTTTTTCCCTAGTCTTGCATTTGCTCCTTATAAAAGATCATCTGATTTATTAACTCAGAAGAAGGAGACCATGCCGATACATCTATTCTGTGCTTATATGTAGTATGAGGCGATAGAAAGAAATAAAGTTTCAGTAACAACTTTTCTGGTGCCATCTCCCATGTAAAGTGGATACTGTAAAGTCCTAGGAGGTGATTCCTCTCAGGCAAAGAAGGAGACCATGCATAGAACACTGATGATAAAATGTGTTGATTTTGTCTAACAATTCTCTGTTGATTGTTTTCATGCATGTGGAATCTTTTCTAGAATTACTAACATTTTCATAATACATTATATAAATGATCATGTTGTGATGAATTTTAATTCCAATGTATAATATTTTGCGAAGTGGTAAAATGCATGTTCCGATTTCAAATCATTCTTATTTCAACTGGTGCAATTTAGTTTTTATATTCTGTTAAAAAGAGTGTAAATCCTGGAAGTACTCTGTTATGTGTGCCAAGAAATTTGGGATATAGATATCTGGCAAAACAACTGGAATAAATCCATAACTGTGCTGAATCCAAATAAAGGCAATTCAACAGAATGTGAAAATAATTGAACACTATCAGTAGCATCAAAGACACAAAATATTTTTAGGTAATTTGAAAATTGTTGCAGCACTATAGTAACAATAAACTGCAAAAAATTTAAGCTATATTTAGAAGGAGACAAGGATGAAATTATCATTGCTGATGTCAGATATGTCTTGGATAAACTCAGAGAATATCACAAAGATGTATTCTTCTTTTTTATTGACGATGTATATGCATTTTACTGTGTGGATCTGTTAGGCAGATAGGCAGGGATGGGATGTCCATTGACGCATGCCTAGGAGAGCCAAGCATAGAACAAAAGCCTAGTTTTTCCAGCCCTGCTGGATGGTCCACATGGAGATGTGGAAGGTGGGAATTGCGGGAATGAGCGAGAGAGGGTAGAGGACGGAAGAGAGAGCTTCTTTATTGCTAACCAAAGCTTATATATATTTGGTGGGGTGTGCAAGCCCCCTAATTACAGGTAAAGACATACACCATGGGAAGTGGTTGTGCTATTGGTACTACAGTGATGAGAGGGGGGTGATCTAGGGGTGTACACACAATAGGAAGAGGAGGAGGCAGCTGAATTTGGATATCACTGAGGCTCTCTATTGAAACCACTAACCATAAGGTGTGAATCCCACCTACAGGGCCAGACTGATGGCTGAGAACCTTCAGTGAGAAGAAGTCCATTGTCCTTAACAATAGGGAGTGGGTCTCTCTTGAGGTGGGACCAGACAGTGGTCTGGAAACTGAATGTTTTTAGGGAGGATATCTCTAAGCATCTGACCTCCCACCAAGTGCTGGAAAATAGCCTCTATTGTTTGGTATATCTTTGGGGAGACAAAGCTGGGGAAAAGTCTCCTCAAGGGTTATTACTGCTGATATCAGATGAATTTTGGGTGAAAGAAGAGAATATCAGATGCTTAGTTGTAATTTCTTGCCTATGTAAAGGCATTTGAATATGTGGATAATTAACAAAAATATGACTAGCTTTTGGAAGAATGGGAATTCCAGAACATTTCCTTATGCTCATTTAAAACTTTGTACAGGAAGTCTGAAATTTGTGCTTTTGTTATTAAATGCTTAAATGCTCCTCTATCTTTACAAGTTAGTATTTTTTCATATCACAGGTTGTTAATCAATCTTCCTCCAATTTTGATGCCTTTTTCTCATACACAGGGTACAGTTTCTCAAATTATTTGTTCAGCATACTGATTGAGTAAATATGATGAAGGATTACAATAGTGGCAAACTTTAATGATGTGAATCAATGCAGAATTATTCAATCCTGGCTCTTCATGGAACTATTTCCATCTTTTGTACTTGTACTGCCTTGTATTCAAGTTTCGATATTAGTGGTTTTCTGTTTTGGTGTATGTCTTACAGGTTCAGGATTTCACAGAATATTTATTAGGCAGAAATGATAAGTTTTTTAAAAATAGTTGAACTTTCCTTCTATGGCGGGTAAACACAGGTTTTTGTGTCATGGTATTTAATGCATAAAGTTGTACGGGTAAAGATAATATTCAATATTAACTTTTCTACTATATGAAAGTTTCTTTTTTCACTACAAAATAATTAGTATTTTATTACATGTTATGTGGGTCATAATTTACTAGGATATTTGTTATACATTATTAATTTATCCTATATGTGCTGATGAGTCAAACCTTAATTAATTAATTCATAGCATTAAGAGAAAATATTACATACAGACACTCAGATGAAACAATGATAGGAAATATTCTTAAGGTTTTGGAACTGAGATAAAAAACTAGGTTTTCAGTTTAAGGAGCTAATTCAGTTTGGACAAAGTTTACATAAGAATGTAAGATTGTGGAACATAATGCAGTATATATATACAGATATAACACAGATATATATATGGATTTATAACATAGATCATTTTATTGGGCCTCTTACAGCTCTTCTTACATTTCATACAATTTTACCAGGGACCTTGAGGACATTCAGGCAGACTCCAACAAACTGGACAGACTATCGAACAAGATCATTAAATAAATGCAAGAAAACCTGAGATTAATGACAGATGATATGAAGAGCCACAATATTCAAACACTTAGTCTACCAGTAAATATATTTATATGAGCATTTAAGATGTGGGTCATGAAGTAACTCTTGATAAGACTACATTTACCAAATTGAACAAATGTTGATCAGGTATATTGCATTACAAAAAAACCCTGAGCCACACAATGAATTTATTGATTGGATTACAATTTTGACATCCTGTGTTAGAACAGCTGGAGTACTGTGCACGATGACATTAATTTTGGTAAAGATATTTTCATTCCACAGTCTTTGAGTGAAATATAGGCAGTAAAGGACCCAGGTTAGACCCAAATGTTGCCTGCTACTATATCATCCTCACATTTGCTGACATGTTCAAGTCCATCATTTTGGGTTGTGTACCAATCCATCTCACAGCGGCTCCAATCTCCTCAATGAGCCTCTACATCACCAATATGCAGTCCTCCTCCAATGAGTGAGTGATCCCTTTTAATAACTTGTCCAAAATACAAATGTCAAACAATATTCAAATGTGATATATAATCTTTTTATTAACTAATTTTCATAAGTTGATCACTGTGCCTTTCTTCATAGATGGTTTTCATACAGATGCTCCACTGAAATCTGCCCAGCATGGGTGATTTTGCTAGCACTGACATTTGAAAACCCTGGGGAAAATTCCAGTAACATACAAGCCCGAACTATATGGATATTTAGAGACATGCAGTAAGTTCCTTTTTGTGTTGTTCTTAGGGATTAAAAAAAATAATGCAATAAATATTCAATCAAATAAACTAAATGCACTGTCAAGGAGTCAATTGCTTACATTCCTGTGTTGTTGTTGTTAGGTGCCATTGTGTCAGTTCTGATGCATAGCGACCCTATGCGCAACAGAAGGAAACTCTGCCTAGTCCCTTGTCATCCCACAATTGTTCTTCTGCTTGAGCCTGTTGTTGCAGCCACTGCTTCAGGCCATCTTGTTGAGGACATTCCTCTTTTTCACTATCCCTCTACTTTACCAAGAATGATGTCTGTCTACAGGGACCTCTGATAACGTGCCCAAATGGATTGACACAGTGGCTGCAACAATGAGCTCATACAGGAAAACCATTGGAAGGCTGGCTTGGGACTCAGGCTGGTTTTTCTTGTTGTCTATAGGGTCGCTAGGAGTTGGAAACAACTTAATGCACCGCTTAACAACCATCAACACTGTCAGACCTTTCTGTATGCTATATTTGAAACAGTATGCTAATTAAAATTACAAAGACACAATAATATTAAATAAAATCACAAGTGAACATGATATACTAACAAGAATGTAGCAGCACACTCGAGTCCTGAAATTATTTGGTTAATAAGCAGAAAATAAGGTTGTTTACAGAGATGAAGAATGTAATTTATATTGATAATTTGTCCATTCATTGCAATGATAAAATCATTCTAACTTTAAAAAATAATTTTTAAAATAATATATCCTAAGACATAATTTTTCACCTTCATGTCTTTCTTTAGACAACACAGGTATAAACATGACTTTGAACTTTGACTCCAAGAATGACTTTTGTCTGCCTTGACATCTGGTACACCAGTTTTCCTGAAAGCCAAAGAGCTGCGGTGTGCTCTTTGATGCCGTTGGGTTTCACGGTGTCATGGATGCACCGATCGCTCTCTGACAGCTGCACGTCTTTTCATTATGATTTACAAAAGGAGGATACTCTTCTCCGCAGCATTCCAGTCTGCAATGCTTACTGGAGCTCTGCTTTATCTCCTTGGGAAACACAACAGTTTTTAAACTGCGACGAAACAAAGAGATGAAGATACAGAGATTTTTATATTCGCCTGTCTACGTTCCTTCTGAGATCAAAGATCATATTCTATATGGCTACAATCGTTTTAATGTTTTTCTTGTTTTAACTTATTGCCCAGAATATAGTCGCTTGAGTGAATATACAATGTGAATTAGAAAAGAACGCATAATCTTGCGCTTATGCGATGATTTTCAATAAATTTCAATTAGGTGAAATTGGTAAACTATACTGCTCACACTTCTTTGTGTATCTTTACTTTTTTATTTCTCTAAATATATCTGTAGCAAACACTTCCCATTCATCCTTCATCACATGTAAAATTCAATGACATGGATTGTGTCGATTATATTTTTCAGCCATAGTACTATGTTTCCAAATTAGCCCATGTGTACTTCTTATGTCCTTGTTTCAGAAGTTGTTAGGAGTCATAATCTAAACAGTTTCATTATGATAGTATTTCACTAAAAGTTCCTGTTATTGTCAAAAGCTGTTTTTCACATGCACTGTGATGGTATGTTATTGTTTGCAGACAATGGTTGTGCCATCTTACCTGAAGTTCTAAATTAGAACTTAAATGTAATGGCAATGTGGCTACTTGAATTAGAAAATTGCTATCCAAATAAATATTGTGCAAATGTGTTCCCATTTATATCTATAATATTATTTTTGATTCGGCTGCTGTTGTCACTGTAGCATCCATCATGTCGGCTGTGATTCACGGCAGTCTTTTAAGTACACGAAACAAATATTGCCTGTTCTGTGTCATCTTCATGATCTTTGGGTTCTGAAGCTTCTATTTAAATTTATATTAATGTCATTATATTATGCAATATTGCTTACATATTAATAGATATATAATACAGACCTAAATTAAGAAATATTAGTAATTTTATTTTCATTATATTTAAATAATTTTATATATAGAAAAGACTGCATTTTTTGCAAATGCTACATGGTACATATATTTTCAAACACCATTGTCTTAGAGGTTCTGAACACTGTCCCTCCTAGCCTGATTGGACTTTTCCTTGCTCCTGTTGCTGATCTGCTATGCTCCCTTCTTGGTTTGCCCCACTGGGGCGTGGGGGATGGGTTAAGGTCATGGAGTCTGAGTCAAAATTGACTCCATGGCACCTGCAACTATAACAACTGCTACATCATAGGTCGTATGGTATAATGACGTTAGACAAAGCTAACAAGGTTTATCTATCATTGAATTCTGTGGGTATTCTGGCCATTAAGTAAATTCTGCCTCACTGACCCTAGAGGGGCAGTCCTTGCCTGTGATGTTTACAGGATCTTATTACCAAGTGTTTTCCTTTTATGGAGTTATTGAAAGTTAGAGCAAGTACTTTTGGCTTATTCATCTAGCAGGTAAACACGCAGCAAACCAGACTCACATGAATATTATATTTAACAGAAAATATATGTAAATTAACATTTAAAATAAGATTCAAGTTTATAGCAGTGAAGTCATAGGAGTCAGGACGTGAGTATTATTTACAGGAAAAACAAATCAAGTCTGTGCTACTATTTCATCGCAAGCACGTAAATACAAGGATTGTTAATTATAATCAAAGCCAAAGTTTGAGAGTGAGGAAAACATTATCTTTTAACCATTGTCAGCTCCTGCAATTTAAGTAGGAATGTGTTGAAATTATGAGAGTTTTCCTGAAAGAAGTGAATGTTCTTCTGATAACTTGCCTTAGAGCCTCTTTTATCTGCTTGTTTCTAAGAGTATAGATGACAGGATTCAAGAAGGGAGGGACTATGGAATAGAATACGGAAATGATCATGTCCTGGATCAGAGTGGAGTTGGAGGTTGGCTTCAGATACACAGCAGCACCAGAGCCGAGGAAAATTATGACAATGAGGATGTGCGGGATACAAGGGGAAAAGGCCTTTCTTCGTTCTGCTCTGGTTGGAAACTTGAGTACAGTAGAAAATATGTGAATATAAGACTTGGTGATGAAGGAAAAGCAGCCACCACCTACTATCATTGAAGAGGCAAAAATTATAATTTCATTGGTTAAGGTGTCAGAGCAGGAGAGTTTCAGCAGAGAGGGGATATCACAGAAAAACTGATGAACCACATTAGAACGACAGAAGGACAAACGGAATGTGTTCCCAGTGTGCACACCTGCATAGACCAGACCACTGAGCACAGAGCCCAGCGTCATTTGGACACAGACACGAGGGTCATGATCACATGGTATTGGAGGGGCTGGCAGATGGCCACATAGCGGTCACGGGCCATGATGGTGAGCAGCAGAAATTCTGTATAAACACATAACAGCACAAAGAAAATCTGAGCTGCACATCCAACCACGGAAATCACCCTGTTGTTTAGCAGGAAGATGACACATGCCTTAGGTACAGTCACAGAAATGTAACACATGTCCCAGACAGACAGATTCAGGAGAAAGAAATACATGGGGGTATGAAGTCTTTGGTCAACAATGATCACTGTGACAATGAGAAGATTTCCTGTGAGTGTAGCCAAGTACATTAGTAAAAATAAAACTGTGTGCAAGACTCTGACCTCCCACATATCAGAAAATCCTGAGAGTAGAAATTCAGACACTGTGGTAGAGTTAGGCATTTTGATATAATTTCTTTAAAATTTTGAGAACATAGTTAAAAAATTCCTATAAAATAAAAAAATAACAAGAATCAAATGAGGAAAGATACATTGATCCACATTTATCCATTATATTTTCTATATCTGGCATTTCTAAGTAAACATCCCTGAATATTCACCTTCACTCCTATAGTACTTCTCCTGGTGCAAATCATTTCTGAGTGGCAGCAAAATAAATTTTGCTCTGGTTGGTTTTGACTTCTATCAGTGATGTATATGTAATATTGGGTGTCAAAAATCTAAACTTGCCTGGAAAATTTACTGCATTAGCATTGGGCATTTCCTTTTATGTGTATTATTAATACAGTTTTATCAGAATATCTCAATTTTTTATGAGTTGTTTTATTTCACTTTCTCCCTATTGAGGAAGAAAATATTATTTTTTATCTCTGTTTCCACCTCCATTTCCCACATTTATTTTTCTATTTGGAAAGTCACCTGCAGAATTATTCTTACTGATAATATTTTTCTCTTGGCAATATGTATTTGTTTATATTAATAGCTAAGAAGGTATGGTTTCATTTAGACATCTCATTTTGTCTATATGCATTTTCATATAATATTTTATTATATTTTTCAGGGTAATTGTTTCCATATTTAACCTAGATACCATAGGTAACCAAGTGATTCATCATTCCACCAGCTTTCATATAATTAAGCTGTCATATGTAGTTTACATTATTCACATATTCTACAATATAATGCTCATTGTAATTGTGCAACTTATAAAATTATATACAAAAGTTAAAATGAAATAACTGTATGATGAAAAGACCAAATACTTGAGTCTATTAATTACTGCCATCGTGTCAGTGTCCACTCTGCACGCCTCAAGAGAACATTGTGGAACTGCACCTGCGGGTTTCTGAGACTAGCTTTTTGTGGGAATAGAAGGTCCCACTTTTGTCCCATGACCATCTGGTGGCTTTGAACTTTTAACCTTTTGGATTCAGTGAAAATGCACCTACATCCTTTGTTGTTGCCAAGTGCCATTGGAATGGCTTGAGCCATAGGGACCCTAAGCACAACAGAACGGAATATTACCTGGTTCGGCACCATCCTCACATCCTACTTTTTGCCCATTGGTGCTGCTACAGTGAAGCAAATCAGTAGTACTGACTGCATTCTAATAAATAAACTAAAAGCAAATATAAATCACAACACTGTGCTCTATTAAAGTGTGATTTTTTGTTTTGAAAGGGAACATGACAATAGAAAATATCCTGAAATGGTGTGAGTAGAGTTTGAAAAGCTTAAAATATTTCTTTAGCTATACATTTGCAGGTAGATTGGGGACATTACACATGAGAGAATTTTTCTTATTAGATTAGAGAATTACATGATTCTCTCATCCCTCAAAATGTGAAATCAAACTGTCCTTTGACTTTAATAGAACTACTAATGTGATACTCTTTTCAGACCCCACATTGTAAGATATATTTTGTTCATGGATATTTTTCTTTACCTAAATATTCATTAATCTATTTTTACTTTCCTCAAATTTCCAAAATATTGTGAGATTAAGTTTATCCAGATAATGATCTGGAAGCCGTCTTGATGGGATATCTGTAAATGCAAGTATGACCAAATGCTCATATATCCAATAATAAGATGTCAGAAAGTACTAGAATTATAGCCTAAGTAAAAGAAATTGTGTGTATAAAATTTATAAGTCTGTCAGGTAAGCACTGAGTCACTATGTTGAAAGAAAATTCCAAATTTAGCAATTGAAAACTATTTTAAATTATTGGTTAAATATTAACAATATCAAATATATCTATTTTTATTGAAGGAAATATATTTGAGCAAGTATTTTAATATAAATTTAAACTATTAAAACTAAGCACTGAAGATATAGGCTGTACAGAGTCCATTTCTCCACTTATTAAATTTTGTAGCATCAGCAAGGTACCATGTTGTTTCCCACTCCCTCTGAGTTTTTTGGAAGAACTATTAATTCTACTATGATGACTGGCATTATTTTAAAATAGATTTAAGAAAAAATTAGTTCATGCATGTGAGTATATTCCCTATCTAGATTTTCTATTTTAATCTCGCTTAAAGTATTTCTGTATGAACTATTGAACTGAACAAACAGTAAATGAAATCCATTATTCAAGTAGTAGCAAACAGAGGAAGAAAAATAATTAAATTAAAAACAACAAACACTCACAAGATGTTGTTTTATATACTGGGTAGGCATTCCAGAATTTCTTGTAAGAATGCAATGTTTGAAGTGATGACAAATTGAGTGGGCATGTTCCGTACCATTAGTGAGATGCTTACAGGAATCGTTCTGTTTTATAACAAGTTTCTCTGTTTTCAGATATATCTAAAAACACGTGGATGCTGATGGCACTAGAAAAACTCCTGGGAGTATGTCCCTTTGATATTCATAAATAGCCACTTCCCAAGAAGTAATTTTGAGAAGATAATTGGCTCTACATGGACAGTGAACAGGGCCCTAAATATGAACTCAACTGTTATATATATGAAGATATTTGTATTATGTATGAATATATTTAACCATTTTTTAAAAATGATGATTGAGATGATAACTTGAACATACACAAAAATCTCAGTTATTCTAATATCTCCTTTATACCTTGAGTGAATTTTTGGATTCTAATACATGATCACAGAAGGGAAAAGCCAAGGTTCCTATTGCTGAGTTGATTACATTGTTGTGCTTGTGAGGTGCCCTCCAGTCGGTTATGGGCCAGAGGGACTTTAGGAACAACAGAAAAATGCACTGCCTGCTCCTCAACCTCCCTCCCCATTGCTCTCATGCTGCGGTCCCTGGTTGCAGCCAAGGGGTCCGTGCACCTCCTGGAGAAACTACCTCTTGTCCCTCTACTTGACCTAACACCACACCTTTCCCAGGCATTGGACTCCTGACAGTATATCCATAGTATATGAATGAAGTCTTGTCATCCTTGTCTGTAAAGAGCTCTCTGGTGTCACTTCTTCCAGTACAGGTCTGTGTGTCGCTTTAGCAGTCCAGGCACTTTCAGCATTGTTCCCTATCACCACAATTTTGATGCATCAGTTCTTTTCCAATCTTTTTATTCACACGTGAAGGAGCTACTGGAGAATCCCATGATTCGGAGCTGGTGCACCCAGTTCCCAAAAGACCATCCTTGTTTTCAATACTCAACAGATGTCTGCTGCAGCGGCTTTAGGCAATGGAAAACAACGTTTGATCAGATCGCTGCTTCCATGAACAAGGAGTGTGGATCGAAGCTAGAAAAAATTCCTTCCAACTTCAATATTTACGCCATTTATCGTGATCATGTTCTCTACTGTTCCAGTTGTGAGGGTTGTGGTCTTATTACATAATGAATTGTCATTCATACTGGGAGAAATTCATTGCAACATATAACTATGGTTCAAATACTTGCACTTAAAATATTAAGCAATTAAATTCAAAATACAACAAGTAAATCAATTTAAAAGTGAACAAAATAGCTGACTAGACATCTAAGGAGATGCACAGAGGGCATATAAATAGATACAAACATTCTCTATTTTTCTGTAGGAAATTGCAAATGAAGACAGCATTGAGATAAGCTACATAACTAACATAATCAGTAAAATGTATATCCTCACAGCACCAAGATGTTAAGGATACAGAGCAATAGATGTCGCCATTCATTTTTGGAGAAAATGAATAATTAATTATTTACTTCTATTTACTTCTGTAAAAAGCTTGAAATTATAAAGCTAACTATATTTTTATGCCACAACCAAGCAATCCAAAAGGCAGGTATTTGTCCAATTGATTTAAGGACACATAACGACATAAAAAATTTTAACAGATATTTAAGTTTTATTCAATTTGTCATTGCCATCAAGCCTATTTTTCCTTCCTAGCATTATTCTGCTGTGCTCCCAGTTAGATCAATGGATGAGCAACATGAGGTATATGTATGTAATGCAATGTTATTTAGTGAAGATGAAGGTGGAGTGTGAGTCCACAAACAAAATCACAATAGCCTGAATTGCCTATTACTAAGTGAAAGACACCAGCTTGAAAGGCTGCATGTTGTATGACCCTGACTGCAGGACAATCTGGTTAATAAAACAGAAGGAAGAATGAAAGATCAATGATTTCCCAGGGTTTCAGAAGAGATGAGGAGGTGGGAATAGGCAGTGTCGGAAATGGTTAGTGCAAGGAAACTATTCTCTTCTGTAATGTGGTTCCTCTAATGGTGGGTGCATGGCCTTAAGCATTTCCCAAGCCCGTAGGTTTAACAAGTATTAATCCATGTTTTCAGAGTGACATTAGTTAATAAATATTTATCAGTAATGGTTCAGCAATTATAACAAATACACCACCCCAATTGCAAGTTGTTCATAATAGAGGAAGGTGTTCATGGGGAAAGGGGTGAAAGGGAGACCCTCACTACTATTTCCTCAATTTTTAAATAATTCTACAACTTTTCTAAAATTTAAATCACTCAATGTATTTTAATCTCTGTTCTCTATTTCGGCAAAAGCCCAAATTGTATGTTAATGTATTTTGTCAAGGTTTATATTGAGTGGGTTTTTAATCATGCCAAAATATTTCCATCTAAAGTGCTTGAAATCTAATTGTCTTATTCTTTTAGTCTGTTATAATTTGTTGCTGACATTCATTTATATTTTAACATATACATCTTTCAATTGTCAATGAAGCTGTATTGTTTTTACTGTATTGTGACCGCTCTGTATTTAGAGAATCAACTTTGAAAATTCATTCATAAGAAGTAATATGCCAAAATTCAAACAGCCGAATAAACATCCATATTTTGAGGGTTTGATACAATATTGTTGTAGATTTCATGTTTTGAGGTTGGCTGTGTAAATATATATAGTCTCTTTCTTAAAAAATACACAAAATATTCATTATCCCTTCAGATCCTCCTTATCCCTCAAACCCAAATATGCTGTCATTGGCTTAAAAAAAGGAGAGAATGTGAGACTGAAGTAGACTTGGAAACTTTGTAATGATTTCACCTCAAGCAAACAAACAATAGACAAATGAGTAAACAATGAAGCAGTAACAAACACACGATCAAACAAATCAGCATGCATGATTTTCTTCTCAAACATATTTTCTTAAGTACAAGAATCTGATCTCAAAAGATGACATATTGTGTAACTAGTATGTTAAAGATGACTAGAGATTAGAGTCAAGGAAGAGACTGGCAGCTAATGTGCAGTAAAAGAGATCATTGGTGGTGGTTGGGGATGTTAATACAATGCACTGTAAATGGTGAATGTGGTTAAATCACCCAGTAATTTGTTAAAAGTCATAAAACTATACAGTTTTTAAGAGTGAAATATACATGTATAGGCCAACACATCCATTTTTTGAATTAGTCTATTTGCATATGTGTATACCTATGTTTATAGTTCTCTACAGAGCTTTGCTTCCTAGACACTTCCTGTTACCTTTCATCTTCCTCCTGCCCACCATCATGCTCACCCTTCTTCTGTCTCAATAATTCCTCTCAGCTAGATTGCTGTTGCTCCAACTCTACCAGGATTCAACAGTCTCCTAGTTGTTGATTTTAATTGCCTAATAATCCCCAAGTCTACGGCGTTGTTTGTTACCTCTCGCTTCTCTTGCCTTCTCTTCCCCACAAGTCCCTCCGGAACAGTTGGTCCCATTGCTTTCTCCTCAGCCTTGCTTCCCATGCCCATTTTATATAAGGAGACAAAACAACAATAACAGAGACAAAACAAAGATCAAAAAAGAGTGATGGAAACGAGAAAATAAAAATATCAATATATATATGGCATAAATACTTCAAGACCTTTGTGTCTGAGCTCTAGGACTCTCCCTCACTGGCAGTGGGTCGTCTGAGGACTGCTCCTTCTAGCCTGAAGTCAATTTTTGGGAATCTTCAGCGACTTTGTGTCTTTGTTTTGTTCCCATTGTTGATTTGTTATGTTCCTTCTTGGTTTGCCCCACTGGAAGGAGGAGGTTTGGGGTCCTAGGGTCTGGGGAGGAACTGGTCAGACCAGACTCCCTCCTGTCCTGTGTCCCCAGTACTGTCCTCTATTGCTGTATGCTCCAGCGAGGGGACATACTGTGTCCAGCTGCTGTCAGCTCTACAGTGCTCTTTGTGCCTTAACAGCTTGTGCAGGGACTCTGTCCTCAGGGCTTGGTGTGCCAGTGTGGGGCCTCGTCCCTCACTGTCTCTTTCTCCTTCTTGGTTTGCTTCTATGGGGGCGTGGCAGGCCATCTCCTCTCCAGAACGTTTAGGTTAGTTTTGTCCTCTGTAGCACATACTTCTAGGGAGAGGTTCAGTTCGGCTTTGATTGGGGCCCTGCAGACATCTCTGTTCATGGGTGGCCCCATGTGGTTATGTTGCCATCAAGGTTTGGCATGCCATAGTGGGGTCTGCACTCGCACTTCTACTTCTGTGGAAATATTAACAATAACCTCCCCCTGGGTGGATTAGTGCTCTGCTCCTCCAGTGCCTTTATCTCCCTCTTCCCCACCCCCTTCACTCCCCACCCCTTTCCCCTTCTTTGTGTTGGGATTACATGTGCATTCTTCGGTTTGATCAGTCCCTCGACCTATTGCCTGTTCCTCAACCCATATAGTGTGAGATGGGTGGCCTTTCTTCCATACCTACTGTGCCGGCCATTTATACTTACCTCAGTGGACTCATGTTGTACTTGTCCTTTTGTGTTTGGCTAGCTTCACTTAGCCTATTTTCATCCACCTCTTCCCAGGAGATCAGGTGCTCCATGGATCATCAGTGCTTTTCATTGATGCCTAGTTCTCCATTGTATGTATGTGCCAGAGTTTTCTAATGCACTCCTCTATCGATGGGAATGTACAAGGCTTCCAGTTCTTTGTGATTGTGCATTGCACCATCTGTTCTTATCTCATCTGGATAGATGCCCAGCAGAGGCATTGCTGGGTTGTAATGAGCCTCAATTTCCATTTGCTTTAAGTATCACCAAACTACTTTCCACAGATCTGTGAATATCTATAGCACTACCAGCAGTGGAGAAGATTTAGTATCTCACCACATCCCCTCCAACAATTGTTGCTCTCTATTTTACTGATTTGGGCTAATCTCAAGGCTGGTGATATCTTATGGTTGTTTAAATTTGCATTTCTCTGATGGTTAATAATCGGCAGCATTTTCCTGAATGCTTATTAGCCATTGGGGTCTCCTCCCAAGTATAATTTCTGTTAAAGTCTGTTGTACACTTCCTCAGGGGGATAATCATGTTCAACTTTTGCAGGCTAAGAAGGTATTCTAGATTTTAGTACTAATCCCTTTGTGTGTTGTGTCATTGCTCAAAATCCTCTCCCCGTCGTGTGCTCTCTGTTTGCTCTCTTGGTGAAGTCTTTAGATGCACACAGGTGTTTTTATCCGTAATATGTGCCACTTATCAATTTCAGGTTCAATTGGGTCTGTATGCCCTTCCCTATTGCAGCTCATTTATTTTTTTCCATGCTACAAGGTTCTTAAGATTGTCCTGATGTTTTCCCTAATGGTCCTGATATTGTGGGGTTTAATTCCAGGTTCGTGAGCCACCTTGCGTTTGATGTCATGCACGGGGTGCGGTCAGGCTCGCATGTCATTTGTCTCTATGTGGCTATCCTGTGTTTGCAGCATCACTTGTTCAACCGACCATCCACCTCCCACAAGATTGTTTTTGGGCCCATGTGGAAGATCCGTTGTCTATATGCTGAAGATTTTATTTCTGGACTTTCTGTTCTTTTTCCGTTGGTCTGAGGCTCTGACATTGATCCAGGACCACGTTTTGACCACTGTGGCTGTGTGGTAGGTGTTAAAGTCTGTAAAACAAGCCCTCTCACTTGTGTTTCACCTTGAGGGGTTCTCACTCCTTTTGGCCTCTTCCCTCTCCATATGTAATTGGTGGGCAGATGAACTAGCGTTTAATGATTTGTTCTCCTGTTGCTTTCATCTTCCCATCGGCATGCACCAACATATTTGTCCCTTGAGTTGTATTCCCCTCTCAAGGACAGTGGGCAGGTGTGATAGAGGATATACAATGCCACTCCCTTCCCCCCTCTGCTTTCTAGGGGTGGCCTACTAGGGATTTGGGAGCCCTTTGTTCAATAAGTAGGTCTGTTCCATTTCTACTTTATTCCTTTCTATTTTCCAGTGTCCTCTTTGGGTAGTTGCTCTCTCTCTTTCTCTCTCCCCCCCTCCTTTCTTTTAACCCAAGAAAATGGAAGAGCATGACAAGAATCAAAGATTCCAACCCTAACAAGATTTGAGAATGGGCAGGAGTAGGAAATGCAAAGATTGTGCATTACATTCATAGGAGTCATGGTTTCCAGTGAGGTCCTGAGCATCTCCTCTGTTTGAGTGTCCTACAGGAGAGTAGATACGTGCCACCCTAGGGCTAGAAGCAGACTGTTCAGGAGTCAGGCTAGCTAGGAGAGTGCAGAGTCTAAAGTTTCTCCTGAGGGCAAAGCAATAGAGTGCAGTGGCCCCCTATCCCCTCTTCTGGCCCTGCACACCAGCTTTGTTCCTGGTGCTTTTTTTCCCATCTCTCTCCCCGGGTCAGAAGTTGTGTCATTGGTCATGTCAGCTAACATATTCCTGTTCTTCTACATATTCCCCACACTTCCCACTAGTCTCATTGTTGGCTCCAATTAAGTTACTTTCAAATTGGAAAAAGAAAATCAATTGTGTCAAATATAAAACCAAGACATAATATAGATATGATTTAAAAGTACTTGGTCAAGTGTGGTAAAAAATTTTTCCATTCACCAGATAACATCATTAATAATTTTGATAGAGTACTGTAAGAATAATGTGTCCTTTTAAACGAGCAAACTATATATATATGTTGTATGTTATATGTTTTATGCAATAAAGTATATGGTATATGATATATGTTATATAATGTATATTTTTGTTATTTTTCATTCTAACATTTCAAGAATATGAATGGTAGTCATTAATAGAAAGAGGAATAAATAAGCACACACACATTTGCACACAAGGAGTGAAGTGAATTTAATATTGTTTTCTTGGTAGAGGAAGTTTATTTAATTCCTCAGATGTAATATTAAACCAAAAATTTTCTAAACATGGCAGTAGTTAAATGGAATTATTTACATATTATGTGTATTACTTTGCAGTATGCACATGAAGCCTGTATAAGGCTTAAGGAAGACGAAAAAAGAATTAGTGCATTTGTATTATGGAGTAGGCAAAGGAAATTGAATAAAAGGCAGACTTTCAAGAGAAAGTTACAAGGAGAACAGCTCCAAAAAGATGATTGGCACAGTGACTGCAACAGTAGACTCAGTTATAGTAACAATTATGACCATGGTGTAGGATTTCTGATGCTGCAATTAAGTCTGTGCTATTATTTTCAAAAGCACATAAATGCAAGGATTGTTAATTATAATCAAAGCCAAAGTTTGGGAGCAAAGAGAACATTATCTTTTAACCATGGTCAACTCCTGAAATCCAAATAGGAATGTGCTGATATAATGAGAGTTTTCCTGAAAGAAGTGAGTGTTCTGCTCATAACTCGCCTTATAGCCTCCTTTATCTGCTTGTTTCTAAGAGTGTAGATGACAGGATTCAAGAAAGGAGGAACTATAGAATAGAACACAGAAATGACCATGTCCTGTACCTGAGGGGAGTTGGAGGTTGGCTTCAGATACACAGCAGCCGCAGAGCCAAGGAAAACTATGAAAATGAGGATGTGTGGGATACAGGTGGAAAAGGCCTTTCTTCGTTCTCCTCTAGTTGGAAACTTGAGCACAGTAGAAAATATGTGAACATAAGACATGGTGATGAAGGAAAAGCAGCCACCACCTACTATCATTGTAGAGACAAAAATCACAATTTCATTGGCTAAGATGTCAGAGCAGGAGAGTTTCAGTAGGGAGGGGATATCACAGAAAAACTGATGAACCACATTAGAATGACAGAAGGACAAACGGAATGTGTTCCCAGTGTGCAGACTTGAATAGACCAGACCACTGAGCACAGAGCCCAGAGTCATTTGGACACAGACACGAGGGGTCATGATCACATGGTAGTGGAGGGGCTGGCAGATGGCCACATAGCGGTCACGGGCCATGATGGTGAGCAGCAAGAACTCGGCAGAAGCACATAACAATACAAGGAAAACCTGAGCTGCACATCCAACCACGGAAATCACCCTGTTGTTTAGCATGAAGATGACACACGCCTTGGGTACAGTCACAGAAATGTAACACATGTCCAAGACAGACAGATTCAGGATAAAGAAATACATGGGAGTATGAAGCCTTTGGTCAACAATGATCACAGTGACAATGAGAAGATTTCCTGTGAGAGTCGCCAAGTACATTAGTGAAAATAACATTGTGTACAAGACTCTTACCTCCCACACTTCAGAAAATCCTGTAAGTAGAAATTGAGACACTGTGGTAGAGTTAGGCATTTTTGTATAATTTCTTTAAAATTTTGGAAGACACATTTTAAAATTTCCTAAAAAAACAAAGAAAAGAGATTGTAACTATGTGCATCTATTCCCATTTATGCATTATTCCCATTTATGCGTTAAATATACTATACCTAACATTTCTAACCATAGCATACCATAAAATTAGCTCTTTGCCTTATCGTATTTCTCCTGGTGCAAATTATTTCTGAGTTTCAGCAAAATACTTGTGCTCAGGTTGGTTTTCCTTTCTATCAATGATGTGTATGTATAATTGGGAGTCAAAAATCTAAAGTTTACCCAGCAAATTTATTGCATTAATATAGGTCATTTCATTTTATGTGCATTATTATTAGAACACATTTAGTATATAATTAATTGGTGGCCAAAATACAACACATATAGAGAGAGTACACACAGTTTTATCAGAGTATCTCATTTTTTATGAGTAGTTTATTTCATTTTCTCCCTATTGAGGAACAAATATTATTTTCCACTCTATTTCCACCTGTGTTTTCCACATTTTTTTTCAATTTGAAAAGTCCCCAGAATTATCCTTTGTGAGAATTTTTTTCTGTTGGCAATATCTATTTATTCATATAAATACTTAAGAAGGTATGGTTTCATTTAGACATCTTATTTTCTCTATCTGCAATTTTATAAAATATTTTATTTAATGCTATAGGGTGATTTTTATTCTTATTTAACCTAGATACCATAATTATCAAACGGAATCATAATTACACCAGGTTTCATTTATTTAGGCTAGCAAATTTTGTTTACATTATTCACATATTATACAATATAATTCTCCTTGTAATTATGCAACCAAAGAAAGTTATATACAAAAGTTAAAATGCAATAATGGTGCAATGAAAAAAACAAGTAAATGAGCCTATTAGTCACTGCTAGGGCTTCAAAGTCCACTCAGAGGAACCTGAGAGCACACTATGGAATTACACCTGTGGGTTTCTCAGGCTGTAACTCTTTGTGGGAGTAGAAAGTCCCACCTTTCTCCAATGGTGCATCTGATGGTTTCAAACGGTTGACCTTTTTGATCGCAGTGCAATGCACACCTAGATCCATTGTTGTTTTAAGTACCATTGGATTGGCTGTGATCCATAGGGTCCCTAAGCACAACAGAAGGCAATATTACCTGGTCCTGCATCATCTGCACATCCTAGCTTTTGCCCAATGTTGCTGCTACAGCGAAGCAAATCAATAGTACTGACGGCATTCTAATAAGTAAACAAAAAGTAAATATAAATCACAACACTCTGCTTTTTTAGTGTAATTATTTGCTTTTAAAATGAACACGAGAATATAAAATATGCTGAAATGTTATGAGCAATTTGGAAAGCTTAAAATGTGTAATTCTTTAGCTTCATATTTGAAGGTGGATGGGTCTATCAGGTATAGGATTATAGAAAATTGCATGATTCTGCCATCTCTCAAATGTAAAAATTGAAGGTTCTTTGACTTTTATAGACAACAAATAAGATACTGTTTCAAGCCCCCAAATTGCAAGATATATTTTGTTCATTGGTGGATTTCTCATTTACCCACATATCCATTAATCTACTTACAATTTCCTCAAATTTCAAAAAGTATTGTGAGATTAATTATATGCAGCTAGCGACCTGGAAGCAGTCTTGATGGGATCCCTGCAAATATAATTATGACCAAATATTTATGTATCCAATCATATGATATCAAAAATACTAGAATGTAGTTTAAGTAAAAGGAACTGTGTGTATAATAGTTACCTGGATGTCATATAATCACTGGGTCACTCTGTAGAAAGAAAATATGAAATTGAATGCTTAGCAATTGGAATATATTTTTAAATATCCTTAGTTAAATATTAAAAATAACAAAGAGTTTTTCTTCAAAGAAAATATACTGAGTAAATATATTAGTATACATTTAAACTATCTAAACTAAGCCGTGGAGATGTAGGCCAGTTTCTGCCCTGCCTCAATTACTAGCTTCAGCAAAGTAAAAGCATGTTTCCCACTCCCTCTGAGTTTTTATGAACAACTGTGAATCCTCCTATAATGACTGGGGGTATTTAAAATAGATTTAACCAAAATTTAGTTCATGAGTGTGAGTATATTCCCTATTTATATGTTCTATTTTAATCTCATGTACAGTGCTTCTGTGTAAATCAGTGAACTGTACAATAAGTAAATGAAATCATCTATTCTTGGAGTAGCAATGAGGAATAAGAGAAAAAATTTAAATCAATAACAACAAATACTCACAAGATGTTATTATATATGTTGTATAGGTAGTTCAGGATCTCTGGTAAGAACACAGTATATGAAGTGTGGACAAAACTGAGTAGGCACATTTCTCAAAATGACTGAGACTCTGACAGCCATCCTGCTTTATAACTAGCGCCTCTGTGTTCAGACAGATCTAAGAACACGAGGATGCTGTCGGCAAGAGGAAAACCCCTGGGAATGCATCCCTGGCATTCAACAATAGCCACCTCCCAGCAGGAATTTTTTTTTCAGTTGACTTGCAGTCTTGTCTGTTTATTTATGGGGACCATCAGGGAAACCCCAGAAGAAATTTTAAAAAGATAATTGCTTCTGCAGGGATAGAGGACAGGACCCTAAGTATGGGTCCTGTTCTTGAAACGTTTATGTCTCAAGACATATTCATATATTTGACCATTAAGAAAAATCAAAGATCATGAAAATGCACCTGAGAGGGTTTACTGAAACCCTAATAAATGCTGAGCATGATAGTGGCACTGGAGGAAAGCAAACAGAAATAGAGGAAAGAACTGGGAGTCAAAGGACATCTTTAAGCTTAAATACAGGAATGTACATACGTAAATACATTCATATATAATGATAGGGAGTATGGATCTATGTACACATATTTATATGTTAAGTATTAAGTTAGAAGACAGACATTTGGCCCCTACTGAAGTACTCACTCAATGCAAGAACACTTTGTTCTAATAAGCCAGCATTCTGTGATGCTGACCTTCCTGACAGGATCCCTGAAGACAAAATGGGAGCATGAAAAAATGTGATGAAAAAGGCTGATTGTGCCTGGATATCACAAGATATAGCAGCTGGGTTTTTTTAAATCATTTTATTGGGGCTCATACAACTCATATTAAAATCCATACATACATCCTTTGTGTCAAACACATTTGTTCATATGTTACCATCATCATTCTCAAAACATTTGCTTTCTGCTTGAGCCCTTGGGTTCAGCTCCTCATTTCCCCCTCCCTGCCGGCTCCCCTCCCCTCATGAACCCTTGATAATTTATAAATTATTGTTTTGTCATATCTTACACTGTCCGAAGTCTCCCTTCACCCACGTTTCTGTTGTCCATCCCTCATGGAGGAGGTTATATGTAGATCCTAGGAGTGGACTCTCCCTTTGACCTAGTTTTTAATCTGCCCTGATGACCAGGAAATGTGCTATTATTTTTCTTTCTTTTTTATGTCATTTTATTGGGGCTCTTACAACTCTTATCACAATCCATACATCCATCCATGGTGCCAAGCAAATTTGTACATCTGTTGCCTTCACTGTCCTCAAAACACTTGCTTTCTACTTGAGTCCTTCATGTCAGCTATTCATTCCCCCCCTTCCCTCCCCTCATGAACCCTTGATAATTTATAAATTATTATTATTATGTCATATCTTACACTGTCCGAAGTCTCCCTTTACCCACTTTTCTGTTGTCCATCCCCCAGGGAGGAGATTAAATGTAGTTCCTTGTTATCGATTCCTCCTTTCTACCAGACTCTCCCTCAACCCTCCCGGTATTGCCACTCTCACTGCTGGTCCTGAAGGGATCTTCTCTCCTGGATTCCCTGGGTTTCCACTTCCTATCTTTACCAATGTACATCCTCTGGTCTAGCCAGATATGTACGGTATAATTGGGATCATGATAGTGGGGTAGGGGAGGAAGCAATTAAGAACTAGAGGAAAGTTATACGTTTCATCATTGCTATCCAGCACCCTGATTGGCTCATATCCCACATGACCCCTAAGTAAGGCGGTGTCCAGTAGGCTCTTAATGGGCTTTGAGTCTCCACTCTGCACTCACCCACATTTACAATGATATTATTTTTTTGCTCCTTGATGCTTGATACCTGATCCCTTTGACAGCTCGTGGTCAAAGAGGTTGGTGTGTTTCTTCAGTGTGGGCTTTCTTGCTTCTGAACTAGATGGCCACTTGTGTATCCTCAAGCCTCCAAGACCCTAGACACTATATCTTTTGATAGCCAGGCACTATCACCACATTTGCTAATGGGCATGTTTGTCTTCAGTGATTGTGTCAGGAAGGTGGACACACACTGATAAGATTTTTAATTCTTTGATGTCTGAAAACTGGTCTCTTCTAGACCTCGTGGTCAGACAGGCTGGTGTGCTTCTTCCATGTGGGCTTTGGTGCTTCTCCGTCAATGGGCCACTTATTTTTCTTCAAGCATTTATGACCCCGGACACTATATCTTTTGATAGCTGGGCACTATCAGCTTTCTTTACCATATTTGCTTATGCACAGATTGTTTCTTCAGCAATCATGTTGGAAGGTGTGCATCCCAGAATGCCAATTTTAAAGAACAACATGTTCTTGCATTGAGTAAATGCTTGAGTGGAGGCCCAATGTCCTTCTGCTGCCTTAATACTAAACCCATAAATATATGCACATTGAGCTATTGTCCTCCACTCTTATATAAATATATTTACATATGTACATTACAGTCTTTAGTCCTCTGTAAATACCTTGTGTCACCTAGTTCTTTCCTCTATTTCCATTTATCCTACTCATGTCCCACCATCATGCTCAGCCTTCCTTTGAGTTTCAATAATTTCTCTCAGTTACATCGCTCTTGCTGAATCCCTACCAGGCGTCTTACACCCTCCTTGCCACTGATTTTGAATCACTTGTTGCTTGCCTATCCCTGATGAGGTCCAGGTAGTATGGCATGAGCCAGATCAAATCCAGGGGTACATATGGTAGCCAACTAAAAAGGGGGTGTAGGGAGATAAGGGGAAATAAAAAAACAAAAGGTGTGTGATGGGGTAATAGGGAACTGATCCACCCAAGGGGAGGGTATTGTTTGTGTCTCCTTAGGGAAAGAGGGACCAGATATAAAGCCAGTGCCAGACAAATGCAGCAGGCTGGTAAGTAGTGGGGAGCCAGTGGACTGGCCTGAGAGCTTGGCCCCCATACGAGCTACATGGACAACTGCCCTCACCTCAGAAGAATTACTTGAGAGGACAACAGTGAAGCTGCAGCTAAGGGAGAGGGGCAAGTCTGATCAGAGCAAATGGGAGCAAATGAAGTTGGAAGAAGAGAGAGTGGAGCACATCCTGGCCCATCAGGCCTGGAGTAGGATATACCTGCTCTGAACAGCCAAAGGACAGAGTGGACTATATATGGCTGATCCCACTACAAGACATGCCATCCCTTGATGGCCCAGGGCCCTAAAGGGGACAACACTGGAGACTCAGTGCCAGGACTGACCCAGAGTGACCTTGTGACACCGAGGCAAACCCC
The DNA here is from genome assembly GCF_050624435.1 of Tenrec ecaudatus. Classification (NCBI taxonomy): domain Eukaryota; kingdom Metazoa; phylum Chordata; class Mammalia; order Afrosoricida; family Tenrecidae; genus Tenrec; species Tenrec ecaudatus. Next base: position 198,953,406 of record NC_134531.1, read on the forward strand.
TAAAAGTGTGTGGCAGAGCAACCATGGGAACAGATCTGGGAGCCCCTGAGGGAGTACAAAGGAGAGACTCTGGGGACAAATCTTGGTACTCCATTGGACCTGACTGCAGGACATTCCTAGAGATCAAAAGTCAGACCTTGATTTATTTACAGGTTGTTCTTTCTTTCAACATATAACTTATTTTAATTAATTTATTCTTCTGTGGATAATTGGTATCCATTTTTGTTGTTGTTGCTGTGTTCTCACACATCGCCTACCTTGCTATGGCTTGATTTTTGGTGTATATTATTATCTCTACAGGACTATCTCGATAAGATAGGCTGGATGAATAATCTGAAGGAGAAAACAATGGGACCATTGGTTCTGGGGGACAAGGGAGAGTGGGAGGAGAGGGTAAGGAGGTGGTGCTGATCTCATTTACTTTTGGAGTCAATTTTGTGTATTAAATGCACATGATCGCAGAAGGAAAGGACAAGGATCCTGTTGTTGATGTATTTCCACAGTTTTGTACTTGTTAATTGCTATGAATTCATTTCTGAGCCAGAGTGATCTCAGGCACAACAGAAAAATGCACTGCCTTCTCCTCCCCCTCCCTCCCCATTGCTCTCATGCTGCAGTCCCTGGTTGCAGCCAAGGGGTCCGTGCACCTTCTGGAGAAACTTCCTCTTGTTCACAGTGCCTCTACTTGACCTAACACCACACCTTTCCCCAGCATTGGACTCCTGACACTGTATCTAACTTATTCTAAATGAAGTCTGTAAGGAGCACTCTGGCATTACTTCTTCCAGTACAGATCTGTGTGTCCCTTTAGCAGTCCATGTACTTTGAATATATTCCTCCAGCACCACAATTTAAATGCATCGATTCTTTTTCAATCTTTCTATTCACTGTCGAGCTTCCACATGTAAGGAGTCACTGGAAAATACCATGCCTTGGGTCAGGTGCACCCTAGTTCTCACAAGATCGCCCTTGTTTTCAATACTCGACAGATGTCTGTTGCAACGGCTTTAGACAATGGAAAACAGCTTTTGATTGTATTGCTGCTTACATGAACATGGAGTGTGGATCAAAACAAGAAAAAATTCTTTGGCAACTTCAACATTTTCTCCATTTATCATGATCATGTTCTCTACTGTTCCAGTTGTGAGGGCTTTGGTCTTACTGCATAATGAATTGCCATCCATACTGGGAGAAATCAATTAAACGATATGTTATGGCAAAAGTATTTGAACTTACAATGTATAAATTAAAAAAATCAGAATACAACAAGTAAATCAATTAAAAAGTGAGAAAAATATCTGAATAGACACCTAAGAAGATATACGGAGGGCATATAAGTAGATAAAAAGGCTCTCTGAGTCTCATGTTAGGAAACTGCAAATGAAGACAGCAATGTGATAAACTATATAACTAATATAATGAGTGAAATGAATATCATTGACAACACTGAGATGTTAAGGATGCAGAGGAATAGAAGCTGCCGTTCATTTTTGGAAGAAAGGAATAATTATTTACTTCTGTATAAAGTTTGGAAGTATGAAACAAATGATACTTTTATCATACACTCTAGCATGCAATCAAAAATGCAGGTACTTATCCAATTGATTTAAGGACACATAACTACATGAAAGCTTTCACAAATATTTCAGTTTTATACAATTTGCCATTGTCCTCAAGTAAGTTTTTCCTTCCTAGCGTTATTCCGCTGTGTTCCCATTTGGAAGCACTCTAGATGATTTCCAACAAATCAAAGGATGAACCACATGAGGTATAGGTATGGACTGCAATGGCATTTAGTAATGATGAAGGTGGAGTGTGAAGCCGCAAACACAAGCACAATAACCTGACTTGCCCTTTGCTAAGTGAAAGAAACCAGCTTGAAAGGCAACATGCTGTATGACCCTGACTGCAGGACAACCTGGTTAATAAAACAGAAGGAAGAATGAAAGATCAGTGAGTTCCCAGGGCTTCAGAAGGAGACGGGGAGGGGTGATAGATACCGTCGGAAATTTTCTAGTGCAATGAAACTATTCTCTTCTGTAATGTGGTTCCTGTTATGGTGGATACATGAGTTTATGCATTTCCTAACCCCTAGGTTTAACAAGTATTGCACCATGATTTCAGAGTGACGTTAGTTAATAAATATTTGTCAGAAAAGGCTTATCAATTATTACAAATGTACCACACTAATTGCAAGTTGTTAATAACAGAGGAAGCTGTTAATGTCGAAAGGTTTGAAAGGGAGTCTCTCAATATTTCCTAAAATTTAAAATAAATCTAAAACTACTCTAAAACTTAAATTTACTTTACTTAATTTAATCTCTGTTCTATATTTTGGCAAATGCCAAATTTTGTGTTAATGTATTTTGTTAAGTTTTCTATTGAGTGTGTTTTTAATCTTGCCATAATATTTCCATCTAGAGTGCTTAAAATCTAATTTTCTTATTCTTTTAGTATTTTATAGATTGTTGTTGTCATTCTTTTTTAGTTTCACATATACATCTTTCAATAGTCAATGAAGCTGTATATTTCACACTATAGTTTTAACAAAGTTGATCTCTCCCAACCTCAATCTCATCAAGTGACCACTCTGCATTTGGACAATCACCATGGGAATTCATTTATAAGAGAAATAAGGCAAAAATGAAACAAGAAAAAAGACCCTCACATATATGGAGGGTTTAAGAAAACATTGTTGTAGGTTTCATCTTGAAATTGGATGTGTAAATATATGTAGTCTGTTTCTTTAAAAAGAAACAAAATATTGATAATCCCTTCAGATCCTCCATATCTCTCAAATGCAAATATGTGGTTAATAGCTTTAAAAAAGGAAGAGAGCAAGTGAAATTGAAGTGGACTTAGGGCCATAGTAACAATTTTTATCGCAAGCAAACAAACAACAGACAAAGGAGTAAACAAAGAATAAACAAACAGAAGAGTATAGAAATCCACATGTATGACTTCCTTTTCAAACATATTTTATTAAGTAAAAGAAGCTAATCTCCAAAGATGACATATTGTGTGACTAGTATGTTAAAGATGACTAGAGATTAGAGTCAAGAAGTGACTGGCAGCTAATGTGCAATATAAGAGAATTTGGTGGGGGGAGGGGGGAAGTTAATACACTGCTGTGTATTTAAATGATGATTGTGCTTAAATCACGCAAGTAATTTTTAAAAAGTCATAGAACTATCATCCAGTTTATAAAAGTGAAATGTTTTGTAGGTTGCCGTCATCATTTTCTAAACATGTTCTTATTTGAACGCTTGGTATGAGGTTCTCTTTTTTTCCCACCCTCCTTGCTTCCTATCCTGTGATCACGTGATAGATTATAAATTATTTTTATTTTAATATCTTATAACCAATGGTTGGCTCCCCTCACTCACCTTTCTGTTGTGCATCACCCTGGGTGGAGGTACAATGGGAATGGGCATAGACCATTGCCATGAGTCCCCCTGTCCTCCCCTTCTCCCTCCCCTTCCCCCTACCCCTCCTGGGATAGCTATTACCATGTCTGTTCCTGAGGAGTTTCTGACCAGGAATCCATGTTGTGAGCTGTTATCTGTCCCAGTTTGCATATTTTTGATTTGGATTATCCTCTAGCCAGAACTGCATGGCAGGACTAGGGTCACGATAACTAGGGTGAGGAAACGTCAAAGAACTGGAGGAATACTGCATTTCATTGGTGATTTACTGCTTCCTAGTTGATGCATCCCTTCCTTGTGACCCTTCTGTGAGGGTATTTCCTGTTTCTACAGATGGGTTTTGGGTCTCTGCTCTGGCCCTGCTCATTCTCAACACTATGGTGGTTTTGTTTTGTTTTGGGTGTTCTGATGGCTGGGTGTTCTGATGGGTGGTCAGGTTACTTGCTCCTGCACACCTCATGATCGCATAGATTGGTGTATTTCTTCCATGTGGGCTGTTGCTTCTCTGCTAAATGACCGCTTGTTTAACTTCCAGCCTTTAAGACTCCAGACATTATATCTTGATAGCCGGCACCAAAATATGTCTTCACCACTTTTTTTTATGTACTTATTTTGTCTTTAGCAATTCTGTAGAGCGGGTGAGTATTACAGAATACAGCTTTGGTAGGACAAAGTGTTATTGTATTAAGGAAGGGCTTGAGCAGAGGCCTCAAATCTGTCCATATCCTCAATGCAATGCCATTTTATTATATGTTCATAGGGCAACATCTTCATTTTTATGAATTAATATATTTACATATGTACACACCTATGTTTATATCTATCTATAGAGCTTTGCCTCCTAGAGCTCACCTGCTTCCTTTTAGGTTGCTCTTGCTCCAGCATCATGCTCACCCTTCTTCCTCTTAGTCATTCACTCAGCTACATTGCTGTTGCTCCAACACCACCAGGGTCTCCACAATCTCCTCATTGTGGATTTAATTTCCTAATTGTCCCCCTGTTTATGGCATTGGGTGATCTCCTCACTTTTCCCTTGTATCCTCTACACCACAAATGCCTGCAGAACAGATGGTCCCATTGCTTTTCCTCAGGCTAACTTCCCATGTCTATCTTATACAGGTAGGCAAAACAACAATGAGAGACAAAAGAAAAGATTGAAAAAATAAAAATAGCAAAAAAAATGGCATAAATAATTCCAGATCTGTCTGTCTGACCTTTCTGTCTCTATGAATCTCCCTTACTGGCTGTGGGGTGTTCTGAGAACTGTTCCTTCAAGCCTGAAGTCTATTTTTGGGGCTCCTTGGGAACTTTGTGTCTTTGCTTTGCTCTCCTTGCTGATCTGCTATGTTTCCTCTTGCTTTGCCCCACGTGGGGGAAGGGATGGCGTCATGGGGGCTGAGAGGTGCTAGTCAGACCAGACCCCCTCCTTGCCTTGTGTCCCCAGTATTGTCCTTTGTTGCTGTATGCTCCAGCGAGGGGACATACTGTAAGCAATGTTGTGTCATCTGCAAAGTCAAAGTTGTAAATAAAGCTTTTTTATTCCAGATCGCATTTTTGTCATATAGTTCAGCTTTTGGATTATTTGATGACCATAATTATGGAATTAATTTATTGAAAAAATACAATTCTGGCCTACACTTTTCCTGATTTTAATACGTGTAATATTCTCTGGTTCTGTTCATAAGTATAACTGTTGGCATGGGAATAGTTCCCGTACCAGTACAATAAAGAGTTCTAGAATTACCAATCATCTCAGTGTATCCGTATTAATTTTTGCATGATCCACACACTAAAATGTCTTTAAATAGTCAATAAAATACAAGCAATCATTTTGTTCTAGGTGTCTCCAATTTTAATAAAGATCATTCTGATGTTAGCAAGGATAGTCAGTGTGCTGATTCCTCTTCCGAATCCAGTTTGAATTTCTGGCTCCTCCTTCTAGATGTATTGGTGTGATCATGGTATTAACTTCAGCAAAATTGTCTTGAGTGTGCTATTCACAATATTTTTCAATTGTTTCTGCATTTTTTCAGATTACTTTATTGACAATGGCCACTAGTATGGACCTCTTCCAGTTGGTTGGCCTGATAGTTTTCTTTTTTCTAAATTCCTTGAAGTAGAGAAGTGAGTGAGTCCAATGCTTTGCTTACTAAAACGTTTTAACTAGTATTTTATTAATTCCTATAGCTTTGTTTTTGTTTTAGTTCTTAAAGTATTTTTTTATAATGTCTTTGGTGGAAATTTGATTCTTCCTTTAGTATCACTGGTCTTAGACCATATGCCACTTTGAAATAGTTGAATACTGACCAATTGTTCTTGACACAAGAATTTACATACTCCTTCCATTATCTCTTGATGATTCTGCATCATTCAAGATTTTCCCTATTGTATCCTTCAATATCGCAAGCCAAGGCCTTGGATTTTTCTTCAGACCATTTATCTTAAGAAATGCTGAGAGTGTTCTTCCGTTTGGATTTTAACTCCAGATCTTTGTAGCTATCAATCAAATATTTTCCATTTTCTCTATAACTTCCTTTTGCAATTTTCCCTTCAGTTCTTTACTTCATCATTTCTTCCATTTGCCTTAGCTATTCTACTTTCAAGAGAAAGTTCCACAGTGTCCTCTGATATCTATTTTATCTTTTCTTTCTTTTTTGTCTTTTTAAATGACCTTTTACTTTCTTCAATTATGGGCTTCTTGAGTCATCCAACAACTCACAAAGCCTTCTGTCATTGGTATTTTATGTGCCAAATCCTTTTGTTGATGCTCTATGTATTCAAGTGAGTTACACTCAAAGTCATATTTTAGAAATGTTAGACTTAATTTTCCTTAACTGATACCTGAGTTTATATACAATCCATTGTGTTTTTTTCTACAGATGGACTATGACATCATTTTGTAGCTGACTTCTCCATTGTCTCTTCCCAACTGCATTCAATTTGATTTCTGTGTATTACTCTGGCCTGGTCCATGTGTATAGTTGCCATTTATATGTCTTTTAAAGGCAACTTCCTAGAAGATGGTGATGGAGTAACACATACAAAAGGGACTCCACAGAAATCAGCCCAGGAGAGTTGCTTAGCGGGAAATTCAACACTACTGGATCACAGGAGGAGCATCATAAAGACAAGTAGGCACAGACTCACAAGGTTTTGAGGGGCTGGAGGCTTTTGGCTTACCACAGTGGAAGCTGGCTATAGTTTGATCTTAGCCTCACCACTGTCTCAGCCAAAGCTGGGACCATTTGGAGTCCACATGGGGTCTTAATCTTAACACAGCCAAAGCTTGCTGCTGCCGCCTTGGGGCAGGGACTAAACCCTTGCAACTCCATGGGCAGGGCTCAGGGCTCAGCTACACTGTTAGTTTTGTTTCCCTCTCTTCTGTTTATCCCTGCAGAGTTTCAGTGGGCTTCTTTTAAATAATTTTCCCCTCCTATTTGTCTCTTTACTGTTTTCTCAAACTTCACTGCCTATCTCCACACCACTCCCATTAGTCTAGGGAATTTACATCTGCCTCATACCCAGCTGGGTGAGCTCTACTCTGTGCAGCTTGTCTGAGGCTGGGGAAAGCCATGCCTACCTCCACCAGGGGATACTCCACCCAAATTTTTACCGGGGAATTCCTGCCTGTGTGTCTGGGGGTGCTTTTATTTTCACTCTGTTGTCCCATGTGACTGAGGCAACTTCCTCCCGCATACCTTACTGCCTCACAAGGTCTAAGGCAGCTCGGCCAACACTTGTTAATCTTCCAAGTTGCTGCAGGAACCACAGCCCAAACTCCGCAACAACAAAGCAGGAAAACCACCAGTGTTCTGGGTGGCAATCCCCTGAAAGGGAAGCCAAAGGAGGATAAAGAGGTAGGTTAATTCCATAGTGAAATTAAGTGTAGGCAGTTTGAAGAAGCATTCCTACAAGTCTCCCAGTGGTGTCTTCAGCTCCCTGGAAAATGGCTCCTGGTTCCTTTAGAACAACTCAACACAAAGAGCCATTAGCCATAATGACCTCAAAAAAATAAAAACTGGACAAACAAAAGGCAATGACAGAAGATGTCCTAACTGTAACAAACGACATGCATAGAAGAGACGGATATTGAGCCACCACAGAAAGAAATTTTCAGAATGCTACTTGGAGTCAGGCTGCATATTAGGGAAACAATACCGAAAAAGGATGAAATGACAGAGGAGATAAAGTCAATACACCAAAGGGAAATACAAGAGTTTAGGGAGGAGATGACAAAAACCAGTAGCAGATACACAGACCATGAGAACCGACTGGAGGAATCAGGAACCACACCAGTGACTTGGAGGACACCCAAGCAGACTTTAACAAACGCAAACAAAAATCTAATAAGATCATCAGAGAAGCTGAAGAAAACCTGAGAGCTATGTCAGATGCTATGAAAAGGAGCCGCATTAGTATAATTGGCTTGCCGGAAGAAGATAGCACAAAGAAATCATCTACAACAATACGAAGAGAATTCTAATTGCCCACTGAAGAGGTGGGCAAAGGACCTGAACAGAAGTTTCACTTAGGGCAGAAATCTGAATGGCCAACAAACATATGAGAAAAAGTTCCCAATCTTTAGCCGCAAGAGAAATGTAAATTAAAACAATGAGGTACCACCTAACACCCTCATAGAGAGCCCAATTCAAAAATTCAGAAGGCAACAAATGTTGGAGGGGCTGTGGGGAGACAGGAACTCTCATCCACTGCTGGTGGACTGTAGGTATATACAGCCACTATGGAAATAAATCTGGCAATATCTAAAACAGATGGAAACAGAGTTACCATACGACCCAGCAATACCCCTTCTAGTCAGAAGAGGCAAGAAACAAACGAAGACCACATATCTGTGCTCCAATGTTCATTGTGACCCAGTTCACAATTGCAAGGAGTTGGAAACAACCCAAATGTGCATGAACTGACGAGTGGCTTGAAAAGCTGTAGTACATACATATAATGGAGTGCTACGCGTCACTAGAAAGCAGTGATGAATGTATGAAGCACATCGCTGCATGGGAAGAACTGGAGGAAATCATGCTAAGCGAACTGAGGCAACCACAAAAGGACAAGTACAACATGAATCCGCTGAGGTAAGCTTTAAAAAAAATGAAAAAGGGGCATAAGGAAAAAGGTACTGTATACAAACATTCCTAGGGTGAGGACTAGGTAGTATGGCAGGGACCAAACCAAATTCAGGGATACATATCATAGCCAACTAAAAACAAGGTGAGGAAAGGGGGAAAATAATAAAAAGAAATGGGTAGTGGTGGTACAGAGCACTAACCCACCCTAGGGGAGGGTATTGTTTATATCTCCACAGGGAAAGAGGGATCAAACTTTGTCCCAGTTCTCCAAGATATGAATGCAATATGCTGGCGTGGACTAGAGAACCAGTGGAGAGGTCTGAGGGGCCAGTCCCTATCCCAAATACTACTTGGACACCTGCTCCATGGCCCCAGAAGAATTTATTTTGAAAGATGGCATTTAATCTGCAGCTCCCGGAGCGCAACATATCTGATCAAAACACACGGGAGTAGATGAAGGGAGAGGACCAGAGAATGCAGCTCATACTGGCCCACCAGCCCTTGAGGAGAATGTTCCTGATTAGATCAGCCAGTCCACAGAGAAGAACATATGGCCACCTCCACTATGAGACATAACATCCTTCACTGACCCATAGCCCTACAGGGGACAACACTAGAGACACAGTGTGGGAATTATGCCCAATCTCATGACTCCATACCAAGGCAAACACTAAGGGGTGCAACTGAACAGCAAAGGAACAGAGCAGCAGCAAGTTCCCAATGGAATGCAGAAGGGGGACTTTGTGGCCAGGGCATTGTGCCCCAACAAAGTGGACTGGAAAACACTCCTAAAGGCCAAGAAATTATCCTTGAACTAACTACAAGCTTTTCTTTCTTTCTTTCTTTCTTTCTTTTTTATCATTGACTTGTTGTTGTTGTTTTGTTGTCTATTGTTGCTTTGTTTTGTTTTTTTGTGCATATTATTATCTCCACAGGTGTGTCTAAATAAGATTGGTTAGAACAACAATCAGGAGGAGAAAACAATGGGACTGACAGTTCCAGGGGAATATGGGAAATGGGGAGGTGGGAGGAAAGATAGTGGTGTTAACAACTCCAGGGACAAGGTGACAACAAGTGAATCCAAATCTGTGGTGAGGAGGGTGTAGGAGGCCTGGTAAGGCGAGGTCAAGGGTAATGTAACCAAGAGGAATTACTGAAACCCAAATGAAAACTGAGCATGATAGTGGGACAAGAGGAAAGTCAAAGGAAATAGAGGAAAGAGGAGGCAAAGGGCATTTATAGAGGTCTAAATAATGGCATGTACATATGTAAATAAATTTATATATGATGATGGGTAAATAGATTTTTGTGAATATATTTACTGGTTCATTATTAAGGTAGCAGGAGCACATTGGGTCTCTACTCAAGTACTCCCTCAATGCAAGAATACTTTCTTCTGTTAAATTGACATTCTATGATGCTCACCTTCCCAACACAACCACTAAAGACAAAGCAGGTGAATAAGCAAATGTAGCGAAGAAATCTGATGGTGCCGGCCTATCAAAATGTATAGGGTCTGGGGTCTTAAAGGCTTGAAGGTAAATAAGCGGCCATATAGCTGAAAAGCAACAAAGCCGACATGGAAGAAGAACGCCAGCTTGCGTTATCACGAGATGCTAACGGTATCAGTTATCAGGCAAAAAAGAACAAAAAATCATATCACCGTGTGCTCACCTCCCCGATACAATCACTGAAGACAAATGGGTGAATAATCATATGTGGAGAAGAAAGCTGATGTTGCGCAGCTATCAAAAGATATAGTGTCTGGGGTCTTAAAAACTTGGGGGTAAACAATCAGCCATCTAGCTCACAAGCAAAAAAAGTTCACATGGAAAAAGCACACCAACCTGTGTGATCATGAGGTGTCGAAGGGATCAGGTATCAGGCACCATCAGAATAAAAAATCTATCATAGTTAATGAGCGGGGAGTGTGGAGTGGAGACCCCAAACTCATGTGTAGGCCACTGAACATCCCCTTACAGGAGGGTCTCTGTGAGGAGACATGCCAGTCAGTGTTGGATGTAGCAATGATGAAACATACAACTCTAGTTCCAAAATGCTTCCTCATCCCTCCTATCATGATGCCAAATCTACCTTACAAATAAGGCTAGATCAGAGGCTGTACTCTGGTACAGTTAGGAAGTGGAAACATAGGGAATCCAGGGCAGATGATCCCTTCAGGACCAGTGGTATGAGTGGTGATACTGGGAGGGTAGAAGGAGGGTGGGTTTGAAAGGGGGAATGGATTAAAAGGACCTACATGTGAACTCCTCCCTGGGGCACAGACAACAGAAATGTAGGTTAAGGGAGACATTGGATAGGGCAAGATATGACAAAATAATAATTTATAAATTATCAATGGTTCATCAGGGACGGGAGAGCATGGGTGGTGGGAAAAGATGAGGAGCAGATGCCACGGGTTTAGGTGGAGAGCAAATGTATTGAGAATGATAAGGGCAGTAAATGTACAAATGTGCTTTACACAATTGAAGAATGGATGGGTTGTGGTGAGTTTATGAGCCCTTAATAAAATGATTTTAAAAACACAATGGAAATGAAGCAGTTTTGGGTATTATAAAACACTCTCATCCCAGATATCACCAAGTCCATATTTTCTAACTACTGTTCATTCGTTTTTGTTTCCAAATTTTTAATTCCAATCACTGATAATCATCAAAGGGCTTGATTGAAACTGTGCAATTTCAGATTTAAGAGATTAGTAGAATTTTAAATTTATTTGTAAATTAGTTTAGTGTTTAGTGCATAAAGTTGAGTAATAATTTTAACTGGATCTCCTTTTAAACATATAGATATTCTATTACATACAGCATAGTACTTAAAGACCGAATTTGAAATGGTTTATAGATTCAATTCTTTCTGCTATTCAATACCATTCCAGCAGAATTTATATTTCCAAATTTTTCTTACAGTGCAGAATCTATTCCTTCTTTGAACACTGTGTCACATAATGCTCCACTATAATTAGTGAGTGTTTGAAAGTCTAAATCCTCAATAGTGGACAGCTTTCTCCTTCTTCAGAGTCGCTTATCAGCCTGGGATGTCTAAGTAACCTGTTCACCTGTTGGCATTTTATATACCTGTGTGACCTAGCTTAGAGAAACATAGCACCAAACAAGTCACCACAATATATTACATTGACAGACAATTGAAGGGTAAGAAGATTAAGTTGAGTGAAATAACTGTATTCTGGGTTCATCTCTTTGATGAATGGGATTAGGTGTGATGACTCAGATTGTTGTTGTTAGATGCTGTGCAGTCGGCTCTGATTTACAGTGACCCTATTCACAGCAGAAGAAAACACTGCCTGGTACTGTGCCATCCGCACAATGGTTCCTATGACAGAGCCCATTATTGAAGCCACTGCTCCACTGCGTCTCCTTGAGATCCTCCCTTTCATCCGCTGACCTTACCCTTTACCACACATGATGGTTTCCCCAGGGCCTGATCTCTCCTGAGATTTCTCCTGACCCAGTTTGCCATCATTTCCCGTAAAGAGCACTCTGGCCTTACTTCTATCAATGCAAATCGGTTTTTCCTTTAGTAGCCCATGGAATTTTTAATATTCTTTTACAGCACCACACTTCAAATGCATCTCTGAACAAGTCTTCGGTTTTGCAAACGCAATCTTTAGCTTCATTTCTATCACCAAGCCAAACTTTTCCAACTTCTATTACTGCCTCTCTGTTTCTAATTTCTGCCTTCCAGTCACCAATAACTAACAAAACATCTTGATTATATATTTTATCCCTTTCTTACTGAAGTCATTAGTAGAATTCCTCACTGGCTTCATCACTAGTTTTTGTGGTTGGTGCCTGAATTTGACTATTAATTGTATTGATTCAAATCCATGCATCAACCACAAAAGCTAGTGCTGAGGCCATTGAAGAATTCTTGTATTTCCTTAAAGGTGAAGAGATAAAATCAGTATTTCACAGACACTAATTCTTGACAGATTTTGCAAGCTTTCTGACAATGAATGCCATGGCATTCCTCCTCACTGTGTTATATCCAAAATTGTAGATCATGTGATTTTCTGATTCAAATTGGCCAATAACAGTCCGTTGAGCTCACAAATACCTAAGATATTGATCTTCATGCATCTCATTTTATTTTTTAGCCCCTCCATATTTTCCTAATTTCATAGATTGCACATTCCATGTTCCAAATATTAGAAGATTTTTGCAGCTGTTTTTCTTTAACTTGAGTCAGAACCCAGGGGCTTATCCACTGTTCGTATCTCTAACAATGTTCTGCTTCTTTTGTTTAAGCTTTCAGTATCTGACAGCGCTTCAATGCTATATATAAGGTTTTCAGTGGATTTTTCCTATGAAGTGGCGAGCCTAGTCTTTCCTTATTCTCTGTTCTTAATCTGGAAGTTTTGCTGAAACCTTTTCACTGGTATTTGAAATACTGGTGGTATAGGGTCCAGCATCACAACAAAACATAACCCACCAAAGTATAAAAAAACTGACAGACAAGTGGTGTTTCCGGTTACAGCCTGATTTGACATGACAAAAATTTCCCTGGCCTGTAGACTGCATTAACTTTTCTTTCATAAGAGAGAAAGAAGAGAGAATTGAGCAGAGCGAAATGTCATAACCCCTCCAGATCAAGTGATTTAGTTCTGGGATTCCAGTAGACTAGAGCAAATGTGATGGCAAGACACATGGAACTCTCCAAGAAACATGAAGCCCACACATGCTAAAAGGAGGCATGAATCTTCCTCTAGAGCCATCAGGGAGAGGAAGCTTTCCAGAGCCAATGTCCTGAAATAAGACTTCTGACCTCCTGGACTGTATAAATGTTCCTGAGCAGATCATAATTTTACATACAACAGTTCATACATATCCTGATTCAATTTATCATTATAATCTCTTCAATGGATCATTGCTTATCCTAGTTCCTCTTGGCATGTCTTATTTCCATTCTTCCTTCTTTCATAATCTTCTGGACTTTGAATTTGAATAATGATACCTTTTGTTCTGAAATGGTTGATTAGTCTACCATGGAAGTCAGTGCAGTTCCAAACTGTAGGAACCTCATGGAGGTCCTCCCAGTCTCTAGCTGACCACTAAGCCTGACTACTTTTATGATATTAAGTTCTATTTCACATTTTTTCCCTTTAGCTTTGCCCCAGGCCTTCTAATTTAATGTGTTTCAGAGAAGTTTGTTGTGAGAACCAGGTACTATGTAAATTTTCTGTCTGAATTTGTGGAGTTGGATGTTTTCATAGGCCATTAGTCCATTGAACTAATTGTTTCCTTGTGTCTTTCAGTGTTCAACCCTTCTCCTTTTGGACAGTGAGACAATAGTAGTTGCACATTATATGACTAACATGAACTTTCAAATCCCTGATCACTATTTATAAAAGTAGGCACTAGGACACTTAGTTTTGAACCAGGTTGTGCCAATTGATTTTAGTAGCCCTCAAGATTTTGGGCTTGATTCGCAAGACTCTAGGACTCCTTCCAAGTCATGTCTAAGAATTTTTCTCAAATTTACCCATCGATGCTCCATAACATTCATATATATATACGTTAGCCACAAATATCAAACCTTCATATAATAATGTGTACATTCCCATTCAATGTCATAGCCTCAAAAAGTTGTGCGTAGAAATACTATGTGAAACAGGTTTTAAAATATGATATCACCATTCTCATGCGTTTTTTCCCTAGTCTTGCATTTGCTCCTTATAAAAGATCATCTGATTTATTAACTCAGAAGAAGGAGACCATGCCGATACATCTATTCTGTGCTTATATGTAGTATGAGACGATAGAAAGAAATAAAGTTTCAGTAACAACTTTTCTGGTGCCATCTCCCATGAAAAGTGGAAACTGTAAAGTCCTAGGAGGTGATTCCTCTCAGGCAAGGAAGGAGACCATGCATAGAACACTGATGATAAAATGTGTTGATTTTGTCTAACAATTCTCTGTTGATAGTTTTCATGCATGTGGAATCTTTTCTAGAATTACTAGCATTTTCATAATACATTATATAAATGATCATGTTGTGATGAATTTTAATTCCAATGTATAATATTTTGCGAAGTGGTAAAATGCATGTTCCGATTTCAAATCATTCTTATTTCAACTGGTGCAATTTAGTTTTTATATTCTGTTAAAAAGAGTGTAAATCCTGGAAGTACTCTGTTATGTGTGCCAAGAAATTTGGGATATAGATATCTGGCAAAACAACTGGAATAAATCCATAACTGTGCTGAATCCAAATAAAGGCAATTCAACAGAATGTGAAAATAATTGAACACTATCAGTAGCATCAAAGCCACAAAATATTTTTAGGTAATTTGAAAATTGTTGCAGCACTATAGTAACAATAAACTGCAAAAAATTTAAGCTATATTTAGAAGGAGACAAGGATGAAATTATCATTGCTGATGTCAGATATGTCTTGGATAAACTCAGAGAATATCACAAAGATGTATTCTTCTTTTTTTATTGACGATGTATATGCATTTTACTGTGTGGATCTGTTAGGCAGATAGGCAGGGATGGGATGTCCATTGATGCATGCCTAGGAGAGCCAAGCCTAGAACAAAAGCCTAGTTTTTCCAGCCCTGCTGGATGGTTCACATGGAGATGTGGAAGGTGGGAATTGCGGGAATGAGCGAGAGAGGGTAGAGGACGGAAGAGAGAGCTTCTTTATTGCTAACCAAAGCTTATATATATTTGGTGGGGTGTACAAGGCCCCTAATTACAGGTAAAGACATACACCATGGGAAGTGGTTGTGCTATTGGTACTACAGTGATGAGAGGGGGGTGATCTAGGGGTGTACACACAATAGGAAGAGGAGGAGGCAGCTGAATTTGGATATCACTGAGGCTCTCTATTGAAACCACTAACCATAAGGTGTGAACCCCACCTACAGGGCCAGGCTGAGAACCTTCAGTGAGAAGAAGTCCATTGTAATTAACAATAGGGAGTGGGTCTCTCTTGAGGTGAGACCAGACAGTGGTCTGGAAACTGAATGTTTTTAGGGAGTATATCTCTAAGCATCTGACCTCCCACTAAGTGCTGGAAAATAGCCTCTATTGTTTGGTATATCTTTGGGGAGACAAAGCTGGGGAAAAGTCTCCTCAAGGGTTATTACTGCTGATATCAGATGAATTTTGGGTGAAAGAAGAGAATATCAGATGCTTAGTTGTAATTTATTGCCTATGTAAAGGCATTTGAATATGTGGATAATTAACAAAAATATGACTAGCTTTTGGAAGAATGGGAATTCCAGAACATTTCATTATGCTCATTGAAAACTTTGTACAGGAAGTCTGTAATTTGTGCTCTTTGTTATTAAATGCTTAAATGCTCCTCTATTTTTACAAGTTAGTATTTTTTCATATCACAGGTTGTTAATCAATCTTCCTCCAATTTTGATGCCTTTTTC
Source organism: Tenrec ecaudatus (assembly GCF_050624435.1). Lineage (NCBI taxonomy): Eukaryota > Metazoa > Chordata > Mammalia > Afrosoricida > Tenrecidae > Tenrec > Tenrec ecaudatus. Next base: position 198,969,347 of record NC_134531.1, read on the forward strand.
TCATACACAGGGTACAGTTTCTCAAATTATTTGTTCAGCATACTGATTGAGTAAATATGATGAAGGATTATAATAGTGGCAAACTTTAATGATGTGAATCAATGCAGAATTATTCAATCCTGCCTCTTCATGGAACTATTTCCATCTTTTGTACTTGTACTGCCTTGTATTCAAGTTTCAATATTAGTGGTTTTCTGTTTTGGTGTATGTCTTGCAGGTTCAGGATTTCACAGAATATTTATTAGGCAGAAATGATAATTTTTTTTAAAATAGTTGAATTTTCCTTCTATGGAGGGTAAACACAGGTGTTTGTGTCATGGTATTTAATGCATAAAGTTGTACGGGTAAAGATAATGATAAATATTAACTTTTCTACTATATGAAAGTTTATTTTTTCACTACAAAATAATTAGTATTTTATTACATGTTATGTGGGTTGTAATTTACTAGGATATTTGTTATACATTATTAATTTATCCTATATGTGCTGATGAGTCAAACCTTAATTAATTAACTCATAACATTAAGAGAAAATATTACATACAGACACTCAGATGAAACAATAATAGGAAATATTCTTAAGGTTTTGGAACTGAGATAAAAAACATGGTTTTCAGTTTAAGGAGCTAATTCAGTTTGGACAAAGTTTACATAAGAATGTAAGATTATGGAACATAATGCAGTATATATATACAGATATAACACAGATATATATATGGATTTATAACATAGATCATTTTATTGGGCCTCTTACAGCTCTTCTTACATTTCATACAATTTTATCAGGGACCTTGAGGACATTCAGGCAGACTCTAACAAACTGGATAGACTATCGAACAAGATCATCAAAGAAATGCAAGAAAACCTGAGATTAATGGCAGATGATATGAAGACCCACAATATTCAATCAATTGGTCTACCAGTAAATATATTTATATGAGCATTTAAGATGTGGGTCATGAAGTAACTCTTGATAAGACTACATTTACCAAATTGAACAAATGTTGATCAGATATATTGCATTACAAAAAATCCCTGAGCCACACAATGAATTTATTGATTGGATTACAATTTTGACATCCTGTGTTAGAACAGCTGGAGTACTGTGCACGATGACATTAATTTTGGTAAAGATATTTTCATTCCACAGTCTTTGAGTGAAATATAGGCAGTAAAGGACCCAGGTTAGACCCAAATGTTGCCTGCTACTATATCATCCTCACATTTGCTGACATGTTCAAGTCCATCATTTTGGATTGTGTACCAATCCATCTCACAGCGGCTCCAATCTCCTCAATGAGCCTCTACATCACCAATATGCAGTCCTCCTCCAATGAGTGAGTGATCCCTTTTAATAACTTGTCCAAAATACAAATGTCAAACAATATTCAAATGTGATATATAATCCTTTTATTAACTAATTTTCATAAGTTGATCACTGTGCCTTTCTTCATAGATGGTTTTCATACAGATGCTCCACTGAAATCTGCCCAGCATGGGTGATTTTGCTAGCACTGACATTTGAAAACCATGGGGAAAATTCCAGTAACAGACAAGCCCGAACTATATGGATATTTAGAGACATGCAGTAAGTTCCTTTTTGTGTTGTTCTAAGGGATTAAAAAAAATAATGCAATAAATATTCAATCAAAGAAACTAAATGCACTGTCAAGGAGTCAATTGCTTACATTCCTGTGTTGTTGTTGTTAGGTGCCATTGTGTCAGTTCTGATGCATAGAGACCCTATGAGCAACAGAAGGAAACGCTGCCTAGTCCCTTGTCATCCTCACAATTGTTCTTCTGTTTGAGCCTGTTGTTGCAGCCACTGCTTCAGGCCATGTTGTTGAGTACATTCCTCTTTTTCACTATCCCTCTACTTTACCAAGAATGATGTCTGTCTACAGGGACCTCTGATAACGTGCCCAAATTAAGTGATACAAAACATTGCAATTAATGTAATGTATCGTGGACATGCCACCACGAGGGACCAGTCGCTTGGAAAGGAAATCTGGCTTGGTGAATTAGAGGGGCAGTTAATAAAGGGAGACCATAGCCAGATGTATTGACACAGTGGCTGCAACAATGAGCTCATACAGGAAAACCATTGGAAGGCTGGCTTGGGACTGGGGCTGGTTTTTCTTGTTGTCTGTAGGGTCGCTAGGAGTTGGAAACAGCTTAATGCACCGCCTAACAGCCATCAACACTGTCAGACCTTTCTGTATGCTATATTTGAAACAGTATGCTAATTAAAATTACAAAGACACAATAATATTAAATAAAATCACAAGTGAACATGATATACTAACAAGAATGTAGCAGCACACTCGAGTCCTGAAATTATTTGGTTAATAAGCAGAAAATAAGGTTGTTTACAGAGATGAAGAATGTAATTTATATTGATAATTTGTCCATTCATTGCAATGATAAAATCATTCTAACTTAAAAAATAATTTTTAAAATAATATATCCTAAGACATAATTTTTCACCTTCATGTCTTTCTTTAGACAACACAGGTATAAACATGACTTTGAACTTTGACTCCAAGAATTACTTTTGTCTGCCTTGACATCTGATACACCAGTTTTCCTGAAAGTCAAAGGGCTGCGGTATGCTCTTTGATGCCGTTGGGTTTCACGGTGTCATGGATGCACCGATCGGTCTCTGACAGCTGCACTTCTTTTCATTATGTTTTACAAAAGGAGGATACTCTTCTCCGCAGCATTCCAGTCTGCAATGCTTACTGGAGCTTTGCTTTATCTCCTTGGGAAACACAACAGTTTTTAAACTGTGACGAAACAAAGAGATGAAGATACAGAGATTTTTATATTCCCCTGTCTACGTTCCTTCTGAGGTCAAAGATCATATTCTATATGGCTACAATCATTTAAATGCTTTTTTGTTTTAACCTATTGCTCAGAATATAGTCGCTTGAGAGAATATACAATGTGGATTAGAAAAGAACGCATAATCTTGAGCTTATGCGATGATTTTCAATAAATTTCAATTAGGTGAAAGTGGTAAACTATTCTGCTCACACTTCTTTGTGTATCTTTACTTTTTTATTTCTCTAAATATATCTGTAGCAAACACTTCCCATTCATCCTTCATCACATGTACAATTCAATGACATGGATTGTGTCGATTATATTGTTCAGCCATAGTCCTATGTTTCCAAATTAGCCCATGTGTGCTTCTTATGTCCTTGTTTCAGAAGTTGTTAGGAGTCATAATCTAAACAGTTTCATTATGATAGTATTTCACTAAAAGTTCCTGTTATTGTCAAAAGCTGTTTTTCACATGCACTGTGATGGTATATTATTGTTTGCAGACAATGGTTGTGCCATCTTACCTGAAGTTCTAAATTAGAACTTAAATGTAATGGCAACGTGGCTACTTGAATTAGAAAATTGATTTCCAAATAAATATTGTGCAAATGTGCTCCCATTTATATCTATTATATTATTTTTGATTCGGCTGCTGTTGTCACTGTATCATCCATCATGTCGTTTCTGATTCACAGCAATCTTTTAAGTACATGAAACAAACATTGCCCGTCTGTTTCATCTTCATGATCTTTGGGTTCTGAAGCTTCTATTTAAATTTATATTAATGTCATTATATTATGTGATATTGCTTACATATTAATATATATAATACAGACCTAAATTAAGAAATATTAGTAATTTTATTTTCATTATATTTAAATACATTTATATATATATAAAAGACTGCATTTTTTGCAAATGCTATATGGTACCTATAGTTTCAAACACCATTGTTTGAAAATATTATGGTTTATTAGAACAATATTACATCAACTTCTCAAGATATTAACATCTGAAAAGGAATAAATAAGGGAGTGCTGGTTTTAAAAAGTGAAAATAATATCCCAAGGGAGCCCCAAGCCCGTGCTTTTGGAGGAAATGCAGGGAACATTTGTCAGAAGCAATTGTACAAAATTGTAAAGTTTGTGATGCCCTTCTCCAGTGGACTGACCCTTAATCTCTATTATTTGTACCCTCAGGCCAGATCATTCCAACAATCACATGAGAAAAGTGCACTCAAGGATTGACTCCAGCAATAAGCAGTAAGACAAAAGGCAAAGTTGCCATGTTACAGGTATGACAAAATTCAGAGCTCAGTGTATATTTCAGCCTGCATTTCCACCTGCCCGACGGTGCATAGTAAGCACCCACCGTGGCTGTGACCGGTGCACCAGCGGGACTGCTGAGACCTGGCTAGTGGGGGAAGCAGCAGCAATGGGTCTCCTCTTCACTCTTTAACCCTCAGGAACCTTAGGGTGCATTTGAGCTACAAGGTACTCCCTTCCAAGCTCTGTGAAGATCCAGTTTGGTAGGGAAGATTGTGAAGGAAAATCTCTGCCTAGTGCCACCTCTTCCTATCAATTTCTCTCTACTTTGCCCACTAACTATAGAGTTTCCAAAAGTAAATGATGAAAAAAAGGAATTTTCTTATTCTTTTTTAAGTGGTGTTTTGGTTATTTTTATTTCATCTTACTGGGGGCTTACAACTCTTATAGCAATCCATATAGTCATTGTATCTAGCATATTTATACACATGTTGCCGTCATCATTTTCTAAACACTCACTTTCTTTTTGAACCTTTGGTATCAGGTCCTCCTTCCCCACCCAAACCCTCCTCGCCTCCCTTCCTGTGATCACTTGATAAATTATAAATTATTATTTTCACATTTTATAACAATGGTTGTCTCCCTTAACCCACATTTCTGTTGTGAATCCCCCTGGGTGGAGGTAGTGTTATGCACTGATTATTGTGATGGGCTCCCCCTTCCTCCCCTTCTACCTCCCATTCCACCTTCCCCTCCTGGTACAGCTGTCCCCAACTCTGCTCCTGAGGGGGCTATGTGACCAGGATTCCATGTTGTGAGCTGTTATCTGTACCAGTGTACATATTTTTGATTTGGTTTATCCCCTAGCCAGAACTGCAGGGCAGGAATAGGGCCATGATAATGGGGGTGAGGAAGCATCAAAGAAGCAGAGGAATATTGTATTTCATTGGTGATTTATTGCTCCCTGGTTGACTCATCCCTTCCTTGTGACCTTTCTGTGAGGGGATATCCTATTTCTACAAATGGGTTTTGGGTCTCTTCTCTGGCCCTGCTCATTCTCAACATTATGGTTGTTTAGTTTTGTTGTGATGTTCTGATAGTTGGCTGTTCTGATGGGTGATCAGGTTACCTGATCCTGTATACCTACCTCATGATCACACAGGCTGATGTGCTTCTTCTATGTGGATTTACTGCTTCTCTTCTAGAGGACTGCTTGTTTAATTTCAAGTCTTTAAGACCCCAGATGTTATATCTTTTAATAGCCAGGCACCATCAAATGTCTTCACCACTTTTGCTTATGCACCCATCCTGCCTCTTGCAATCCTGTAGGGATGGCAAGCACCACAGTATGCCAGGTTGTTAGAATGAAGGGTTCTTCTGTTGCCAGAGGGCAAGAGCTGAGGCTCCAAATCCATTCATATGCTCAATGTAATGTCATTTAAACATATGTGCATAGACCAAAGCTTCCATTTTGATGAATTAATATATTGACATAAGTACACAACTATGTTTGTAACTCTCTGTATAGCTTTGCTTCCTACATATTTCCTGTTTCCTTTTATCTAACCCACCATTCTGCTCACCCTTCTGCTTCCTCTTAGTCATTCCTCTCAGCTAGATTGCTATCACTTCAACACAACCAGGACCTCTGCATTCTTCTAGTTGTTGATTTTAATTTCCTAATTATTCCCCTGTCTATGGCATTGGCTTATGTCTCCATTTTCTCACCAACTATTCCAAAAGTCCCTGCAGAAAAATTGGGTCCCATTGCTTTCTCCTCAGGCTTGCTTCACATGACTATCTTATATAGGTAAGCATAACAACAATAACTGAGACAAAACAAAAAGAAAACAATAGATTGAATAAAGAGAAAAATTAAACTAGCAAAAAACCTGGCATAACTAATGCCAGCTCTGTCTGTCTGAATTTCATTATTCTCTCCTCACTGGTCTTGGAGGTTCTGAACACTGTCCCTCCTAGCCTGATTTCTATTTTGGGGGCTCCTCAGAGACTTTGGACTTTTCCTTGCTCCTGTTGCTGATCTGCTATGTTCCCTTCTTGGTTTGCCCCACTGGGGGGTGGGGGATGGGTTAAGGTCATGGGGGCTGAGTCAAAATTGACTCCATGGCACCTGAAACTATTGTTTGTTGTGTGGTATAATAACATTAGACAAAGCTAACATGGTTTATCTGTCATTGAATTCTGTGGATATTCTGCCCATTAAGTAAATTCTGCCTCACTGATCCTAGAGGGGGAGTCCTTGTCTGTGATGTTTACAGGATCTTATTACCAAGTGTTTTCCTTTTATGGAGTTTTTGAAAGTTAGAGCAAGTACCTTTGGCTTATTCATCTAGCAGGTAAACACCCAGCAAACCAGGCTCGCATGAACATTATATTTAACAGAAAATATATGTAAATAATTTTTAAAATAAGATACAAGTTTATAGCAGTGAAGTCATAGGAGTCAAGACATGAGTATTATTTACAGGAAAAACAAATCAAGTATGTGCTACTATTTCATCGCAAGCACATAAATAAGAGGATTGTTAATTATAATCAAAGCCAAAGTTTGAGAGTGAGTAAAACATTATCTTTTAACCATTGTCAGCTCCTGCAATTTAAGTAGGAATGTGGTGAAATTATGAGAGTTTTCCTGAAAGAAGTGAATGTTCTTCTGATAACTCGCCTTAGAGCCTCTTTTATCTGCTTGTTTCTAAGAGTATAGATGACAGGATTCAAGAAAGGAGGAACTATACAATAGAACACAGAAATGATCATGTCCTCGGACAGAGGGGAGTTAGAGCTTGGCTTCAGATACACAGCAGCACCAGAGCCCAGGAAAATTATGACAATGAGGATGTGCGGGATACAGGTGGAAAAGGCCTTTCTTCGTTCTCCTGTCGTTGGAAACTTGAGCACAGTAGAAAATATGTGAACATAAGACATGGTGATGAAGGAAAAGAAGCCACCACCTACTATAGTTGCAGAGACAAAAATTATAATTTCATTAGTTAAGGTGTCAGAGCAGGAGAGCTTCAGCAGAGAGGGGATATCACAGAAAAACTGATGAACCACATTAGAATGACAGAAGGACAAATGGAATGTGTTCCCAGTGTGCACACCTGCGTAGACCACACCACTGAGCACAGAGCCCAGCGTCATTTGGACACAGACACGAGGGGTCATGATCACATGGTAGTGGAGGGGCTGGCAGATGGCGACATAGCGGTCACGGGCCATGATGGTGAGCAGCAGAAATTCTGTATAAACACATAACAGCACAAAGAAAATCTGAGCTGCACATCCAACCACGGAAATCACCCTGTTGTTTAGCAGGAAGATGACACATGCCTTAGGTACAGTCACAGAAATGTAACACATGTCCAAGACAGATAGATTCAGAAGAAAGAAATACATTGGGGTATGAAGTCTTTGGTCAACAATGATTACTGTGACAATGAGAAGATTTCCTGTGAGAGTAGCCAAGTACATTAGTAAAAATAACATTGTGTGCACGACTCTCAACTCCCACACATCAGAGAATCCTGAGAGTAGAAATTCAGACACTGTGGTAGAGTTTGGCATTTTGGTATAATTTCTTTAAAATTTTGAGAGCACAGTTAAAAAAATTCCTATAAAATAAAAAAATAACAAGAATCAAATGAGGAAAGGTACATTGATCCACATTTCTCCATTATTTTTTCTATATCTGGCATTTCTAAGTAAACATCCCTGAATATTCACCTTCACTCCTATAGTACTTCTCCTGGTGTAAATCATTTCTGAGTGGCAGCAAAATAAATTGTGCTCAGGTTGGTTTTGACTCCTATCAGTGATGTATATGTAATATTGGGAGTCAAAGATCTAAAGCTTGCCTGGAAAATTTATTGCATTAGCATAGGGCATTTCCTTTTATGTGTATTATTAATACCATTTTATCAGAATATCTCAATTTTAATAAGTTGTTTTATTTCACTTTCTCCCTATTGAGGAAAAAATATTAATTTTTATCTCTGTTTCCACCTCCATTTCCCACATTTATTTTTCTATTTGGAAAGTCACCTGCAGAATTATCCTTTCTGATAATCTTTTTCTGTTGGCAATATGTATTTGTTTATATTAATAGCTAAGAAGGTATGGTTTTATTTAGACATCTCATTTTGTCTATATGCACTTTCATATAATATTTTATTACATTTTGCAGCATAATTTTTTCCATATTTACCCTAGATAGCATAGGTAACCAAGTGATTCATCATTCCACCAACTTTCATATAATTAAGCTGTCATATGTAGTTTACATTATTCACATATTCTACAATATAATTCTCATTGTAATTTTGCAAATTATAAAATTATATACAAAAGTTAAAATGAAATAACTGTATGATGAAAAGACCGAATACATGAGTCTGTTAATTACTGCCTTGGTGTCAGTGCCCACTCTCAACGCCTCAAGAGAGCAGTGTGGAACTGCACCTGCGGGGTTCTGAGATTGGAGCTTTTTGTGAGAGTAGAAGGTCCCACTTTTGTCCCATGGAGCATCTGGTGGCTTTGAACTTTTAATCTTTTGGATTCAGTGAAATGTGCAACTACATCCATTGTTGTTGCCAAGTGTCATTGGAATGGCTTGAGCCATAGGGACCCTAAGCACAACAGAACGGAATATTACCTGGTTTGGCACCATCCTCACATCCTACTTTTTGCCCATTGGTGCTGCTACAGTGAAGCAAATCAATAGTACTGACTGCATTCTAATAAATAAACTAAAAGCAAATATAAATCACAACACTCTGCTCTTTTAAAATGTGATTACTTGTTTTGAAAGGGAACATGACAATAGAAAATATCCTGAAATGGTGTGGGTAGAGTTTGAAAAGTTTAAAATATTTCTTTCTCTGTACATTTACAGGTAGATTGGGGACATTACACATGTGAGAATTTATCTTATTAGATTAGAGAATTACATGATTCTCTCATCCCTCAAAATGTGAAATCAAACTGTCCTTTGACTTTTATAGAACTACTAATGTGATGCTCTTTTCAGACCCCACATTGTAAGATATATTTTGTTCATGGATATTTTCTTTACCTACATATTCATTAATCTATTTTTACTTTCCTCAAATTTCCAAAATATTGTGAGATTAAGTTTATCGTGATAATGATCTGGAAGCAGTCTTGATGGGATCTCTGTAAATGCAAGTATGACCAAATGCTCATATATCCAATAATAAGATGTCAGAAAGTACTAGAATTATAGCCTAAGTAAAAGAAACTGTTTAAAATTTACAAGTATGTCAGATAAGCTCTGAGTCACTATGTTGAAAGAAAATTCAAAATTTAGCTATTGAAACTATTTTAAATTATTGGTTAAATATTAACAATAGCAAATACATTTATTTTTATTGAAGGAAATACATTTGAGCAAGTATTTTAATATAAATTTAAACTATTAAAACTAAGCACTGAAGATATAGGCTGTACAGAGTCCATTTCTCCACCTGTTGCACTTTGTAGCATCAGAAATGTACAATGTTGTTTACCACTCCCTTGGAGTTTTTTGGAAGAACTATTAATTCTACCATGATGACTGGCATTATTTTTAAATAGATTGAAGAAAAAATTGGTTCATTCATGTGAGTATATTCCCTATCTAGATTTTCTATTTTAATATCTCTTAAAGTATTTCTGTATGAACTATTGAACTGAATAAATAGTAAATGAAATCCATTATTCAAGGAGTAGCAATTAGGAGGAAGAAAGATAATTAAATTAAAAACAACAAACACTCACAAGATGTTGTTTTATATACTGGGTAGGCAATCCAGGATTTCTGGTAAGGATGCAATGTTTGAAGTGATGTCAAATTGAGTGGGCATATTTCTTACCATTACTGAGATGCTTACAGGAATCGTTTTGTTTTATAACAACTATCTCTGTTTTCAGATATATCTAAAAACACGTGGATGCTGATGGCACTAGAAATACCCCTGGGAGTATGTCCCTTTGGTATTCATAAATAGCCACTTCCCAAGAAGTAATTTGGAGAAGATAATTGGCTCTACATGGACAGTGAACAGGGTCCTAAATATGGACTTAACTGTTATATTCTAATACATGATCACAGAAGGGAAAAGCCAAGGTTCCTATTGCTGAGTTGATTACATTGTTGTGCTTGTGAGGTGCCCTCCAGTCAGTTCTGGGCCAGAGCGACTTAGGAACAACAGAAAAATGCACTGCCTGCTCCTCAACTTCCCTCCCCATTGCTTTTATGCTCTAGTCCCTGGTTGCAGCCAAGGGGTCAGTGCACCTCCTGGAGAAACTTCCTCTTGTCCCTCTACTTGACCTAGCACCACACCTTTCCCAGGCATTGGACTCCTGACAGTATATCCATAGTATATAAATGAAGTCTTGTCATCCTTGTCTGTAAAGAGCTCTCTGGTGTCACTTCTTCCAGTACAGGTCTGTGTGTCGCTTTAGCAGTCCAGGCACTTTCAGCATTGTTCCCTATCACCACAATTTTGATGCATCAGTTCTTTTCCAATCTTTTTATTCACATGTGAAGGAGCTACTGGAGAATCCCATGATTCGGAGCTGGTGCACCTAGTTCCCAAAAGACCATCCTTGTTTTCAATACTCAACCGATGTCTGCTGCAGCGGCTTTAGGCAATGGAAAACAACGTTTGATCGGATTGCTGCTTCCATGAACAAGGAGTGTGGATCGAAGCTAGAAAAAATTCCTTCCAACTTCAACATTTACTCCATTTATCATGATTATGTTCTCTACTCTTCTAGTTGTGAGGGTTTGGGGCTTATTATATAATGAATTGTCATTCATACTGGGAGAAATTCATTGCAACATATAAGCTATGGTACAAATACTTGCACTTAAAATATAAAGCAATTAAATACACAATACAACAAGTAAATCCATTGAAAAGTGAACAAAATAGCTGACTAGACATCTAAGGAGATGCACAGAGGGCATATAAATAGATGCAAACATTCTCTATTTTTCTGTAGGAAATTGCAAATGAAGACTTCATGAGATAAACTACATAACTAACATAATCAGTAAAATGTATATCCTCACAACACCAAGATGTTAAGGATACAGTGCAATAGATGTTGCCATTCATTTTTGGAGAAAATGAATAATTAATTATTTACTTCTGTAAAAAGCTTGATAGTATAAAGCTTACTATACTTTTATCCCACAACCAAGCAATCCAAAAGGCAGGTATTTATCGAATTGATTTAAGGACACATAACGACATAAAAAAACTTTAACGGATATTTAAGTTTTATTCAATTTGTCATTGCCATCAAGCCTATTTGTACTTCCTAGCATTATTCTGCTGTGCTCCCAGTTAGATCAATGGATGAGCAACATGAGGTATATGTATGTAATGCAATGTTATTTAGTGAAGATGAAGGTGGAGTGTGAGTCCATAAACAAAATCACAATAACCTGAATTGCCTATTGCTAAGTGAAAGACACCAGCTTGAAACGCTGCATGTTGTATGACCTTGACTGCAGGACAACCTGGTAAAAAGGAAAACAGAAGAAAGTGTGAAAGATCAAAGACTTCCCAGGGTTCAGAAGAGATGAGGAGGGGGAATAGGTAGTGTCGGAAATGGTTAGTGCAAGGAACCTATTCTCTTCTGTAATGTGGTTCCTGTAGTGGTGTACACACGGCCTTATGCATTTCCCAAGTCCGTAGGTTTAACAAGTATTGATCCATGATTTCAGAGTGATGTTAGTTAACAAATATTTATCAGTAATGTTTCAGCAATTATAACAAATGCACCACCCTAATTGCAAGTTGTTCATAATAGAGGAAGGTGTTCATGGGGAAAGGGTGAAAGGGAGACTCTCACTACTATTTTCTCAATTTTTAAAAAATTCTACAACTTTTCTAAAATTTAAATCACTCAATGTATTTTAATCTTTGTTCTATATTTTGGCAAATGCACAAATTGTGTGTTAATGTATTTTGTCAAGTTTTCTAATGGGTGGGTTTTTAATCATGCCAAAATATTTCCCTCTAAAGTGCTTGAAATCTAATTTTCTTATTATTTTAGTTCGTTATAATTTGTTGTTGACATTCATTCATATTTTAACATGTACAACTTTCAATTGTCAATGAAACTATATTGTTTTACTGTATTGTGACCACTCTGTATTTAGAGAATCAACATTGAAAATTCATTCATAAGAAGTAATATGCCGAAATTCAAACAGCATAATGAACTCCCATATTTTGAGGGTTTGATAGTATATTGTTGTATATTTCGTGTTTTGAGATTGGCTGTATAAATATATAGTCTCTTTCATTAAAAAACAAAGTATCCATTATCCCTTCAGATCCTCCTTATCCCTCAAACCCAAATATGCTGTCATTGGCTTAAAAAAAGGAGAGTGAAATTGAAGTAGACTTGGAAACTTTGTAATGATTTCCCAAAAAAAGCAAACAAACAATAGACAAATGAATAAACAATGAAGTAGTAATAAACACACGATCAAACAAATCAACATGCATGATTTTCTTCTCAAACATATTTTCTTAAGTACAAGAATCTGATCTCAAAAGATGACATATTGTGTAACTAGTATGTTAAAGATGACTAGAGATTAGAGTCAAGGAAGAGACTGGCAGCTAATGTGCAGTACAAGAGATCGGTGATAGTGGTTGGGGGTGTTAATACACTGCTCTGTAAATGGTGAATGTGGTTAAATCACGCAAGTAATTTGCTAAAAGTCATAAAACAATACAGTTTTTAAAAGTGAACTATACATGTATAGGCCAACACATACATTTGTATGAATTGGTCGATTTGCATATTTGTACACCTATGTTTATAGTTCTCTACAGAGCTTTGCTTCCTAGACACTTCCTGTTACCTTTCATCTTCCTCCTGCCCACCATCATGCTCACCCTTCTTCTGTCTCAATAATTCCTCTCAGCTAGATTGCTGTTGCTCCAACTCCACCACGATTCAACATTCTCCTAGTTGTTGATTTTAATTGCCTAATAATCTACAAGTCTATGGCGTTGTTTGTTCACCTCTCCTTTCTCTTTTCTCCTCCTCCCCACAAGTCCCTCCTGAACAGTTGGTCCCATTGCTTTCTCCTCAGCCTTGCTCCCAGCCCATTTTATATAAGTAGGCAAAACAACAATAACAGAGACAAAACAAAGATCAAAAAAGAGTGATTGAAAAGAGAAAATAAAAATATCAATATATATATATGGCATAAATACTCCAAGATCTTTGTGTCTGAACTCTAGGACTCTCCCCTCACTGGCAGTGGGTGGTTTGAGGACTGCTCCTCCTAGCCTGTAGTCAATTTTTGGGAATCTTCAGGGACTTTGTGTCTATGTTTTGTTCCCATTGTTGATTTGAAATGTTCCTTCTTGGTTTGGCCCACTGGAAGGAGGGGGGTTAGGGTCCTAGGGTCTGGGGAGAAGCTGGTCAGACCAGACTCCCTCCTGTCCTTGTCCCCAGTATTGTCCTCTGTTGCTGTATGCTCCAGCGAGGGGACATACTGTGTCCAGCTGCTGTCAGCTCTACAGTGCTCTTTGTGCCTTAGCAGTTCCGTGCAGGGACTCTGTCCTCAGGGCTTGGTGTGCCAGTGTGGGGCCTCGTCCCTCACTGTTTCTTTCTCCTTCTTGGTTTGCTTCTATGGGAGAATGGCAGGCCATCTCCTCTCCAGAACCTTTAGGTTTAGTGTTATCTTTTGTATCACATACTTCTATGGAGAGGTTCAGTTCGGCTTTGATTGGGGCCCTGCAGACATCACTGTTCATGGGTGGCCCCATGTGGTTATGTTACCATCAAGGTTTGGCATGCCATGGTGGGGTCTGCACTCGCACTTCTACTTCTGTGGAAATATTAACAATGATCTCCCCCTGGGTAGATTAGTGCCCTGCTCCTCCAGTGCCTTTATCTCCCTCTTCCTCACCCCCTTCTCTCCCCACCTCTTTCCAATTCTTTGTGTTGGGATTACATGTGCATTCTTCGGTTTGATCAGTCCCTCGAACTATTGCCTGTTCCTCAACCCATATAGTGTGAGATGGGTGGCCTTTCTTCCATACCTACTGTGCTGGCCATTTATACTTACCTCCGTGAACTCATGTTGGACTTGTACTTTTGTGATTGGCTAGCTTCACTTAGGCTATTTTCCTCCAGCTCTTTCCAGGAGATCAGGTGCTCCATGGATCATCAGTGCTTTTCATTGATGCCTAGAACTCCATTGTATGTATGTGCCCGAGTTTTCTAATCCACTCCTCTATCGATGAGAACGTACAAGGCTTCCAGTTCTTTGTGATTTTGCATTGCACCATCTGTTCTTACCTCTTCTGGATTGATGCCCAGCAGATCCCTTGCTGGGTTGTAATGAGCCTCAATTTCCATTTGCTTTAAATATCACCAGACTACTTTCCACAGATCTTTGAATATCTATAGCACTACCAACAGTGGAGAAGAGTTAGTATCTCACCACATTCCCTCCAACAAATGTTGCTCTCTGATTTACTGATTTGGGCTAATCTCAAGGCTGGTGGTATCTTATGGTGGTTTAAATTTGCATTTCTCTGATGGGTAATAATCGGGAGCATTTTCGTGTATGCTTATTAGCCATTAAAGTATCCTCCCTAGTATAATTTCTGTCCAAGTCTGTTGTTCACTTCCTCGGGGGGTTAATGGTATTTTTCCTTTTGCAGCTAACAAAGTATTCTAGATTTTAGTACTAATCCCTTTGTGTGTTGTATAATTGCTCAAAATCCTCTCCCAGTCTGTGTGTTCTCTGTTTGCTCTCTTGGTGGTCTTTTGATGCACACAGGTGTTTTTATCCTTAGTATTTGCCACTTATCAATTTCAGGTTCAGTTGTGTATGTACACCCTTCCCTATTGCAGTTAGTTTATTTTTTGCATGCTACTAGGTTCTCAAGATTGTCCTGATGTTTTCCTGGATGGTCCTGATATGTTCCGTTTTTAATTCTAGGTCTGTGGACCATCTTGTTTTTGATCTCATGCACGGGGTACGGTCAGGGTCGCATTTCATTTGTCTCTATTTGGCTATCCTGTGTTTGCAGCATCACTTGTTCAACCGACCATCCACCTCCCACAAGATGATTTTTGGGCCCATGTGGAAGATCAGTTGTCCATATGCTGATGATATTATTTCTGGACTTTCTCTTCTTTTCCATTGGTCTGAGGATCTGACATTGTTCCAGGATCACGTTTGGCCACTGTGGCTGTGTGGTAGGTGTTAAAGTCTGTAAAGCAAGCCCTCTCACTTGTGTTTCACCTTGAGGAGTTCTCGCTCTTTTTGTCCTCTTCCCTCTCCATATATAATTGGTGGGCAGATGAACTAGCTTTTAATGATTTGTTCTCCTGTTGCTTTCATCTTCCCATTAGACACGCACCAACAGATTTGTCCCTTGAGTTGTATTCCCACCTCAAGGACAGTGGGCAGGTGTGATAGAGGTTATATAATGCCACTCCTTTCCCCCCTCTGCTTTCTAGGGGTGGCCTCCTAGGGATTTGAGAGCCCTTTGTTCAATAAGTAGGTCTGTTCCATTTCTACTTTATTCCTTTCTATTTTCCAGTGTCCCTCTTTGGGTAGTTGCTCACCCTCTTTCTCTCTCCCCTCCCCCTTTCTTTTAACCCAAGAAAATGGGAGAGGACGACAAGAATCAAAGATTCCAACATTAACAAGATTTGAGAATGGGCAGGAGTAGGAAATGCAAAGATTGTGCATTACATTCATAGGAGTCATGGTTTCCAGTGAGGTCCTGATCATCTCCTCTGTTTGAGTGTCCGACAGGAGAGTAGATACGTGCCACCCTAGGGCCAGAAGCAGACTGTTCTGGAGTCAGGCTAGCTAGGAGTGTGCAGAGTCTAAAGGTTCTCCTGAGGGCAAAGCAATAGAGTGCAGTGGCCCCCTATCCCCTCTTCTGGCCCTGCACACCAGCTTTGTTCCTGGTGCATTTTTACCCATCTCTCTCCCCGGGTCAGAAGTTGTGTCATTGGTCATGTCAACTAACATATTCCTGTTCTTCTACATATTCCCCACACTTCCCACTAGTCTCGTTGTTGGCTCCAATTAAGTTACTTTCAAATTGGAAAAAGAAAATCAATTGTGTCAAACATAAAACCAAGACATAATATAGATATGATTTAAAAATACTTGGTCAAGTGTGGTAAAAATTTTTCCCATTCACTAGATAACATCATTAATAATTTTGAAAGAGTACTGTAAGAATAATGGGTCCTTTTAAATGAGCTAACTATATATATGTTGTATGTTATATGTTTTATGCAATATAGTATATGGTATATGATATATGATATATAATGTATATTTTTGTTATTTTGCATTGTAACATTTCAAGAATATGAATGAGAGTCATTAATAGAAAGAGGAGTAAATAAGCACACACACATTTGCACACTAGGAGTGAAGTGTATTTTAATATTGTTTTCTTGGTAGATGAAGTTTAATTAATTCCTCAGATGTAATATTAAACCAAAAATTTTCTAAACATGGCAGTAATTAAATGGCATTATGTACATATTATTTGTATTACTTTTCAGTATGCATTTGAAACCTGTATAAGGCTTAAGTAAGACGAAAAAGGAATTAGTGCATTTGAATTATGGAGTAGGCAAAGAAAATTAAATAAAAGGCAGAGTGTAAAAAGAAAATTACAAGGAGCACAGCTCCAAAAAGATGATTGACACAGTGAATGCAACAGTACACTCAGTCTTAGTAACAATTATGACCATGCTGTAGGATTTTTAAAGCTGCAATTAAGTCTGTGCTATTATATTCAAAAGCACATAAATACAAGGATAGTTAATTATAATCCAAGCCAAAGTTTTGGAGTGAAGAGAACATTATCTTTTAACCATTGTCAGCTCCTGCAATCCAAGTAGGAATGTATCGATATAATGAGAGTTTTCCTGAAAGAAGTGAGTTTTCTTCTCATAACTTGCCTTATAGCCTCCTTTATCTGTTTGTTTCTAAGAGTATAGATGATAGGATTCAAGAAAGGAGGAACTATACAATAGAACACAGAAATTATCAAGTCCTGTATCTGAGGGGAGTTGGAGGTTGGCTTCAGATACACAGCAGCCGCAGAGCCAAGGAAAACTATGAATATGAGAATGTGCGGGATACAGGTGGAAAAGGCCTTTCTTCTTTCTCCACTGGTTGGAAACTTGAGCACAGTAGAAAATATGTGAATATAAGACCTGATGATAAAGGAAAAGGAGCCACCACCTACTATCATTGTAGAGGCAAAAATCACAATTTCATTGGCTAAGATGTCAGAGCAGGAGAGTTTCAGTAGGGAGGGGATATCACAGAAAAACTGATGAACCACATTAGAACGACAGAAGGACAAACGGAATGTGTTCCCAGTGTGCACACCTGAATAGACCAGACCACTGAGCACAGAGCCCAGCGTCATTTGGACACAGACACGTGGGGTCATGATCACATGGTAGTGGAGGGGCTGGCAGATGGCCACATAGCGGTCACGGGCCATGATGGCTAGGAGCAGCAACTCTGTATAAGCACATAAAAATACAAGGAAAATCTGAGCTGCACATCCAACCACGGAAATCACCCTGTTGTTTAGCAGGAAGATGACACAAGCCTTGGGTACAGTCACAGAAATGTAACACATGTCCAAGACAGACAGATTCAGGATAAAGAAATACATGGGTGTATGAAGTCTTTGGTCTACAATGATTACTATGACAATGAGAAGATTTCCCGTGAGAGTCGCCAAGTACATTAGTGAAAATAACATTGTGTGCAAGACTCTGATCTCCCACACTTCAGAAAATCCTGTAAGTAGAAATTGAGACACTGTAGTAGTGTTAGCCATTTTAGTGTAATTTCTTTAAGATTTTGGAAGACACATTTTAAAATTTCCTAAAAAAACAAAGAGAAGAATTTGTATCAATGTGCATCTATTCCCATTTATGCATTATATATACTATATCTAACATTTAAGCATAGCATACCATAATATTAGTTCTCACTCCTATTGTATTTCTGTCTGTATAAATTATTTCTGAGTGGCAGCAAAATTATTGCTCTCAGATCGGTTTTCATTTCTATCAGTGATGTATATATAAAACTGGGTGTCAAAAATCTAAAGTTTGTCAAGATAATTTATTGCATTAATATAGGCCATTTCCTTTTATGTATATTATTATTATAACACATTTATCAAATGATTCATTAGTGACCAAAATACAACATATATAGAGAGAGTAAACTACAATTTTTGCAGAATATCTCATTTTTATGAGTAGTTTATTTCATTTTCTCCCTATTGAGGAACAAATATTATTTTCAACTCTATTTCCACCTCTATTTTCCACAATTTTTTTTCAATTTGAAAAGTCCCCAGAATTATCCTTTATGAGAATCTTTTTCTGTTGGCAATATCTATTTATTCTTATAAACACTTAAGAAGGTATGGTTTCTTTTAGACATCTCTTTTTCTCTATCTTCACTTTTGCAAAATATTTTATTTCATGTTACAAGGTAATTTTTATTCTTATTAAACCTAGATACCATAGTAATCAAACGGAATCATAATTACACCAGGTTTCATTGATTTAAGCTAGCACATGTAGTTTACATTATTCACATATTATACAATATAATTCTCATTGTGATTATGCAACCAAAGAAAGTTATATACAAAAATTAAAATGCAGTAACAGTGCAATGAAAAGACCAAGTAAATGAGCCTAATAGTCACTGCTAGGGCTTCAAAGTCCACTCAGAGGAACCTGAGGGCACACTATAGAATTGCACCTGTGGGTTTCTCAGGCTGTAACTCTTTGTGGGAGTAGAACGTCCCACCTTTCTCCAATGGTGCATCTGGTGGTTTCAGACAGTTGACCTTTTGGATCGCAATGCAATGGGCACCTACATCCATTGTTGTTTTAAGTACCATTGGATTGGCTGTGATCCATATGGTCCCTAAGCACAACTGAAGGCAATATTACCTGGTCTTGCATCGTCTGCACATCCTAGCTTTTGCCCATTGTTGCTGCCACAGCGAAGCAAATCAATAGTACTGACTGCATTCTAATAAGTAAACAAAAAGTAAATATAAATCACAACACTCTGCTTCTTTTAGTGTAATTATTTGTTTTTACAATGAACACGAGAATATAAAATATGCTGAAATGTTATGAGTAGAGTTTGGAAAGCTTAAAATGTGTAATTCTTTAGCTTCATATTTGAAGGTGGATGGGTCTATCAGGTATAGGATTATAGAAAATTGCATGATTCTGCCATCTCTCAAATATAAAAATCGAAGGTTCTTTGACTTTTATAGACAACAAATAAGATACTGTTTCAAGGCCCCAAGCTGTAAGATATATTTTGTTCAATGATGGATTTCTCATTTACCCACATATCCATTAATCTACTTACAATTTCCTCAAATTTCAAAAATATTGTGAGATTAATTATATGCGGCTAGTGACCTGGAAGCAGTCATGATGGGATCTCTGTAAATATAATTATGACCAAATATTTATGTATCCAATATTATGATATCAAAAATACTAGAATGTAGTTTAAGTAAAAGGAACTGTGTGTATAATAGTTACCTGGATGTCATATAATCACTTAGTCACTATGTTGAAAGAAAATATAAAATTGAATGCTTAGCAATTGGAAAGTGTTTTTAAATAACCTTAGTTAAATATTAAAAATAGCAAATAGTTTTTCTTCAAAGAAAATACACTGAGTAAATATATTAGCATACATTTAAGATATCCAATCTAAGCCTTGGAGATGTAGGCCAGTTTCTGCCCTGCCTCAATTTCTAGCTTCAGCAAAGTAAAAGGCTGTTTCCCACTCCCTCTCAATTTTTATGAACAACTGTGAATCCTATTATAATGACTGGGGGTATTTAAAATTGATTTCATTAAAAATTAGTTCATGAGTGTGAGTATATTCCTTATTTATATGTTCTATTTTAACCTCATGTACAGTGCTTCTGTGTAAATCAGTGAACTGTACAAGAAGTAAAGGAAATCATCTATTCATGTAGTAGCAATGAGGAGTAAGAGAAAAAATTTAAATTAATAACAACAAATACTCACAAGATGTTATTATATATGTTGTATAGGTAGTTCAGGATCTCCGGTAAGGACACAGTATATGAAGTGTGGACAAAACTGAGTAGGCACATTTCTCAAAATGACTGAGACTCTGACAGCAATCCTGCTTTATAACCAGCGCCTCTGTGTTCAGACAGATCTAAGAACACGAGGATGCTGTCGGCACGAGGAAAACCCCTGGGAATGCATCCCTGGCAGGAATTTTTTTTTCAGTTGACTTGCTGTCTTGTCTGTTTATTTATGGGGACCATCAGGGAAACCCCAGAAGGAATTTTAAAAAGATAATTGCTTCCACATGGATAATGAACAGGACCCTAAGTATGGGTCCTGTTCTTGAAACGTTTATGTCTCAAGACATATATATTTGACCATTAAAAAAAAATCAAAGGTCATGAAAATGTACCTGAGAGGGTTTACTGAAACCCTAATAAATGCTGGGCATGATAGTGGCACTGGTGGAAAGCAAACGGAAATAGAGGAAAGAACTCGGTGTCAAAGGACATCTTTAAGCTTAAATACAGAAATGTACATATGTAAATTCATTTATATATAATGATATGGAATATGGATCTATGTACACATATTTATATGTTAAGTATTAAGTTAGAAGACAGACATTTGGCCCCTACTGAAGTACTCACTCAATGCAAGAACACTTTGTTCTAATAAGCCAGCATTCTGTGATGCTGACCTTCCTGACAGGATCCCTGAAGACAAAATGTGAGCATGAAAAAATGTGATGAAAAAGGCTGATTGTGCCTGGATATCACAAGATATAGCATCTTGGTTTTTTAAAATCATTTTATTGGGGCTCATACAACTCTTATTAAAATCCATACATACATCCTTTTTGTCAAACACATTTGTACATATGTTACCGTCATCATTCTCAAAACATTTGCTTTCTGCTTGAGCCCTTGGGTTCAGTTCCTCATTTCCCCCTCCCTGCCAGCTCCCCTCCCCTCATGAACCCTTGATAATTTATAAATTATTAATTTGTCATATCTTACACTGTCTGAAGTCTCCCTTCACCCACGTTTCTGTTGTCCATCCCTCATGGAGGAGGTAATATGTAGATCCTAGTAGTGGGCTCTCCCTTTGACCTAGTTTTTAATCTGCCCTGATGACCAGGAAAAGTGCTAATATTTTTCTTTCTTTTTTATGTCATTTTATTGGGGCTCTTACAACTCTTATCACAATCCATACATCCATGCATGGTACCAAGCAAATTTGTACATCTGTTGCCATCACCTTTCTCAAAACACTTGCTTTCTACTTGAGTCCTTCATGTCAGCTATTCATTTTTTCCCCTCCCTCCCACCCTCCCCTACCCTCATGAATCCTTGATAATTTATAAATTATTATTATCATGTCATATCTTACACTGTCCGAAGTCTCCCTTCACCCACGTTTCTGTTTTCCATCCCCCAGGGAGGAGATTAAATGTAGTTCCTTGTAATCGGTTCCTCCTTTCTACCAGACTCTCCCTGAACCCTACCGGTATTGCCACTCTCACTGCTGGTCCTGAAGGGCTCTTCTGTCCTGGATTCCCTGGGTTTCCACTTCCTATCTGTACCAATGTACATCCTCTGGTCTAGCCAGATATGTATGGTATAATTGGGATCATGATAGTGGGGCAGGAGAGGAAGCAATTAAGAACTAGAGGAAAGTTATACGTTTCATCATTGCTATCCAGCACCCTGACTGGCTCATATCCCACATAACCCCTAAGTAAGGCGGTTTCCAGTAGGCTATTAATGGGCTTTGAGTCTCCACTCTGCACTCACCCACATTTACAATGATATTATTTTTTTGCCCCTTGATGCTTGATACCTGATCCCTTTGACAGCTCGTCTTCAAACAGGCTGGTATGTTTCTTCCGCGTGGGCTTTCTTGCTTCTAAACTAGATGGCCACTTGTGTATCCTCAAGCCTCCAAGACCCCAGACACTATATATTTTGATAGCCGGGCACTATCAGCTTTCTTCACCACATTTTCTAATGGACATGTTCATCTTCAGTGATCGTGTCAGGAAGGTGGACACACACTGATATGATTTTTAATTCTTTGATGTCTGATAACTTGTCCCTTCTAAACCTCGTGATCAGACAGGCTGGTGTGCTTCTTCCATGTGGGCTTTGATGCTTCTCAGTCAATTGGCCACTTGTTTTTCTTCAAACCTTTAAGAACCCGGACTCTATATCTTTTGATAGCCGGGCACCATCAGCTTTCTTTACCATATTTGCTTATGCACAGATTGTTTCTTCAGCAATTGTGTCGGGGAGATGTGCTTCCTGGAATGCCAATTTAATAGAACAACGTGTTCTTGCATTGAGTAAGTGCTTGAGTGGAGGCCCAATGTCCATCTGTTGCCTTAATACTAAACCCATAAATATATGCACATTGAGCTATTGTCCTCCACTCTTATATAAATATATTTACATATGTACATTACAGACTTTAGTCCTCTGTAAATACCCTGTGTCACCTAGTTCTTTCCTCTATTTCCATTTATCCTTCTCATGTCCCACTATCATGCTCAACCTTCCTTTGAGTTTCAGTAATTTCTCTCAGTTACATCGCACTTGCTGAATCCCTACCAGGTGTCTTACACCCTCCTTGCCACTGATTTTGGACCACTTGTTGCTTGCCTATCCCTGGTGAGTTCCAGGTAGTATGCCATGAGCCAGATCAAATCCAGGGGTACATATGGTAGCCTACTAAAAAGAGGGTGGAGGGAGATAAGGGGAAATAAAAAAAACAAAAGGTGTGTGATGGGGGAATAAGGAACAGACCCACCCAAGAGTAGGGTATTGTTTGTGTCTCCTTAGGGAAAGAGGGACCAGATATAAAGCCAGTGCCAGACAAATGCAGCAGGCTTGTAAGGAGTGGGGAGCCAGTGGAGGGGCCTGAGAGCTTAGCCCCCATACCAACTACATGGACAACTGCCCTCACCTCAGAAGAATTACTTGAGAGGACAACTCTGAAGCTGCAGTTAGGGGAGAGGGGCAAGTCTGATCAGAGCAAATGGGAGCAAATGAAGGTGGAAGAAGAGAGAGTGGAGCACATCCTGGCCCATCAGGCCTGGAGTATGACATACCTGCTCTGAACAGCCAAAGGACAGAGTGGACTTTATGGCTGATCCCACTACAAGACATGCCATGCCTTGATGGCCCAGGGCCCTAAAGGGGACAACACTGGAGACTCAGTGCCAGGACTGACCCAGACTGACCTTGTGACACCGAGGCAAACCCCTAAAAGTGTGTGGCAGAGCAACCATGGGAACAGAGCTGGGAGTCCCTGAGGGAGTACAAAGGAGAGACTCTGGAGCCAAATCATGGTGCCCATTGGACCTGACTGCAGGACATGCCTAGAGATCAAAACTCAGACCTTGATCTATTTACAGGTTTTTCTTTCTTTAAACATTTTTTCTTTTAATTAATTTATTCTTCTGTGGATAATTGGTATCCATTTTTGTTGTTGTTGCTGTGTTCTCACTCATCGCCTACCTTGCTGTGGCTTGATTTTGGGTGCATATTATTATCTCTACAGAACTATCTAGATAAGATAGTCTGGATGAATAATCTGAAGGAGAAAACAATGGGACCATAGGTTCTGGGGGGAGAAGGGAGAGTGGGAGGAGAGGGTAAGGAGGTGGTGCTGATCTCATTTATTTTTAGAGTCAATTTTGTGTATTAAATGCACATGATCGCAGAAGGAAAAGACAAGGATCCTGTTGTTGAATTATTTCCACAGTTTTGTACTTGTTAATTGCTGTGAATTCAGTTCTGAGCCAGAGTGACCTCAGGCACAAGAGAAAAATACACTTCCTGGTCCTCGACCTCCCTCCTCATTGCTCTTATGTTGCAGTCCCTGGTTGTAGCCACAGTGTCAGTGCACCTCCTGGAGAAACTTCCTCTTGTCCCTCTACTTGACCTAACACCACACCTTTCCCAGGCTTCGGACTCCTGACACTGTATCCAACGCATGTAAATGAAGTCTTGTCATCCTTGCCTGTAAGGAGCACTCTGGCATTACTTCTTCCAGTACAGATCTGTGTGTCCCTTTAGCAGTCCGTGTACTTTCCATATATTCCTCCAGCACCACAGTTTAAATGCATTGATTCTTTTTCAATCTTTTCTATTCACTGTCCCGCTTCCACATGTAAGGAATCAATGGAAAATACCAAGCCTTGGGTCAGGTGCACCCTAGTTCTCACAAGATCACCCTTGTTTTAAATAATCAACAGATGTCTGGTGCAGCAGCTTTAGGCAATTAAAACAACTTTTGATCAGATTGCTGCTTCCATGAACAAGGAGTGTGGATCGAAGCAAGAAAACATTCCTTCCAACTTCAACATTTACTCCATTTATTGTGATCATGTTCTCTACTGTTCCAGTTGTGAGGGATTTGGTCTTATTATATAATGAATTGAAATTCATAGTTGGAGAAATTTATTGCAACAAAAAAGTCATGGTACAAATACTTGCACTTAAGTATATAGAACAATTAAATTCACAATGCAAACAGTAAATCAATTTGAAAGTGAACAAAATATCCGAACAGACACCTATGGAGATGCACAGAGGGCATATAAATAGATGCAAGCATTCTCTTTGTTTCTGTTAGGAAATTGCAAATGAAGACAACATTGAGATAAGCTACATAACTAACATAAACAGTAAAATGTATATCCTGACAACATCAAGATGTTAAGGATACAGAGCAATTGAAGCTGCCATTCATTTTTAGAGAATATGAATAATTAATTATTTACTTCAGTAAAAAGCTTGAAAGTATAAAGCTGACTATACTTTTCTCCTACAACCAAGCAATCCAAAAGGCAGGTATTTGTCCAATTCATTTAAGGACACATAACGACATAAAAAACTTTAACAGATATTTCAGTTTTATTCAACTTGCTATTGTCATCAAGTCTATTTTTACTTCCTAGCATTATTCTGCTGTGCTCCCAGTTAGATCAGTGGATGAACAACATGAGGTATATGTATGTAATGCAATGTTATTTAGTGAAGATGAAGATGGAGTGTGAGTCCACAAACAAAATCACAATCACCTGAATTGCCTATTGCTAAGTGAGAGACACCAGCTAGAAAGGCTCTATGTTAAATGGCTCTGACTGCAGGACAACCTGGTTAAAAGAAAACAGAAGAATGAAAAATCAATGATTTCCCAAGGATTCAGAAGAGATGAGGAGGGGGGAATAGGCAGTGTCGGAAATGGTTAGTGCAAGGAAACTATTCTCTTCTGTAATGTGGTTCCTGTAATGGTTGATACACGGCTTTATGCATTTCCATAGCCCCTAGGTTTAACAAGAAGTGATCCATGATTTCAGAGTGACATTAGTTAATAAATATTTATCAGTAATGGTTCAGCAATTATAACAAATGCACCACCCTAATTGCAATTCCTTCTTAATAGAGGAAGGTGTTCACGGGGAAACGGGTGAAAGGGAGACTCTCACTACTATTTCCTCAATTTTTAAATAATTCTGCAACTTTTCTAAAATTTAAATCACTCTATGTATTTTAATCTCTGTTCTATATTTTGACAAATGCCAACATTTTGTGTTAATGTATTTTGTCAAGTTTTATATCGAGTGGGTTTTTAATCATTCCAAAATATTTCAATCTAGAGTGTTTGAAATCTAATTTTCTTATTCTTTTAGTATGTTATAGTGTTCTTGACATTCACTTTTATTTTCACATGTACAACTCTCAATTGTCAATGAAGAGAATCAACATTGAAAATGCATTCATAAGAAGTAATATGCCAAAATTCAAACAAGCAGAAAAAAACTTCCATATTTTGAGGGTTTGATAGAATATTGCTGTAGATTTCATATTTTGAGATTGGCTGTGTAAATATATATAGTCTCTTTCTTAAAAAAAAACACGAGCTATTCATTATCCTTTCATATCCTCCTTATCCCTCAAACCCAAATATATTGTCATTGGCTTAAAAAAAGGAGAGTGAAATTGAAGTAGACTTGGAAACTTTGTAATGATTTCCCAAAAAAAGCAAACAAACAAAAGACAAATTAATAAACAATGAAGTAGTAACAAACACACAATCAAAGAAATCAGCATGCATGATTTTCTTCTCAAACATATTTTATTAAGTACAAGAATCTGATCTCAAATATTACATATTGTGTAACTAGTATGTTAAAGATGACTAGAGATTAGAGTCAAGGAAGAGACTGGCAGCTAATGTACAGTACAAGAGATTGGTGATGGTGGTTGGGGGTGTTAATACACTGCTCTGTAAATCGTGAATGTGGATAAATCACACAAATAATTTGTTAAAAGTCATAAAACTATACAGTTTTTAAAAGTGAAATATACATGTATAGGCCAACACATCCATTTTTATGAATTACTCTATTTGCATTTGTATAGACCTATGTTTATAGTTCTCTATAGGGCTTTGCTTCCTAGACACTTCCTGTTTCCTTTCATCTTCCTCCTGCCCCACCATCATGCCCTCCCTTCTTCTGTCTCAATAATTCCTCTCAGCTACATTGCTGTTGCTCCAACTCCACCAGGATCTCTACATTCTCCTAGTTGTCGATTTTAATTGCCTAATAATTCCCAAGTCTATGGCGTTGTTTGTTTACCTCTCGCTTCTCTTGCCTCCTCTTCCCCACAAGTCCCTCCGGATCAGTTGGTCCCATTGCTTTCTCCTCAGCCTTGCTTCCCATGCCCATTTTATATACGTAGGCAAACAACAATAACAGAGAGAAAACAAAAATAAAACAAAGATAGAAAAAAATAGCAATAAATATATGGCATAAATAATTCCAGATCTCTGTGTCTGTCCTCTACAACTCTCCCCTCACTGGCTGTGGGGTGTCTGAGAACTGCTCCTCCTAGCCTGAAGTCTATTTTGGGGCTCCTCACGGACTTTGTGTTTTGTTTTGTTCCCATTGTTGATCTGCTATATTCCTTCTTGGTTTGCCCCACTGGAAGGAGGGAGGTTGGGGTCCTGGGATCTGCAGAGGAGCTGGTCAGACCACACTCCCTTCTTGCCTGTGTCCCCAGTATTGTCCTCTGTTGCTGTATGCTCCAGAGAGGGGACATACTGTGTCCTGCTGCTGTCAGTGTCCTCTTTCTGCCTCAGCAGCTCCGTGCAGGGACTCTGTCCTCAGGGCTTGGTATGCCAGTGTGGGGCCTAGTCCCTCACTGTCTCTCTTTCCTTCTTGATTTGCTTCTATGGGGGCATGGCAGGCCATCTCCTCTCCGGACCCTTTAAGCTTAGTGTCGTCCTCTGTAGCACATGCTTCTAGGGGAGGTTCAGTTTGACTTTGATTGGGGCCCTGCAGACATCTCTGTTCATGGGTGGCCCCATGTGGGTATGTTGCCATCAAGGTTTGGCATGCCAGGGTGGGGTTCGCACTCGCACTTCCATTTCTATTGAATAATTAACAATAACCTCCCCCTGGTTGGATTAGTCTCCTCCTCCTCCAGTGTCTTTATCTCCCTCTTCCCCACCACCTTTTCTCCCCACCCCTTTCACCTTCTTTGTGTTGGAATTACATGTGCATTCTTGGGTTTGGTTAGTACCTTGACCTATTGCCTGTTCCTCAACTGATATAATGTGAGATGTGTGGCCTTTCTTCCATACCTACTGTGCCGGCCGTTTATTCTTACCTCAGTGGACTCATGTTGTACTTGTCCTTTTGTGATTGGCTAGCTTCACTTAGCCTATTTTCCTCCATATCTTCCCAGGAGATCAGGTGCTCCATGGATCATCAGTGCTTTTCATTGATGCCTAGTTCTCCATTGTATGTATGTGCTAGAGTTTTCTAATCCACTCCTCTATTGATGGGAATGTACACTGCTTCCAGTTCTTTGTGATTGTGCATTGCTCCATTGATTCTTATCTCTTCTGGATTGATGCCCAGCAGAGGCATTGCTGGGTTTTAATGAGCCTCAATTTCCATTTGCTTTAAATATCAACAGACCACTTTCCACAGATTTTGCATAATTACACAACTACCAGCAGTGGAGAAGAGTTAGTATCTCACCACATCCTCTCCAAGAATTGTTGCTATCTGATTTACTGATTCTGGCTATTCTCAATGCTGTTAGGTGGTATCTTATGGTTTTTTAATTTGCATTTCTCTGATGGTTAATAATCGGGAGCTTTTTTCTGTATGCTTATTAGCCATTGGAGTCTCCTCCCAAGTATAATTTTTGTTCAAACCTTCTGTCCACTTCCTCAGGGGGTTAATGGTATTTTTATTTTGCAGACTAAGAAGGTATTCTAGATTTTAGTACTAATCCCTTTGTGTGTTGTGTAATTGCTCAAAATCCTCTCCCCGTCGTGTGCTCTCTGTTTGCTCTCTTGGTGGAGTCTTTAGATGCACACAGGTGTTTTTATCCTTAGTATTTGCCACTTATCAATTTCAGGTTCAATTGTGTCTGTATACCCTTCCCTATTGCAGTTAGTTTATTTATTCCCTGTGCCAAGGTTCTCAGGTTTGTCTGGATGTTTTCCCTGACGGTCCTGATATGTTGGGTTTTTAATTCCAGGTCTGTGAGCCACCTTGCTTTTGATCTCGTGCACGGGGTACGGTCAGGGTCTCATTTCATTTGTCTCTATGTGGCTATCCTGTGTTTGCAGCATCACTTGTTCAACCGGTCATCCACCTCCCACAGGAGGTTTTTGGGCCCATGTGGAAGATCAGTTGTCTATATGCTGATTATTATATTTCTGGATTTTCTGGGTTTTTTTTTCCGGTTTCTGTGGATCTGTCATTGTTGCAGAACCATGTTTTGACCATTGTGGCTGTATAGTAGGTGTTAAAGTCTGTAAAGCAAGCCCTCTCACTTTGTGTTTCACCTTAAGATATTCTCTGCTCCTTTTGGCCTCTTCCCTCTCCGTATGTAATTGGTGGTCAGATGAACTAGGTTTTAATGATTTGTTCTCCTGTTGCTTTCATCTTCCCATCAGACATGCACCAACATACTTGTCCCTTGAGTTGTATTCCCCTCTCAAGGACTGGGGGCAGGGGTGGCAGAGGCTATACAGTGCCACTCCCTTTAACCTTCTGCTTTCTAGGGGTGGTCTCCTAGGGATTTGAGATCCCTTTGTTTAATAAGTACGTCTGTTCCATTTCTACTTTATTCCTTTCTATTTTCCAGTGTCCCTCTTTGGGTAGTTGCTCTCTCTCTTTCTCTCTCCCCTCCCCCTTTCTTTTAACCCAGGAAGATGGAGGAGGAAGACAATAATGAAACATTCCAACCCTAACAAGATTTGAGAATGGGCAGGAATAGGATAGGCAGAGATTGTGCATTATATTCATAGGTGTCATGGTTTCCAGTGAGGTCCTGAGCATCTCCTCTGTTTGAGTGTCTGACAGGAGAGTATATAAGTGCCACCCTAGGGCCAGAAGCAGACTGTTCAGGAGTCAGGATAACCAGGAGTGTGCAGAGTCTAAAGGTTCTCCTGAGGGCAAGGCGATACAGTACAATGCTCACCCTTTCCCTTTTCTGCCCCTGCACACCAGCTTTGTTCCTGGGCCTCTTGTTCCTTCTCCAACTCTCCTCCCATGTCAGAAACTGTGCCTCTGGTTATGGCAACCAACATATTCCCGTGTGTTCTGCATATTCCCCTCCATTCCCACTAGTCTCTTTATTGGCTCCAATTCAGTTAGTTTCAAATAGCAAAAAGAAAATCAATTGTGTCAATTATAAAATCAAGACATATTATAGATATGATTTAAAAATTTGTGGTCTAGTATGGTGAAACATGTTTCCCTTCACCAGAAAACAGCATTAATAAATTAAAAGGGTACTGTAAGAATAATGGGTCCTTTTAAATGAGCAAACTATACATATATGTAACATGTTATATGATATATGTTATATAATGTATTTTTTGTTATTTGCCATTGTAACATTTCAAGAATGTACATCGGAGCCATTATTAGAAAGAGGAAGAAAGACGCACACACACATTTGCACACAAAGAGTGAAGTGCTTCTTAACATTGTTTTCTAACTAACTTCTCAGACATAATAGTAAGCCAAAAATTTTCTTAACATTGCAATATTAAATGACATTATTTACATATTATTTGTATTACTTTTCAGTATGCACTTGAAACCTGTATAAGGCCTAAGGAAGACGAAAAAAGAATTATTGCATTTGAATTATGGTGTAGGCAAAGAAATTTGAATAAAAGGCAGACTGTCAAGAGAAAGTTACAAGGAGAACAGCTCCAGAAAGATGATTGGCACAGTGACTGCAACAGTAGACTCAGTCATCGTAACAGTTATGACCATGGTGTAGGATTTGTGATGCTGCAATTCTGCTACTCTCTTCCTCAGTCCTCTAAAGGACAAACTGATCTGAATTGGAAAAAGTAAGGCAGAGGGTCCCTTAGAATCCAGGATGGCAAACCGCACCTTACATACTTTGGACATATTGTTATGAGAGATAATTTGCTGGAGAAATCATCATGTCTGGTAACTGGAAGGGCAGAGGAAATGAAGAAGGTGCTCTATGTGATGGATTGCCACTGTGAAGGCCTCAATGGGAGCAGACAGGAGCGATGGTCAGGACAGCACAGGAACGGGCATGGTTCATTCTGCTGTGCACAGGCTCGCTATGGACTGGAGAAGACTGGAGGCACCAGACACGAACAACATGAGTCAGAGACTGTTTGACTTCACATAACAACAAAGCTTTTTAATAAAATGGCTTATAATTTAAATTTATTTTTGAAACTTATGGAAAAGCTTGAAAGGCACAATTAATTTTTATAACCAACAGCATGCCTGCTTGTAAACTCTTATGAAATTGTCAGATTTGAGTTGTAATTTTTCTCATTTAGTATTACTTCAATATAAGATTAGGAGTCATTTTGGTTCAAATTACTAAATATTTAACTGCTAATAAGCAAACAAACAATATTGGCTGTTGGATCCCACTCGGCAGATTCACAGGATAAAAATGTAGAATTCTGCTTCAATAAATTTTACAGACAAGAACTTTTTACTTATCTGAAAACATCCTGAGGCAGTTGGACATTTTCACAAGAGGTTTGAGTCAAAATTAATTCCATGGCACCTGTAACTATAGCAAATGTTACAGTGTTTGTTATATGGTATAATGACATCAGACATAGATAATATGGCTTCTGTTACTGAATTTTGTCGATATCCATGACCATCAAGTTAGTCCTGTCTCAGTGACCCTACTGGGGGAGTCCAAATCTGTGATGTGCACAGGATTAGATCACCAAGGTTTTCCTGTGATGGAAAGACTGATCGTTTAGAACACAGAACTTTTGGTTATTTATCTAGCAGGTACACATCCAGGAACCGGGGCTCCCTTGAACTCTCTAAATAAAGAGGATATATGGATAATGACATTTAGAAAAAGATACAAATATGTAGCAGTGAAGTCATAGGAGCCAGGACATGAGTATCCTTTATAGGTAAAAACAAATCAAGTCTGTGCTATTATTTCATCACAAGCACATAAATACAAGGATTATTAATTATAATCAAAGCCAAAGTTTGGGAGTGAGGAGAACATTATCTTTTAACCATTGTTACCGCCTGCAATCCAAGTAGGAATGTGTTGATATAATGAGAGTTTTCCTGAAAGAAGTGAGTGTTCTTCTCATAACTTGCCTTATAGCCTCCTTTATCTGTTTGTTTCTAAGAGTATAGATGACAGGATTCAAGAAAGGAGGAACTATACAATAGAACACAGAAATGACCATGTCCTGTATCCGAGGGGAGTTGGAGGTTGGCTTCAGATATACAGCAGCACCAGAGCCAAGGAAAACTATGACAATGAGGATATGTGGGACACAGGTGGAAAAGGCCTTACTTCGTTCTGCTCTGGTTGGAAACTTGAGCACAGTAGAAAATATGTGAATATACGACATGGTGATGAAGGAAAAGCAGCCACCACCTACTATCATCAAAGAGACAAAAATCACAATTTCATTGGCTAAGATGTCAGAGCAGGAGAGTTTCAGTAGGGAGGGGATATCACAGAAAAACTGATGAACCACATTAGAATGACAGAAGGACAAACGGAATGTGTTCCCAGTGTGCAGACCTGAATAGACCAGACCACTGAGCACAGAGGCCAGTGTCATTTGGACACAGACACGAGGGGTCATGATCACATGGTAGTGGAGGGGCTGGCAGATGGCCACATAGCGGTCACGGGCCATGATGGTGAGCAGCAGCAATTCTGCATAAACACAAAAAAATACAAGGAAAATCTGAGCTGCACATCCAACTATGGAAATCACCCTGTTGTTTAGCAGGAAGATGACACACGCCTTGGGTACAGTCACAGAAATGTAACACATGTCCCAGACAGACAGATTCAGGATAAAGAAATACATGGGTGTATGAAGTCTTTGGTCAACAGTGATCACTGTGACAATGAGAAGATTCCCTGTGAGAGTAGCCAAGTACATTAGTGAAAATAACATTGTGTGCAAGACTCTCAACTCCCACACATCAGAAAATCCTGAGAGTAGAAATTCAGACACTCTGGTAGAGTTAGGCATTTTTGTATAATTTCTTTAAAATTTTGGGACACACATTTTAAAAATTCCTAAAGAAAAAGAGAGAAGAGATTGTAACTATGTGCATCAATCCCCATATATGCATTATATGTACTATATCTGACATTTCTAAGCATAGCATACCCTAATATTAGCTCTTGCTCCTATAGTATTTCTCCTGGGGCAAATTATTTCTCAGTTTCAACAAAATACTTGTGCTCAGGTTGGTTTTCATTTCTATCAGTGATGTATATGTAAAATTGGGCCTCAAAGATCCAAAGTTTTCCCAGCAAATTTATTGAATTAATATAGGTAATTTCCTTTTATGTATATTATTACAACAGATTTAGTATATAATTAATTTCTGACCAAAATACAAGACATAGAGAGAGAGTAGACTACAGTTTTAATAGAATATCTCATTTTCTCATTATTAGTTTTATTTCATTTTCTCCCTATGGAGGAACAATTATTATTTTCAACTCTATTTCCACCTACATTTTCCATAGATTTTTTTTCAATTTGGAAAATCCCCAGAATTATCCTTTATGAGAATTTTT
Organism: Tenrec ecaudatus; assembly: GCF_050624435.1. Classification (NCBI taxonomy): domain Eukaryota; kingdom Metazoa; phylum Chordata; class Mammalia; order Afrosoricida; family Tenrecidae; genus Tenrec; species Tenrec ecaudatus. The sequence continues at coordinate 199,002,732 of NC_134531.1, forward strand.
TTTCTGTTGGCAATATCTTTTTGTTCATATTAACAGTTGAGAAGTTATGGTTTCATTTAGACATCTTATTTTCTCTATCTGCACTTTTATAAAATACTTTATTTAATGCTATAGGGTAATTTTTATTCTTATTTAACCTAGATACCATAATTATCAAACGGAATCATAATTACACCAGGTTTCATTTATTTAGGCTAGCAAATTTTGTTTACATTATTCACATATTATACAATATAATTCTCATTGTAATTATGCAACCAAAGAAAGTTATATACAAAAGTTAAAATGCAATAATGGTACAATGAAAAGACCAAGTAAATGATCCTATTAATCACTGCAAGGGCTTCAAGGCCCACTCAGAGTGACCTGAGGGCACACTATAGAATTGCACCTGTGGGTTTCTCAGGCTGTAACTCTTTGTGGGAGTAGAAAGTCCCACCTTTCTCCAATGGTGCTGTTGGTGGTTTCAAATGGTTGACCTTTTGGATCGCAGTGCAATGCACACCTAGATCCTTTGTTGTTGTTAAGTACCATTGGATTGGTTGTGATCCATAGGGTCCCTAAGCACAACTGAAGGCAATATTACCTGGTCCTGCATCGTCTGCACATCCTAGCTTTTGCCCATTGTTGCTGCTACAGTGAAGCAAATCAATAGTACTGACTGCATTCTAATAAGTAAACAAAAAGTAAACATAAATCGCAACACTCTGGTTTTTTCCGTGTAATTATTTGTTTTTAAAATGTACATAAGAATATAAAATATGCTGAAATGTTATGAGTAGAGTTTGGAAAGCTTAAAATGTGTAATTCTTTAGCTTCATGTTTGAAGGCGGATGGGTCTATCAGCTATAGGAGTTTAGAGAATTACATCATTCTCCCATCCCTCAAATGTAAAAATTAAACTATTCTTTGACTTTTTTGAACAACAGATGAGATACTGTTTCAAGCCCCCAAATTGTAAGATATATTTTGTTCATTGATGGATTTCTCATTTACCCACATATCCATTAATCTACTTACAATTTCCTCAAATTTCAAAAAGTATTGTGAGATTAATTATATGCAGCTAGTGACCTGGAAGCAGTCTTGATGGGCTCTCTGTAAATATAATTATGACCAAATGCTTATGTATGCAATAATATGATATCAAAAATACTTGAATGTACTTTAAGTAAAAGGAACTCTGTGTATAAAATTTGCATATATGTCATATAATCACTGGGTCACTCTGTAGAAAGAAAATATAAAATTGAATGCTTAGCAAATGGACAGTGTGTTTAAATATCCTTAGTTAAATATTAAAAATAGCAAATAATTTTTCTTCAAACAAAATATACTGAATAAATATATTAGTATACATTTAAACTATCCAAACTATGCCGTTGAGATGTAGACCTGTACACACCAATTTCTGAACCTGCCACAATTTCTAGCTTCAGTAAGGTAAAAGGCTGTTTCCCACCCCCTCTCAGTTTTTAATGAACAACTGTGAATCCTACTATAATGACTGGGGGTATTTAAAATTGATTTAGTCAAAAACTAGTTCATGAGTGTGAGTATATTCCCTATTTATATATTCTATTTTAACCTCATTTACAGTATTCTTTGTAGATCATCTATTCATGTAGTAACAAAGAGGAGTATGCGAAAAATTAAATTAATAACAACAAATACTCACAAGATGTTATTATATATGTTGTATAGGTAGTTCAGGATCTCCGGTAAGGATGCAGTATTTGAAGTGAGGACAAATCTGAGTAGGCACATTTCTCAAAATGACTGAGACTCTGACAACAATCCTGCTTTTTAACTAGTACCTCTGTGTTCAGATAGATCTAAGAACACGAGGAAGCTGTTGGCAGGAGAAAAACCCCTGGGAGTGCATCCCCTGGCATTCAACAATAGCCACCTCCCAGCAGGAATTTAAAAAAGATAATTGCTTCTACAGGGATAGTGAACAGGACCCTAAGTATGGGTCCTGTTATTGAAACTTTTATGTCTCAAGACATATTAATATATTTGACCATTAAAAAATTCAAAGATCATGACAACGCAGCTGAGAGGGTTTACTGAAACCCTAAAAAAGGCTGAACATGATAGTGGCACTGGAGGAAAGCAAATGGAAATAGAGGAAGGGACTCAGAGACAAAGGACATTTTTTTGGCTTAAATACAGGAATGTACATATGTAAATACATTTACATATAATGATAGGGAACATAGATCTATGTACATATATTTATATGTTAATTATTATGATAGAAGATAGTAATTGGGCCCCTACTGAAGTACTCACTCAATGCAACAATTTGTTCGAATTACCTGGTATTCTGTGATGGTCACCTTCCTTACAGGATCCCTGAAGACAAAATGGCAGCATGAGAAAATGTGGTGAAGAAAGCTGATTGTGACTGGATATCACAAGATATTGCACATGAGATCTTTATTTTTTTAATCTTTTTATTGGTGCTCATACAACTCTTATCACAATCCATACATACATCCTTTGTGTCAAACACATTTGTACATATGTTGCCATCATCATTCGCAAAACATTTGCTTTCTGCTTGAGTCCTTAGTATCAGCTCCTCATGTCCCCCCTCCCTCCCAGCTTCCATCTCTGCTCATGAACCCTTGATAATACATAAATTATTATTTTGTCATATCTTACACTGTCTGAAGTCTCTCTTAACCCATGTTCCTGTTGTCCATCCCTCATGGAGGAGGTTTTATGTAGATCCTTGTAGTGGGCTCCCCATTTGACCTAGTTTTTAATCTTCCCCAGTGACCCAGGAAATATGCTAATATTTTTCCTTTTTTTTTTTTTTTGCTCATTTTATTGGGTTCGTACAACTCATCACAATCACATCCTTGGTGCCAAGCAAATTTGCATATTTGTTGCCATCATTGTTCTCAAAACACTTATTATTATATTGTCACATCTTACACTGTCTGATGTCTCCCTTCACCCCCTTTTCTGTTGTCTGTCCCCCAAGGAGGAGATTACATGTAGTTCCTTGTAATCAGTTCTTCCTTTCTAACCCACCCTCCCTAAACCCTTCCGGTATCGCCACTCTCTCCCCTGGTCCTGAAGGGATCATCTGTCCTGGATTCCCTGTGTTTCCAGTTCCTGTCTGTACCAATGTACCTCCTCTGGTCTAGCCAGATTCGTAAGGAATAATTGGGATCATGATAGTGGGGAGGGGTTGGGGAAGCATTTAAAAACTAGAGGAAAGTTATGTTTCTTCATTGCTACCCTGCAACCTGACTGGCTCATGTCCCACACAACCCTTCTGTAAGGGGTGTCCAGTTGGCTACCAATGGCTTTGAGTCTCCACTCTGCACTCACCCACATTTACAATGATATATATTTTTTGCTCCTTGATGCTTGATACCTGATCCCTTTGACAGCTTGTGGTCACACAGGCTGGTGTGTTTCTTCCATGTGGGCTTTGTTCCTCTGAACTAGATGGCCACTTGTTTATCCTTGAACCCTCAGACCCCAGACACTATATCTTTTGATAGCTGGGCATCATCAGCTTTCTTGACCACATATGGTTAAGCACATGTTTGTCTTCAGTGATCATTTCAGGAAGGTGGGCACACACTGATATAATTTTTATTTCTTTGATGACTGATAACTGGTCCTTGTACACCTCGTGGTCAGACAGGCTGGGATGCTTCTTCCATGTGGGCTTTGATGCTTCTCAGTCAAACAGCCCTTGTTTATCTTCAAACCTTTAAGACCCCAGATGCTATATCATTTGATAACCGGCACCATCATCTTTCTTTACCACATTTGCTTATGCACACATTTTTCTTCAGCAATCATGTCAGGCAGGTGTGCTTCCTGGAATGCCAATTTAATAGAACAACGTGTTCTTGCATTGAGTAAGTGCTTGAGTGGAAGCCCAATGCCCATCTGCTGCCTTAATACTAAGCCCATAAATCTATGCACATATATCTATTTTCCTACACTCTTATATAAATATATTTACAGTCTTTAGTCCTCTGTAAATACCCGGTGTCACCAGTTCTTTCCTCTATTTCCTTTTACCCTCCTCTTGTCCCACTATCATGCTCAGCCTTCCTTTGGTTTCAGTAATTTCTCTCGGTTACATTGCTCTTGCTGAATCCGTACCAGGCATCTTACACCCTTCTTGCCACTGATTTTCAATGTAGGGAACAACTTCACATTAGGCAAAATTCATTACATAAGAATTTGAGGTTGTGGAACATAACACAGTAAATATATTTATGTGAACTTTTAAGATGAATATCATGAGGAAATCTTAATAAGACAGCATTTACCAAAATGAACAAAATGTTTACCACATATATTGCATTATATATATTTAAGCATACAGTAAATTTATTGATTGGTTTACAATTTTGAATGTCTGAGGTAGGATAACTGGAGTACTATGCATTAATTTTGATGTAGACTCCTTAATTGCTCAGTTCTTGCATGAAATATAGGCAGTAAAAGACCCAGCTTAGACCCAAATGTTTCCTGCTACTATAGCATCCTGACATTTGCTGACATGTACAAGTCCATCATTTTGGATGGTGTGCCAGTCCATCTCATGGGGTTCTCCATTCTCCACAACGAGCCTCTACATCACCAATATGAAGTCTTCCTCTAGTGAGTGATTAATCCCTTTTGATGAAATGTCCAGAATAAAAATATCAAATAATATTTGTCATATAGTATTTTCATAAGTTGGTCACTCTGCTTTTCTTCATAGTTGGTTTTAGTACAGAAGCTCCACTGAAACCATTCAACCATGGGTGATTCTTTTAGTACTGACATTTTTTGAAAACCAGCAAAATTTCCAGTAGCATACAAGCCAGAACTACATGGAAATTTACAGGCAGACAGTCAGTTACACATTGTTGTTGTTGTTACAGTTATTATTATTTTTTATGTACTTAACATCCAACCAAATAAACAAAACTCAATGTCATTGAGTTAATTACTCACAGTAACCTCGTATTGTTGCTATTGTTTGGGGTCATTGAGTCAGTTCTAATCCGTGGTGACAATATGCAGAGCAGAATGAAACCCTGCCTCATCCCTGTCATTCTCACGATGGTTCATACATCTGAGCCTATTGTAGTAGCCTTGTGTTTTTCCACCATGTTGATGGAAATCCTCTTTTTTTTCACTCTCTCTACCAAGAATGATGTCTTTCTCCAGGAACTGCTCACTTCTGACAGGTTGTCCAAATTGAGTGATTGCAATTGCAATCGAAGTAATTCAATTGATGCATTGTGTTATGGATATGCTTTTGTTAAGGATATGCATTGTGTTGGATATGCAATTGATGTAATGTGTTATGGATATGCTATCCAGAGAGATCAGTCCCTGGAAAAGAACATGAGGCTTGGTAAAGTAGAGGGGCAGTGAGAGAGAGGAAGTCCCTAGGCCAGATGGACTGACACAGTGGCTGCAACAATGAGCTCCGTCCTAAGACCAGTTGTGAGGATGGCACGGGCTCAGGACCGGGTGCCGTTGCCTTGTTGGATGTAGGCTCACTATGAGCTAGAAGACGATGTCATGGCACCTCATACTGAGAAAAATTAATTTTAGACCCTTTTTAATGGAATTTTCAAAATTGCATGTTATTTATAAAGACACAAGTAATATTAAATACAAATAAATTATATGCTAACATTAATGTGAAAACACACAGAAGTCACTAAATTATTAGATTAATGTGTGAAAAAGACAATGATTTTTAACAGAGATTAGGAAAGTAATTTATATTAATAATTGGTTTGTTAATTTCAGTGGTATAATCATTCTAAATTTATTTTAACATTGTGATGGCATAAATCCTAGAGCTTAATTTTTTTAAATTTCATTTCTTTTCATTGACAACACAGATACAAATATGGCTTTGAACCTTGACTCAGGAATTACTTTTTAATGGCTTCACATCTGATACATCAACTTGCCAGAAAGCCAATGAGCTTGTGCTCCTTGAAGCTCTTGGGTTTAAATGGTGCCGTGTAAGCACCAAACAGTCTCTGTACAGCGACACTTCTTTTCAATTCCTTCTTATTTTTTAACCATGGTGGATAACATTTCACCACACTGCATCGCATTTTAGGATCTTAATGAAACAAATATATGTATAAATAGATATTGTTATATTCCTCTGTCTACATAGGTTCTGAGATCCAAGAACATTTTTCCTAAGATCACAGTCCTTTAAATTTTGTAGTGATTTTACTTAACTATCAGAATATAATCCTTTGGGTGAATGTATAATGGGAGTTAGAAAATAATGCATACACTTCAGATGATAATATGATTTTCAATAAATTTCAATTAGGTCAAGTTAGTCAACTATGTTGATCACACTTTCTTTGTATCTTTACTTTTTTAATTACTGTAAATGTATATGAAACAAACACTCTTCCCATTTTAACTTCATCACATGTACTAGTCCATGGTATGAAGTGCGTTGCTCATGTTGTTCAGCCATCCTCCTTACATGTTTCCAAATTTTCTCACGATTACTTTTCATGTCCTTGTTCCATCAGTTGTTATGAGTCATAACCCAAACAATTTCATTACGAAAGTATTTTATTAAATTTTCCGTTTATCTTCACAAGTTTTTTTTTCATGTGTTGTTATATTATTATTGCAGACAATTGTTTGCCATCCTAACTGAATGAAAATTCTACATAAGAACTTAAAGTGTAATGGTAATATGCCTACCTACATCAGAGAATTGATTTCCAAATTAAGGTTTTGCAAAAAGGTGTTCCATTTGTGGACCAGCAGAATATATGTCAATTTTTGCTGCGTCTACTGTTGCTGTTACTGTAGCTGCTGGCGTGTCAGCTCAGACGGATGCAGCATTTACATAACGGAACAAATACTGCTTTGTTCTGTGCCATTTCCATGATAATTGGTCTACTTAAACTTCTATTACATTTATTCTAATATAATTATTTGATGTAATATTGCTTACATATTACTAGGTTTATAATCCATATCTAAGATAGTAAATATAAATTATTGTATTTATTTTATATATAAAGCTGCATTTGAAAAAAAGCTGCATTTGTATTGAAAATGCTATATAATACAAACATTTTCAAGCACCATTCTAGTTTTAAAGTATTATGTTTTATGAGATTAGTATGACACATCGCCTTATGATATTAATAATATCAAAAGGAAGTGCTGATTTTAAGTACTGAAAATAATGTCTCAAGCGGACTCCAAGTGTCTTGCTTTTGGAGAAAATGAAGGGAACCTTTGGCAGAGGCTAAACTGGGACCTTTGTGGTGCCCAATCCCTCTTGTGGCCTCAGCCTTAATCTCTGTCCCTTGTACACTCAGTCCACATCATGTCAACAGTGAATTCAGAAAAGTGCACTCAACAGAAAGCCCATTTAAACAGCAGAGTGGTGAGGCTGTGCTAACCAGGAAGGATTGACTCCAGGGACAAAGAGTAAGACAAGAGGGGAAGGTGCCATGTCACAGGGGTGACAAGAACCAGAGCTCAGCTTATATTTCAGTCCAGGAGAAGGTGTCTAACCACGACTCTCACCATTTCTGTGAGGTGTGCAACAAAGGTCCAGGTGAGACCTGTTCTCTGGAGGCAGTCCCTCCATAGCTGTGCACTTACCCTCAGGAGACCCAGGGTGCATCTGACCTGGAAAGTACTTCCCTCCCAGCCCTGTTAAGATACAAATTGGTAGGGGAAGCGAGTGTAGGAATATCCCCTAGTAATCTCTGCTTTAGTGCCACCTCTTCCTATGAATTTCTCTCTCCTTCCCCCACTAACTAAGGAGTTTTGAGAAGTAAAGGTGGTAGAAAATATGTTTTCTTAGGGGAATTAACTGGGTTTTAATGACTTGTTTTTCTGTTTCCCCCTTGTTCCAATCAGACTTGAATTTGCATTCTTATCCCCTGAGTTGTACTAAGGTCTGCAGAGTGGTGGGCAGGGGTGGAGAGAACACGAGTTGTGACTCCCCTCATCACCTCACCTCTGCTCTCTATAATCCCTGCTCTGGCCTCTTAGGAATATGAGAGGTTTTTGTTGAATACTTATTTTTGCTCTCTTTCTAGTTCCTTCCTGTTTTATTGTCAGGTGTCCTTTCATGGGTAGTTGGTTTCTCTCTCTCTCTCTCTCTCTCTCTCTCTCTCTCTCTCTCTCTCTCTCTCTCTCTCTCTCTCTCTCTCATGTTTCTCTCTCATAACCCCAAAATAGGGAAAAGGAAGACGGTAGAAATCAAAGATTCTGCCCTGTGTCAGTCTGGGTAGACTAGAGAAACAAATCTCATATGTGTATAACTCGTATGTGTATAAAAAGAGGTTTATATACAAGAGTAATTGAATATTGAGCAAACATCCCAGCCCCGTCCAGATCAAGTCCATGGATCTGGTGTTAGCCCTTATGTCTTATACCAATTTATAAAGTCGCCTTCATACTCATGAAACATATGCAATGACAGGATGATCATAAGTCAATGGGTGGAAGTCTTGTGAATCCAGTGGCGGTTTAAGCATCTCAGCAGTGGAAGGGGTCTCCATGTGGCTTCTCCAGCACCCAGGACTGCATCAAGATAGGTACATGTGGCTTCACCAGCTCCCAAGGCATGGAGTCTATTAGCATAGTGCCATGTGTCTTGTCAGTAGATGGTCTCCAAGGGAGTGAGTAGAGTGAGACAGTGTCTCAAATCGACAAATGATTACATAGCTACTATAAGCCCCTAAAAATATTTGAGAATTGGGAGGAATAGGGAAAGCAATGATTATTCATTCATAAGTGTAATTGTTTGAAATCAGGTCTTAAGCATCTTCTATTTGAGAATCTGTCAGGAAAAAAATTAATATGAGAGAATAAAGGATTGAACTCCAAGTGCCAGAAGCAGAATCTTCATGGAGTTGGGGTAAGTAGGAGTATCCAGTGTCTATAGGTGCTTCCTGAGGGTGGGGCAATACAACATAGTGGCCACCTCTTTCACTCTTCTACACCAGCACCCTGCTCCAGACCTAGTTCTGTTTTGATTTTCCATATCTCTTCCCATGTGCACTGGCTATGTCAACAAACATATTCCTGTGTCTTCTACATATTCCCCACACTTCCTAGTCCTCTGTGTTCACTACAATTGCAATTAACTTTATTTTTTAATAAAAATAAAATTGATTGAGTGCCAAACTTAAAATCAAGACCTAATATGGTTATGATTTTAAAATTGTTCATCAAATATGGTCAACAATTTTCCCATTCAACAGATAATATCAGTAACAAAGCTGAAAGGTTACTGTAAAAATAGTGGATCCTCCATAGGACCAAAGCCACTAGTAGATACAATGTCTCCTCATCAACCTCAAGCGCTATGGGGAAAGCACTGGAGTCACAGTGTGGGAATTATGCCCAGTCTGATCCCCCACAGCAGGGTGAAAAAGAACAGAACACAGCAGAGTAATAAGGGAAACAAAACAATTAAGTCCGTGAGGAATCCCAAAAATAGACTTTGGACTCAGGAGGCAGGACTTGGTCATTTGTCAAACTTGATAAAAAAAACATTCATATAGGCCAGCATATAAACATAGGCTTCCCCCACCCCCTTACTTTTCTCTACCTATCTCTGTCTCAATCTCTCTCTGTCTGTCTGTCTTTCTCTCTTTTTTTATGTCTATCTATATGAGATAGGCTGGAAAACACTAGCAGGAACAAAATAATTGGACGGATGGTTTTGGGCCAATATGGAAGTGAGGCAGTTGAGGGAAAGGCTGGAGAAAGCCAACACACCCAGGGACAAGGGAACAAGTGATCTAATGTCGATGGACAGCAGGGTGTAGAATGCCTGGTGGGGTTTGATCAAGTGCAGTATATCTGAGCAGAATTACTGAGAGCCGAGCGAAGGTCAAACAAGATGGTGGGACAAGAGGAAACTAAAATAAAGTAGATGAAAGAATTAGGATGCTAAAGTCATACAGGTACAAATATAGGCATGTATATAAATAGATATATTAATATTTAATGATAGGGTTTTCGGTCTATGTACATATATTTATATGTTAATATTAAGGTAGAAGACTGACATTGGTTTTCTACTGAAGTCCTCCCTCAATACAGGAATGCTTTGTTCTAATAATCTGGCATTTTTTTATGCTCACCTTCCCTACACGATTGCTGAAGACAAAATAGGTGCATAAGCAAATGTAGTGAAGAAAGTTGATGGTGCCTGGCTATTGGCAGATATAGCATCCATAACCCTAAAGCTTGAAAAAAAACAAGCAGCCATCTAGCAGGGACGAAATAAAGCCCACATAGATGAAGCACACCAGCCTATGTGGTCACGAGGTGTTGACAGGTTCAGGTATTAGCCATCAAAACCCCAAAAAACAATCATATCGATGTGAAAGAGTGGGGTTGGAGTGGAGACCCAAAGCCCATCCGTAGACAATTGGACATCCCCTCACAAAAGGGCCACAAGAAAGGGACGAGTCAGCCAGGGTGCAGTATAGCACCTTTGCAACACACAACATACCTCTAGTTCTTTAATGCTTCCTACACCCACTATCATGACAGTACTACCTTACAAATCTGGCTAGGCCAGACCATGTATTCTGGTACAGTTAAGAGCTCTCAAAACACAGAATCTAGGACAGATAAACCCTACAGGAACAGTAAAGGAAGTAGTGATACCATGAGGGTAGGTGGAAGACAGGGGAATAGGTGGAGCAAGGGGGAATGGAACACAATGATCAATGTAAAACTATCCCTCCCCTCCCCTACCACCCCCGGGGATGAGAACAGAAATGTTGATGAAGGGAGACAGTGGATGGTTTAACATATGAAAATAATATAAATTCATAATTTATCAAGAGTTCACAAGTGTGGGAGGGTGTGTGGGTGAGGTAATAAAGAGGAGTTGACACCAAGGGCCCCAGTAGACACAAAATGTTTTTAAAATGATGATGGCAACATTGGTACAAATGTATTTGATACAATTGATGTATGAGTTGTAAGAGCACTCAATAAAATGATTTATTTTTAAAAGAATAATTTATCCTCTTACATGAGCAAACTATACAGCTATATAAAATGTAGTTTTTCACTATTTTACCATTATAACATTTCAAGAATATGCATCAGAACCCTTATTGTAAAGGAGATATTAAAGAAACACACACACCTCAAATTTCTTGGAAATTAGTTCAATTTACCTTCTAAAATAATATTAAAAAATGTTCTACTCATGCCAATTTTAAAAATGCTATTTTATTCACATAGTAATTGTAATAATTTTCATTGTGTATATGAAATACATACCGGGCTTATGAAGACCAAAGAAGAATTAGTACAATTCAATAATTTTGGTGTTGGCAAAAAATATTGAATATAATGTAGATTGCCAGAAGAAAGAGGCAAGAAAGACTCTGAAAAGATGAATTGATACAATGACTGCAACTATAGGCTCATACATAGTAATTATTATGAACATCGTGTAAGATTGGCAGTGTTTCCTTCTGATACAGGTAAGGTTGCTACGAGTAAGGACAGATCTGTTTCTTCCTTAGCAGTTCATCGAACTGTCAACATTCTTTTCCAGCACCACAATTTAAACGCATGGATTCTTCTATGAGTTTCCTTGGACTTTTAACAAATAAAGTAGTCTATATTGGAAGAAGTCTGGCCGTGTGCCCTTAGAATCAAGGATGGAAGGACTTCATCTTAGATACTTTGGACATATTTTCAGGAGAGATAAGTCCCCGGAGAAGGCCATCATGTTTGGTAAGTTTGAAGGGCAGCAAACAGAGAAAGGTGCTCAATGCGGCGGTGTGACACAGGACCTGTGTCAATGGGATCGGGAATAGGAATTATTGTCAGGATGGCACAGCACCAGGCAGGGCTCCATTCTATTGAGCAAGGGTCACTATGGGTTGTAGCCAACTGGATGTCACCAAACCATTAAAAAATGAATAAGGAACCATTTGACCTCACATAAGAACAAGGTTTTCAAAAAAAATGTTTATAATTCTAATTCATCTTTTGAAACTTAAGGAAGAATAGTAGATGCAATTAATTTCTCTTAAACACAGAATGCTTCCCTTTGCTGTAAGAAAAGCATTATAAATCTTATAATATGACAAGATTTTAGATGTCATTGTGTACATTTTAATATCACTTTAAATATAATATTAGGAGCCTTTGTGATTCAAATGATTAAATATTTACAAACAAGAAAACAAAAATGCTTGGCAGTTTGAACTCACCCAGCCAGCTCCACAGGATAAAACTAGCATTCTGCTTCAGTAACTTTTACAGCGATGAACATTTTACAGTTAAGAAAACATTCTGAGGTAGTTCTATGTTTTCACAGGAAGTCTGAGTTAAATTGATTTTTTAAAAAAAATCATTTTATTAGGGGCTAATACATCTCTTATCAAAATCCACACAATTTGTTCGTTTGAGAATGATGAGGGCAATGAATGTACAAATGTGCTTTATACAATTATGATGGTCACCTTCCTTACAGGTAATGTAATAAATAAAGATCCCATGTGCAGTCACAATCAGCTTTCTTCACCACATTTTCTCATGCTGCCATTTTGTCTTCAGCGCGGTAGAAAATAAAGGGCCACAAGGAAAGAACAAATCAGTCAATGCATCACAGAATACCAGGGGCCCAATTACTATCTTCTATCATAATAATTAACATAATTAACATATGTGTGTTTTATCATTGCATCTTTAGTGCTCCCAGCCAGCCATCCCTCTCAGGACCTTAGTTCTACCTTACAAATCCGACTAGACTAGAATATGTACACTGGTACAGATAAGAGCTCTTGACACATTTGACACATAGAATCTAAGACATATTCCCTACTCGGGAACAGTAAGGGAAGTAGCGATACCATGAGGGTAGGTGGAAGATGAAGGGAGTAGGGGGAGAAAATTGATCACAATGATCAATGTAAAACTGCCCATTACCCTGGGAATGAGAACATAAACATCTGTGAAAGGAGACAGTGGATAGTGTAAGATATGACAATAATATAAATCTATAATCTATCAAGGGTTCATGAGGGGGAGGGCAGGAGAGGGAAGGAAAAAAGAGGAGCAGATACCAAGGGCTCAAGCAGAAAGAAAATAGTTTTTAAATGATGATGGCAACATTTGTACAAATGTGCTTATACAATTGATGGATGGATTGTTATAAGAGTTGTAAGAGCCCCCAATAAACTTATTTATTTTTTTCAAAAGAATAATTTATCTTCTTACATGAGCAAACGATATATCTAACTGTATAAAATACATTTTGTCATTATTTTACCTTTGTAACATTTCAAGAATATGCAACAGAATCATTATTATAAAGGAGGTATTAAAGAAACACACACAACAAAAAAGAGGCAAGTGTACTTTAATTTTATTTTCTTGGCAGAGAAAGTTTAGTTCACTACTAAAAATAATAATAATCCACTAGTTGTAACGATTTTCAGTGTGTGTATGAAATCTACAAAAGGCATAAGGAAGACCAAATAAGATTTATTACATTTTAGTTATGGCGTTGCCAAAGAATATTGAATATAAAGTAGATAACCAGAAGAAAAATGCAAGGAAGACTCTAAAAAGGATGGATTGACACAATGACTGCAACAATAGGCTCAAACATAGTAATTATTAGGAACACGGGAGTGGACTGACAGTGTTTCCTTCTGATATATATATAAGGTTTCCATGAGTAAGGGCAGACATGTTTGTTCCTGAGCAGTTCACAGTACTGTCAACATCCTTCTCCAGCACCACAACGCAAATGCATAGATTCTTCTATGATCTTCCTCGCACTGCTAAAACACAAACTGATGCGTATTGGAAGAAGTAATGCAGCATGCCGCTTAGAGGAAAGGATGGCAAGACTTCATCTTCATACTTTGGGCATATTTTCAGGAGAGCTCAATCCCTGGAGAAGGTCATCATGTTTGGTTAGGTGAAAGGGCAGCAAAAAGAGGAAGACCCTCAATGTGATGGATTAACACAGTGGCTGCGTCAAAGGGATCCGGCCTAGGAATTATTGTCAGGGTAGCACAGGACTGTGTAGGGGTTCATTCTGTTGTGCACAGGGTTGCAATGGGTTGAAGACGACTTGATATCATCTATCAATAACAATTTTAGTAAAAAAACTTTTGACCTAACATAACAACAAGGTTTTCAATAACAGTATTTCTAACTTTAATTTTATTTTGAAACCTATGGAGAGGATAAGAAGGTGTAATTAATTTCCTTGAAAAACAGAATGCTCCCCTTTCCTGTAAGAGAAAACATTATACATCGTATCATATAAAGAAATATTAGATGTCATTATGCACATTTTTATTAGTAGTATAAATAGAAGATTAGGAGTCTTTGTAGTTTAAACAATTACATCTTTAACTGCTAATAAACAAACAAAGCAACAAAATTTTTTCCTGTTTGGACCTACCCAGCAGCTATATAGGATAAAGAACAAGCATTCTGCTTAATTAAAGTATACAGATGGGAGAATTTAACAGCTATGAAAGCATGTTGAGGCAGTTCAACATTTTCACAAGAGCTTGGAATCAAATTGGACTCCATGGCACCTGTAAACAGTAACAAATGCTAGATTGTATGTCTTACTGTACAATTGTACATTGACATCAGGCAAAACTAATATGCTTTATCCGAATTCTGTAGAATTCTTGGCCATCAAGTTAATTTTGTCTCCATGACCCTAGAGAGCGAGTCCAAGGCTGTGATGTGTGTATAAGCAGATTGGCAAGCTTTTCCCCTTTTATGGAGTGATTGACACAGACCTCTGGTTATCAGTCTAGCAGCTACACTTTCAGCAACCAAAGCTCCCTTGAGGAGGGAATATACGGAAATATATATTCACAAAAAGATAAAAGTTTGTAGCAGGGAAGTCATAGGCATCAAGAAATGTGTATTTTTTGTGGGGAAACAAAATCAAGTGTGTGCTATTATTTCATTGCTAGACATAATACACTGTATGTTAGTTACAATCCAATCCAGTTCCCCAGAGTTAGTAAATGACCAGACATTAACTTTGAAACATTTTTAACTCTTACAACCAAAGCACAAATGTGTTGAAATAATAATATTTACCTGAAGGAAGGGAATGTTCTTATCATAACTCTCCTTATAGCCTCTCTTATCTGTTTGTTTCTAAGACTATAGATAATAGGATTCAATAAAGGAGGAATTATAGAATAGAATACAGAAATGATCATATCCTGTATCAGAAGGGAATTGGAAGTTGGCTTCAGATACACGGCGGCAGCAGAGCCAAGGAAAATTATGAAAATGAGGATGTGTGGGATACATGTAGAAAAGGCCTTTTTTCGTTCTCCTCTGGTTGGAAACTTGAGCACAGTAGAAAATATGTGAATATAAGACATGATAATGAAGGAAAAGCAGCCACCACCTACTATCATTGAAGAGGCAAAAATTATAATTTCATTGGTTAAGGTGTCAGAGCAGGAGAGCTTCAGCAGGGAGGGAATATCACAGAAAAACTGATGAACCACATTAGAATGACAGAAGGACAAATGGAATGTGTTCCCAGTGTGCACACCTGCATAGACCAGACCACTGAGCACAGAGGCCAGCGTCATTTGGACACAGACACGCGGGGTCATGATCACATGGTAGTGGAGGGGCTGGCAGATGGCCACATAGCGGTCACGGGCCATGATGGTGAGGATCAGAAATTCTGTATAAATACATAACACTACAAGGAATATCTGAGCTGCACATCCAGCCACAGATATCACCCTGTTGTGTAGTAGAAAGATGACACACGCCTTTGGTACAGTCACAGAAATGTAGCACATGTCCCAGACAGAGAGATTCAGGATAAAGAAATACATGGGGGTATGTAGTCTTTGATCAACAGTGATCACTGTGACAATGAGAAGATTCCCTGTGAGAGTAGCCAAGTACATTAGTAAAAATAACATTGTGTGCAAGACTCTGACCTCCCACACATCAGAAAATCCTGAGAGTAGAAATTCAGTCACTATGGTAGAGTTAGACATTTCAGGATAATTTCTTTAGGACTTGGTGAGACACATGTAAAATTACCTTAAAAAAAAAAAAGAAGAATCAACAGAGGAAATAAAGATAGTAAATATATGCCTTGATCCCCATTTATCCAATATATTTCCTATATCTGGAATTTTTAGTATAAAATACCATAATATTTACGCATCTTCCTTTAGTACTTTTCCTGGTGTAAATTATTTCTGAGTGGCATCAAAATCAGTTGTGTTCAAGTTGGTTTTCATTTTTATCATTGATGCTTATGGAATATTGGGAGTCGAAATCATAAGTTTGCCTTGCAGATTTATTGCATTAATATAGGTAATGTCTATGAACATATTTTATTACAACATATTTAGCATGTAATAAATTGGTAACCAAATTATAATCCATACAGAGATAGTAGACTAAAGTTTCATTAGACTAACTCAATATTTTATGAGTTGTTTGAGCTCACTTTCTACCTACTGAGAAAAAATACTATTTTATCTCCATTTCCACCACTATTTTTTTAAACTTTATGTGGAAACTTCCCTGAAGAATTATTCTCTCTGATAACAATTTTCTTTTTATCAATATATATTCATTCATATTAATAGCTAAGAAATTTTGGTTTTATTTAGACATCTGATTTGAAATATTTTATTACATTTTAAAGGGCAATTTTAATTCTTATTTAAACTAGATACCATAATTAATCAAGGGAATTATTATTACACCAGGATTTTTTATTTAGGCTAATATACATAGTTTAAATTATTCACACATTCCAAAGTATTATTGACATTGTAATTATGCTATTTAGAAAATGTTATACACATGTTGAAATGAAATAACTGTACTATGAAACAAATTGGTATAAAAATCTATGAAAATGTACGTTTAAGAGCACCTGTAAGTGATAGGTTTTTCTGCTCAAAGGATAGGTTGTTTTAGAGGGAGCTTTTTCTCTACCAGAATTTTGGATTGTAACAGCTTTTCTGTTTCCCACCAGGACAATTTATGTTCCCAGGTCCTTTTAATTTGTTTTTGATCCATTGTGGCTGTCAAAGGACTGCAAGAGCCATAAAAGCCTATTTAGGGTCCACTTTTATATCACAGTGATCCAGAACTGGAAGGTCGTTCCCGTGATTTCCTACCAATTGCTGACTTAGACCACATTCTTTTAGGGATGTTATTGAAAAGGAGTTGTACTTATGTTTTAGATTTTATTTTCATTCTTGAAATTAAAATTTTATAAGTATAAGCATATTTTGACCTTAAATATGTCTTGCCATATTTTAGAACTTAAATATATTATTAATGATCACTTCACCTGAAAATGTGATTGGTATATTTTGATTAAATGCTTTCTCAATTTATATAATTCAACACAATTAATCTCCCCTAGTTCTATAAATTTCAAATAATACATATTTTATCTTTTATTGAAATGTAAGAAAATAAATATTTTTGTGGTAATATTTGTTTCATTGTACTTAAAGCTGACTGAGATGAATTTGGTTTGATGCTCTATTTTGTTTGTCAAAAATCACTGCCATCGATTTTATTTCAACCCAAAGTGACCCTATCCATGGGCAGAGAAGTGCTGCTTTCCGTTTGGGGCTGTTCATCTTTTAGGGAACTGAGGGCTCATCTTTCTCCTGTGAAGCTTCTGTTGGTTTTGAATTTCGCTTTTTGTGCTTGGCATCCCAGTGGGCAGCGCCTATACAACCAGTATTCCCTGTATTTTTTATAGAACACTGATTTTATTCCTAAATCCTGAACATATTTGAAAACTTAAATGAGATCCCTTTCAACCTTTCACTAAATTGCTTGTGTTCTTACTCTTATATATAATCCTGCTGTTTGAGAGTTTATTGGTAGCATTGCAAAATCTATTTGGTTGAATATGACTACTGAATAAACAAAGGTAGCTAATTTATTTCAAAGGTAGCTAATTTATTTCGGTTATATTTTCTTGATGATTGAAATATTAACAATAATTGCTTGATATTACTCCTGTTAAAGTCAATGACAGAATTAAACTACCATATTATAGAAATGTAAGAAGATTTAATATTTTGAACATATAGTGAAAAACTATTGACCTTTTGGATCACAATCCAGTGTGAAGCTGTACCTATTGTTGTTAAGTACCATCTGGTTGGCTGTGATCCATAGAGACCCAAAGCACAACAGAATGACATGTTTCCTGGTCCTGCAGCTTCCTCACATTCTAGCTTCTGCCCATTTTTGCAGCTACAGTGAACCAACCATAAGCACTGTATTGACTGAATTCGAATAAGAAAAGAAAAAGGAAATATAAAGCACCCTCCTTTTTTAAGTGCAATTAGTTGTTTTTAAAATGAATGTGACAATATAAAATATCCTGAAAAGGTATGGAAAGAGTTTAAAAAATATTTCTTAGCTGAAAATTTGCAAGTGGATGGGGTATATCCAGGTATTGGAGAATTTGTCATAGAAGATGAGAGAATTACATGATTCTCTCATCCCTCAAAATGTAAAATCAATTTGTTTTTTTGATTTTTAAATTGATAGGATACACTTTAAAACCCCCCAAATTTCAAAATATATTTTGTTTATGATGGATTTTCCATTTACCCACATATCCAGTATTGATTTACAATTTTCTCAAATTTCCAAAGTATTATGAAATGAATGTATACAGATAATATTCTGGAAACTGTCTTTAGAGGAGCTCTGTAAATGTACTTACCGTACATACTTGAATATAAGCTGACCCGAGTAAAAGTAGTAAGTGAAATCAGCTATTCAAGTTGTAACAAAAACAATGAGATGAAAAATTAAATTAATAACCACAAATACTCACAAGATGTTATTTCATATCTTCGAAAGAAAATTGGGGATTTCTGGTAAGGATGCAATGTTTGAAGTGAAGACAAAAATGAGTAGGCGTATTTCTCACAATTACTGAGACCCTTAAAAGAACTGTTCTGTTTTATAATATGCTTTCAGATTTATCTAAGAACAAGAGGAGGTTTCTGGCACTCGAGAACCCCAGGGGTGTGTATCCCTTGGCATTCAAGGATAGCCAGTTCCCACGGAGGAATTCCAAGAACATAATTGCCTCTACCTGGATAGCAAATAGGATCTTGAGTATGAATCCAACTTTGATATATCAAAACATATTAGTATATTGACCTTTTTAAAACTATGGTGAAGAATATTGCAATAATATGATTTAAACACACAAAAATTTCAGTTCTTCTAATATTTCACTTATTTCTTGAGTGATTTTTTGTGGATTTTAAAGACATGATCAAAGAAGGAAAACTCAGAGGTCCTATTGCTGACTTGATCACACAGTTGTTCTTGAGAGGTTTTGATGCGTGTGACCTTAGACACAAGAGAAACACTGTCTGGTCCTCACCCACCCTCACTGTTGTTCTTAAGCTTTAGCCCATTGCCGCCTCAGTGTCAATACATGTCCTTGAGGACCTCCCTCTTGTTCGCTGCCCCTCTACTTTACCTAACAGGATATGTTTCACTAGGGACTGGTCTGTCACGAAAATATGTCCAAAGTATGTAAGATGAAATCTTTTCATTTCTGCCTCTATGGAGCACTCTGGCACTATTTCTTCCAATATTGATTGGTTTCTCCTTTTAGTAGTAATAGCCATTGAACTTCCGATATTACTGCCCAGCATCACAACTTAAATGCATGTGTGTCTTTTTTATTCACAGTCTTTTTAATTCACTGTCCACCTTTCTTGTGCACTTAAGGCACTGGTAACTACCAGCTTGAGTCAACTGCACACTAGTTCTTCAAGGAAGATCCTTGTTTTCAATGTTCTTCAGATTTCTTGTGCAGCAGATTCAGTCAATGCAACACATGTTTTGATCTTTTGTTTTCTGCTCCCATGGGAATTGATTGTGGATCAAAGCAACAAAAATTCCTCGATATCTTCAACCTTTTCTCCATTTATCATTTTTATGTTATCTATTGGTCCAGTTGTGAAAAATTTGGTCTTAATTACATCGAATTGGTAGCCATACTGTGAGAAATAAATTGCAAATACCAGTGAAGGTGCAAGTACTTGCATCTAAAATACATAAATACTTTAATATTTCATAATATAAAAAATAGCTCAATTTAAAAATGAGCAATTTATCTGAGTAGACATCCATGAAAGTATACAGAAACATATAAGTGGATAAAATATTATCAATATCTTATTAGGAAACTGCAAATGAAGTTAATATTCAGATAACATATATAGCTTTATTTAGTAATAATAAATAATGAAGTATGAATCCACAAGTAAAAGCAAGGTAACCTGAATTTCATATTGCAGAGTGAAAGAAACCAGCTCTTAAGCATGCTGTCTGACCCTGACTCCATGCGAATTTGTTAAAGAGAAAAGCTGTAGAAGGAAAGGAGAAATCAGCGATTGCCCACGGGTCACAAAGAGGCGAAGGGCGGAAGAGGGAGAGCCAGGAATTTCTAGTGCAATTACACTATTCTCTTTTGTAATGTGGATATTGTAATAGTGGATACATGACTTCAGGTATTTTCAAAACCTCTCTTTTACAAGTATTGAACCATGATTTCAGTGTGACTTTAGTTTAAAAAAACCTGTCAATAATGGGTCATCAATTTCAACAAATGTACCACACCAATGGCAGGTTGCTAATAACAGTAGAAGGTGCTAATGGGGAAAGTATTGAAAGGGAAACTCCGTATTTTTGACTCAATTTTTAATAATGCTAAAACTCTTCTAAAGTTTAAATCTCTAATGTATACTTGGCATATGCCAAAATTTTGTGTAATTCATTTTGTCAAGTTTTACATTGAGTGGATTTCTAATTATGCCATAATATTTCCATCTAGGTTGCTTAAGGTCTAATTTTCTTATTCTTTTAGTTTGTTATAGATTTATTGTAGACTATTACTTAGTTTTACATATATATTTATTTAAGTTATCAATGTAGCTGTATTATTTTTACAGTATTCTTTTTACAAAGCTGATTTCAGTCTCAGTTCTATCTCATGAAGTGACCATCTGTATTGAGAGAATCACCATGTAAAGTTATTTATAAGAAGAAAGTGTGTCAGTCTTGGTAGAGTAGAGAAACAAATTCATAGACACTCATGTTTTATAAAAAAAGAGGTTTATATACAGGAGTAATTGAATATTGAGATAACATCCCAGTCCAGACAAGATCACATCCATATTAGCCTATATATCTTATATCAAGCTGTAAATTCCTTTTCAGGTTCACTCAACACATGCAATGGTGCTGAATGCAGGAAGATCACAGGCCAGTGGGTGAAAAGTATTGTGGATCCAGAGGCAGTGGAAGAATCACAGCCCTGGCAGGGCTCTCCATGTGGCTCTTCCACCTGAGGGCACTAGGGTAGCTCCAGGTGTCTTGTCAGCTGCAATGTCTCTCAGGGAGTGAGCCTGTGTCCTGCCTCCAGTGAGCTGCTTATTTCCTTAGAGCAGTGCTTCTCAACCTGTGGGTCACAATCCCTTTGGGGGTTGAAGGACCATTTCACAGGGATCACTAAAGACCATTGGAAAAAACTGTATTTCCTATGGGCTTAGGAAGCAAGACAACACTCCTCTATCTGTCTCCAAGGGGGTCTGCCTTACATGCAGATATGTTAATCTAATGAGAAAGAAGCTATCTCAACCTTCCCATTGTTGTTTGCTTTTTATGCAAACTGTAACAAAATGTAGCAATGTAGTTTACTGTTGTTATATTAAGACTGTTACCCATGCTACATCATGCTTCAAGAAAAAATGTCTTTATTTGTAATTAGAAATAAATATTGCACAATAATTAATTGCATATTATTTTTGTGACTAATCACTATGTTTTACTTACCAGTATATTCAATTTGTAACAATGAAAATACATCCCACATATCAGATATTTACATTACCATTCATAACATTAGCAGAATGACAGTTATGAAATAGCAATGAAAGTACTTTTATGGTCGGGTTCACCACAAAATGAAGAGCTATATTAAAGGGTTGTGGCATTCAGAAGGTTAAGAACCACTGCCTTAACACCACCTAATGAGGTCATCAAGCGGTGACCTGATTGACGGGTTAAACTCCACCCCTTTACTCTTAAGACTCTCAACTTGACAATAGATTATGTAACTACCACAGTAACAAACCAAAAATCCAACAAGGAAAAAACTCCACCTCAAGGGTTTATCCTGCCCAAATGGATTTTTTTCAAAGTTATAAAGTTTTTTAACAATTCAAACTTAACATTTTACACTTTTAATACATTTGCCAAATCTGTGATTCCATTCATGGAAAAATTTTTCAAACGCATCTGTTTGAATGGCCAATACAACCTCTCTCATTTTTTCTTCACAAATTCTACATCATCAAATCATTGTCCTTTCATTTCCCCTTCATTTGTGGAAACAAAAAGAAATCACACAGGTTTAAAGCAGTCAGTTTTCATATGCTTTATTAACCGAGACGTTAGTATGCTTAGTAGATAATTGATCAAGTAAGCAGTCTGGTTTGGTTTGTAGAATTTTAAACACTTCTAAAACACCACAAAAGAGTGCTGTGTAGACTGAAACTGGTCACATCTTAATCTTTTAACAGAGCACTCATAACAATGCACAATGTATAAGAGCTTCTGCTGCTGCTTTACAATCTCAGAACTGGAGAGGGGAGAAGAGAACCCTGAGAGGAATTCCAAGGCTGTTGCAGTCAAACATTATCTATGATACTGTGCTTATGAATGCACTGCAGAAAATCTCACAATGTGAACAATATGATAGTGGTAATACTTCAAAATCTTGGCTATTGAAATCTATATCTAAGTTCACTAGTTTTGTAACCTAAATTATGATTGTTTAAGAAACTACTATCTGTTCATTGATTCCAAAGCTCTGGTCTTCCCAGAAAAAAATTAAAGGCAGTTGCTGGTGTTTACCACTATTTATTTACTTGAAATTTTCTTTAAAAATTTAATAATTAAAAATGAGAACCATATTTATAGATATTGTTTAACAAAAAGTTAACTAACTTAAAGTTCTGAATTAGAAAAGAAGAATGGCTGTGCTGAAAATAACAACAACCAAAGCTCATTTGGGGGCCAGTCCCAATTCCAAATATGTGGAACCCACCACCACTCCAGAAGAATGCATTTCAGAGGACAGCACTGAAGCTACACCTGGGGGAAATGGGCACCTCTGACTAGAGCACACAGGAAATCCAATGAGGGATGGTGAGTGAAGGGAACACATCCTGTCCCACTAAGCCCAGAGGATGATAGTCATGCTCAGAGCAGACAATCCACAGAGAAGACCATAGGGATGGCCCCACCACAAGACGACATCCCTCACTGACCCATAGCACTAAGGGATCAAGGCTGGAGACATAGTGTGAGAATTGTGCCCAATCTGACCCCATCACTTTGGGGAAACACCAAGGGCAAGCAACAGAGCAGCAAGGGGAGCAAAATGATGAAATTCCTGGAGAATAGCAAAAATAGACTATGGAGAAAGAGTGTGGGACCCCATCAGACTCAACTAGAAAATACTCCTAAAGGTCAAAACCCATACCTGGAACTATGTATAGGCTTTTCCTTTGTCATTGCCTTTCTTTTTGTTGTGGCTATTGTTTTGTTGGTTTTGTTTTCCTTTGTTGTTTTGTTTGGCTTTGCCTGGCTTTTGTGCTTATTAATGTCTCTGCAAGTCTATCTGGATAAGACACATATTATAAAAAATTCGGATATGAAAACAACAAAATGATGCTTCCTGAGGGATACAGGAAAGGGGGATACAGGAGAAGGGATGGGTGGCCACAACCAACCCATGGATAAGAAAACAACAAGTGAACCAAAAGCATTGAGATGAGGGAATATGGACCTAATGGGGCTTAATCAGGGTAAAGTAACAGCAAAGAATTACTAAACCTGAATGAAGGCCAAACGTGATGGTGGCATAAGAGGAAAGTAAAAGGAAATAGAGGAAAGAACCAGGAGGCAAAGGATATTTATAGAGATCTGAATACAGGCATATGCATATGTAAATATACTTATATATAATGAGGGAGAAATAGATCTACGTACTTACCATATATACTTGAGTATAAGCCAAAGATAAAAGCTTGAAGATAAACAATGGAAGAAGTACACCTGTCTGTGTGATCATCAAGTGTCAATGGGATAAAGTATCAGGCATCTAAGACCCAGAACAAAATCATACCAATGTGAATGAGTGTGGGCGGGGTGGTGGGGTGAGGAGTGGAGACCCAAAGCCAATCTGTAGACAATTGTACATCCCCTCACAGAAGGATCACAGAGAAGAGAAGAGCCTGTCAGGATGCAGCACAGCACCAACGAAACACAGAACTTTCTTCTAGTTCATTAATGCTTCCTACCCTCCTCCCCAGTATCGTGACCTCAATTCTACTTTATAAATCAGAATAGACCAGAGCAATCACACCGCTCCAGATAAGAGCTGAGCTGGAAACACAGGGAATCCAGGATAGCTAAACCCCTCAGGGCCTAAAATGAGAATAGAGATACCAGGAGGATAAGGGGAAGATGGGGGGAGAAAGGACAAATTGATCACAAGGATCGACATATAACCCCTCCCATGGAACGAGCACAGAAAAGTGGGTAAAGGGTGACAGAGGAAGATGTAAGATATGAAAATAATAATCTATAACTTATCAAGGGTTAATGAGGGAGTGAGTGAGGGGGAGGGGGAATGAGGAGTTGATAACAAGGTCTCATATAGAAAGAACCTACTTTGAAAATGATGATGTCAAGATATGTACAAATGTGCTTGACACAATGGAGGGATGTATAATGGCAATACAAATGTGCTTGACACAATGGATGGATGTATGGATTGTGATAAGAGATGTAAAAGCCCTCAATAAAAGTATTTAATAATAGCAATAATAAACGTCAATTGGAGTTATAGAGATACAGATGATGGTTATATAACATGTGTTAAGACAAAAGTCCATAGCTATGGAAAAAGGAAATATATATATAGATATTTGCCAAGATAAAGCCAGTTTTTACTTTTTTTAAAAAATTATTTTGTGAAATAATCTCCACATAGAAGTTTTTATCTCCTTATGGGAGAAATTCAAGGAGAAAACAATGGGACCAATGGTTTGGGAGGAAATTTGGGGAGAAGGAGGTGGTTGAAGGTAGTGGTGAGGAAAAAATCCCATAGACAGGCAACAACTAGGGAATAAAAATCAGCAATGAGGAGGATGTAGAGATCCTGGGGGTATTGGAATAACAGCAAACTACCTGAGAGAACTTACTATGAGGCAGAAGAAAGACAATGTGAAAGGAAACAGAGGAAAGACCTAGGAAGCAAAAGTATAGATAGAGGTATAAGCATATGTGTGTACATATATAAATACATGAATTCATAAAATAGAGATATTGGCATATAAATACATATTTCAGTATTGCACAGACTTTGCGTCTCTTCTCAAGCCTTGCCTCAATGCACTTTGTTCTGTGATGGTCACCCTCCCTCTAGGATTTCTGAAGGGTGCATAAGCAAATGTGGTGAAGAGTGCTTATGGTGCCCAGCTATCAAAGGATAGTGTCTGGGGTCTTTAAGACAAGTTAAAAGAGTGGCCATCATCAGAGAAGCAACAAGCACACATGGATGAAGCACACCAACCTATGCCATCATGAGGTGTCAACAGGATCAAGTCACAGGCATCAAAAACCAAAAACAAGCAAACAAACAAAAACAGATGGTTGAGAATGCGGGGGATAAAAGCAGAGACCCAAACCCATCTGTAGACAATTAGACAACCCCTCCATAAAGGATCACAAAAAAGAGATGAGTAACCAGGGCTCGGTATAGATCTGATGAAACACATATTTTTCTGTTTCTTTGTGGTTTCCTCAGCCCCTACTGTCATGGCTTCCATCCTGCCTTTCACTATGGGCTAGACCATAGCATATACATGAATGAAGATAAGAACTCAGGACACATGAAATCAGATAGGATAAAATCCTCAGGAACAGAAATGCTAATATTGGCACCAAAAGGGTAGGGCAAAGGAGGGGAGAAGACTGGTGGAAAGGGGAACCAATCACAATGAGTGGCATACACTCCACCTCTGGGGTGGTATGAACAGCAGAAACCATAGGGAAAGGAAGGCAGTGGTCTGTGTGAGACATGAAAATAACAATAATTTATAATTTACAAAGTGGACACAAGGGTGGGTGGGTTAAGGGAAGAGCTGACATCAATGTTTCAGGTAGAAAGTAAATGTTTAGAAAATGATGGCAAATTGTGTACAAATATGTTTGATATAATTGATGTATGGATGGTTGTAATTGCTGTAAGAGCTCCCAATAAAATGATCTTTAAAAAAAAGAATGGGGAGAAAATTGTGTATGCCATAGCAACCATTAAATCGTGACTGGGTGAAAATGTGGCACTTGGTCCCAAGCAGCGAAGAGGCCGGTGGTGAGAAAGAGCACGGTGACAATCAGCTGTGGGGAAGAAGTGATCTGCTTTCTACTGAAGGGATCCTGAATGCTGTTGACAAGATCTGATAATATGAGCTGATCATAAGTCTGAGAATAAAGCATTCCTTGAGCAAGCATGAGCTGAGAGTCAGAGATACAAACTCAACAAGGAACATCTCACAGGACACCAGGGCCCGCACATGAGGGATGTCACAAAGGAACTGGTGAATCCTGCTGCGTCTGGAAATGGGCTCCCCGTACACGTTCCCAGTGTGGACGGTAGCATAGGAAAAACAAATGAACCAGCTATAGCTGAGATCTGGTGGCGTTTTCCTGAAGGCATCATGGCCCCCAAATGCAGGAGATGGCTAATGAGCCCAAATCAGTCATAGGACATGACAGTGAGAAAAACTAACTCAGCAGATGCAAAGTAAAGAAAAATAGACTTGAGCCACACAGCCAGAGAAGAGATGGAGCTGTTGTGTGGCAGGGAGCTGCGGATTCATTTAGGCTTTGTGACTGAGCTATAGCATAAATTCAAAAAGAGAAGTTCTTCCAGAAGAGGTACATGGGTGTGTGAAGACAGACTGAGAGTAATCAACATCATGATGAGAAGGTTCCCTGTCATTGCTGCCAGCTATATCAACAGATATAGTCCAGAAAGTAATTATCACAACTCCCAAATACCAGAAAACCCCATAAACAGGAAATCCTTTACTTCTGTGAGGTTAGCCATTTAGCAGGGAATTCATGTCCTGATTATTGCATAAAGGAGATAAAGAAGAGGAAGGAGGAGCAGGAGTAAGAATCAATTCAAATAAGATAAATGAAGTGGAAAATATTTTTAGTAAGAAAATATTGGAATAAGTTTCACCTTAACTTAATTAGTAGTGCTTTGAATATCTTGAATATCTTGCATATGGATGAAGCAAATGGGATCTTGGGTAATACCTTTTGCAAGATAGGATTCTAAATGGCCTTTCACTTAAATTTCTGAGACTTCATAATTTTAAAGAGCTTAAGACTAGTACTATGCATCTACTATGCAGCACATATAAGACTGCTTCTTGAAGGACACATATATCAATTCTTTGAATAATGAAGGCTCTTATCCCTAAAATCAATCAGAAGAACACTGAGCTCTAACTGGGAACTGAAAAGCAGTAGGCTACTTCTGAATTACAATAAAGGTATTACTATTCTTAACCCCTTTGGCTCTTGTCTTTCACATTTATATGTACTTTTGAAAATGTTCATGAGTAGGCATAATTTCCCCTGGAGGTTGTATCTGAGAAGCAGCCAGTTTTTACTGCCCCATGGAGAGTGTCTTATGAACAATTTTCTGCTGATGAGCAGAACGCTGCTTTGTTCAAAATGTCCATTCCAGAGTACAGATATAACATCTGATGTTCCATTAATAACAGCTATTGAAAGGAGCTTGTAAGAACAGAAGGAGTGGGTGCCTAGAGGCAATTAGTGGGGCTGTGGTTCATAGGGAGCAGAATGGGGGAGTGCTGGGGTGTGTGAGGGGAATTGGGTCAGAGCACGTTTGTAAACCACGGCTGTGGGCACCTTTCATCATAGTCATTCTAAGAATATCAAGCGATGCATAGCAATTTTTAACCATGTTTAATTTTTTTTGCTACTCTTTATTATTTAAAGGAATGCTGGTGGAGTAATGGGTATGCATTTGGCTACCTAACCACAAGGTCAGCAGTTAGAAACCATGAGCCACTCTTCAGGAGAAAGTTTAGGCTTTCTACTCCAATAAGACTGACAATTTCAGAAGTGACCAGGGCAGTTCTACTCTGTTTTGTAGGGTTTTTATGACTCAGAATGAACTGTAAAGCAGTGAGTTTGTTCATTATTGTGATTTTTACAACTAGTCAACCAGTAGTAAGGTACTTAATTGGGTAACAACTGTCACAACCAAGGAATGAGAGTTGTAAATTCATTCTTAACAGAGTGCAAAAGAGTTAAGAATCAGAAAACAGACTTGTTAAAAACAAACAAAAACAACTTTTTTCTCCAAATAATTTGCTAACTTAAAACATAAAATTCAACATAATGCCATGTAACAAATTTCTTATAATCTATGGTTTATAGGATGATAAAGTGATTATATTATTTTAACCTTGATAGTCATACTTCCATGTTTCAAAAAGGAAAAATATTATATTATTTAGTTAATGTATATATAGGTTAAATATTAGCTATTAGTACATAAGTAATTTTTCCTACCATTTACAATTTATGATTGTGAATATATAAAATAAATATATAGATTTTTATATGTATACACATATATGACATTTATGTCTACGTATAATATAAATGTGTGCTGTTTATATGTATGTACACATAGCTCTCATATTTTTAGTGAGCAGCTAACTGCCAGATGATCATTCATTTAACATATGTTTAATGTTTTCATCTAAAAGGTAAAATTCCCTTCTACATATATACTTACTTCAGTAAATGGTAATGGCATTTATATTTAATGAATTATTTAAAATGTAAATAAAATAAAATATTTAATAAAATGATCCTTTCAAGGTTATTCACTTAAATTCACATATCATTTAAGGAATGAATGGACTACATTGGTAAATCTCTTTGAGACAGGATGAAAATTGGTTGGGGATTTCACATTTCTGAAAGTAAGTCAGCTAAGTTGACCAGAATCTTGCATATTGAAATGCTGACTAGGACATGAATATAGCTAGAGAGTGAGTAGAAGGATATTCTCATTTCAGCTTGGTGTTGCTGCTGTCTTAAAAGACTGCTCATGGCCAAAGTCACAGGTATGTGCCTGGCTTCTCTGGAGTAAAGCCAGGCTCCAGAGTAATATGAGATCATTCACCCCTTTTCTCCTCTTTTGTGAGGTACAAATGAACTCCAAGAACACAACGTCTTAGCCAGATGTTGCGCCAAAAGGGTGTTGGGAGTATGGATTATGTGGGCTTCCCAATTAATCAGTATCTATCTGTACACCTACTCAACCTAGCTATCATTTGATCACATATGACTATCCTAAATCCAAGTCTACCAACCCCATACATCCAAACACTTCACTGAACAGAGTGCTAAATACCATCCTTAAATTAATAAAACAATAAAATCTTGTTTCCCACATTGACTTCAAACAAACAAACAAACCATTCAGTCATTTGCAACACATAGTGACCCTGTAAGACACAGTCCAACTGTCTTTAAGGATTTCTGAGGCTATTAATCATTGCTAGTGGAGAAAGTCTCATCTTTCTTCTGCAGAACTACTTGGAAATTCCATTGCTGACGTTATGTGGAGCAGGCCAGCTCATAACCCAGTAAGGTACTAGGCCTCCCTGATATAGTGTAACTGCTGGAAATTAAACAACCATTTGAGCTTTCATTTCCCAGCTGTGTACGATAGTCAAGGAGAGGACATCTATTCCTCTATCATCTTGACAGCATTCAAGCCAGAGCTACACAGAACCTGTCATTGTGGGGCCTCTGGATGGTTCTGATGTCTGCAAAGGTGTCCCTAATACCAACGGTTTGGCAGAATGAAGATGAACACTGGGAACAAACATATCAATGAGTGACCCTGGATCACGAACTACTTCCTTTCCCAAATTCTAGTAAACATTGTATGCTAAATTATTTTGGGTTTTTTTGTATTTCAACACATTAATAAAACATAATCATATGAGAACAACCTATCTCTTTAATAGAACATCTTGGTTGAAATGCATTGTTTTCAACAACAATAAAAACATTCACTGGTTGAAATTATTGATCTCATCTACAGCATGTACATAAATTTAGATTTCTCTCTGGAGAACTACAAGTGTGATAATACTTTGAAGAAAGACTTGTTGCTTCTCGATATGCTACATATTCATTTTCTGGAATATAATTCTGATCATTGCTTGCACTAGAAGAAATGGCTTCACTTAAGGTTCAAGTTCAGTGATGAAGAAACCCAATGCATAACATATCAAGCATACAATCTTCCCTGCTTAGTGTCCACAAAGATTTCCAGCCCTGCCCCAGTGACATGGAATGGACTGACTTCCAGAAATAATCCTAGGTGCTGTGGTCCTCAAGTGGATAGAGAACTTTCTCCAAGATAAATGGGAAAATATCTGCTGGAGAGAATCCAAAATGTGCAGTAGATGGGAATTGAACTCACATTCCATGAGAAAATGTTGAGGGTGAGAGAGGCACATATTTTAATTAAAAGGAGAAAAGTCAGACGTGAAGAAGAGAAAATACAAAATGATGTACATTATCACCATTCAAATGCATTGATTTTTCTTCCGTTTTCCTTATTCAATGTCAAACTTTCATATGCAGATGAGGCAATGGAAAATATCAGACTGGGATTAGATGTACCCTAGTCGTTAAAAGTAACTTCTTTGATTTTCAATACATGAAGAGATCTTGTGCAATATTTGTGCCCAATATAATATCATGTGATCTCTTAAGTGATGTTTCCGTGACCATTGATTGTAGATCCAAGGAAGACAAAAACTCTGTTATCTTCAATCCATGTATCCTAATGTTACTTATTGGTCCAGTTGTGAGGATTTTGGTCTTATTTGTCTACTTTGAATTTCATTGTAATCTAGAATGAAGGATGAGATTCCTGATTTCTTCAGCAAGTGCTTCACGTCCTGTTCAATTTCAGCAAGTAAGGTTGTATCATCTGCAGAAAACAGGTTGTTGATACACCCTCCTCCAATGCTGTTGCTACATTTTAATTAACAGAAACCAGCTTCTCTGACGATTTGCTCAGGACCTATCCTGATTTCAAACCATATTCTTTTTCCGTTCATACAGTTTTCTCTTGATCTATGTCCAAGTTCCACATCAGCACAATAAGGTATTGTGGAGCTCCCATTTTTCTCAAGGTTATCTAAAGTGTATTAAGATTCCCACACTTGAATACCTTAGTAGAGTCAATATTATTCTCTGCTTTCAGCCAAAGTCTATCCAAAATCCACAATCTATCCCTTCTTCACAATGTGCTTTGAATCAGGTGTGAACTTCTGGCAGTCCCTGTGAATATACTGCTGCAACCATTGTTGGATCATCTTGATCAAAATTCTACTTGTGTGTAGTATCAGTGATATTTTTTTATAGCTTGTGCCCTCTATGATGTCACTTTTCTTCACAATTGGCACAAATATGGATCTCTTCTAGGCAGTTGGCCTAGTAGTAACCTTCCAAACTTCTAGGTATAGGGGAGTTGAAAATTTCTTGTCCTTCATCAGTTTGCTGAAACATTTTAATTGGTACTCCATCAATTCCTGGATCTTTGTCTTTGGCGATGCCTTCAGTAAAGCTTGAACTTCTTCTTTCAGCTCATGGGTTTTGCACATATGTTAACTCCAGGAATGGTGGAGTTTTGCCTAGTTCTTTTTGGTACAGTGACTGTCTATTCCTTGCATCTTATTTTGATGATATGTGCATTTAAAATATTTTTCCTAGAGAATCTTTCAGGTTACAAATCCTGACTTGACTATTTTCTTGAAGTGTTTCAGTTTAAGACATTCTGAGCTTGTTTTACATTTTTATTTTCCAATTCTAGTTCTTTGTACATTTCATTAAATATTTTTCATTTTCTTTTCCAGCTACCTTGGAAATTTTCATTCAAACATTTTTGACTTCATCATTTCTTCCATTGCTTTAACTACTTTGTTATTTTGAACAATTTTCAGAATCTCTCCTGATATCCAAGCTGGTGTTTTCTGTCATTCCTGTCTTTTAATAACCTATCATTTCTTTCATGAATTGTGTTCCTGATGCCCCCACATGGCCTTTTGTTACAAGTATTAAATGCATCAAATCTATTCTTGAGATGTTTTGGGAATTCAGGTAGGAAAGCCTCAAGCCCATATTTTGACTTTTTCAGACTTGTTTTTTGATTTCCTCAACTCTATCTGGAACGTCCAGAGGAGCATTTGGTGGTGTTTCCCCAGTCTTTCCCTGCCGTTGTTTTAGCTGTTGCTATTGAGCTTCCCCGCAGCCAATTTGATTTTTGTGTTCAATCTGGGGAAGTGCACGTGTGCAGTCACCTTTTTGTTGCTGAAAAGGGCACTTTCCATGAATTAGTCATTTGTTTTGCAAAGCTCTCCCATGAAATCCCTAACGTTGTTTCTACTTGGTTGTCTGTTCTTAGTTTTTAAGCTCCAGTGAGAACTGTGGCCTTTAATTTCCACTGGTAGAATTTGAAATTCTGGTGAAATAGCATCCAACAGTATCTGAACACACAAGCCGCCACCACAAAGTGATAGACAAGTGGTGGAAGACTCCTTTAGAACGTTGAAAAGCAAGGATGTCACTTTGAGGAGTAAGGTGCACCTGGCTCAAGCCATAGTATTTTCTAATGTCCCAGAGTCATGAGAAACTTGGACATTGAAAAAGGAAAGTGAGAAACAATTGAGGTGTTTAAACTGTGATGCTGAAAAATAATATTGAAAGTACCATGCACTTCCATGAGAACAAATCCCTCTATCTTGGAAGAAGTAGGTCCAGAGGCAAGGGTGACTTCATCTTATCTACTTTGCATATGTTTTCAGGAAGACCAGTCCCTGGAGAAGGATATCATGCTTGGTCAACCAAAGACTTGGGTACAGGAACAATTGTATGGTTGAGGAGAACTGGGCAGTGTTTTCCTCTGTTGTGCACAGGGCTGTTGTGGGTTGGAACCTGTTCTGTGGCACCTAAGAACAACAAGAGAAGATAAAGATTGAAGCGAGACTTTCCAAAAAATAACTTTGATATACATCAAGATACTTCCTCAAAAGAGTAAATCTTAAGAACCCACAGATTGGGAAACAATATTACCAATGATATATCATATAAAGGGTTAATAAAAATTAAAACATGACACAATTTAATAAGAAAAACACAAGTAATTTAGTTAAAATGAGACAAAATATGAATGAGCAATTTATGAATGAAAATATGACAAACAGCCATAAAAGAAATGCTGTCACTAACAATAAGGAAAATGCAAGTTAAACAATCATGAGATGCCACCTCACATAGATATGCTTTGATAAATTCAACATAACAGAAAATAGCAAAGACTTACAAGTATTTGGAGATATTTGAATGATCAAACATTGATGATAGGATTGCAGAATTGTGCAGTCACCACAAAACTACACGACACTTCCTTAAACAAATGCAAAGAGACATACCATAAGGTCCTGCAATCTCTCTGTTCTGCGTATGCTCCACAGAAACAGAACACAATGTGAGCAGTTATATGCACTTATTTTTGGCAACAATTTCTACAAGAGCAACCAAAGATGGAAACAACAAAAAACTCTGTCTGTGGAGTAATGGAATTTATGGAAATATACAAAATGGAATATGACACATCTCTAATTTGGACAAAATTGGAAGACAAAGACATTATTCTCAGAAAAGTCATTAAATTTCATAATGATTTCACAGGGGGCAATTTTACCCTGTTGTGAGTTGCCATTGACTTTATTGTACTGAGTTTGGCAGATGTTATTGATATTTTCGGGATACAAGGGAGTGTGTTATATAAAGTAGTTTACTCCAGTCCTGCACAAGGGACAAAAGTAAATGTAGAAATATTTAAGATCATATATTTTAGTACTATCACCTGTCAGTCAATGAAATCAATTGGGCAAAACGCATCATTATCTCTAATGCATAACAATCTTATCGCACCACTCCTTTTGCATATTTTCTCAGGACTATGGTTTCTTCCACAATCTTCTTGTCTTCAAACTACTTAAAATTTAATCCTTTGACTTTCCTCTGCATTTCCTTCCTATCTTTAACTCTTACTACCTAACACCAACTGAAAACCAGTGTAATCTAACTTTTGGGCATGGACATAAATTATTTGAATGATTTTTTCTAAATTCAGAAACGTCTTAATTGTGCTTAAATAGGAACTATGAACACTACTATGCTTGATTTCATCAGTTTTTTCCCCCCATCCATCCTGTTATTGACAACCTTATGTACAAGAGAAAGATACACTGCCAGGTGCTGCACCAGCCTTGTAATTGTTATGGTTGAACCCATTGTTGCAGCCACTGTGTCACTCCATCTCCTTGAGGCCATCCTCTTTTTCAATGATATTTTAATTTCCCAAGTGTTATGTCATTTTCCAGAAACTGGTCGCTCCTGATAACAGCCGAAATTCATGACAACAAATATTTTTCTGCTACATTCCATTTTTCATAAACTTTTAGCAATGAGATTCCTCTCACCATATCATCTTCTGAAACAGGATTGGAGTTCTGACAGAAATCCTTTGAAAAATCCTAAAATGTGTTGCTAACTGTTCTTGTTGTTAGATGCCATCCAGTCAGTCTGACCCATAGATACCTTATGCAGAACTGAAGGAAACACTCCCTGGTACAGCCCCATCCTCACAAGTGTTCTTGTGCCTGAGCCCATTTTTGTAACCATCGTGTCAGTACATCTTGGCGGCCTTCCTCTTCTTCACTGCCCTCCACTTTACCAGACATGATGTCCTTTTCCAGGGTCTGCTCTCCCCTGACAATATGTTCAAAATATGTAAGATGAAGTCTCACTTTCCCAACCTTTAAGGAACCCACTTGTCATTTTTTTCCCAACATAGACTTATTTGTCCTTTTGATTTAATAATGAGGTTTTCAGTCTTCTTGATACTGAGTTTTAATCCTAATCAAGATTACTGTATTAATCTTCATCAGAAAGTGCTTCAAATCTTCCTCAATTTCAGCTAGCAAGGTTGTGTCATTTGCATATAGTGGGTTGTTAATAAAACATACTCCAATTCCAATGTCTCCTTCTTCTTCATATAATCTAGTTTCTCAAATGATATGCTCAACATATAGATTGTAGTCTATAGTTTTTTTCAGCACGTATGTCAAGTTCTCCTCCATTCCAGCTAGAAGATTGTGTCATACATAGATCTCCGAGATCGTTTCTCCCTTTCTACACGCCCTTCCCTCCTGGTGTCGCCACTCCCACCGCTGGTGTTGAGGGGTTCGTCTAGGGCAATGGGGAGGCGGGTGAGGTGAGACGCCGGGGAGTGTAAGATAAGATATAATAATTATTTATAAACTATCAAGGGACCAGGGGTGGGATCGGGGAGGGAGGGGGATGGGGGGAAAAAAGGGAAACTGAGCTGATTCCAGGAACCAAAGTGGAAGGTGAATTATGAGAGTGATGAGTGCAACGAATGTATAAGGGTGCTTTGCTCAATTGATGTATGTGCAGATTGTGATAAGAGCCTTATGAGCCCCAATAAAAAGATTTAAAAAAATAAAAAATAAAAGAAAAGAAAAATCTCCTAAAAAAAAAAAAAGAAGAAGGGAGAAGCAGCTGCAGGGAAACAGAGGCAGCCGAGGAAGAAGAATCGAGGAATTGCCATGAAACAGAGTAGTGGGCATTCTGGTCCAGACAACTCCTGCTCTTGTTTGATGGAGGAGGCTTGCCGTTAAGGCGGGAACTTGGTAGAACTATTTTTGCCTACCCATGGAGCAAGGTCTGATACTTCCTGATGAACACTACTAAAAAGACACTATCTTGTTAAGGAACAATATCCCAAGTGATTTCTGATATTTAATTCTAACCTGATACTTTACTAATAAATCTCATGCTCATCATGTTTGTGAGTCCTGTTTGGCCACGGTCATAAATGATCAACTGCAATAGATAAGTCCGGAGCCCTGGTGTTATAATGGTCAATGGTTGATCTGTGTGTTCGTTACATAAGCTGGTGTCAATTTGAGAGATAAGTGAAAGGGTGGAGTCTAGTCTGTCAATCAAATTATAGTCAATGAGGCCTGTTTGTGGCTATGGTCTTCTGAGAATTCTGGGAAATCTGGTACTCCTTCTTGGAGATGGGAGACACTTCTCTCTATCTGTATCCTGCCTGAGACAACACTCTACTGACAAGGCACATGGCACTATGCTGATAGACCCCATGCCCTGGGAACTAGAGGAGCCACATAGAGACCCCTGTCAGCGCTAAGATGCTTACAACACAACTGGATCTAAAGACTGTTTACCCACTGGCTGGTGATCGTCCTGCCTTCGGCATCATTGCATGTGTTCCGTGAGTCTGAAGAGGACTTTATAGATTGGTATCAGACATATGGGCTAATATTGGACTTATGGGCTTGATCTGGACTGGGCTGGGATACTGTCTCAAATCAGCTGCTCATGAATATAAAGCCTTTTCTTATAAAAAAAAGAAGATTGTGTCATATGTGTATTACATGTTGTTGTTTTTGCTTACTA
This sequence comes from Tenrec ecaudatus, assembly GCF_050624435.1. Classification (NCBI taxonomy): domain Eukaryota; kingdom Metazoa; phylum Chordata; class Mammalia; order Afrosoricida; family Tenrecidae; genus Tenrec; species Tenrec ecaudatus. The sequence continues at coordinate 199,039,536 of NC_134531.1, forward strand.
ACAGCCTGCAATATGCACATGATACAATCTTATTGTGAAATGATGGAGGATTTGATACATTTGGTGATAAAAATCAAAGCCTACAGTCTTCAGTATGGATTGCAACACAATATAACGAAAACCAAAATCATCAGAAATGACCCCAAAATTAATATCATGATCCAATGAGACAGCAGCTAAAAATATCTAATCATGGATTGCATTTGATAAATCTGCTACTTAAGACCTCTTTAAAATGTTGATAAGGAAGGATGTCACTTGGCGGATTAAGGTACACTTAACCCATGGAAATTTCACTTGCCTCATATTCTTATGGAAGTGAATAAGGAGAGAAAATAAGGAAGACAACAGAAGAATTTATGTACTTAAATCATGATGTTAGTTAAAAATATTGGAATTACCCTCGACTTCCAAAAGAACCAAGAAATCATTCTTGGAAGAAATACAGCAATATTGCTTCTTAGAAGCAAGAGTGGCAATATTTCATCCCATGTACTTTAAAGATGTTATTAGTAAAGACAAAGTCCAAGAAAAAAGACATCATGTTGGTAAATCAGAGTGTCATTGTATAAGACTCTCAGGGAGCTATATAGATACAGTGATTAAAACAAAGTGTTTAAACGTAACAAAAACTGAAGCTTGCTGAGGACTGGGCAGCGATTCCTCTATGACACACAGGGTCTCTCTGAGTAGGACTGACTTGATGGCCCACAACAATAACAACAGATATCCAGGAAAATGCTTGATAGATTTAAATTTAAAAATTAAAAATATTAACTACTTATTTATTATTTAACACCTGGATAATAAATTCATCCTAATTTATACTTATATATTTATATGCTATTACTACAATTATGTACATAAGGTATTTATCTTTGTTTCTTCATAGAAATAAGTGATTAAAGTTATATTTGTGATAAAAACCAATCAATGTATCAATATTACTTTAGGATTCCCTTTCTTCTTTATATAATGATGTCATGACTTTCTGTTCAATTACCACTCTGTGACTATTTAAATTTTTTTCAAATCAACACTACTGATTTGTGTCCAACTTTTTAATTACTTCTTACATCTATGGACCTATATAACTAAGACATAATACTTTTTACCTCCTAGTTGAGGTTTAGGCTTTTGAGGAGTGTCTCTTGAATGCCATGACATTTTATAGCCTATGGAGATTATCTTAAGGGTGAGGACCTAATGTGTATGATAAAATCCCAGCCAGGGTGATCTAAACATAAGGTAATTCCTTGATCCAGAAATCCACGACTACTCATCCTCCCTTGAAGTAATGTCCTACATATTGGTTGCTTGTGTTATTTACTATATTCAGAGAAATGAAAATTATGGTATTGTGGTACACTGAATTCCCTAACAAAGTATTTTTAGCTATAGTCTTTGTAGCTCCCATCAAAAAACTGAACGAAATCCTGCAGATTGAATGAAAATCAACTTACGCTTCATGCAGTCTTGTTACCACGTCTGATTTTCTCACAGTTGTGTTTCCAGTGTTGAAAGCAGTGCCTGAGGAATAATGAATTATTGATCGGCGTAAGAACATATTATGATGTGGAGTAGTCAGTGGCATATAACCTAAGGATGATAAAGCAAAACTTACTTTGACATTAAAAGACTTGTAGGTCTTCTGTGTGTAGTTAATTAATTAACCACCTTAAGGCACAGTTCTAAACCATGAAACTTACCCACCTGATACAAGACAAACTCTTTGAGAGACCAGGGACTTTGGTTCTCATGGTGCCATCTTAGTATGCTTCCCTACGTCATTCTACTACAATCACCACTCACTATTTAGCTCTGTATGAGCAACATCAAGCTCAGTGGTTCAAATTAGAAACATGTTGCAGCAGATGTTTGACAACTTTGAAAGCATGAAAATTAACATTATTTGAAATCTAGTTTAAGAAGTAGTCCAAAAGAGAGGTCATGTATTTGACCTTGTATAAAACCTAAATCAAGTATAGTTCAGAATGTTGTTTCAGAGTTCCATTTAAATAAAAATTTTAAAAAATACTCACCATAAAGACAAAATAAACTAGGTAGTGAAGTAACACTTCACATTTGAAAAAAAACTATTGCACATCACATATACGAATGTCATTAAACTATTCATTCACTCATTAAAAACAAGTTACCTATAACTTTATTTAAGCTTATTTTTGAATAATATAACCCCTAATAGTGATGACAAGCTTATTCAACCATGCTCTAGGTCTAGGAAACAGTGCATATGGCCTGAGTGTTGTATGTGAGTGAGAGGGAATCATATGTTGTCAAATGAACCAATTTTCATTAAAACTACTTATCTGATAAATGACAGGTAGTGACAACAAAACAAAATGTGTGACTAACTCAACTTTACATAATATTCACAGACATAATGACTTAATATAACTTAATAAGCTGTAAATTGCTTCAGTGACTTTTTTCCACAACAGTTTTATATAATTTAAATATAATGCAATTGAATAGTTCAGTTGTTCAATGTATATTACAGAGAACTACATAATATACATCTTTAAATGATTACTTAAAAGATTGAGGAATTTAAAATAAAATTTAGTCAACCAAGAAATTAATTACTCTAGAAACTAAGTTTTAAATAAATCTGAGTAAATATCCTGTTGCTTTGTCTTTTTCTGAACTCAAATTTACAAATAAATTTAGCATTAATATGATATCGGTAATTTTCTTTAAGCAGTAACTATTATAAATTCTTACAACTTTTTCTTGATCACCTTCTCTCTTCTCACTAGGAGTTTAATTTTATACTTTGGGGAAAGCAATGTCCTAAACATTAAGGATTACACAGTAATAAAAGTGAATATTTTGTTATAGACTCACCCCCACCATTTTGTTTCACTCCTTCCTTAAATAAAAGAATCTTAATGTCATAGTCTTGGACATCAGATCACTTCCTATTTCCTTACAGAAATAAGGCAGGGTCCTTTATGAGTGTGGTGCGAGTGCCTGTGGGTGTATGTAAAGTTTCCAACCATAGAGGATTCTAGTTTTAGAACAAAGCACCTATGTAGGTATAATATTTGATTGACAGTCCTTAAAACACAAGACTCATGGAAAATGTAGCTGGTTTTAATTTTTCTTTGGGCTATCAGAATCTATGAAAGATATTACATTGTTATCCACTCCTTCCCAATGGAAACCCCATTTTCATTTTGATGATCAAAAAGGTAAATTTTATGTAGCTGACATTAATTTACCAGATATGACCAAGCATCTGTAGTTTCAATAATACTTCTGTTTTATATTTACTGTTAATTTTATTACACATCTACTGTCATTTTACCTATACACACCCATATACACATGTTTAATTTATACTAATTTAAATATACATATACATGTATGTATCCTATACGTTGTTTTGCCTTGAAAACTGGCATTCTTATTAGTGTGATAATGACTCTTGAACAATGGTCAAGGTTCATTTGCAATATATATTTGCATAAGATTGACATAATCAATAAGTTGCTTGCATAAATTCTAATGTATTTATGCATATCTTTTTAAATTGGAAAAATATAGAAATACAAAAAACCAAAAAAAATTTAATTATTTTATTGGGGGCTCCGGCAACTCATCACAATCCATGCATCCATCCATTGCATAAAGCACATTTGTACATTTGTTGCCATCATCATTCTCAAAATATTTGCCTTCTACTTGATCCCTTGGTATCAGCTCCTCATTTTCCCCCTCCCTTCCTGCTCCCCCTTTCCTCATGAACTCTTGATAATTATTAAAATATTATCATTTTGTCATATCTTACACTGTCTCATGTTCCCCTTCATCTGCTTTTCTGTTGTTTGTTCCCCAGGGAGGAGGATATATGCAGTTCTTTGTAATCAGTTCCCTCTTTCCACTCCATTCTCCCACCACCCTCCCAGTATCGCCACTCTCACCACTGGTCCTGAAGGGATCATCTGCCCTGGATTCCCTGTGTTTCCAGTTCCTATATGCAACAGTTTACATCCTCTGGTCTAGCCGGATTTGTAAGGTAGAAGTGCGATCATGATAATGCGGAGGCGGTGGCGGGGGGGGGGGGGGGCTTCTTCCGGGGGAGGAATCATTTAGAAACTAGAGCAAAGTTGGACGTGTCATCGTTGTTATACTGCACGCTGACTGGCTCATCTCCTCACTGTGACCCTTCAAGGGGATGGCCAGTTGCTTACAGATGGGCCTTAGGTCCCCAATATGGTGTTGTAATTGTTGCTCATTGGGCTGCTAAGTGCAAGGTTAGTAGTTCAAACGAGTCTTACCACAAAAGAAAGAGGCTTTCTACTCCCTGAAAGAGGTAGAGACTTGGGAAGTCATAAGGACACCTGTAACCTGTCCTGTATGGTTGCTATGTGTCTGCATCGACCCTATGTGAGCGAGATGTTCCCTTGTTGTGACTGAACAACCACTTCTCTTCCAAGTTCCAGGTGAGCCTAATGACATCCGCTGAGATTCTGTTTTGATTCTCATAAAGACAAATGTCTTTCCGTAGTCTATAAAGACATGTAAAATCTCTGTTTCATTTTTTTCCTCCAGCTATCAGCCAATGGTAGTCATTGTCCCACATCCTTTTCTGAAACCAGCCTGCTTTTTAATGATACTATTTTAAAGTTTGAGCATTCTGTTAGTTCACTTTTCTTAGGAATGTGTACAAATATGGATCTCTTCAAGTAAGTTGGCCGGGTAACTGTATTCCAAAATTATTGGCATGGATAATTGAGTTCTAGTGTTTCACCAGCTTGTTAAAACCTTTTAATGACATTTCTTCAATTCCTGGAGCTTTGTTTTTGTCTAGCAGTTGCAGTACAGTTTAGACACCTTCCTTCAGTACCATGGGTTCTTGATCCTACACGATATTGACTAGTCCTTCTGTTCTTGGTAATGTGACACTGAATATTCTTTCCAATTTCTTTTAATGCTTTCTACAACTCTTAGTATTTTCTCCAGAGAATCTTTCAGTATCTCAATTTGCAAGTTTTTCTTGAGTTATATCATTTTACGTCATGCTGAGCATGTTCCCGACTTTTTGTTTTTTAAGTCTAGGTCTATGCACATTTCTTTATGACATTTTAATTTGTCTTCCAGAGTTGTACGTGTGAATTTTCTGCTCAGCTCTTTTACTTCATGATTTCATCTGCTTGTTATAACTACCCTATGATTATGAGAAAGTTTCAGAATCTTTTTGCTTGTTGTTGCTTATTTTGTTTTGTGTCCATTCTGATAGTGTTTGCATTTTGACAAACATACAGACTTGTTATATTCACAGTAATTTTCATTATGTGAAAACGTAATCCTGCATTTTCTTTTTCTTTTTGGCTCTTAAACTTTCTTTGCATGTTGAATATGGCCTGCTCCACCATTCATCTGGGACTCTGCTGTACGGTGGTAGCTAGCATGCTGCTGTGTTGCTGACAGCTGTGCCATGCATGCATCCTCCTGATCACTAGGACATGCCAAAATGACACCAGGATAAGCGGGGAGGAGTTTTCCATTAATTTAATTAAATTGGATTCATAATCAACTCCCATGAAAATAATAATCAAGAAATCAAATTTTCTTTTTTTAACAATTTATTAGGGACTCATACAACTCTTATCACAATCCATACATATATAAATTGTGTAAAGCACTCTGTACATTCTTTGCCCTCATCAATTTCAAAGCATTTGCTCTCCACGTAATTCCTTTGCATCAGGTCCTCTTTTTTTCCCCTCCCTCCCCAGTCCCCTCTCCCTCACGAGCCCTTGATAATTTATAAATTATTATTTTGTCATATCTTGCCCTGTCCTACGTCTCCCTTCACCCCCTTTTCTGTTGTCCATCCCCCAGGGAAGAGGTCACATGTAGATCCTTGTGATCGTTTCCCATTTTCCAACCCACTCATCCACTACCCTCCCAGTATCCCCACTCACACCCTTGGTCCTGGAGGTGTCATCGGCCCTGGATTCCCTGTGTCTCCAGCTCCTATCTGCACCAGTCTACATTCTCTGCTCTGTCTAGACTTGCAAGGTAGAATTCGGATCATGATAGTTGGTGGGGAAGAAGCATTTAGGAACTAGAAATTTTCTTTCTATTTGAAACCTTGGTATCAGCTCATTTTCCCATACCTCCACACTCCATCCCTCGTGATAATTTATCATTTATTTTTCATATCGAACACTGAACAATGTCTCTCTTCACCCATTTTTCTGTTGTCTGTTCCCTTGAAAGGGGATTATATATTGATCATTATGATCAATTTTCCCCTTCTCCACACACCTTCCTCTTCCCGTCCTGCTTTTGCTATTCTCATTATTACCTCGGAGGGGTTTAATCTGCCCTGGATTCCCTGTGTTTACTCTTAGGTGTACCAGTGTACGTGTTGTGATCTACCCAAATTTGTAAGGTAGAATTGGGGTCATGATAATGGGGGGAGGAAGCATTAAAAAACTTGAGGAAAGTTGTATGTCTTGTCGGTGCTACATACACCCTAACTGGTCCATCTCTTCCTTCTGACTTTTGCGCTAGGGGATGTCCAATTGTCTATTATATTGATGTGATTTTTTTGTTCTGAATCATTGTTGTCTGATATCTGATCCCACTGACACCCCATGATCACACATGCTAATGCGCTTCGTCCATGTGGGCTTTGTTGCTTCTCAACTAGATAGCTGCTTGTTTATTTTCAAGCTTTAGAGACTCCAAAATCTTATATGTTTTGCTGGCTGGGTACCATCAGCTTTCTTCACCACATTTACTCATGCACCCATTTTATCTTCAGCCATTGTGTTTAGAACAAAATGTTCTTGTGTTGAGGAAGTACTTGAGTGGAGGGCCAATGTCTGTTGTAACCTTAATATTTAACATATGAATATATACACACATAGATATATTTCCCTATCATCCTATATAAATATATTTACATAAACACATGGTATTGTAAATCCCTGTATATGCGTGAAGAAGTTGGACAGTGAGTAAGGAAGAACACATAACAATTGATCCCTTTGAATTATGGTGTTGCAAGAATAATGACAAACCTGACTTGGGAGAAGAATAGTCAGATCGCTCCTGAGAAGTAAAGATGGAAAGACTTCATCTTATGCATTTTGTACATGTGGTCGAGGGTAAGCAGTCCTTAGAGGTGGAAAACATGATTGGTAAAATGCAAGGTAACCAAAAGAACTCCTTTAAGGAGGTGGATTGGCACTATGAGTCCTACCATGGGTGTCACATAGCAAAGGTTATGAGAATGTCATAGAACGGAGCAGTGTCCTTTCATTCTGCAGTACTGAGGGTCACTATGAGTAGGAACTCTCTGAGTATCTTCCACAATTTTAAAAACAACTGGCTACTAATGTGTGTTTTTTATTTTTTCAGTTAGCTAGTTTCATTAATTCCTCCCTTTATTTATTTAGATATTAATTTAGCAGTTATGATGAATGTTACATTTATGATATCCTAATTTGAATTCATATCAACATCCTCAGTACCATATACAAATATTCATTTTTTACTACTTTCATTTTATGGTTGTTACTACTGAATAGTATATTTTATGTTTTCACTTATCTTAATGCATGCTTTATTAATAACATGAAAAACCACATTTTAGAATCTTCAAGTCTATGAAATTGCCTTTCATGAAGATAATTTTAAGTATGGTTTAGAATTACTTTCTTGTGTTTTGTCTCTTTTATATGAAGAAATACCTTCAGTAGTTGTGTGTGTGTGTGTGTGTGTGTGTGTGTGTGTGTGTGTGTGTGATCAGTCCGGTAGATATGAACTCTCAAAGCTTCTGCTTCTCCAAGAATGTGTTAGCTTCCACATTATTCCTGAAGGACAGTTTGATAACTGGGTGTAGTTTCTTTTTGACACGCCCCACTACCAACCCAATTTAAATATATCATTCCATTGCTTTCTAGAACAATCACATTTAATCATTTGGGTAGGGATGCCTCATATGTAACTGTTTGCTTCTGTATTAACCTTGCTAGGCTTCTTTCTTTTCTCTTTATATCTCAGCTGTCATTCAGGCAAAGCACAGACAGATTTTCCTCTATCTAAAAATATGAGGAACTGGTAGTCTGTAGATATAATTCCGAGAAATCGTGGAGTTGTTATAAGCTCCATACATCTTGGACTGGTTGGAAGCATAGCCTCCATAAGAGACATGTGTCCTAGCTTAACTGCAGGGTCCTTCTGTAGCAAATCCTCTAAGGCCAAGAGAGGAGAGATTTCAGTAGTGACAAGCAGCAAACCAAGGGTCAGCAGTTACTAGATGTGGAGAGGCTGGCACACCCAGTATAGAAACTAAAGGAAATCTTCCTAGCTGCTATTGTAATGACTTGCTGGTGGGTTCCAAAAAAGATGCCCATTTCTAGCCCAGTTACAAGCAAAGAAGAAGGGAGGCAGACACAACTGAGCCCGAGGAGATGTGACTTGTTGCGTACGAGGGCCTGTGCTAGTAGGTACACAGAAGGGCAGTGTTCTGGGGGTGGGAGTGGGATCCACTATAGGAGGTCTTCGACTACAATTCACAGCAGCTTTCTAGCCCATGCTGTGTGGGAGAAGCGGTCACATTCCCTATGACCTGATAGGCAGGCTGATTCGATGATATGAGAGCTGAAGACTGGAGTGTGTCTCTTTATACAATCAGCGCACCTGGTGGGGTGGAGGCACATTGCTTTACTGACCCCTCTCCTCAGGTGAAAGCCACCTGTGGCTTGCATGGCTCAGTGGAGGGACCGCAAGGAGGGGAAAAGCATTTCCTATCGTAGTCAACTCAGCATTTTCTTAAAGACTTTTTCCAGTCTGAAGTTCTCTGCCATTTGATCGCTTACTCAGAATCCCTCAAGGTCTAGCACCATTTTGGGCTATATTTCTTGGTGTAATTGTGGGGGTTGTTTCGAATTATGATACGCTTAAGTTACCATCTTCACCCAATTGTCCTTTAATTTTCAAAATAAAATTTTATACCATTTTACAAAGAATTGTCTGGTTAATAAAATTAATGTTGTGAGGAGTTCTCTCTCCTAAAGATGATTCTCATTTCATAGAGACATTAAAAAAAAAAGACTGTAAGTATTATTGGAAGTAGTCCTCATTTATACTGTCTAAATCCATCTTTTTTATTGTGTAATTATTGTCACTTTTGTGGTTCCCTGTCTCATTTATTTAATATTTTATCCACATTTTAATTTGTTTTGTCATATATTTCTTCCTGCATTGTTATGAAAATAATCTAATTCTGCTCATAAAACTTTTACAATACAGTTTCTCTTTTCATTACTTGTTATTCTGAACTTGTCTTCAAATCATTTTTATGCAGTATATATGGGAGTTCTACTTTCTACAGTACCATAAACTTGAAAATTCATTTTCTTTAATATTTAAAAATAATTTTACAGCTTATAAGATTTTTCACTAAAACCTTGATATATATTACTCAATATTCTTAAAGAAAAATCAGAGTTCAACCTGATCATTTGTTTATTTACAGGGAACTTGATTTTTTACCAAGATTTTATGGTTTCTCAATTCATGAATATAGCTCCATAATTTTTCATGGATATTTATAGATATATATGTTATTATTTAGATTTACTTTGTGGTATATAATATATTGTCTCTTGGAATCCTGAACAGATTACTATAAATTATGTCACATTGCAATGACCTATCACATTTGTATTTCATATTTTATATTATATTGTTGAATGAGATGTTCTGTTTGTTTACAAAATGTTGGGATATATATATATATATATATATTCTTTTTTATTGTTTTTCAGTCATACATGTTTTTTCTCTCTGTGAATCTTAGGTAAAGAAAAGCAAGAGTGAATTTTCACAAAGCTACCTGGAGCACATTGTACACTGAACCTATGTCCAAAGAAATGGTCCTCAAACTATGAGTCATGACCACTTTGGAGGTCATACGACCCTTTCACAGTCACCAAATTCATAGCAGCACCAAAATTAAATTTATGAAGTAGCAACGAGAATAATTTTATGGGTAGCGTCAACAATGCATGTACATCTGTATTAAAGGGTCATGGCATTCAGAAGGTTGAGAACCATTGGTCCATGTGAACAAAATGTGTTTCCTATAAGCAGTACATTGATGGGTGAGAAAATTGCATTGAGAAGCCACATTTGATCCTCTCTAGTTACAACAGGTAAGAGAAGCCATGTCCACACTAAACCAAGGTCTCCACCCCTCATCCTTCTTTTGCTCTATTCTGACACCGTTTATGGCTCTACTTCTTTGTTGAGTTTGATAATGGGTTGCAATGGCCCATAGAACTCACATAAAAATTCACAATTCCTGGGATTTATTAGGAAGGTTAGTAGGTTACCATAAGTCAAGATCAATAAATTGTAAGGATACAATAGTAGAAAGATAGCAACATGTCTTCTCAGTTAGCATCCAAGTTATTTTCTGATCCACAGCCTCTCAACGTTGGTCCTTTGATTTCTGCCTCCATAGGCCAGAAAGCCTATTTAGTGTTCTGCCCAACAATCTCATAGCCTCGGTGCTGTTCTCTGCTCTGGACATGTTCATCTTGACTCAACATATGGTCTTGATTTTTGAAAAACATTGCTGAATTTCTGGGTACAATCTTAATGCCTGAATTTCTCTTATAATTGCCTGGCTTTGAACAGGACAAAATTGTATTTCTTCTACATATCAGGAGAGTAAATGTACAGAGAACCCAGGAGAGATTTACCAATTTTATAATTATTTTGTTTAAACTTAAGCTCTTAAGGTAAGCATTATTTATTATTCTGAAATATCATGCAAATAGATTTTTTGGTACCCAGTTTTCATTCTTATAATCAAATAAAAATAGAAAGACATGTATAAATAGAAAACTCCCAAAGATACTCATTCAGGCTAATCTACCTCCATTCAGGTATATATAAAATAATCTATCATAGTCAGTTCAATTTTCGCCTACTTAGGAACTTATAAATTATAATTAACTGTTTGCCACTTTTTGAAGGGTACATTCCTGGTACATATGTTTCTTAAGTAATAATAATAGTAATAATAAAAATATAATTTATTCTCTATTCCATTCCATTACACTATGTGTTTATTATTACCACTCCTAGTCTGGTTTGATTACTCTAGCTTTACAATATATTTTTGTATTTTTGTGAATCCCTATACTTTATTCTTCTTATATATGTGTGTATATGCATATGTACATGCATGTATATGAAGATAAGATAAAGATGTGTTAAGTAATTAATTCAATAGTTTATTGAGATGACTGACAATTACAAATTTGTCAGTCACAATACAGCCAGACAAGAAATGCCATTAGTCTTGTATTTAAATTGACAGCCTGGGTGACTGGCCGGAAATCCCAGCATCAAGTCCATTTATAAGCTTGCAGCAGAGTCTTTCCCCTTCAATAACTTCAGTGTTTGAACCTACGGCTTTAACTGGATGAGGCCTAGCTACATTTTAGACATGGTTTTTGCCACCAACTCATAGTGACCTTATGTGCAACAGAGCAAAACACAGCCTGGCAGCACACTCTCAATTGTTCCTGTGCTTGAGGCTTTTGTTTATTTCTGAAAAGATATGTTGTTATTTAGATCAACTGATCTGAACATTATTCAATATAAAATATCTCATATCAATATCTACACTAGTGTTTGAAATAGCATCTGGGTATGAGAGACTAGTCAAGTTGACCCTTAAATTTAACCAACACAACCCAGCATAACATTTTGGTTGATTCTATAAAATCAAGTCTTTTTGAGAAAAGTAGTTTTAAAAAAAGACACATATCAGCATTATTATAACAGACAATTATGCAAACATATTATAGAGAAAACTATAATTTATAAAGATTGCATATGCCCCATTAACTATGTATCCAATTGCTAATAGAGACGTAGTTTTGCATCTCTAATGGGTTTATATAGGACTTACATATCCTCATATATAAGAAATATATGAAATTCTAATTAGATGTGTTTTCTATTTATTTTGTTTTCTTAATAGTTTAAAAGGATGATTCAGAAGTAATATAAGATGAAAAAAAGGAAGAATCCTGAATTTTGTCTGTTTGGTATGGAGACAGAAAAAGTAGCAAAGAATCTTAATAGTTATTTTTCTAAACAAACTCACTATTTACATTTTGCAAACAACTTATTATTTAAGATTGATCTTTTAGTAATGATAACAATAATAATAAGCAGGAATTCTGCTTCCATGTTGGGCTTCTATCAGCAAGATCAACAATTCGAAATCACCAGTCCTTTGGCTGGGCTTTCTATTCCAGTAAACCATTACAGTCTGACACACTCAGAGAGATTGTTTTGCTCTGTCCTATTAGATTGATAAGAGTAATCATGATCAATGGCAGTGAATAGAGAATGATTAGGAGCCCTGGTTTTTTTTAATATATTAAGAGTTGGACTGTAGTTCGAAACCACCACCCACTACATGGCAGCCAGACGAGGCCTTCTGATCTGTAAAGACGGGACTTCATGGGGGTGCTGAACAGTCACAGGGCCAGTTCTACTCTGTCTCAGGACTGCTTTGAGCAGTGAAATGCTCATAGCTATTGAAATGCTCATTTCAATAGTAGTGACAGGTTTTTTTAAGTAATAATAATGGTAATAATAATAATAACAGCAAAAGGTCTTATTTCTTTCTAAAATAATTCATTTTTTAAAATTTAGAAAATAATCAATTTTAAATATTGGGGGCAAGGTTTCACATGTTGCCTTATATAATTTTCATAAATATTTTAAATGCACAATGGAATGAGTGATTCATCATCTTTATTAAATGCACAAAGTGAATATATAGCATATTAACTATGTAATTGTTTTGATTATTCAGAAGATAAATAGTTATTTTAAATAAGGTAGACTTAAACAACCCTGTTTCAGAAATCAATTAAATGATATTTTAGGTAAGGGAAACCCAATATTAAAGCATGCATGTAGTTTTTCTTTGTCAATAGAGAATATAGCAAATGGAGTGAGGTGTGTTGTCCAAACTGAAAATAGGCAAGAAAGAGAATTTTAAAGTCTTTTTCAAGTCATTTCATTAAGTAGGCGGTTTTGACACAGTTACCATTTTCTAAAACATGACAGATATTTTTTCTCATAAGTGATCCCTTTTACAGCTTTATTTATCTATTTATATCTACGGTTATTGACAATGGCATACAGGACAGGAGGAATGATAAAACAGAACACAGAAACCATCATGTCCTAAATCGTAATTGAGTTGGAGATTGGTTTCATATGCACAAAAGCAAGTCAGATGACAAAGACTATGACCGTGAATATGATGAACACCATTGGAGTAGACCTTTTGCTCTCTCTCTCTTCTGATTAGAAACTTCTGTCAGTAGAAAATATGGGTTTCAGTAATGATGACAAGAGGAAGTAATCACCAATAAAGCAGTAAAATTTTCAATATCATTTCTAAGTGTGATGGAGAATGAAAGCTCTAGTTGGGAAACATATGGCAGAACCAATGGATCTCATTGGATTTACAACTGGGAGGACAGAGAAATGCATTTCTAGGAATCACTTCTAGATATATATCTTGCATATTTTACTTTTCTAGTATATTGAAATGATTGTTTCAGATCAGTATTAAAATGAAACAAAAAATCCATTTGTGTATATTTAGCATTGAAAAAATTATGCATGCCATAAATAATCTTAATTTAAAATTTGAGACAACTAATCATCTGTATTTTGCAAATATTTTTCAATTCATCCTTCCATATTTTGAAAAACAGATTAATGTATTATTGCATTATCTAACTTCACATTAGATGCTTCTTTTTATTTAGAAAGGTTAATAATTTAGTGACATTTTTCTGACCAGGTATTATATGTTACTCTATGTAAGTTAATGAATATTTTAATGAAAGAATGACTAAATAAATATCCCTCTATTATTGTTCAACATAAATTAAACTAATCTGTAGTTAATTTGTTCGAGGGATCTCTAGATAATTTGAATTAGCCTTATTTCCAAAAATCCATGTATTTGACGGTGCTTTCCAGGAACATGGGAGGGCACTTGTGTTTTTTGACAGAGGAAACTTAAAATTAAACATAGATGTTTTATTTCTATGAGGACACATTATGTAGTCATGTTCATTAATAAAGAAAGAAAGGTTTTCCTTTTGGACATAGGCAAGGATCATAATTTTTTTTCTTACCTGTGTCATCACTTTACGGATATCTTGAGATAATAATCTATTATTTTTCCAAATACAGCGTTCATCTAAGAATTCTCCTTAATGCCTTCTTTATTTGCTTATTTCTAAGACTATATATAACAGGATTTAGGAAAGGAGGGACTACACAGCAGAATACAGAAATGATCATGTTTGAAATGTAGGTGAATAAAAGGCTGGATTCATATACACAGTAGCACCTGTAGTTGCAAATATTGTCACCACAAGAATGTGAGGGACGCAGGTGGAAAAGGCCTTTAATCTCTGTCCCCTGCTTGGAAGCTTAAACACTGTAGCAAATATGTGACAATAAGACATTATGATTAAGAAAAAGCAGCCACCTGCAACGACTACTGCAGAGACATATATTTCAACCACATTGCTGAAGGTGTCAGAACAAGAAAGCTTCAAAAGGGAAGGGATATCACAGAAGAACAGAAGAACCACATTCGAACGACAGAAGGTCAACTGAAATGTGTTGATCGTGTGAAATCCTGAGTATATAACACCACTGGCTACGGAAACCACTGTCATCTGAACACATATCCTATGGTTCATGATCACAGAGTAGTGGAGGGGGTGGCAGATAGCTACATAGCGATCATAGGCCATAATGGTGAGAAAAAGCATTTCTGAAAAAGCAAATAAAACCACACAAAAAATCTGAGTTGCACAACCAAACAAGGATATCACCCTGTTGTCAATCAGGAAGACTATAAATGCCTTCGGTACAGTAACTGAAATGTAACACATGTCCAGAATAGACAGATTCCTAAGGAAGAAATACATGGGAGTATGGAGACACTGATCCAGGGTGATTACTGTGACAATGACGAGATTCCCCAGTAGAGTTGCCGAGTACATCAATAAAAATAGCAAGGCATGCAAGACTCGGAGTTCCCAAACATCAGAGAGTCCTGTAAGCATGGATTCAGTTATTCTGGTGTAATTGGCCATCTTTGTGTTCTTTGCTATGGACAAGAGAGAAAAAGACAAATGATTCTATGGTCTCACACCAATCTAATTTAAATGTTTCTAGTTGGTATTGGCAAGTAGCATATAATACTATGTTCCTTCCAATTGTCTTCTTTTTCTTATTACTGGTATTTTAAATGTCCAAGGTAATGAAATACAATGTAGGCTATACACTCACTGTACAAATATCTGTCACATACTGCTTGTAGAATTAGTATTTTAGAGTTCAAAATTGGCAACAAAATTGATGGCTTTAATCTAGATTATTTGTGTATTATGGTAATGTTAATGCAACCTCATTCAGAGCGGGTGGGAATGTAAAAGAGGATTTTGTTATTGAGAGGTGACCTCTGACAGATCTGGCTCAAAGCAACACTATGTACAACAGAATTCAACACTGCCCAGCCTTGTGCCTTTCATAATATTGTTCTTATGATTGATCCTATCTATGCAACTGTTATGTCAATTCATTTTTTTAATTAAAAGATCACTTTATTGGGCACTCTTACATTACTTGTTAAAATCCATACATTGATTTCATCAGGCATGTTTGTATATATGTTGCATTCATTCATTTCTAGACATTTACATTTTATTGGTCTGCCTCTTTATTATCGTTTGCTACTTTGCCTAGCATGATGTCCTTCTCCTGAGACTAATCTCTTTTGACAGTATGTCCAAATAATATAGCATTTTGATTATTTTGTAAATGTAAAAAGTAATTATTGATACACTGAATAAAATTTATATAGATTTTTATTTTTAGAGGCTATACTTTTTTACTTTTATATTTTATAAGACTTGTTCAAAATTATATATAATTAGATTCTAATCTCTACACACGGGTAGAGCAGTTGTTTATTTATTTCCAATTTCCTTACCAAGTTGTTTGGTCACAATTTTATCTGAAAACTCACCTTGAAGTGTCCCATGATCTGATCACCACCTTCAATTAGCTGCACTTACACATTTTTCCCACACAATTGTTTGCATGTTCACTGATTAGGTTGACCTTTGATATTTCTATTTTTCTCAATTTATTTCAAAAACAAGAAAGATATTTACTTTTGTTTTATTCACTGTTCACAGCCATGTCAGAGTAGAGGGATTAATATTGGGCTGCTCATTAAAGGGGAAATTGTTCAAATCCACCAGCCACTCTCTTGGACAAAGAGACAGACTGATTTTACAGTGGTTTACAGTCTCATAAGCCACAGGGAGAAATTCTCCTCCTATATTGTGGCTGTGACTCAGAATTGATTTGATAGCATTGAGTAAGTATATGCAGATATGGATATGGAATCTAAGAAATGAATCATATGATAGGTTCTTTCATAATATACTTTAAGAACATTCTAGAATTACAGCATAAGTAGACAAGAATATATATGTGATATATTTATATAATATTATATACACTACGTTTTATTACATATAGCAAAATGTAATAAATGTTTATATATAAGTATAAGATAGTTAATTTTCTTATGGGATGCATTTACTTATCCATCCATGAAATAAATTGTACATTCAAAAAAGAAAGAAATGAGTGATACATCAATGACATATATAGTTTACTGTTTACAAAGGGAAGAAATAGACACATTTCTAGGATTATTGAATAACAAATTATTCATGCAACTACTTTGATTGTAATGGAAACAAACCTCACCAGAATAGTTCTTAAAGCATATATTTAAACTGGCATTAGTCATAGAGAACCTCGAGGTGCTATGATGACGTCATCCACACCACCCCCTGTCCCACACTGCACTTCGACAAAGACCCATCAGTTTTGTAAAAATTGCTTGGAATGAGTTTTCAGTTTAATTAATAAAAAGAGGTTGGTCTCATTGTGCAATTACTTCCCTTATCTATACTTTCTATTCTAATGTTTTTAATCACATTAATCAAAAGACAAGTCATTTAGGCAATGGTGAAATAGAATAATAAATTAAGAGAGATGAAGAAGGAGCAAAACAAACTAATACCAAAGACTCACAAATGAATATGATCTTTGCTTTGGTCTAATCTCGTGACAATATTCCTGGTAATATTTGCATGATATTTTGGGTGAAGACAAAAATTACTTGTCATATTGACATGCAATGAATGAGATTTTGACAGGGTTCTGTTTTATAACAAAACCACAATACTCAGTTTAACTCAAAAAAAGGGGATGCTGGTGATATTGCAGAAAACCCTGAAAAATACTCCTTGGAGGATTAAGTAGTAGCCAGTTCCCTGGAGTAATATTAAGGATATAATTGGCTCTAGGTGATGAGGAAGCAGGACCGACCAATGCCTGTTAATGAACACAACTTTTGTAGATCAATAAATGTGTATTTAATAAAAAGTAATTATTTTGATCAACAAAGACATAGTAAAGTTAAAAGATAATTGACAGATTTGGAGAAAGTTGTTGAAAATTATATAGGTACTAAGTAAATGTATAATATATGAAATAATTTTCAGTTTACCAACAAAAAAATAATCCAAGCAGCAATGGGAAACTGCAAGGAATGTATATTATAACAAACAAGTAATCCAGATTTGTATGAATCACAGTAGACTGTTATCAAGTCAATTAGAAGCCAGATGATTAACCCATTGAGCCACCAGAGTATCTTAATTCAAACAAAACTCACTGCTGTCCAGTTGATTCCTCTCCCTAGTGACCCTATAGGGCAGAATTGAGTTGCTCTTCTGGGTTTCTGAGGCTATAAATCTTTAAGGGAGCAAAAAGTCACATATTCTGCTTTTAAATGCTCATCGGTAAAACTACTGAACTTGTGGTTAGCAAGCCAGCACAAAAACCACATTGCCAGATGCAAGTCAAAATGAACATGAGCTACCATCTCAGTCCATTAGACTAGCAATGATCTAAAAACTGAAAACAATAGATTCTAATGAGGTTGTGGAGAAAAGCGAACACTAATTTATTGTTAGTGGGAATTTAAAATGTTACAGTAGCTATGAAACAGCTTAGCAATATCTCAAAAAATTGACCATAAGCTACCACTCGACCTACACATCACAATCTCAGATGTGCACTCAGAAGTGAAAGCATGAACACAATCAAATTTCAACACTCATGTTCATTGCAAACATCTCATTATCATTCATATATTCCATTATGATATATATCATATGTATATATGTATATATTTCATGGTAGATACAACCAAATTACCAATCAATGGATGAATTGACAAGTAGAATATACATATAATGAAGCATTACTCAGTTTTATAAATAAAAGACATCTTGATCGTTCTGAGTTGAATTGTGTGAACCAAGAATATGTGTCAGTTTAGCTAAGCCATTATTCTCATTAGCATTTTTGTAGTTAGATAACTTGGTTGTTGTGTAATAATATAATCATCTCTTGTGATGGTCATGCATTGTCATGTTGACCAAAGTCCAGCATTATGAAACTACCAAATGCTGCAAGGGAGAGAGGGGAAATTTTCAAAACTCAGAAACAATTTATTCAAGGAAACCTACAGGGACATTCACCATCCATTGATGACAGTGAGTGAGTATGTAAAGTTCTGATATGATCAGCCGGTCAGTTATGAGTATTGTTGTTGTTGTTTGGTGCCAGGGAGTTGGTTCTACCTCACAGTGAACCTATGATCAAGAAAATGAAAACCTCACTTAGAATCATTGTGTTTGAGCCCACTGTTGCAGCCACAGTGTCAGCCCATCTGCTTGACAGTCATCTACTTTTCTCTGATCTTCATTTACCAAGAAAGATGTTCTTTACCGGAGACTAGTCTCTCCTGATTACATGTTAAAATTATGAGACCAAGTCTTGCTATCCTCTTCTCTAACGGGCATTCATGTGGTACTTCTTTTTTTTAAAAAAAACATTTTATTAGGGGCTCATACAACTCTCATCACAATCCATACATATACATACATCCATTGTATAAAGCACATCCGCACATTCACTGCCCTAATCTTTTTCAAAGCTTTTGCTCCCCACTTAAGTCATTTGCATCAGGTCCTCTTTATTTTTCCCCTCCATCCCCGCTCCCCCCTCCCTCATGAGCCCTTGATAATTTATAGATTGTTATTTTGTCATATCTTGTCCTATCTGGAGTATCCCTTCCCCCCCTTCTCTGCCATCGATCTCCCAGGGAGGAGGTCACATGTGGATCCTTGTAATCAGTTCCCCCTTTCCAACCCACTCACCCTCCACTCTCCCTACATCGCCCCTCACACCCCTGGTCCTGAAGGTATAGTCCACCCTGGATTCCCTGTGCCTTCAGCTCCTATATGCACCAGTGTACAACCTCTGCCCTATCCAGTCCTGCAAGGTAGAATGCGGATCATGGTAGTTGGCTGAGGAAGCATTCAGGATCTGGGGGAAAGCTGTGTTGTTCATCGGTACTATTTCACACCCTGACTGACCTGGCTCTTCTCCTAAACCCCTCTATGAGGGGATCTCCAGTGGCCGACAAATGGGCCGTGGGTCTCCACTGTGCATTTCCCCCCTTCATTCACTATGGTATATATACATATTAAAGTGAACAAGAGGCCATCTAGCTCAGAAGCAATAAAGCCCACATGGAAGAAGCACACCAGCCTGTGTGATCGCGAGGTGCCCAAGGGACCACGTATAAGGCATCATGCATGTTGTACTTCTTACAAGACATACCTGTTTGTTTTTCTGGTAGATCATAATATTTTCGATATTCTATAGCAACAGAACAATCCAAATGGGTTCATACTTCTTTAGTCTTCCCTATTAATTATTCAACTAGTGCATCCATATGAGGTTATTTAAAATACAGTGGCTTGTGTTAGGTACATCTTAATCTTCTAAGTGATATTCTTGCTCTTCAACACTTTAAAGAAGTTTTGTGCAGCAAATTTGCATAATGCATTGGTTGGCCTCATTATTATGAGTCTCAGAGAACTAACTGGATTTAAACGAAACGAAAGTACTTCAAAACTTTAGTCTTTTCTTCAATTTTTGAACATACTGGTTATTTGCCCAATTGTGATGAATTTTTTCTTTTTTTTTTTTACAATGAGTTATAATGCATATCGAAGACTTGTTTTTATCTTCATCAGCAAGTATTTCAATGCCCTTTGGTTTTCAGTAAGCAGTGTTGTGACATCTGCAAATTCAAAGTTGTAAATAAAGCTTTTTTATTCCAGATGCCATTTTTGTCATACAGTTCAGCTTTTGGATTATTTGATTAGCATAATTATGGAATTAATTTATTGAAAAAATACAATTCTGACCTACACTTTTCTTGATTTTAAAACGTGTAATATTCTCTGGTCCTGTTCGTAAGTATAACTGTTGGCATGGGAATAGTTGCCGTACCAGTACAATAAAGAGTTCTAGAATTACCAATCTTCTCAGTGTATCTGTATTAATTTTTTGCATGATCCACACACTCAAATGTCTTTAAATAGCCAATGAAACACAAGTGATCATTTTTCCTAGGAATCTCCAATTTTAATAAAGATCCATCTGATGTCAGGAAGGATATTCAGTGTGCTGATTCCTCTTCCGAATCCAGTTTGAATTTCTGGCTCCTCCTTCTAGATGTATTGCTACAATCATTGTATTAACTTCAGCAAAATTTTCTTGAGTGTGATATTCACAATACTTTTCAATTGTTTCTGCATTCTTTCGGATTATTTTATTGACAATGGGCACTAGCATGGACCTCTTCCAGTTGGTTGGCCTGATATTTTATTTTCTAAATTTCTTGATGTAGAGAAGTGAGTCCAAGGCTTTGTTTACTAAAACATTTTAACTAGTATTTCATTAATTCCTATAGCTATGTTTTTTTGTTTTAGTTCTTAAAGTGTTTTTTTTTATAATGCCTTTGGTGGAAATTTGATTCTTCCTTTAGTATCACTGGTCTTAGACTACATACCACTTTGAAATAGTTGAATACTGACCAATTGTTCTTGACACAAGAATTCTACTTACTCCTTCCATTATTTGTTGATGATTCTGCATCATTCAAGATTTTCCCTATTGTATCCTTCAATATTGCAAGCCAAGGCCTTGAATTTTTCTTCAGACCGTTTATCTTAAGAAATGCTGAGAGTGATCTTTCCTTTCTATTTTAACTCCAGATCTTTGTAGCTATCATTAAAATATTTTCCATTTTTTTCTATAGCTTCCTTTTGCAATTTTCCCTTCAGTTCTTTACTTCATCATTTCTTCCATTTGCCTTAGCTATTCTACTTTCAAGAGAAAGTTTCACAGTGTTCTCTGATAGGTATTTTATCTTTTCTTTCTTTTTAAATGAACTTTTACTTTCTTCATTTATGGGCTTCTTGAGTCATCCCACAACTCACAAGGTCTTCTATCATTGGCATTTGATGTGCCAAATCCTTTTGTTGATGCTCTATGTATTCAAGTGAGGTACACTCAAAGTCATATTTTGGAAATGTTAGACTTAATTTTCCTTAACTAATACCTGAGTTTATATACAATCCATTGTTTTTTTTCTACAGATGGACTATGACATCATTTTGTAGCTGACCGCTCCATTGTCTCTTCCAAAATATGCATTCAATTTGATTTCTGTGTATTACTCTGGACTTGTCCATGTGTATAATTGCCATTTATATGTGTTTTAAAGGCGACTTCCGGGAAGATAGTGATGGAGTAACACATACAAAAGCGACTCCACAGAAATAAGCCCAGGAGAGTTTCTTAGAGGGAAATTCAACACTGATGAATCACAGGAGGAGCATTATTAAGACAAGTAGGCACAGACTCACAAGGTTTTGAGGGGCTGAGGGCTTTTGGCTTACCACAGTGGAGGCTGGCTAGGGCTTGATCTTAGCCCCACCACTGTCTCAGCCAGAGCTGGGACCATTTGGAATCCACATGGGATCGTAATCTCAACACAGCCAAAGCTTGCTGCTGCCGCCTTGGGGCAGGGACTAAACCCTTACAGCTCCACGGGCAGGGCAGGGATCAGGGCTCAGCAACATTGTTACTTTTGTTTCCCACTCTTCTCTCTATCCCTGCAGAGTTTCAGTGGGCTTCCTTTTAAATTTTTTTCCCTTCTCTTGGTCTTTTAACTGTTTCCTCACACTTCAAGGCCAATCTCCAGACCACTCCCCTTAGCCTAGGGCATTTACACCTGCCTCCTACCCAGCTGGGTGAGCTCTACACTGTGCAGCTAATCTGTGGCTGGGTAAAGCCATGCCTACCTCCACCAGGGGATACTCCACCCAAATTTTTACTGGGGAATTCCTGCCTGTGTGTCTGCTCTTATTTTCACTCTGTTTTCCCCTGTGACTGAGGGAACTTCCTCCCGCATACGTTACTGCCTCACAAGGCCTAAGGCAGCTCGGCCAACACTTGTTAATCTTCCAAGTTGCTGCAGGAACCACAGCCCAAACACCGCAACTACAAATCAGGAAAACCACCAGCGTTCTGGGTGGCAATCCCCTGAGAGGGAAGTCAAAGGAGGATAAAGAGGTAGGTTAATTCCATAGTGAAATTAACTGTAGGCAGTTTCAAGAAGCATTCCTACAAGTCTCCCAGAGGTGTCTTCAACTCCCTATAAAAAGGCACCTGGTTCCTTTAGAACAACTCAACACAAAGAGCCATTAGCCCCGATGACCTGGAAAACAAACAAACAAACAGGAGAAACAAAAGGCAATGACAGAAGATGTCCTAACTGTAACAAACGAAATGCATAGAAGAGACAGATATTGAGCCACCACAGAAAGAAATTTTCATAATGCTACTTGGAGTCATGCAGGATATTAAGGAAACAATACCGTAAAAGGATGCAATGACAGAGGACATAAAGTCAATACACCAAAGGGAAATACAAGAGCTGAGGGAGGAGTAACAAAAACCAGAAGCAGATACACAGACCATGAGAACCCATTGGAGGAATCAGGAACCGCACCAGTGACTTGGAGGACACGCAAGTAGACTTTAACAAACGCAAACAAAAATCTAATGAGATCATCAGAGAAGCTGAAGAAAACCTAAGAGCTATGTCAGAAGCTATGAACAGGAGCAGCATTAGGATTATTGGCTTGCCAGAAGAAGATACAACAAAGAAATCATCTACAACAATACTGAGAGAATTCTAATTGCCCACTGAAGAGGTGGGTAAAGGACCTGAACAGAAGTTTCACATGGGGCAGAAATCTGAATGGCCAACAAATATATGAGAAAAAATTCCGAATTTTAGCCACAAGAGAAATGCAAATTAAAACAATGAGGCACCACCTAACACCCTCATAGATAGCCCAATTCAAAAAATCAGAAGGCACAAGTGTTGGAGGGGCTGTGGGGAGATAGAAAGTCTCATCCACTGCTGGTGGACCTGTAGGTATGTACAGCCACAATGGAAATAAATCTGGCAATATCTAAAACAGATGGAAACAGAGTTACCATACGACCTTCCACTCAGCAATACCACTCCTATTCAGAAGAGGCAAGAAACAGATGAAGAGCAGACATCTGTGCTCCAATGTGCATTGCGACACAGTTCACAATTGCAAGGAGTTGGAAACAACCCAGATGTCCATGAACTGACGAGTGGCTTTAAAAGCTGTAGTACATACATCTAACGGAGTGCTACGTGTCACTAGAAAGCAGTGATGAATGTATGAAGCACATCACTGCATGGGAAGAACTGGAGGAAATCATGCTAAGTGAAGTGAGGCAACCACAAAAGGACAAGTACAACATGAATCCGCTGAGGTAAGCTTTAAAAAAATTCAAAAGGGGCATAAGAAAAAGGTACTTTATATAAACATTCCTAGGGTGAGGACTAGGTAGCATGGCAGAGACCAAACCAAATACAGGGATACATATCATAGCCAACTAAAAACTTGGTGAGGAAAGGCTGAAAATAATAAGAAGAAATGGGTAGTCATGGTACAGGGCACTAACCCATCCAAGGGGAGGATATTGTTTATTTGTTCACAGGGAAAGAGGGATCAAACTTCGTCCCAGTGCTCCAACATGTGAATGCAACATGCTGGCGTGGAGTAGGGAACCAGTAGAGAGGTCTGAGGGGCCGGCCCCTATCCCAAATACTACCTGGACACCTGCCCCATGCCCCCAGAAGAATTTATTTTGAAGGATGGCATTTAATCTGCAGCTCCTGGAGAGCAACATATCTGATCAAAACACACGGGAGCAGATGAAGGGGGAGGACCAGAGAATGGAGCTTATCCTGGCCCACCAGCCTTTGAGGAGGATGTTCCGGATTAGAGCAGCCAGTCCACAGAGAAGACCACATGGCCAGCCCCACAGTGAGACATAACATCCTTCACTGACCCATAGCCCTACAGGGGACAACACAAGAGACACAGTGTGGAAATTACTCCCTATCTGATCCCTCCATACTGAGGCAAACACTAAGGGAGTGCAACAGAACAACAAAGGAACATAGTGGTGAGGTCCCCATGGAATGCTGAATGGGGAATTTGGAGCCAGGTCATGGTGCCCCAACACACTGCACTGGAAAACACTCCTTAAGGCCAAGAAACAATCCTTGTACTAACTACAAGCTTTTCTTTTTTTTTTTTTCTTTCTTCCTTCCTTCCTTCCTTCCTTCCTTCCTTCCTTCCTTCCTTCCTTCCTTTCTTTCTTTCTTTCTTTTAGTCATTGGTTTGTTGTTGTTGTTGTTTTGTTATATATTGTTGCTTGGATTGCTCTGTCTTGTTTTTGTGCATATTATTATCTCCGCAAGTGTGTCTAAATAAGATAGGTTAGATGAACAATCAGGAGGAGTAAACAATGGGATTGACAGTTCTGGGGGACATGGGATAGGAGGAGGTGGGGGAAAAGGGAATGGTGTTAACAAGCCAAGGGATATGGGAACAAGTGATCCAAATCGGTGGTGAGGAGGGTGTAGGAGGCCTGGTAGGGCGAGGTCAAGGGTAATGTAACCAAGAGGAATTACTGAAACCCAAATGAAAACTGAGCATGATAGTGGGACAAGAGAAAAGTCAAAGGAAATAGAGGAAAGAGGAGGCAAAAGGCATTTATAGAGGTCTAAATAAAGGCATGTACATATGTAAATATATTTATATATGATGATGGGGAAATAGATCTATGTGCATATATTTATAGGTTCATTATTAAGGTAGCAGAAGCACATTGGGCCTCTACTCAAGTACTCCCTCAATGCAAGAATATTTTCTTCTGTTAAATTGACATTCTATGATGCTCATCTTCCCAACACAAGCACTGAAAACAAAGCAGGTGAATAAGCAAATGTAGTGAAGAAATATGATGGTGCCTGGCTATCAAAAGATATAGCGTCTGGGGTCTTAAAGGTTTGAAGGTAAACAAGCGGCCATATAGCTGAGAAGCAACAAAGCCCACATGTAAGAAGAATGCCAGCTTGCGTTATCACCAGGTGCTAAAGGTATCAGTTATCAGGAAAAAAAGTACAAAAAAAATCATATCACCGTGTGCTCACTTCCCCCATACAAACACTGAAGACAAATGGGTTAATAATCAAATGTGGCAAAGAAAGCTGATGGTGTGCAGCTATCAAAAGATATAGTGTCTGGGGTCTTAAAGGCTTGAAGGTAAACAATCAGCCATCTAGCTCACAAGCAACAAAGTCCACATGGAAAAAGCACACCAACCTGTGTGATCATGAGGTGTCGAAGGGATCAGGTATCAGGCATCATCAGAACAAAAAATCATATCATAGTTAATGAGGGGGGAGTGGGAAGTGGAGACCCAAAGCTCATGTGTAGGCCACTGAACATCCCATTACAGGAGGATCTCTGGGAGGAGACATGGCAGTCAGTGTGGGATGAACCATACAACTTTCCTCTAGTTCCAAAATGCTTCATCATCCCTCACTATCGTGATCCCAACTCTATCTTACAAATAAGGCTAGATCAGAGGCTGTACTCTGGTTCAGTTAGAAAGTGGAAACACAGGGAATTCAGGGCAGATGATCCCTTCAGGACCAGTGGTATGAGTGGTGATACGGGGAGGGTGGAAGGAGGGTGGGTTCGAAAGGGGAAATGGATTAAAAGGACCTACATGTGAACTCCTCCCTGGGGGACAGACAACAGAAATGTCGGTGAAGGGAGACATTGGACAGGGCAAGATATGACAAAATAATAATTAATAAATTATCAATGGTTCACCAGGGACTGGAGAGCACGGGTGGTGGGGAAAAGATGAGCTGATGCCAGGGGCTTACGTGGAGAGCAAATGTATTAAGAATGATAAGGGCAGTGAATGTACAAATGTGCTTTATACAATTAAAGAATGTATGCGTTGTGGTGAGTTTGTGAGCCCCTAATAAAATGATTTTAAAAACCCAATGGAAATGAAGCATTTATGGTATTATAAAACACTCTCATCCAAGATATCACCAAGTCCATATTTTCTAACTACTGTTCATTCATTATTGTTTCCAATTTTTTAATTCCAATCACTGATGATGATCAAAGCACTTGATTGAATCTTTGTGCAATTTGAGATTTAAGAGATTAGTAGAATTTTTAAATTTTTCCATAACTAGCTTTAGTGTTTAGTGCATAAATTTGAGTAATAATTTTAACTGGATCTCCTTTTAAGCATATAGATATTCTCCTACTACATACAGCATAGTACTTCAAGACCGAATTTGAAATGGTTTATAGATTCAATTCTTTCTGCTATTCAATACCATTCCAACAGAATTTATATTTCCAAATTTTCCTTACAGTGCAGAATCTATTCCTTCTTTGAACACTGTGTCACATAACGCTGCACAATAATTAGTGAGTGTTTGAAAAGCTAAATCCCCAGTAGTGGACAGCTTTCTCCTTCTTCAGAGTCGCTTATCAGCCTGGGAGGTCTAAGAAAACCTGTTCAGCTGTTGGCATTTTAAATACCTGTGTGACATAGCTTACAAAAACATAGCACTAAACAAGTCATCACAACATATTACATTGACAGACAATTGAAGGGTAAGAAGACTAAGTTGTGTAAAATGACTGTATTCTGGGTTCTTCTCTTTGATGAAAGGGATTAGGTGTGATGGCTCAGATTGTTGTTAGATGCTATACAGTCGACTCTGATTTACAGTGATGCCATTCACAACAGAAGAAAACACTGCCTGGTACTGTGCCATCCACACAGTTGTTCCTATGATTGACCCCATTGTTGCAGCCACTGTTCCACTGCATCTCCTTGAAATCCTCCCTTTCATCCACTGACCTTACACTTTACCACACATGATGGTTTCCCCAGGGCCTGATCTCTCCTGAGATTTCTCCTGACCCAGTCTGGCCATCATTTCCGTAAGGAGCTCGCTGGCCTTACTTCTATCAACGCAGATCGGTTGTTCCCTTTTAGTAGCCCATGGAATTTTCAATATTCTTTCCAGCACCACACTTCAAATGCATCTATGAACAAGTCTTGGGTTTTGCAAACACAATCTCCAGTTTCCTTTCTATCACCAAGCCAAACTTTTCCAACTTCTGTTACTTCCTCTCTGTTTCCAATTTCTGCATTCCAATCACCAAAAATTAACACTGCATCTGGATTATATATTTTATCCATTTGTTGCTGAAGTCATTGGTAGAATTCCTCACTGGCTTCATCACTAGTTTTTGTGTTTGGTGCCTGAATTTGAATATTAATTGTATTGATTCAAATCCATGCACCAACCACATTTGCTAGTGCTTTAGTCGGTGAAGAATTCTTGTATTTCCTTAAAGGTAGAGAGATATAATCAGTATTTCACAGAGACACTAATTCATGACAAACTTTACAAGCTGCTTTCTGACAATGAATACCATGGCATTCTTCTTGATTGTATTATATCCAAAATTGCAGATCACATAATTTTCTGATTCAAGTTGGCCAATAACAGTCCGTTTCAGCTCACAAATGCCTAAGATATCAATCGTCAAGCATTTCATTTTATTTTTTGGCCCCTTCAAGTTTGCCTAAATTCATACATTGCACATTCCATGTTCCAAATATTAAAAGATTTTGAATCTGTTTTTCTTTAACTTGAGTCAGAACCCAGGGGCCTATGCACTGACAATATCTCTCACAATGTTCTGTTTCTTTTGTTTAAGCTTTCGTTATCTGACAGCGCTTCTATGCTATATATAAGGTTTCCAGTGGATTTCTCCACTGAACTGGTGAGCCTCGTCCTTCTTTATTGTCAGTTCTTAATCTGGAAGTTTTGCTGAAACCTGTTCACTGGTATTTGAATTACTGGCGGTATAGCTTCCAGCATCACAGCAAAACACAACCCACCAAGTATAAAAAAACTGACAGACAGTGTTGTTTCTGGTTACAGCCTGATTTGATATGACAAAAATTTCGCTGAGCTGTAGACTGCATTAGCTTTTCTCTCACAAGAGAGAAGTGAGCAGAGGGAAATGTCATATCCCCTGCAGATCAAGTGATTTTCTTCTGTGATCCTAGTAGACTAGTGCAAAAGTGATGGTAAGACACATGGAACTCTCCAAGAAACATGAAGCTCACACATGTTAAAAGGAGGCATGAATCTTCCTCTAGAGCCATCAGGGAGAGGAAGCTTTCCAGAGCCAATGTCCTGAAATAAGACTTCTGACCTCCAGAACTGTATAAATGTTCCCGAGCAGATCATAATTTTACATGCAACAGTTCATACATATCCTGATTCAATTTATCATTATAATCTCTTCAATGTATCATTGCTTATCCTAGTTCCTCTTTGCATGTCTTATTTCCATTCTTCATTCTTTCATAATCTTCTGGACTGTGAATTTGAGTAATGATACCTTTTGATCTGAAATGGTTGATTAGTCTACCATGGCGGTCAGTGCAGTTCCAAACTGTAGGAACCTCATGGGGGTCCTCCCAGGCTCAAGCTGACCACTAAGCCTGACTACTTTTATGATTTCAAGTTCTATTTCACATTTTTTCTTTAACTTTGTCCCAGGATTTCTAATCTAATGCGTTTCAGAGAAGGTGGTTGTGAGAACCAGGTACTATGTAAATTTTGTCTTAGTTTGTGGAGTTGGATATTTTCATAGGCCATTAGTCCATTGAACTAATTGTTTCCATGTGTCTTTCAGTGTTCAACCCTTCTCACTTTAGATAGTGAGACAACAGTAGTTGCACATTATATGACTAACATGAACTTTCAAAACCCTGATCACTATTTATGAAAGTAGGCGCTAGGCCACTGAGTTTTGAACCAGGTTGTGCCAATTGATTTTGGTGGCCCTCAAGACTTTGGGCTTGATTTGCAAGACTCTAGGACTTATTCCAAGTCATATCTAAGAATTTTTCTTAACTTTTCACATCGGAGCCTTCAGTGAGAAGTCCATTGTCTTTAACAATAGGGAGTGGGCCCCTTTTGAGGTGGGACCAGACAGTGGTCTGGAAACTGAATGTTTTAAGGGAGGATGTCTCTAAGCATCTGACCTCCCACCAAGTGCTGGAAAATAGCCTCTATTGTTTGGCATATCTTTGGGGAGACAAAGCTGGGGGAAAAGTCTCTTCATAATCCCATAGTCAAGGGTATTTATTGCTGATATCAGATGATTTTTGGCTGAAATCAGAGAATATCAGAAAGATGCTTAGTTGTAATTTATTGCCTATGCAAAGACATTTGACTACGTGGATAATTTTTTTTTAAATATGACTAGCATTTGGAAGAATGGGAATTCCAGAACATTTCATTATCCTCATTGGAAACTTTGTATAGGAAGTCTGTAATTTGTGCTCTTTGTTATTAAATGCTTAAATTCTCCTCTATTTTTGCAAGCTAATGTTTTTTCATATCACAGGTTGTTAATCAATCTTCCTTCAATTTTGATGCCTTTTTCTCATGCACAGGGTACATCTTCTAAATTATTTGTTCAGCATACTGATTGAGTAAATATGATGAAGGAGTACAACAGTTGCAAACATTAATGATTTGAAACAATGCAGAATTATGCAGTCCTGCCACTTCATGGAACTATTTCCATGTTTTGTACCTGTACTGCCTTGTATTCAAGTTTCAATATTAGTGGTTTTCTGTTTTGGTGTATGTCTTGCAGGTTCAGGATTTCACAGAATATTTGTTAGGCAGAAATGATAAATTTTTTTAAAAAATAGTTGAATTTTCCTTCTATGGCAGGTAAACACAGGTTTTTGTGTCATGGTATTTAATGCATGAAGTTGTTCGGATAAAGATAATGATAAATATTATCTTTTCTACTATATGAAAGTTTCTTCTTTCAATACAATATAATTAGTATTTTATTACATGTTATGTAGTTCCTAATTTACTAGGATTTTTTTTGTTCATTATTAATTTATCCTATATGTGCCGATGAGTCAAAGCTTAATTAATTAACTAATAGCATTAAGAGAAAACATTACATTACAGGTACTCAGAAGAAACAAAGATAGGAAATATTGTTAAGGTTTTTGAACTGAGATAAAAAACTAGATTTTCAGTTTAAAGAACTACTTCAGTTTGGACAAAGTTTACATAAGAATGAAAGATTGTGGAACATAATGCAGTATATATATGTTACATATACAGATATAACACAGAAAATATATATGGATTTATAACATAGATCATTTTATTGGGCCTCTTACAACTCTATAACTATCCATACAATTGTACCAGGGACCTCGAGGACATTTAGGCAGACTCCAACAAACTGGACAGACTGTAGAACAAGATCATCAAAAAATGTAAGAAAACCTAAGGTTAATGACAGATGATATGAAGAGCCACAATATTCAAACAATTGGTCTACCAGTAAATATCTTTATATGAGCTTTTAAGATGTAGGTTATGAAGTAACTCTTGATTAGACTACATTTACCAAATAAAAAAAATGTTGATCAGATATATTGCATTACATATATTCCCTGAGCCACACAATGAATTTGATTGAATTACAATTTTGACATCCTGTGGTAGAACAGCTAGCGTACTGTGCACAATGACATTAATTTTGGTATAGATATTTTCATTCCACCATCTTTGAGTGAAATATAGGCAGTAAAGGACCCAGCTTAGACCCAAATATTGCCTGCTACTATATCATCCTCACATTTGCTGACATGTTCAAGTCCATCATTTTGGGTTGTGTACCAATCCAGCTCTCAGGGGCACCAATCTCCTCAATGAGCCTCTACATCACCAATATGCAGGCCTCCTCCAATGAGTGATTAATCCCTTTTAATGACTTGTCCAAAATACAAATGTCAAACAATATTCAAATGTGATATATAATCTCTTTATTAACTAGTTTTCATAAGTTGATCACTGTGCCTTTCTTCATAGATGGTTTTCATACAGATGCTCCACTGAAATCTGTCCACAGGGGTGATTTTGCTAGCACTGACATTTGAAAACCAGTGGGAAAAATTCCAGTAACATACAAGCCCGAACTATATGGATATTTAGAGATAGGCCATAAATTCCTTTTTGTGTTGTTGTTATTAGGGATTTTCAAAAAAATAATGCAATAAATATCCAATCAAATAAATAAAACTCACTGTCATGGAGTCAATTGCTTACATCCGTGTTGTTGGTGTTGGGTGCCATTAAGTAAGTTCTGATCCATAGCGACCCTATGCACAACAGAAGGAAACTCTGCCTAGTCCCTTGTCATCCTCACAATTGTTCCTCTGCTTGATCCTATTGTTGCAGCCACTGCTTCAGGCCTTGTTGTTGAGGACATTCCTCTTTTTCACTATCCCTCTACTTTACCAAGAATGATGTCTGTCTACAAGGACCTCTAAAAACGTGTCCAAATTGAGTGATACAAAACATTGCAATTAATGTAATGTATCATGGACATGCCATCAGGAGAGACCAGTCGCTGGGAAAGGACATCAGGCTTGGTGAATTAGAGGGGCAGTGAATAAAGGGAGACTCTAGCCAGATGGATTGACACAGTGGCTGCAACAATGAGCTCATACAGGAAAATCATTGGAAGGCTGGCTCGGGATTGGGGCTGGTTGTTCTTGTTGTCTGTAGGGTAGCTAGGAGTTGGAAACAACTTAATGCACCGCCTAACAACCATCAACACTGTCAGACCTTTCTATGTCCTATCTTTGAAACAGCATGCTAATTATAATTACAAGACACAATAATATTAAATAAAAACACAAGTAAACATGATATACTAACATGAATGTAAAAGCACACTCAATTCCTGAAATTATTTGGTTAATAAGCAGAATTAAAGGAGTGTTTACAGAGATGAAGAATGTAATTTATATTGATAATTTGTCCATTCATAGCAATGATATAATCATTCTAATTTTTAAAAAAAAATTTTAAATAATATATTCTAAGACATAATTTTTCACCTTCATGTCTTTCTTTAGACAACACAGATATAAACATGACTTTGAACTTTGACTCTTAAGAATTACTTTTGTCTGCCTCGACTTCTGATACACCAGTTTTCCTGAAAGCCAGAGCTACAGTATGCTCTTTGATGCCGTTGGTTTTAACGGTGTCATGGATGCACCGAATGTTCTCTGTACAGCTGCACTTCTGTTCTTTATGTTTTCCAAAAGGAGGATAATTCTTCTCTGCATCATTCCGTATGATCTTTATTGGAGCTTTGTTTTATCTCCTTGGGGAAGCACAATACTTTTTAAACTATGAGGAGACAAAGAGATGAAGATATAGATATTTTTATATTTCCCTGTCTACATTCCTTCTGAGATCAAAGATCATATTCTATATGGTTACAATCTTCTGAGTGACTATACAATGTGTATAGTATTTTGAGTGACTATACAATGTGAATTAGAAAAGAATGAATAATCTTCAGCTTATGCGATGATTTCCAATAAATTTCATTAGGTCAAGTTGGTAAACTATACTGCTAACACTTTCCGTGTATCTATTCATTTCTCTAAATATGTCTGTAGCAAACACTTCCCATTCATCCTTCATCACATGTAAAATCCAATGACACGAATTGTGTTGATCATATTGTTCAGCCATCATCATGTTTCCAAACTATCCCATGTGCACTTCTTATGTCCTTGTTTCAGCATTTGTTATGAGTCATAATCTAAACAGTTTCATTATGATAGTATTTTACTAAATTTTCCTGTTATTATATGCACTGTGATGCTATATTATAATTTGCAATCAATGGTTGTGTCATCTTATCTGAATGAACATTTCTAAATTAGAACTTAAAATGTAATAGCAATGTGGCTACTTGAATTAGAAAATTGATTTCCAAATAAATATTGTTCCAACGTGTTCCCATTTGTGTCTATAATGTTGTTTTTGGTGCTGCTGCTGCTGCTGTCACTGTAACTTCCATCATGTCGGCTCTGACTCACAGCAATCTTTTAAGTACATGAAACCAATACTGCCTTCTTCTGTGTCATCTCCATTATCTTTGGGTTCAGAAGATTCTATTTAAATTTATTTTAATGTCATTATATTATGTACTATTGCTTATATATTAATAGATATATCATACATATCTGAGTTAAGAAATATTCATAATTTTATTTTAATTATATTTAAATACATTTTTATATATATGACTGAATTTTTGCAAATGTTATATGGCATATATATTTTTGAACACCACTGTAGTTTGAAAATATTATGGTTTATCAGAACAATAGTACA
Source organism: Tenrec ecaudatus (assembly GCF_050624435.1). NCBI lineage: Eukaryota > Metazoa > Chordata > Mammalia > Afrosoricida > Tenrecidae > Tenrec > Tenrec ecaudatus. The sequence continues at coordinate 199,073,374 of NC_134531.1, forward strand.
TGAGCTTCTTGTGATATTAATCTTTTCAAAAGGAATAAACAAGGGAGTGCTGGTTTAAAAAGTGATAATAATGTCCCCAGAGAGCCCCAAGCCCGTGCTTTTGGAGAAAATGCAGGGAACATTTTTCAGAGGCTTTTGTAAAAAACTCTAGTTTGTGATGCCCACTACTCCAGCGGACTGACCCTTAATCTCTATCATTTGTACCCTCAGGCCAGATCACTCCAACAATCACATGAGAAAAGCGCACTCAAGGATTGACTCCAGTAACAAGCAGTAAGACAAAAGGCGAAGTTGCCATGTTACAGGTGTGACAAAATTCAGAGCTCAGTGTATATTTCAGCCTGCCTTTCCACCTGCCTGAAGGTGCATAGCAAGCTCCCTCCAGGCTGTGAGCCCTGCACCAGCGGGACTGCTGAGACCTGGCTAGTGGGGGAAGTAGCAGCAATGGGTCTCCTCTTCACTCTTTCACACTCAGGAACCTTAGGGTGCATGTGAGCTAGAAAGTACTCCCTTCCAAGCCATGTGAAGATCTATGTTGGGAGGGGAAAATTGTGAAGGAAAAGCTCTGCTTAGTGCCACCTCTTCCTATCAATTTCTCTCCACTTTGCCCACTAACTATGTGGTTTCCAGAAGTAAAGGATGAAGAAAATGTGTTTTCTTATTTTTTTTAACTAGGTGTTTTGGTTATTTTTATTTCATCTTACTGGGGGCTTACAACTCTTTTAGCAATCCATATAGCCATTGTATCTAGCATATTTGTACACATGTTGCTGTCATCATTTTCTAAACACTCACTTTCTATTTGAACCTTTGGTATCAGGTCCTCCTCCCAGGTCCACCCTTCCTCGCCTCCCATCCTGTGATCACTTGATAAATGATAAATTATTATTTTCACATCTTATAGCAATGGTTGCCTCCCTTAACCCACATTTCTGATGTCCATCCCCCTGGGTGGAGGTAATGTTATGTACTGATCATTGTGATGGGTTCCCCCTTCCTCTCCTTCTACCTCTCATTCCCCCTTCCCCTCCTGGTATAGCTGCACCCATCTCTGCTCCTGAGGAGGTTATATGACCAGGATTCCATGTTGCGAGCTGTTATCTGTACCAGTGTACATATTTTTTATTTGGTTTATCCCCTAGCCAGGACTGCAGGGCAGAGCAAGGGCCATGATAATGGGGGTGAGGAAGCATCAAAAAACCATAGGAATATTGTATTTCGTTGGTGACTCATCCCTTCCTTGTGACCCTTCTGTGAAGGGATATCCTATTTCTACAAACGGGTTTTGGGTCTCTGCTCTGGCCCTGCTCATTGTCAACACTATGGTTCTTTAGTTTTGTTGTGAGTGTTCTTATACTTGGCTATTCTGATGGGTAGTCAGGTTACCTGATCCTGTACAGGCTGATGTGCTTCTTCTATGTGGCTTTGCTGCTTCTCTGCTAGAGGGCTGCTTGTTTAATTTCAAGTCTTTAAGACCCCAGATGTTATATCTTTCAATAGCCAGGCACCATCAAATGCCTTCACCACTTTTGCTTATGCACCCTTGCTGCCTCTAGCAATCCTATATGTTGGTGAGCAGCACAGTATGCCAGGTTGTTAGAATAAAGTGTTCTTGTGTTGACGGAGGGCATGAGCTGAGGCCCCAAATCCATTCATATGTTCAATGTAATGCCATTTAAATATATGTGCATAGACCAAAGCTTTCATTTTGATGAATTAATATATTGACATAAGTACACAACTATGTTTGTTACTCTCTGTATAGCTTTGCTTCCTACATATTTCCTGTTTCCTTTTATCTACCCCACCATTCTGCTCACCCTTCTTCTTCCTCTTAGTCATTCCTCTCAGCTAGATTGCTATCACTTCAACACAACCAGGACCTCTACATTCTTCTAGTAGTTGATTTTCATTTCCTAATTATTCCCCTGTCTTATGGCATTGGCTCACCTCTCCCTTTTCTCACCCCTATCCCTGTCCCTGCAAAACAGTTGGGTCCCATTGCTTTCTCCTCAGGCTTGCTTCACATGCCTATCTTATATAGGTAGGCAAAACAACAATAACTGAGACAAAACAAAAAAAAACCATAGATTGGATAAAGAGTAAAATAAAACTAGCAAAAAATCTGGCATAAATAATTCCAGATCTGCCTGTCTGACTTTCATTATTCTCTCCTCACTGGTCTTGGGGGGTTCTGTGAACTGTCCCTCCTAGCCTGATGTCTATTTTGGAGGCTCCTCGGAGACTTTGTGGCTTTCCCTTGCTCCTGTTGCTGATCTGCTATGTTCCCTTCTTGGTTTGCCCCCCTGGGGGGTGGAGGATGGGTTAAGGTCATGGGGGCTGAGTCAAAATTGACTCCATGGCACCTGCAACTATTGTATGTTGTATGGTATAATGACGTTAGACAAAGCTAACATGGTTTATCTGTCATTGAATTCTGTGAATATTTTGGCCATTAAGTAAATTCTGCCTCACTGACCCTAGAGGGAAATCCTTGTCTGTGATGTTTACAGGATCATATTACCAAGTGTTTTCCTTTTATGGAGTTATTTAAAGTTTTAAGCAAGTACCTTTTGCTTATTGATCTAGCAGATAACCACCCAGCAAACCAGACTCTCGTGAACATTATATTTAACAGAAAATATATGGAAATTGACATTTAGAAAAAGATACAAGTTTATAGCACTGAAGTCATAAGAGTCAGGACATGAGTATTTTTAATAGGGAAAAATAAATCAAGTGTGTGCTATTATTACATTGCAATCACATAAATGCAAGGGTTGTTAATAATAATCAAAGCCAAAGTTTGGGAGTGAAGAGAACATTATCTTTGAACCATTGTCAGTTCCTGCAATCCAAGTAGGAATGTGTTGAAATTATGAGTGTTTTCCTGAATAGAAGTGAATGTTCTTCTTATAACTCGCCTTAGAGCCTCTTTTATCTGCTTGTTTCTAAGAGTATAGATTATAGGATTCAAGAAGGGTGGAACTATAGAATAGAACACAGAAATGACCATGTCCTGGATCAGAGGGGAATTGGAGGTTGGCTTCAGATACACAGCAGCACCAGTGCCAAGGAAAATGATGACAATGAGGATGTGCGGGATACAGGTGGAAAAGGCTTTTCTTCGTTCTCTTCTGGTTGGAAACTTGAGTACAGTAGAAAATATGTGAATATAAGACTTGGTGATGAAGGAAAAGCAGCCACCACCTACTATCATTGTAGAGACAAAAATTACAATTTCATTGGCTAAGATGTCAGAGCAAGAGAGTTTCAGCAGAGGAGGGATATCACAAAAAAACTGATAAACCACATTAGAACGACAGAAGGACAAATGGAATGTGTTCCCAGTGTGCACACCTGCGTAGACCAGACCACTGAACACAGAGCCAAGCGTCATTTGGACACAGACACGAGGGGTCATGATCACATGGTAGTGGAGGGGCTGGCAGATGGCCACATAACGGTCACGGGCCATGATGGTGAGCAGCAGAAATTCTGTATAAACACATAACAGCACGAGGAAAGTCTGAGCTGCACATCCAACCACGGAAATCACCCTGTTGTTTAACAGGAAGATCACACATGCCTTGGGTACAGTCACAGAAATGTAACACATGTCCCAGACAGACAGATTCAAGAGAAAGAAATACATGGGGGTATGAAGCTTTTGGTCAACAGTGATCACTGTGACGATGAGAAGATTTCCTGTGAGAGTCGCCAAGTACATTAGTAAAAATAGCATTGTGTGCAAGACTCTCAACTCCCACACATCAGAAAATCCTGAGAGTAGAAATTCAGACACTGTGGTAGAGTTAGGCATTTTGATATAATTTCTTTAAAATTTTGAGAGCACAGTTTTAAAAATTCCTAAAAAATAACAAACAAGAATCAAATGAGGAAATATACATTGATCCGCATTTATCCATTATATTGTCTATATCTGGCATTTCTAAGCAAACATCCCGAATATTCACCTTCACTCCTATAGCACTTCTCCGGGTGTAAATCATTTCTGAGTGGCAGGAAATAAATTGTGATCAGGTTGGTTTTGACTTCTGTCAGTGATGTTTATGAAATATTGGAGTCAAACATCTAAATTTGACTGGCAAATTTATTGCATTAGCATAGGGCATTTCCTTTCATGTGTATTATTATTACAGTTTTATCTGAAAATCTCAATTTTTATGAGTAGTTTTATTTCATTTTCTCCCTATTGAGGAAAAAATATTATTTTTCATCTCTGTTTCCACCTCTATTTCCCACATTTATTTTTCAATTTGGAAAGTCAGCTGCAGAATTATACTTTCTGATAATCTTTTTTTGTGGGCAATATGTATTTGTTTACATTAACAGTTAAGAAGGTATGGTTTTATTTAGACATCTCATTTTCTCTATATGCACTTTCATGTAATATTTTATTACATTTTGCAGGGTAATTTTTTCCTTATTTAACCTAGTTAGCATAGGTGACCAAGTGAATCATAATTCAACCAGCTTTCATATAAGTAAGCTATCATATGTAGTTTACATTATTCACATATTCTACAATATAATTCTCATTGTAATTGTGCAACTTATAAAATTATATACAAAAGTTAAAATGAAATAACTGTATGATGAAAAGACCAAATACTTGAGTCTATTAATTACTGCCATCGTTTCAGTGCCCACTCTGAACGCCTCAAGAGAGCAGTGAGGAACTGCACCTGCTGGTTTCTGAGACTGTAGCATTTTTGGGAGTAGAAAGTCCCACTTTTGTCCCATGGACCATCTGGTGGCTTTGAACTTTTAACCTTTTGGATTCCGTGAAAATGCACCTACATCCATTGTTGTTGCCAAGTGCCATTGGAATGGCTTGAGCCATAGGGACCCTAAGCACAACAGAACGGAATATTACCTGGTTCGGCACCATCCTCACATCCTACTTTTTGCCCATTGTTGCTGCTACAGTGAAGCAAATCAATAGTACTGACTGCATTCTAATAACTAAACTAAAAGCAAATATATATCACAACACTCTGCTCTTTTAAAGTGTGATTAATTGTTTTGAAAGGGAACATAACAATTGAAAATATCCTGAAATGGTGTGAGTAGAGTTTGAAAAACTTAAAATATTTCTTTCGCTATACATTTGCAGGTAGATTGGGGACATTAAACATGAGAGAATTTTTCTTATTAGATTTGAGAATTACATGATTCTCTCATCCCTCAAAATATGAAATCAAACTGTCCTTTGACTTTTATAGAACTACTGATGAGATACTCTTTTAAGACTCCAAATTGTAAGATATATTTTGTTCATGGATTTTTTCTTTACCTACATATTCATTAATCTATTTTTACTTTCCTCAGATTTCTAAAATATTTTGAGATTAAGTATATCCAGATAATGATCTGGAAGCAGTCTTGATGGGATCTCTGTAAATGCAATTATGATGAAATTCTCATATATCCAATAATAAGATGTCAGAAAGTACTAGAATTATAGTCTAAGTAAAGAAACTGTGTGTATAAAATTTACAAGTATGTCAGGTAATCACTGAGTCACTATGTTGAAAGAAAATTCAAAATTTAGCAATTGAAACATATTTTAAATTATTATTTAAATATTAATAATAGCAACTATTTTTATTTTTTGAAAGAAATTATATTTGAGTAAATATTTTAGAATATATTTAAACTATCAAAACTAAGCACTGAAGATGTATGCTGTACAGAGTCTATTTCTCCACCTGTTAAAGTTTGTAGCAACAGCAAGGTACAATGTTGTTCCTCACTCCCTCTGAGTTTTTATGAACACCTATTAATTCTATTATAATTACTGGCATTATTTTTAAATAGATTTAAGAAAAAATTGAGTCATTCATGTGAATATATTCCCTATCTAGATTTTCTATTTTAATCTCACAGTATTTCTGTATGAACAATTGAACTGAACAAATAGTAAATGAAATCCATTATTCTGGGAGTAACAATTAGGAGGAAGAAAAATAATTAAATTAAAAACAACAAATACTCACAAGATGTTGTTGTATATGTTGGATAGGCAATCCAGAATTTCTGGTAAGGATGCAATATTTGAAGTGATGACAAAGATGAGTGGTCATATTTGTTACAATTACTGAGGTGTTTACAGGAATCGTTCTGTTTTATTACAATTATCTCTGTTTTCAGATATATCTAAAAACACGTGTATGCTGATGGCACTAGAAAAACCCCTGGGAGTATGTCCCTTTGGTATTCATAAATAGCCACTTCCCAAGAAGTAATTTTGAGAAGATAATTGGCTCTACATGGACAGTGAACAGGGCCCTAAATATGAATTCAACTCTTATGCATCAAGATATTTTATTATGTATGAATATATTTGACCATTTTAAAGAAATAATGATTGAGATTATAACGTAACTATACGCAAAAATCTCAGTTATTCTAATATCTCCTTTATACCTCGAGTGATTTTTGTGGATTGTAAATAAATGATTACAAAAGGAAAAGCCAAGGTTCCTATTGCTGGTTTGATTACATTGTTCTAATTGTGAGGTGCCTTCAAGTCGGTTCTGGGTCACAGTAACCTCAAGCACAACAGAAAAATGTACTACCTGGTGCTCAACCACCCTCATAATTGCAGCTACAGTGTCCATGCACCTCCTTGAGAAACTTCCTCTTGGTCACAGTCCCTCTACTTGACCTACCACCACACCTTTCCCAGGCATTGGACTTCTGACACTACATCTCTCTTATTGTAAATGAAGTCTTGTCATCCTTGTCTGTAAGGAGCACTCTGGCATTACTTCTTCCAGTACAGATCTTTGTGTCCCTTTAGCAGTCCATGTACTTTCCATATATTCCTCCAGCACCATAATTTAAATGCATCAATTCTTTTTCAAACTTTTATTCACTGTCCCACTTCCACATATAAGAAGTCACTGGAAAATACAATGACTTGTGTCAGGTGCACCTAGTTCTCAAAAGATCAACCTTGTTTTCAATACTCTACGGATGTCTTGTGCAGCAGCTTTAGGCAATGAAAAACATCTTTTGATCAGATTGCTGTTTCCATGAACAAGGAGTGTGGATCGAAGCAAGAAAAAATTCCTTCCAACTTCAACATTAATCCATTTATCATGATCATGTTCTCTACTGTTCCAGTTGTGAGGACTTTGGTCATACTGTATAATAAATTGTCATCCATACTGGGAGAAACTAATTGCAACATATAAGTTATGGTACAAATACGTGCACTTAAAATATAAAACAATTAAATTCACAATACAACAAGTAAATTAATTTGAAAATCAACAAAATATCCGAATAGAAACCTATGAAGATGCACAGAGGGCATATAAATAGATACAAACATTCTCTTTGTTTCTGTTAGGAAATTGCAAATGAAGACAACATTGAGATAAGCTACATAACTAACATAATCAGTAAAATGTATATCCTGACAAAACCAAGATGTTAAGGATACAGAGCAATAGAAGCTGCCACCCTTTTTTGGAGAAAATGAATAATTAATTATTTACTTCTGAAAATGCTTGAAAGTATAAAGCTAATTATACTTTTATCCTACAAACAAGCAATCCAAAAGACAGGTATTTACCCAATTGATTTAAGTACACATAACGACATAAAAGACTTTCACAGATATTTCAGTTTTATTCAATTTGTCATTGCCATCAAGTGTATTTTTACTTCCTAGCTTTATTCCGCTGTGCTCCCCTTTGGAAGCACTTGAGATAGTTTCCAACAAATCAATGGATGAACCACATGAGGTATGTATGGAATGCAATGTCATTTAGTAATAATGAAGGATGAGTGTGGGTCCACAAAGAAAAGCACAATAACCTGACTTGACTTTTTCTAAGTGAGAGAAACCAGCTTGAAAGGCCTCATGCTGTATGACCCTGACTGCAGGACAATCTGTTAAAATGAGCAACAGAAGAAAGAGTGAAAAATCAATGAATGCACAGGGTTTCAGAAGGAGATGAGGAGGGGTGATAGGTAGTGTAGGAAATTTTTTAGCACAATGAAACTATTCTCTTTTGTAATGTGGTTACTGTAATGGTGGATAATTGGCTTTATGCATTTTCTAACCCCTAGGTTTAACAAACATTGAACCATGATTTCAGATTTCCATTAGTTAATAAATATTTATCAGTAATGGTTCAGCAATGATAACAAATGCACTACCCTAATTGCAAGTCGTTCATAATACACGAAGGTATTCACAGGAAAAGGGGTGAAAGGGAGACTCTCACTATTGTTTCCTTAATTTTAAAATAATTCTGCAACTTTTCTAAAATTTAAATTCACTCTATGTCTTTTAATCTTTGTTCTATATTTAGACAAATGCCAAGATTTTGTGTTAATGTATTTTGTCAAGTTTTATATTGAGTGGGTTTTTAATCATGCCATAATATTTCCATTTAGAGTGCTTGAAATCTAATTTTCTTATTCTTTTAGTCCGTTATAATTTGTTGTTGACATTCATTTGTACTTTCACATGTGCATCTTTTAATTGTCAATGAAGCTGTGTTGTTTTTACTGTATTGTGACCACTCTGTATTTAGAGAATCGACATTGAAAATTTATTCATAAGAAGTAAAATGCCAAAATTCAAACAAGCAGAAAAAAACTCCCATATTTTGAGGTTTTGATAGAATATTATTGTAGATTTCATGTTTTGAGATTGGCTGTGTAAAATATATAGTCTCTTTCTTAAAAAAATACACAAAGTATTCATTATCCCTTCAGATCCTCCTTATCCCTCAAACCCAAATATGCTGTCATTGGCTTAAAAAAAGGAGAGAAAGTGAAATTGAAGTAGACTTGGAACCTTTGTAATGATTTCATCTCAAGCAAACAAACAATAGACAAATGAGTACACAATGAAGCATAAAAACCCACGATCAAACAAATCAGCATGCATTATTTTCTTCTCAAACATATTTTCTTAAGTACAAGAATCTGATCTCAAAAGATGACATATTGTGTAACTAGTATGTTAACGATGACTAGAGATTAGAGTCAAGGAAGAGACTGGCAGCTAATGTACAGTACAAGAGATCGGTGGTGGTGATTGGGGGTGTTAATACACTGCTCTGTAAATGGTGAATGTGGTTAAATCACGCAAGTAATTTGTTAAAAGTCATAAAACTATACAGTTTTTAAAAGTGAAATATACATGTATAGGCCAACACATACATTTGTATAAATTAGTCTATTTGCATATGTGTACACCTATGTTTATAGTTCTCTACAGAGCTTTGCTTCCTGGACACTTCCCGTTTCCTTTTCTCTTCCTCCTGCCTAACCATCATGCCCTCCCTTCTTCTGTCTCAATAATTCCTCTCAGCTAGATTGCTGTTGCTCTAACTCTACCAGGATTCCACATTCTCCTAGTTGTCGATTTTAATGGCCTAATAATCTCCAAGTCTATGGCGTTGTTTGTTCACCTCTCCTTTCTCTTGCCTCCTCCTCCCTGCAAGTCCCTCCTGAACAGTTGGTCCCATTGCATTCTCCTCAGCCTTGCTCCCAGCCCATTTTATATAAGTAGGCAAAACAACAATAACAGAGACAAAACAAAAATAAAACATATTGATTAAAAAGAGAAAAATAAAAATAGCAGTAAATATATGGCATAAATATTTCCAGATAGGTGTGTCGGACCACTACAACTCTCCCCTCACAGGCTGTGGGGCGTCTGAGAACTGCTCCTCCTAGCCTGAAGTCTATTTTGGGGGCTCCTCAGGGACTTTGTGTCTTTGTTTTTTCCCATTGTTGATCTGTTATGTTCCTTCTTGGTTTGCCCCACCGGAATGAGGGGGGTTGGGGTCCTGGGATCTGGGGAGGAGCTGGTCAGACCAGACACCCTCCTTTCCTTATGTCCCCAGGATTGTCCTCTGTTGCTGTAGGTTTCAGCGAGGGGACATACTATGTCCTGCTGTTGTCAGCTCTAAAGTCTTCTTTGTGCCTTAGCAGCTCCTTGCAGGGACTCTGTCCTCAGCGCTTCGTGTGCCAGTGTGGGGCCTAGTCCCTCACTTTCTCTTTCTCCTCCTTGGGTTGCTTCTATGGGGGCATGGCAGGCCAACTCCTCTCAGGAACTTGTAAGCTTAGAGTCGTCCTCTGTAGGACATACTTCTAGGGAGAGGTTCAGTTTGGCTTTGATTGGGGCCCTGCAGACATTTCCTGGGTGGCTCCATGTGGTTATGTTGCCATCAAGGTTTGGCATGCCATGGTGAGGTCCGCACTCACATTTCTATTTCTATAGAAAAATTAGCAATAACCTCCCCCTGGGTGGAAGAGTCCCCTCCTCCTCTAGTTCCTTTATCTCCCTCTTCCCCACCCCCTTTACTCCCCACCCCTTTCACCTTCTTTGTGTTGGAATCACATGTGCATTCTTGGGTTTGGTCAGTCCCCTGCCCTATTGCTTGTTCCTCAACCAATATAGTGTGAGATGGGTGGCCTTTCTTCCATACCTACTGTGCCGGCCATTTATACTTACCTCAGTGGACTCATGTTGTACTTGTCCTTTTGTGATTGGCTAGCTTCACTTAGCCTATTTTCCTCCATCTCTTCCCAGGAGATCAGGTGTTCCATGGATCATCAGTGCTTTACATTGTTGCCTAGTTCTCCATTGTATGTATGTGCCAGAGTTTTCTAATCCACTCCTCTATCGATGGGAATGTACAAGGCTTCCAGTTCTTTGTGATTGTGCATTGCTCCATTGATTCATCACTCTTCTGGATACATATCCAATAGAGCCATTGTTGGGTTGTAATGAGCCTCAATTTCCATTTGCTTTAAATATCACCAGGCTACTTTCCACAGATCTGTGCATATCTATAGCACTACCAGCAGTGGAGAAGAGTTAGTATCTCACCACATCCCCTCCAACAAATGTTGCTCTCTGATTTACTGATTTGGTCTATTCCCAAGGCTGTTAGGTGGTATCTCATGGTTGTTTAAATTTGCTTTTCTCTGGTGCTTAATAATCACGATCATTTTCCTATATGATTATTAGCCATTACAGTCTCCTCCCTAGTATAATTTCTGTTCAAACCTTTTGTTCACTTACTCAGGGGGTTAATGGGTCTCTTCTTTTTGCAGGCTAAGAAGGTATTGTAGATTTTAGTACTAATCCCTTTGTCTGTTCTGTCATTGCTCAAAATCTTCTCCCAATCTGTGTGTTCTCTTTTTACTCTCTTGGTGGAGTCTTTAGATTCACACAGGTGGTATATCCTTAATATATGCCACTTATCAATTTCTGGTTCAATTGTGTCTTTATACCCTTACCTATTGCAGTTAGTTTATTTATTCCCTGCAACAAGGTTCTTATGTTTGTCCATATATTTTCATTCATGGTTCTGATATTTTTGGATTTTACTTTTAGTTCTCTGAGCCACCTTGATCTTATGCATGGGGTGCGGTCACGGTTGCATTTCTTTTGTCTCTATGTGGCTCTCCTTTGTTTGCAGCACCATATGTTAAACTGGCCATCTGCCTCCCACTGGGTGGTTTTGGGGCCCTTGTGGAAGATCAGTTGTCAATATGCTGATTATTTTATTTCTGGAGTTTCCGTTCTTTTTCGTTGGTCTGAGGATCTGACATTGTTCCAGAACCACGTTTTGACCACTGTGGCTGTGTGGTAGGTGTTAAAGTCTGTAAAGCAAGCCCTCTGTCTTTGTGTCTCACCTTGAGGAGTTCTCTGCTCCATTTGGCCTCATCCCTTTCCATATGTAATTGGTGTTCAGATGAACTAGGTTTTAATGATTTGTTCTCCTGTTGCTTTCATCTTCCCATCAGACACGCACCAACATACTTGTAACTTGAGTTGTATTCCCCTCTCAAGGACAGTGGGCAGGGGTGGCAGAGGCTATACAGTGCCACTCCCTTTAACCCTCTGCTTTCTAGGGGTGGCCTCCTAGGGATTTGAGAGCCCTTTGTTCAATAAGTATGTCTGTTCCATTTCTACTTTATTCCTTTCTATTTTCCAGTGTCCCCCTTTGGGTAGTTGCTCTCTCTCTTTCTCCCCACCCCCCTTTCTTTTAACCCAGGAAGATGGAGGAGGAAGACAAGAATCAAAGATTCTACCCTTCACAAGGTTTGAGAATAGGGAGCAATAGGAAAGGCAGAGATTGTGCATTACATTCATAAGTGTCATGGTTTCCAGTGAGGTCCTGAGCATCTCCTCTGTTGGAGTGTCTGACAGGACAGTAGATACGTGCCACCCTAGGGCCAGAAGCAGACTGTTCAGGAGTCAGGCTAGCTAGTAGTGTGCAGAGTCTAAAGGTTCTCCTGAGGGCGATGCAATAGAGTACAATGATCACCCTTCTCCTCTTCTGCCCCTGCACACCAGCTTTGTTCTTGGGCCTCTTTTGTGCTTCTCCAACTCTCCTCCCATGTCAGAAGCTGTTCCACTGCTCATGTCAACCAGTATATTCCTGCATCTTCTACATATTCCCCACACTTCCCACTAGTCTCTTAGTTGGCTCCAATTCAGTTAATTTCAAATTGAAGAAAAAAATCAATTGTGTCAAGCATAAAATCAAGGTATAATATAGATATGATTTAAAAATCATTGATCAAGTATGGTAAAAAATGTTTCCATTCACCAGATAACATCATTAATAAATTTGAAAGAATACAAAAGGATAATGGGTCCTTTTACAAGAGCAGACTATATACATATATATATATATACATACTATATTTTGTTTTATTGCCATTGTAACATTTTAAGAATATGCATCCGAGTCATTATTAGAAAGAGGAATAAGGAAGCATACACGCATTTGCACACAAAGATGGAAGTGCATCTTAATATTTTTTTTCTTGGCAGAGCAAGTTTAACTAAATTCTCAGACATAATAGTAAACCAAACATTTTCTAAACATAGCAGTAGTTAAGTGGTATCATTTACATACTAATTGTATTACTTTTGAGCGTATATATGATATCTGTATAAGGCCTAAGGGAAACGAAAACAGAATGAGTGCATTTGAATTTTGGTGTAGGCAAAGAATATTGTATAAAATGTAGATTGTCCAGGGAAAATTACAAGGAGAGCAGGTCTAAAAAGATGATTGACACAATGAATGAAACAATAGGCTCAGTGATGGACTGGAGCCGACTAAGGCACCAGACAATAACAACATGAGGAAGAGGCTGTTTGACTTCACCTAACAACAATGCTTTTAATAAAATGGCTTATAATTTAAATTTATTTTTGAAACGTATGCAAAGTATTGAAAGGAACAATTAATTTGTATAACCAACAGCATAACTGCCTTGTAAACTCATGATATTGTCAGATTTGGGTTGCTATTTTGCTCATTTAGTATTACTTTAATTATAAGTTTAGGAATCATTTTGTTCAAATTACTAAACATTTAACTGCTAATAAGCAAACAAATAACATTGACTGTTTGTACCCACTCAACAACTCCACAGGATAAAAATCTAGAATTTTGCTTCAATAAAATTTACAGACAAGAACGTTTTACATATCTGAAAACATCCTAGGCAGTTGGACATTTTCACAAGTGGTTTGAGTCAAAATTGATTCCATAGCACCTGTAACCATAGCACATGTTACAGTTTGTGTTAAATGGTATAATGGCATCAGACATGGCTAATATGGCTTCCATGTTACTGAATTCTGTGGATATCCTGGACCATCAAGTTAGTCCTGTCTCAGTGACCCCTACAGGGTCAGTCCAAGTCTGTGATGTTCACAGGATCAGATCACCAAGTGTTTTCCTTTGATGGAAAGACTGATAGTTTAGAACACAGACCTTTTGGTTATTGATCTAGCAGGTACACATCCAGCAACCCAGGCTCCCTTGAACTCTCTGTATAAAGATGATATATGGATAATGACATTTAGAAAAAGATACAAGTATGAAGCAGTGAAGCCATAGGAGCCAGAAGATGAGTATTTTTACAGGAAAAACAAATCACGTCTGTGCTATTATTTCATCGCAAGCACATAAATAGAAGGATTGCAAACTATAATCAAAGTCAAAGTTTGGGAGTGAAGAGAGCATTATCATTGAACCATTGTCAGCTCCTGCTGTGCAAGTGGGAATGTGTTGATATAATGAGCGTTTTATTGAAAGAAGTGAGTGTTCTTCTCATAACTTGCCTTATAGCCTCCTTTATCTGTTTGTTTCTAAGAGTATAGATGACGGGATTCAAGAAAGGAGGGACTATACAATAGAACACAGAAATGACCATGTCCTGTATCTGAGGGGAGTTGGAGGTTGGCTTCAGATACACAACAGCACCAGAGCCAAGGAAAACTATGAAAATGAGGATGTGTGGGACACAGGTGGAAAAGGCCTTTCTTCGTTCTCCTCTGGTTGGAAATTTGAGCACAGTAGAAAATATGTGAATATAAGACATGATGATGAAGGAAAAGCAGCCACCACCTACTATCATTGTAGAGGCAAAAATTACAATTTCATTGGCTAACGTGTCAGAGCAGGAGAGCTTCAGCAGGGAGGGAATATCACAAAAAAACTGAGGTACCACATTAGAATGACAGAAGGACAAATGGAATGTGTTCCCAGTGTGCATACCTGCATAGACCAGACCACTGAGCACAGAGCCCAGCGTCATTTGGACACAGACACGAGGGGTCATGATCACATGGTAGTGGAGGGGCTGGCAGATGGCCACATAGCGGTCACGGGCCATGATGGTGAGCAGCAGAAATTCAGTATAAGCACATAACTGCACAAGGTAAATCTGAGCTGCACATCCAACCACGGAAATCACCCTGTTGTTTAGCAGGAAGATGACACATGCCTTTGGTACACTCACAGAAATGTAACACATGTCCCAGACAGAGAGATTCAGAATAAAGAAATACATGGGTGTATGAAGTCTTTGGTCAACGGTGATCACTGTGACAATGAGAAGATTCCCTGTGAGAGTAGCCAAGTACATTAGTAAAAATAACATTGTGTGCACGACTCTCAACTCCCACACATCAGAAAATCCTGAGAGTAGAAATTCAGACACTGTGGTAGAGTTAGGCATTTTGGTATAATTTCTTTAAGATGTTAGCATACACATTTAAAAAATTCCTAAAAAAAAGGGAAGAGATGGTAACTATGAGCATCAATCCCCATTCATGCATTATATATACTATATCTGGCATTTCTAAGCATAGCATACCATAATGTTAGCTCTTGGTCCTGTAGTATTTTTCCTGGTGTAAATTAAATTATTTCTGAATGTCAGCAAAATAATTGTGCTCAGATTGGTTTTTATTTCTATCAGTGATGTATATGTAAAATTGGGAGTTAAAGATCTACAGTTTGCCCAACAAATTTATTGCATTAATATAGGTCATTTCCTTTTATGTGTATTATTATTAGAACACATTTAGTATATAAGTAATTGGTGAGCAAAATAAAACACATAGAGAGAGGGTAGACTAGAGTTTTATCAGAATATCTCATTTTTATGAGCAGTTTTATTTCATTTTTCTCCCTATTGAGGAACAGTTATTATTTTCAACTCTATTTCCACATCAATTTTACAAATACTTTTTCAATTTGGAAAGTCCCCAGAATTATCCTTTATGATAATCTTATTCTGTTGGCAATAAATATTTGTTCATATTAACAATTTAGAAGTTATGGTTTCTTTTAGACATCTCTTTTTCTCTATGTGTACTTTTAAAAATATTTTATTTCCTGTTAAAGGGTAATTTTTATTCTTTTTTAACTTTTATACCATTGTTATCCAATGGAATCATAATTACACCAGCTTTCACTTATTTAATCTAGCACATGTAGTTTACATTATTCACACGTTATACAATATAATTCTCATTGTAATTATGCAACTAAACAAAGTTATATACAAAAGTTAAATTGCAATAATGGTACAATGAAAAGACCAAGTAAATGAGTCTATTAATCACTGCTGTGCCTTCAAGGCCCACTCTGAGCGACCCGAGGGCACACTGTAGAATTGCTCCTGTGGTTTTCTGGGGCTTTAACTCTTTGTGGGATTAGAAAGTCCCACCTTTCTTCAATGATGCATCTGGTGGTTTCAAACTGTTGACCTTTGGATCTCAATGCAATGTGCACCTACATCCAGTGTTGTTGTTAAGTACCATTGGACTGGCTGTGATCCATTTGGTCCCTAAGCACAACAGAAGGCAATATTACCTGGTCCTGCACCATCCGCACATCCTAGCTTTTGCCCATTGTTGCTGTTATTGTGAGTAAATCAATAGTACTGACTGCATTCTAATAAGTAAACAAAAAGTAAATACAAATCACAACACTCTGCTTCTTTTAGTGTAATTATTTGTTTTTAAAATGACCATGAGAAGATAAAATATGCTGAAATGCTACGAGTAGAGTTTGGAAAACGTAAAATGTGTAATTCTTTAGCTTCATATTTGAAGGTGGATGGGTCTATCAGGTACAGGAGTACAGAAAATTACGTGATTCTCCCATCCCTCATATTTAAAAATTAAAGGTTCTTTGACTTTTATAGAACAACAGACAAGATACTGTTTCGAGCCCCCAAATTGTAAGATAAATTTTGTTCATTCGTGAATTTCTCATTTACCCAAATATCCATTAATCTACTTATAATTTCCTCAAATTTCAAAAATATTGTGAGATTAATTATATGCAACTAGTGATCTGAAAGCAGTCTTGATGGGATCTCTGTAAATATAATTATGACCAAATGCTTATGTATCCAATAATATGATATCAGAAAATACTAGAATGTAGTTTAAGTAAAAGGAACTGTGTATATAAAACTTACATATATGTCTTATAATCTCTGTGTCACTCTGTAGAAAGAAAATATAAAATTGAATGTTTAGCAATTGGAAAGTGTTTTTAAATATCCTTACTTAAATATTAAGAAATATCAAATAATTTTTCTTCAAACAAAATATACTGAGTAAATATATTAGTATACATTTAAACTATCCAATCTAAGCCGTGAAGATGTAGACCTGTACACAGCAGTTTCTGAATCTGCAACAATTTCTAGCTTCAGCAAGGTAAAAGGGCTGTTTCCCACTCCCTCTGAGTTTTTATGAACAACTGTGAATCCTACTATAATGACTGGGGGTATTTAAAATAGATTTAATCAAAATTTGTTCATGAGTGTGAGTATATTCCCTATTTATATGGTCTATTTTAACCTCATTTCCAGTGCTTCTGTGTAAATCAGTGAACTGTACAAGAAGTAAAGGAAATCATCTATTCATGTTGTAGCAAGGAGTAGTAAGAAAAAAAATTAAATTAATAACAACAAATACTCACAAGATGTTATTATATATGTTGTATAGGTAGTTCAGGTTCTCCGGTAAGGACGCAGTATATGAAGTGTGGACAAAACTGAGTAGGCACATTTCTCAAAATGACTGAGGCTCTGACAGCAATCCTGCTTTATAACTAGCGCCTCTGTGTTCAGATAGATCTAAGAACACGAGGATGCTGTCGGCACGAGGAAAACTCCTGGGAGTGCATCCCCTGGCATTCAACAATAGCCACCTCCCAGCAGGAATTTCAAAAAGATAATTGCTTCTACAGCGATAGTGAACAGGACCCTAAGTATGGGTCCTGTTATTCAAACTTTTATGTCTCAAGACATATTTGACCATTAAAAAAATTGAAGATCATGGCAATGCAGCTAAGAGGGTTTACTGAAACCCTAAAAAGGCTGAACATGATAGTGGCATTGGAGGAAAGCAAACGGAAATAGAGGAAGGAACTCTGAGTCAAAGGAAATTTTTGACTTAAATACAGGAATGTACATAAGTAAATACATTTATATATTATGATAGGGAATATAGATCTTTGTACATGTTAAGTATTAAGTTAGAAGATAGACATTGGGCCCCTACTGAAGTGCTCACTCAATGCAAGAACACTTTGTTCTAATAACCCGTCATTCAGTGTTGCTCACCTTCCTTACAGGATCCCTGAAGACAAAATGGGAGCATGAGAAAATGTGGTGAAGAAAGCTGATGGTGCCTGGATATCCCAAAATATAGCATCTGGGTTCGTTTTTTATTCATTTTATAGAGGCTCATACAACTGTTATCACAATCCATATATACATCCGGTGTGTCAAACACATTTGTACATATGTTGCCATCATCATTCTCAAAACATTTGCTTTCTGATTGAGCCCTTCATATCAGCTCCTCATTTTGCCCCTCCCTCCCAGCTTCCCCCTCCCTCATGAACCCTTGATCATTTATAAATTTTTTGTTATATGTTACACTGTCTGATGGCTCCCTTCACCCATGTTTCTGTTGTCCATCCCTCACGGAGAGGTTGTATGTAGATCCTTGTGGGTTCCCCCTTTGACCTAGTTTTAATTTGCCCCTGTGACCCAGGCAATGTGCTTAAAACTTTTTATGTCATTTTATTGGGCATGTACAACCCTTATCACAATCTATACATACATCCATGGTGCCAAGCACATTTGTACATATGTTGCCATCATCATTCTCAAAACACTTGTTTTCTACTTGTGCCCTTCATATCAGCTCCCCATTTTCCCCCTCCCTCCCACTCTGCCCTCCCCTCATAACACTTGATAATTTATAAATTTTTATTGGCAATGTGCTTAAAACTTTTTATGTCATTTTATTGGGCATGTACAACCCTTATCACAATCTATACATACATCCATGGTGCCAAGCACATTTGTACATATGTTGCCATCATCATTCTCAAAACACTTGTTTTCTACTTGTGCCCTTCATATCAGCTCCCCATTTTCCCCCTCCCTCCCACTCTGCCCTCCCCTCATAACACTTGATAATTTATAAATTTTTATTATTATGTCATATCTTACACTGTCCAATGTCTCCCTTCACCCACTTTTCTGTTGTCCATCCCCCAGGGAGGAGATTACATGTAGATCCTTGTAATCAGTTCCCCCATTCCACCCCACCCACCCTCCACCCTCCCAGTATCGCCACTCTCACCACTGGTCCTCAAGGGATCATCTGTCCTGTATTCCCTTTGTTTCCAGTTCCTGTCTGTACCAATGTACATCCTCTGGTCCAACCAGATTTGTACACTATAATTGGGATCATGATCGTGGGGGGAGAGGGAGGAGGAAGCATTTAAGAACTAGAGGAAAGTTATATGTTTCATCATTGCTACCCTGCACCCTGACTGGTTCATCTCCTCCATCCAACCCTTCAGTAAGGGGGTGTCCAGTTGGCTACCGGTAGGCTTTGTGTCTCCATTCTGCACTCACTCACATATACAATGATATGCTTTTTACTTCTTTGATGCTTGATACCTGATCCCTTCGACAGCTCGTGGGATGGTGTGTTTCTTCCATGTGGCCTTTGTTGCTTCTGAACTAGATGGCCACTTGTTTATTATTGAGCCTCCAAGACCCGAGACACTATATCTTTTGATAGCCGGGCAACATCAGCTTTCTTCACCATATTTGCTTATGCACACGTTTGTCTTCAGTGATCGTATCAGGAAGGTGGTCACCCACTGATATGATTTTTAGTTCTTTGATGTCTGATAACAGGTCCCTTCTACACCTCGTGGTCAGTCAGGTTTGTGTGCTTCTTCCATGTGGGCTTTGATGCTTCTCAGCCAAATGGCCACTTGTTTATCTTCAAGCCTTTAATACCCCAGATGCTATATATTTTGATAGCCAGTACCATCCGCTTCCTTCACCACATTTGCATATGAACACATTTTTCTTCAGCAATAGTGTCGGGAGGGTGTGCATCCTGCAATGCCATTTAATAGGACAACGTGTTCTTGCATTGAGTAAGTGCTTGAGTGGAGGCCCAATGTCCATCTGCTGCCTTAATACTAAAGCCTTAAATACATGCACATAGATCTGTTTCCCCACACTCTTATATAAATATATTTACATATGTACATTCCAGTCTTTAGTCCTCTGTAAATACCCTTTGTCACCTAATTATTTCCTCTATTTCCTTTTCCCCTCCTCTTGTCCCACTACCATGCCTTCATTTAGGTTTCAGTAATTTATGTCAGTTGCATTGCCCTTGCTGAATCCCTACCAGGCCTCTCACACCCTCCTTGCCACTGATTTTGGATCACTTGTTGCTCACCTGTCCCTGGTGAGGTCCAGGTAGTATAGCATGAGCCAGATAAAATCCAGGGATACATATGGTAGCCAACTGAAAAGGGGGTGTATGGAGGAAAGAGGAAAGAAAAAAATAAAGATGTGTGATGGGGGAATAGGGCACTGATGCACCCAAGTGGAGAGTATTGTTTGTATCTCCACAGGGAAAGAGGGACCAGATATAAAGCCAGGCCAGACAAATGCAGTGTGCTGGCCAGGAGTGGGAAGCCAGTGGAGGGGTGTGAGGGCTTGGCCCCCATACTAGCTACGTGGACCACTACTCTCACTTTGGAAGAATTTGCTTGCGAGGATGGCACTGAACCTACAGCTAGGGGAGAGGGGCATGTCTGATCAGAGAAAATGGGAGCAAATGAAAGGGGTGGAAGAGAGAGTGGAGCACATCCTGGCCCGTCAGGCCTGGAGGCCCATATCCCCACTCTGAAGAGCCAATGGACAGTGTGGACAATATGGCTGATCCCACTATAAGACTTGCCATCCCTTGATGGCCCAGGGCCATAAGGGGGACACACTGGAGACTGGAGACTCTGTCCAGACTGGCTCAGACTGACCCTGTGACACCGAGGCAAACCACTAAAAGTGTGCAGCACAGCAACCGTGGGAGCAGAGCAGGGAGCCCCTTAGGGAGTACAAAGGACAGACTCTGGGGGCTAGAGATCAAAAATCAGACCTTGATCTATTTACAGGTTTTCCTTTCTTTTTAATTTTTTTCTATTAATTAATTTATTCTTTTTAAAAAAATTATTCTTCTATGGGTAATTGGTTTCCTTTTTTGTTGTCGTCACTGTATGCACACTCAACACCTATCTAGCTATGGCTTGATTTTTTGTGCATATTATTATATCTACAGATATATCAAGTTAAGATAGACTGGATGAATAATATGGAGGAGAAAACAATGGGACCAATGGTTCTGGGGGGACATGGGAGATGGGGAGGGGGAGCAAGGAGGTGGTGCTGATCTCATTTATTCTTAGAATGAATTTTTGAGTATTAAATATGCATGATTACCGAAGGAAAAGTCAATGATCCTGTTGTTGATTTATTTCCAGAGTTGTTGTACTTTTAAATGCTGTGAAGTCAGTTCTGAGCCAGAGTGATCTCAGGCACAAAAGAAAAATGCACTGCCTGCTCCTCCACCTCCCTCCCCATTGCTCTTATGCTGTAGTCCCTTGTTGCAGCGACTGTGTCAGTGCACCTCCTTGAGAAACTTCCTCTTGTTCACAGTGCCTCTACTTGACCTAACACCACACCTTTCCCAGGCTTCAGACTCCTGACACTATATGCAAATTATGTAAATGAAATTTTGTCATCCTTGTCTGTAATGAGTACTCTGGTGTTACTTCTTCCAATACAGATCTGTGTGTCCCTTTAGCAGTCCATGCACTTTCAATGTATTCCTCCAGCACCACAATTGAGATGCATCAATTGTTTTTCAGTCTTTTCTATTCACTGTCCCACTTCCACATGTAATGAGTCACTGGAAAATACCATGACTTGGGTCAGGTGCACCCTAGTTCTCACAAGGTCATCCTTGGTTTCAACACTTGACATATGTCTGCTGCAGCAGCTTTAGGCAATGCAAACAACTTTGAATCTGATTGCTTCTTCAATGAGCATGCAGTGTGGATCAAAGCAAGAAAAAATTCCTTGACAACTTCAACATTGTCTCCATTTATCATGATCATGTTTTCTACTCTTCCAGTTGTGAGGGATTTGGTGTCATTACATAATGAATTGTCACCCATATTAGGAGCAATTAATTGCAAAATATAAGTTATGATACAAGTACTTACACTTATGATATATAAAAATTTTAAATGAATGAGACAAGTAAATCGATTTAAAAATGAGTAAGATATCTGAATAGACACCGAAGAAGATATACAGACACCATACAAGTAGATGAAAAGATTCTATGTCTTATATTAGGAAGCTGTAAATGAAGACAACATTCAGATATACTAAATAGCTAATATAATGAGAAAAAATATCACTGTAAACACTGAGATGTTAAGGATACAGAGAAATAGAAGCTGTCATTAATTTTTTGGAGAAAATGAATAATTAATTATTTACTTTTGTAAAAAGTTTGAAAGTATAAAGCTAATTATACTTTTATTATTCAATCTAGCATGCAATAAAAAATCCTGGTATTTATCCAATTTATTTAAGGACCTGTAACTGTATAAAAAACTTTCAAAAGATATTTATTTAAGCTTTATTCAATTTGTCATTGTTATCAAGTTCATTTTTGCTTCATAGCTTAATTCTGCTGTGGTCCAATTTAGAAGCACTCAAGATATTTTTCAATATATGAATGGATGAACAAAATGAGGTATATATACAGAATGTAGTATTATTTATGATGAAGAGTGGATAATCAATCCACAAATAAAAGCACAATAACCTGAGTGGCCTATTATTGCTAAGCGAAAGAAACCAGCTTGAAAGGCTACATGTTTATGACCCTGACTGCAGAACAATCTGGTAAAATTAAAAACAGAAGGAAGAATGAAATATCAAAGATTTCCCAGGGCTTCAGAAGGAGATGAGAAGGGGTGAATACATAGTGTACTTTATGCATTTCCCATAAAACCCCTAGATTTAACAAGTATTGAACCATGATTTCAGAGTGATATTAGTTAATAAATATTTGTCACTAATGAATGGTTCATCAATTACAGCAACTGTACCATACAAGTTGTTAATAATAGAGGAAGCTGTTAGTATGGAAAGGTTTGAAAGGGAGACTCTCACGATTTGCTCAATTTTCAAATAAATCTAAAACTTTTCTCGAACTTAAATTCACTCTACATATTTTAATCTCTATTGTATATTTTGGCAAATGTCAAAATGTGTTAATATATTTTGTCACATTTTGTATTGAGTGGGAGTTTAATCATGCCATATTTCCATCTAGAGTGCTTTAAATCTAGTTTTCTTATTCTTTTAGTATGTTACAGATTGTTGCTGACATTCGTTTTTAGTTTCACATATACATCTTTCAATTGTCAATGAAGCTGTATTGTTTTTTGATATTGCTTTAACAAAGTTGATCTCCCCCCAACCTCCATCTCATGAAGTGACCATTCTATTTAGAGAACTACCATGGAAAATTCATTTATTAGAATCAATAAGCCAAAATTCAAACAAGCAGAAAAAAACCCCACACATTTGGAGGATTTGATAAAATATTGTTGTAGATTTCATGTTTTGAGATTGGCCGTGTAAATATATATAGTCTATTTCTTTAAGAAACAAATTATTAATAATCCCTTCAGATCGTCCTTATCTCTCAAACCCTAATATGTTGTTAATGGCTTAAAAAAAGGAAAGTGAAATTGAAATACACTTGGGACCTTAGTAACAATTTCATGTCAAACCAACAAACAACAGACAAATGAGCAAACAAAAATAACAAACCCAAGACCGTATAAACATCATGTATGACTTTCTACTTAAACATATTTTGTTAAGTAAAATAAGCTCATCTCTAAAGACAACATATTGTGTAACTGGTATGTTAAAAATGACTAGAGATTATACTGAAGGAAGAGACTAGCAGCAAATATGCAGTACAAGAGAATTTGTGTGTGTGGGGGGGGGGTAGTTAATACAGTGCTGTTTATCTAAATGGTGAATGTGGTTAAATCACGTAAGTAATTTTTTAAAAGTCATAAAACTATACAGCTTTTTATAAATGAAATTGTCTGTAAACATATTCTACACAAAATATCCAAATATATTTCTGTAGTAATATCAAATAATAACATGCTTTGGAAATTATGAAAATTGAAGACTTGTATCTGAGAACAAAGTGTTAGTAATATAGGTATACACATTTTTTCAAACACTAAAGCACTCAGAAATCCAGGAAAAGCATTAAATTCCATGAATATATAATTTTTTAAAATTTACCTAGAAGCAATTTAGTAAAAGCAAAACACTACTATCATTAAAGTATGAAAAATATAACTAACATCTTTTAAAAATAACCTACACACCCAAATGTATGATTGTGACCAATTGAGTAAAATAAGAATAAATAATTATTTAAATATTTTTGGGGAAAAGTGGAGAATTTCAACATTAAGAATAAAGCACAATGCAACAAGGAAAGCTTTCTTTTAAAGCAGCCTGTTTTTATATGCTTTGATAACATTAATGTTACTATCCTTAGTAGATGGATTAATCAAGTTAATGGTTTGGTTTGGTATGTAGAATATTAAACACTGCTAAAACATCACAAAATAGTGCAGTGTGCACCCCAAAACCGGTTACATCTTCATCTTTCAACAGAGCAGCCCTCATAAGCAGCACTGTGTGGTATAAGAGCTTCCCTTGCAGCTTTTCAAGCTCAGAACTGTGGAGGGGAGCAGAAGACAACCTTGAGAAAAATTCCATGACAATTGCAGTCGAATATTACCTATGATGCTGCAGGTAGAAATGCAGCACAGAAAATCTCACAAAAAGACAAGAATCAATAGCTGAGGTCTAAGCTGATGTATGATGAGATTCCAGAATGGGGGTTGGGGCGCGAATTGTGTATGCCATAGCAATACCTAAATCTTGAATGGACGAAGTTTGGGCACTTGGTTCCAAGGCAGCAAAGAGCCCAGTGGTGAGAAACAAGCTGTAATTCAGCTGCGGGAAGCAAATGGAAAAGGCTTTTGCTGTACTTTCCCCTGAAGGGATCCTGAATACTGTTGATATGACATTTGTTACACATTATTAATTTATCTCACAAAGACAACTAAAAATGGCAATGATCAAAAGCCTACTTAAGAATCACATAACATTAAGTGAGAACATTCCATTACCACACACTCAGAAGAAGCAATTTTGGGAAAATATATTTAAAGTTTTGGTACTGAGATGAAATTAGATTTTCAACGTAGGGAACAACTTCACATTAGGCAAAATTCATTACATAAGAAATTGAGGTTGTGGGGCATAACACAGAAAATATATTGATGTGAACTTTTAAGATGAATATCATGAGGAAATCTTAATAAGACAGCATTTACCAAATTGAACAAAATATTTACCACATGTATTGCATTCTATATATTTAAGCATAAAATAAATTTATTGATTGGTTTACAATTTTGAATGTCTGACGTAGGACAACTGGAGTACTATGCATTAATTTTGATGTAGACTCCTTAATTGCTCAGTTCTTGCATGACATATAGGCAGTAAAAGACCCAGCTTAGACCCAATGTTTCCTGCTACTATAGCATCCTGACATTTGCTGACATGTACAAGTCCATCATTTTGGATGGTGTACCAGTCCATCTCATGGGGTTCTCCATTCTCCACAACAGGCCTCTACATCACCAATATGAAGTCCTCCTCTAGTGAGTGATTAATCCCTTTTTATGAAATGTCCAGAATAAAAATATCAAATAATATTTAATTGTCATATAGTATTTTCATAAGTTGGTCACTCTGCTTTTCTTCATAGTTGGTTTTAGTACAGAAGCTCCACTGAAACCATTCTACCATGAGTGAATCTGCAAGTCTTGTCATTTGAAAACCAGCAAAATTTCCAGTAGCATACAAGCCAGAACTATATGGAAATTTACAGACAGACAGCGAGGTACATACTGTTGATATTGTTACTGGTATTATTACTTTTAATGCACTTAACATCCATCCAAATAAACAAAACTCACTGTCATTGAGTCAATTACTCACAGTAACCTCGTGTTGTTGTTATTGTTTGGGGTCATTGAGTCAGTTCTAATCCGTGGTAACAATATGCGGAGCAGAATGAAAGCCTGCGTCATCCCTGTCATTCTCAGGATGGTTCATACTGCTGAGCCTATTGTAGTAGCCTTGTGTTTTTCCACCATGTTGATGGAAATCCCCCTTTTTTTCACTCTCTCTACCAAGAATGATGTCTTTCTCCAGGAACTGCTCTCTTCTGACAGGTTGTCCAAATTGAGTGATTGCAATTGCAATTGATGTAATGTGTTATGGATATGCTATCCAGAGAGTATGCAATCGACGTAATTCAATTGATGCATTGTGTTATGGATATGCTTTTTTATGGATATGCAATTGATGTAATGTGTTATGGATATGCCATCCAGAGAGACCAGTCCCTGGAAAAGAACACCAGGCTTGGTAAAGTAGAGGGGCAGTGAGAGAGAGGAAGCCCCTAGGCCAGATGGAGTGACACAAAGGCTGCAACAATGAGCTCCGACCTAAGACCAGTTGTGAGGATGGCACGGGCTCAGGACCGGGTGCCGTTGCCTTGTTGGATGTAGGCTCACTCTGAGCTAGAAGACGATGTCATGGCACCTCATACTGAGAAAAATTAATTTTAGACCCTTTTTAATGGAATTTTCAAAATTGCATGTTATTTATAAAGACACAAGTAGTATTAAATACAAATAAATTATATGCTAACATTAATGTGAAAACACACTGAAGTCACTAAATTATTAGGTTAATATGTGAAAAAGACAAAGATTTTTAACAGAGATTAGGAAAGCAATTTATATTGATAAATGGTCTGTTAATTTCAGTGGTATAATCATTCTAAATTTATTTTAACATTTTGATGGCCTAAATCCTAGAAATTAATTTTTAAATTTTCATTTCTTTTCTTTGGCAACACAGATACAAATATGGCTTTGAACCTTGATTCAAGAATCACTTTTTAATGGCTTCACATCTGATACCTCAGCTTGCCAGAAAGCCAACGAGCAGTGCTCCTTGAAGCCCTTGGGTTTAAATGGTGCCGTGTAGGTACAGAACAGTCTCTGTACAGCGACACTTCTTTTCAATTCCTTCTTATTTTTTTAACCATGGTGGATAACATTTCACCACACTGCATCGCATTTTATGATCTTAATGAAACAAAGATATGTATAAATAGATATTGTTATATTCCTCTGCCTACATAGGTTCTGAGATCCAAGAACATTTTTGCTAAGATTATAGTCCTTTAAATTTTGTAGTGATTTTACTTAACTATCAGAATATAATCCTTTGGGTGAATGTATAATGGAGTTAGAAAATAATGCATACACTTCAGATGATAATATGATTTTCAATAAATTTCAACTAGGTCAAGTTAGTCAACTATGTTGCTCACACTTTCTTTGTATCTTTACTTTTTTAATTACTGTAAATGTATATGAAACAAACACTCTTCCCATTTTGACTTCATCACATGTACTAGTCCATGGTATGAAGTGCGTTGCTCATGTTGTTCAGCCATCCTCCTTACATGTTTCCAAATTTTCTCACGATTACTTTTCATGTCCTTGTTCCATCAGTTGTTATGAGTCATAACCCAAACAATTTTATTACGAAAGTATTTTATTAAATGTTCCTTTTATCTTCACAAGTTTTTTTTCAAGTGTTGTTGTATTATTATTGCAGATAATTGTTTGTCATCTTAACTGAATGAAAATTCTACATAAGAACTTAAAGTTCAATGGTAATATGCCTACCTACATTAGAGAATTGATTTCCAAATTAAGGTTGTGCAAAAAGGCGTTCCATTTGTGGACCAGCATAATATATATTAATTTTTGCTGCTTCTACTGTTGCTGTTACTGTAGCTGCCGGCATGTCAGCTCAGACGGATGCAGCATTTTACATAACGGACACAAATACTGCTTTGTTCTGTGCCATTTTCAAGATAATTGGTCTACTTAAACTTCTATTACATTTATTCTAATATAATTATCTGATGTAATATTATTGTTTACATATTACTACATATATAATCCATATCTAAGAAAGTAAATGTAAATTATTATATTTATTTTATATATAAACTTGCATTTATATTGAAAATGCTATAATATACAAACATTTTCAAGCACCATTCTTAATTTAACGTATTATGTTTTATGAGATTAATATGACACATCTCCTTATGATATTAATAATATCAAAAGGAAGTGCTGATTTTAAGTACTGAAAATAATGTCTCAAGAGGATTCCAAGTGCCTTGCTTTTGGAGAAATGAAGGGAACCTTTGGCAGAGGCTAAACTGCATTCCCTCTTGGGGCCTCAGCCTTAATCTCTGTCCCTTGTACAATCAGGCCAGATCATGTCAACAGTCAGTTCAGAAAAGTGCACTCAACAGAAAGCCCATTCAAACAGCAGAGTGGTGAGGCTGTGCATACCAGGAAGGATTGACTCCAGGGACAAAGAGTAAGACAGTAGGAGAAGGTGCCATGTCACAGGGGTGACAAGTTGCAGAGCTCAGATTATCTTTTAGTCCAGGTGAAGGTGCATAACCAGGACTCTCACCATGTCTGTGAGCTGTGCAACAAAGGTCCAGGTGAGACCTGTTCTCTGGAGGCAGTCCCTCCATAGCTGTGCACTTACCCTCAGGAACCTCAGGGTGCATCTGAGCTGGAAAGGACTTCCCTCCCAGCCCTGTTAAGATCCAAACTGGTAGGGGAAGCGAGTGTAGTAATTTCCCCTAGTAATCTCTGCTTTAGTGCCACCTCTTCCTATGAATTTCTCTCTCCTTCCCCCACTAAGGAACTTTGAGAAGTAAAGGTGGTAGAAAATATGTTTTCTTAGGGCAATTAATGCGGTTTTAATGACTTGTTTTTCTGTTTCCCTCTTGTTCCAATCAGACTTGAATTTGCATTCTCATCCCCTGAGTTGTACTAAGGTCTGCAGAATGGTGGGCAGGGGTGGAGAGAACATGAGTTGTGACTCCCCTCATCACCTCACCTCTGCTCTCTATAATCCCTGCTCTGGCCTCTTATGGATATGAGAGGCTTTTGTTGAATACTTATTTTTGCTCTCTTTCTAGTTCCTTCCTTTTTTATTGTCAGGTGCCCTTTCATGAGTAGTTGGTTTCTCTCACTGTCTCTCTGTCTCTCTCGGTCATATTTCTCTCTCATAACCCCAAAATAGGGAATTGGAAGACGATACAAATCAAAGATTCTGCCCTGTATTAGCCTGAGTAGACTAGAGAAACAAATCTCATATGTGTATAACTTATATGTGTATAAAAAGAGGTTTATATACAAGAGTAATTGAATATTGAGCAAACATCCCAGCCCAGTCCAGATCAAGTCCATGAGTCTGGTATTAGCCCTTATGTCTGATACCAATCTATAAGGGCCTCTTCATACTCATGAAACATATACAATGACATGGGTGGGAAGTCTTGTAAATCCAGTGGCCATGTAAGCATCTCAGCAGTGGCAGGGGTCTCCTTATGGCTTCTGTAGCACCCAGGACTGCATAAAGGCCAATCCATGTGGCTTCACCAGCTCCTAAGGCATGGAGTCTATTAGCATAGTGCCATGTGTCTTGTCAGTAGATGGTCTCCAAGGGAGTGAGTAGAGTGAGAAGATGTCTCCTGTATCCAAGAAGACAGATGTCTTCAGATTTCCCAGAATTCTCAGAAGGCCATGCCCACACAGAGACCTCATTGGCTATGATCTGATTTACAGACTATACTCCACCCCTTCCCTCTTATTCCTCAAATTGACAAATGATTATATAGCTACTACATGCCCCTAACAAAATTTGAGAATTGGGAGGAATTGGGAAGGCAATGATTATTCATTCATAAGTGTAATTTTTTGAAATCAGGTCTTAAGCATCTTCTTTTTGAGAATCTGTCTGGAGAAAAAGAAATATGAGAGAATAAAGGATTGAACCCTTAGTCCCAGAAGCAGAATCTTCACAGAGTCAAGGTTAGTAGGAGTATCCAGTGTCTATAGGTGCTTCCTGAGTGTATGGCAATACAACATAGTGGCCACCTCTTTCACTCTTCTACACCAGTACCCTGCGTCACACCTAGTTCTGTTTTTGGATTTTGGTTTTCCATCTCTCCTCCCATGTGCCACTGGCTATTTCAACAAATATTCCTGTGTTTTCTACATATTCCCCACACTTCCTTGTCCTCTTTGTTGGCTACAATTACAATTAAGTATACTTTAAAAAAATAAAATTAATTGAGTGCCAAACTTAAAATCAAGACCTAATATGGATATGATTTTAAAATTGTTCACCAAATATGGTCAACAATTTTCCCATTCACCAGATAATATCAGTAACAAAGCTGAAGGGTTACTCTAAAAATAGTGGATCCTCCATAGGACCAAAGCCACTAGTAGATACAATGTCTCCTCATCAACCTCAAGAGCTATGGGGAAAGCACTGGAGTCACAGTGTGGGAATTATGCCCAGTCTGATTCCCCACAGCAGGGTGAAAAAGAACAGAACACAGCAGAGTAATAAGGGAAACAAAACAATTAAGTCCGTGAGGAATCCCAAAAATAGACTTTGGACTCAGGAGGCAGGACTTGGTCATTTGTCAAACTTGATAAAAAAAACATTCATATAGGCCAAGATATAAACATAGGCTTTCCCTCCCACCCCCCTACTTCTCTCTACCTCTCTCTGTCTCAATATCTCTCTGTCTGTCTTGTCTGTCTCTCTTTTTCATGTGTATCTATATGAGATAGGCTGGAAAACAATACCAAGGACAAAACAATGAGATGGATGGTTCTGGGGCAACATTGGAGTGGGGCAGTTGAGGGAAAGGCTGGAGAAAGCCAACAAACCCAGGGACAAGGGAACAGCAAGTGATCTAAAGTCAATGGACAACAGGGTGTAGAATGCCTGGTGGGGTTTGATCAAGTACAGTGTAGATGAGAGGAATTACTGAGAGCCGAACGAAGGTCGAACAGGATGGTGGGACAGGACGAAACTAAAATAAAGTAGATGAAACAATCAGGATGCTAAAGTCACTTTTACAGGTACAAATATAGGCATGTATATATGCAAATATATTAATATATAATGATAGGGATTTAGGTCTATGTACATATATTTATATGTTAAGTATTAAGGTAGAAGACGGACATCGGTTTTCTACTCAAGTCCTCCCTCAATGCAGGAATGCTTTGTTCTAATAATCTGGCATTTTTTGATGCTCACCTTCCCTACATGATCACTGAAAACAAAATAGGTGCATAAGCAAATGTAGTGAAGAAAGTTGATGGTGCCTGGCTATTGGCAGATATAGCATACGTAACCCTAAAACTTGAAATTAAACAAGCAGCCATCTAGCAGGGAAGAAACAAAGCCCACATAGATGAAGCACACCAGCCTATGTGGTCACGAGGTATTGACAGGAACAAGTATCAGGCATCAAAACCCAAAATAAACAATCATGTCGATGTGAAAGAGTGGGCTTGGAGTGGAGACCCAAAGCCTATCCATAGACAATTGGACATCCCCTCACAAAAGGGCCACAAGGAAGGGACAAGTCAGCCAGGGTGCAGTATAGCACCTTTGCAACACACAACATACCTCTAGTTCTTTAATGC
The DNA here is from genome assembly GCF_050624435.1 of Tenrec ecaudatus. Classification (NCBI taxonomy): domain Eukaryota; kingdom Metazoa; phylum Chordata; class Mammalia; order Afrosoricida; family Tenrecidae; genus Tenrec; species Tenrec ecaudatus. The sequence goes on from NC_134531.1 coordinate 199,104,864, forward strand.
TTCCTGCACCCACTATAATGACAGTACTACCTTACAAATCTGGCTACACCAGACCATGTATACTGGTACAGGTAAGAGCTCTCAAAACACAGAATCTAGGACAGATAAACCCTGCAGGAACAGTAAAGGAAGTAGTGATACCATGAGGGTATGTGGAAGACAGGGGAATAGTGGGAGCAAGGGGGAATGGATCACAATGATCAATGTAAAACCATCCCTCCCCTCCCCTACCACCCTGGGGATGAGAACAGAAATGTTGATGGAGGGAGACAGTGGTTGGTGTAACATATGAAAATAATATAAATTTATAATTTATCAAGAGTTCACAAGTGTGGGAGGGTGTGGGGGTGAGGTAAAAAAAAGGAGCTGATACCAAGGCCTCCAATAGAAATAAAATGTTTTAAAAATGATGATGGCAACATTTGTATGAATGTACTTTATACAATTGATGCATAGATTGTTATGAGTTGTAAGAGCGCTCAATAAAATGATTTATTTTCTAAAGAATAACTTATCCTCTTATATGAGCAAACTATATAACTACATAAAATATAGTTTTTCATTATTTTACCATTGTAACATTTCAAGAATATGCATCAGAACCATTATTGTAAAGAAATATTAGAGAAACACACACACCTAAAATTTCTTGGAAATTAATTTCACTTCTAAAAATAATACTAAACTGTTTTCTACACATGCCAATTAAAAATGCTATTTTATTTATCTATTAGTTGTAATAATTTTCAGTGTGCATATGAAATATGTATAGTGCATAGGAAGACTAAAGAAGAATGAGTACATTTGAATAATTTTGGTGTTGGCAAAAATATTGAGTATAATGTAGATTGCCAGAAGAAAAATGCAAGATAGACTTTAAAAAGATGAATTGCAACAATAGGCTCATACATAGTAATTATTATGAACATAGTGTAAGATTGGTAGTGTTTCCTTCTGATATAGGTAAGGTTGCTATGAGTAAGGACAGATCTTCAACAGTTCATAGTACTGTCAACATCCTTCTCCAGCACCACAACGCATGGAGTCTTCTATGAGTTTCCTTGGACTGCTAACAAATAACCTGGTCTATATTGGAAGAAGTCTGGCAGTGTGCCCTTAGAATCAAGGATGGAAAGACTTCATCTTAGATACTTTGGACATATTTTCAGGAGAGATAAGTCCCCGGAGAAGGCCATCATGTTTGGTAAGGTTGAAGGGCAGCAAAAAGAGGAAGTCGCTCAATGTGATGGATTTACACAGGAGCTGTGTCAATGGGATCGGGAATAGGAATTATTGTCAGGATGGCACAGCACCGGCAGGGCTCCATTCTATTGAGCACAGGGTCACTATGGGTTGTAGCCAACTGGATGTCACCGAACTATTACAAAATTAATAAGGAACCATTTGACCTCACATAACAACAAGGTTTTCAAAAAAATGTTTTATAATTCTAATTTATCTTTTGAAACTTAAGGAAAGGATAGAAGATGCAATTAATTTCTCTTAAACACAGAATGCTTCCCTTTGCTGTAAGAAAAAAGCATTATAAGTCTTATAATATGACAAGAATTTAGATGTCATTGTGCACATTGTGAAATTACTTTAAATATAATATTTTGAGCCTTTGTGATTCAAACGATTAAATCTTTATAAACAAGCCAACAAAAAAGGTTGACAGTTTGAACTCACCCAGCCAGCTCCCCAGGATAAAACTAGCATTCTGCTTTAGTAACTTTTACAGAGATTAACATTTTTCAGATAAGAAAACATTGTGAGGCAGTTCTATGTTTTTGCAAGAAGTCTGAGTTAAATTGATTTTTTTAAATCATTTTATTAGGGCCTCATACAACTCTTATCACCATCCACACATACAACAAATGTATAAAGCACATTTGTAAATTCATTGCCCTCATCATTCTCAAAATATTTGCTCTCCACTTAAGCCACTGGCATGAGCTCCTCATTTTTTCACTTACCTCCCTGCTCGCCCCTCCCTCATGAACACTTGATAATTTACAAATTATTATTTTGCCATTTCTTGCCCTCTGTCCAACGTTTCCCTTTCCCACATTTCTGTTGTCCGTTCCCCAGGAAGGTAGTCATATGTGGATCCTTGTAATCGGTTCCCTCTTTCCAACCCACTCTTCCTCTACCCTCCGAGTATCGCCACTCACACCCCTGGTCCTGAAAGGATCATCCTCCCTGGATTCCCTGTGTTTCCAGTTCCTATCTGTACCAGTGTACATCCTCTGGTCTAGCCAGACTTACAAGGTAGAATTCGGATCATGATAGTGCAGGGGGGTTGGAGGTGAGGAAGCATTTAGGACCTAGAGGAAAGTTGTATGTCTCATAGTTGCTCCACCCTGACTGGCTCATCTCCTCCCCGAGACTCTTCTGTAAGGGGATATCCAGTGGCTTACAAATGGGCTTTGGGTCTCCACTCCACATTGCCCCCCTCATTCACTATGGTAAGATTTTTTCTTCTGATGATGCCTGATACCTGATCCCTTCAACACCTCATGATTACACAGGCTGCTGTGCTTCTTCCATGTGGGCTTTGTTGCTTCTGAGCGAGATGGTCTTTTGTTTACCTTCAAGCTTTTAAGACCACAGACACTATATCTTTTGATAGCCGAGCATCATCAGCTTACTTCACCATATTTGCTATTCGCCTGCTTTGTTTTCAGTGGTTGTGTTGAGAAGATGAGCATCATGGAATGCCAATTTAATAGAAGAAAGTATACTTGAACTAATGGAGTATTTGAGTGGAGGCCAATGTCCTTCTGCTACCTTAATACTAAAGCTATAAATGTATGCATGTAGATCTATTTCCACATCCTCATATATAAATATATTTTCATATGTACATGCATTTATCTAGACCTCTATCAATGCCCTTTGCCTCCAAGTATTTTCCTCTATTTCCTTTGACTTTTCTCCTGCCCCACTATCATACTCAGTTGCACCAGGGATTCAGCAATTCCTCTTGGTTACATTACCCTTGATCATGCCCCATTGGCCTCCCATACCCTTCTCACCACCGATTTGGATGGATCACTTGTTGTTCCCTTGTCCCTGGGTTTCTTAACACCACTACCTTTCCCACCACCTCTCCCTCTCCCATGTCCCCCTGGAACTGTCGGTCCCATTGTTTTCTCCTCCAGATTGTTCATCCAGCCTATCTTATTTAGACAAATCCGCAGAGATAATACCACACACAAAAACAAGACAGAGAAAAACCAAACAACAATATACCACAACAAACCAATGATAGAATACAAAACAAAACTCTGGTAGCTGTAAAGTGTAGCAAATGCTAGATTGTATGTCTTATTGTATAATGAAGTCAGACACAGCTAATGTGGATTTTTGGAACTATTTTTCCAAAATACGTAGTTATTCTTGGCAATCAAGTTCTTTCTGTCTCAGTGACCTTAGAGAGGGAGACCAAGGCTGTGCTGTTTGTAAAATCAGATTGCCTAGTTGTTTTTCTTTTATGGAGTGATTGAGAGTTTAGAACAGAGATCTTTTGATTATCAGTCTACCAGCAACCAACGATCCTTTGAGGAGGGAATATATGGAAATAGATATTTCAAAATAGATAAAAAAATTTAGCAATGAAATCATAGGCATCAATAAATGTGTATTTTTTCTAAGGAAAACAAAATCAAGGGTGTGTTTTATTTAATTTCTGGCACATAAATACAAGTTTTCTTAGTTACAATCCAATCCAGGTCCCCCAAAGTTAGAAAGTGAACAGAACATATATTTGTAAAACATTTTACTTCTTAGAACCAAAGTCGGAATTTGTTGAAATAATGATAGTTTTTCTGAAAGTATTGATTGTTCGTCTCATAACTCGTCTTACAGCCTCCTTTATCTGCTTGTTTCTAAGAGTATAGATGACAGGATTCAAGAAAGGAGGAACTATACAATAGAACACAGAAATGATCATGTCTTGTGTCAGAAAGGAGTTGGAGGTGGGTTTCATATAAACAGCAACAGCAGAGCCGAGGAAAACTATGACAATGAGGATGTGCGGGATACAGGTAGAAAAGGCCTTTCTTCGTTCTCCTCTGGTTGGAAACTTAAGCACGGTAGAAAATATGTGAATATAAGACATGATGATAAAGGAAAGGCAGCCAGCACCTATTATTGCAGAGGCAAAAATTACGATTTCATTGGTGAAGATATCAGAGCAGGAGAGCTTCAGCAGAGAGGGGATATCACAGAAAAACTGATGAACCACATTAGAACGACAAAAGGACAAATGGAATGTGTTCCCAGTGTGCACACCTGCATAAACCAGACCACTGAGCACAGAGGCTAGTGTCATTTGGACACAGACACGAGGGGTCATGATCACATGGTAGTGGAGGGGCTGGCAGATGGCCACATAGCGGTCACGGGCCATGAAAGTGAGCAGCAGCAACTCTGCAGAAGCACATAAAATTATGAGGAAAATCTGAGCTGCACATCCAACCAGGGAAATCACCCTGTTGTTTAGCAGGAAGATGACACACGCCTTGGGTACAGTAATAGAAATGTAACACATGTCCCAGACAGAGAGATTCAGGATAAAGAAATACATGGGAGTATGAAGTCTTTGGTCAACGGTGATCACTGCGACAATGAGAAAATTTCCTGTGAGAGTAGCCAAGTACATTATTAAAAATAATATTGTGTATAAGACTCGGAATTCCCACACATCAGAAAATCCTGTAAGTAGAAATTCAGTCACTAAGGTATAGTTAGTCATTTTAGTACAATTTCTTTAGGACTTGGTGAGACACATGCAAAGAATTCCTAAAAAAAAAAAAAGAAGATTCAATGGAAGAAAGAATATAATAATTACATGCATTGATCCCTATTTATTCATTTCATTTCCTGTTTATGGCATTTCTTAGTATAAAATGTTATATTAACTCACAGTCTTTCAGTAGTCACCTCGTGTAAATTATTTCCAAGTGTCAGCAAAGTAAATTGTACTCATGTTGGTTTTCATTTATATCACTAATATCACTGATGATTATGTAATATTGGGAATCAAAGATCAAAAGTTTGCCCGGCAGATTTATTGTACTAATATAGGTAATATCTATGAATATATATTTTTATTAGAATACAGTTATTATATGATTAGTTAGTGTCCAAAATACAATTCATATAGCAAAAATAAGCTATAGTTTTATGAGTATCTGAATTTTTTGCATAGTTTTAGTTCATTTTCTACCTACTGAGGAAAAATTCTATGTGCATTCTTAATTTTGTTAATTTCATTTGGAAAGTTCCCTGAAGAATTAGTCTCTCTGACAAATATTTTTCTATTAGCAATATGTATTTGTTCATATTAACAGCGAAGAAATTTCGTTTTTTAGACATCTGATTTTCTATATCTGCCCTTTTGTAAAATATTTAATATATATTTCAAGGTAATTTTTATTCTTATTTAAACTAGATACCATAGATGACTAAGTGATTCATGATAACATCAGGATTTATTCTTTTAGGCTATTACACATAATTGACATTTCTCACACAATCTAAAATATAATTCCCATTGTAATTATGCAACTTAGAAAATTATATACACAAGCTGGAATGAAATAACTGTACAATGAAAAGACCAAATGGGTCTATTAATCTATGAAAATGTACGTGTAAGAACACTCAGGCTTCTCTGCTCAAGGACAGATTACAATAGTTGGTGTTTTTCTGGACCAGAACTTTGCTTATGACAGCTTTGCTGTTTCTCACCAGGAAACCTTATGTTCCCGGGTGACTATTCATCTGTTTTTCTTTTTTTTTTTTTTCACCGACAGCCTCGGGGCCGCAGGGCGCGCGCTTCCCTCATTTGTTTTTCAACCATACTAGCGCCTAAGGATGGTAGGAGCCAAAAAAGACTGCTTTGTTTCCACTTTTATAGACCAGTGATCTAGACCTGGATGATCATGCCATTAGTTTGCTACTTGTTTATTTAAAACTCATTCCTTTGGGGATGTTATTGAAAAGAAGTGTATTTATGTTTTAGATTTTATTTCCATTTTTACAATTTGAATTTTATAACTACAAGCATGTTTTCACGTTAAATATGTATTGCAATGTTTTATTACTTAAATATATTTTTAGGAATAATTACTTCACCTGAAAATGTGATTGAGTTACTTTGATTATGTTTGCTCAATTCATATATTCATATAATTCACCACAATAAACCTCCCCTAGTTCTATAAGTTGTAACTAATACATATTTTATCCTTCATTGAAATGTAAGAAAAGTAAATATTATTTGTAATAATTGATATTTGTTTCATTATACTTAAATCCGACTAAGATGAAGTTGATTTAATACTCTATATTGTTTGCCAAAAAATGACTGCCATTGATTTTATTTCAACCCAGTGACCTTATTGGTCAGAGAAGTGCTCCTTTCAGTTTTAGGGCTATTGATCTGTAAGCGAGCAGAAAACCTCATATTTCTCCCTTGAAAAATCTGTAGGTTTTTATCTGCTGACTTTGTGCTCAGCTCCCTACTCTACCACCAGTATTCCCTGTATTTTTCAATAGAACACTTATTTTACTCCTAAAACCTGAACATATTTGAAACCTTAACTAATATCCCTTTAAATCTTTCACTAAATGGTTTTTGTTCTTACTGTTGATTTATACAATCTTGCTGTTTGAGAGTTTATTGGTAGCATTGTAAAATCACTTTGGTTGAATATGACTACTGAATTATCAAAGATAGCTTATTATAATTTTCCTGACAATTGTGATATTAATAATTGTTGCTTAATATTAATTACCCCCATTAAAGTCAATGACAGACATACACTACCATGTTATAGAAATGCAACATGCTTTAACATTTTGAACATATAATGAAAACTTTCATAAACATTAACAATTTTTAGGTTTCCAGCATGAATTTCATATAACCCCTAGTAGAATTGAATTTCATGACCCTCAGAGAAAGATATATTTTGCATTCTAATTGTCATTTATTTACTATGTAGTCAAAGAAATATTTGAAAAACGTAGTACCATTATCTATACATATTTAAATTATGATGTTAATAGTTGTAGAATATTTCAAATAAAGGAAGAACTAAACATGGTTGCTATGTTGAAGAAAAGTCAATAAAATTAATGGTGACTGACAAAAAGATTGAGCATGCCCTTCTTTCTGCCCTTAATATTTATTTCACGTCATACCTATAAACTAAAATCTCCCCTGAAATTCACTACCATGGAGTCAGTGCCCACTCCTAGCGACTGTTCAGGGAGTGTGGAGCTGCTGCTGTAGGTTTCTGAGACTCTAACTCTGTATGGGAGTTGAAAGCCCCACCTTTCTCCTATGGAGGGTCTGGTGGTTTCCAACTGTTGACCTTCTGGATCACAATTCAATGCGATGCTGTACCCATTGTTGTTGTTAAGTGCCATGGAGTTGGCTGTGATCCATAGAGACCCAAAGCACAACAGAACGAAATGTTGCCTGGTTTGCGCCTTCCTCACATCCTAGCTTCTGCCCATTGTTGCAGCTACAGTGAACCAACCGTATACATAGTCCTGACTAAATTCCAATACGTAAACCAAAAGTCAATAAAAACATCCTCCCTTTTCTAGTATAATTATTTGTTCTTAAAATTAACACGATAATATAAAAAAATCCTGAAATGATATGAGTAGAGTTTGAAAACCTTAAAATATTTCATTAGCTGTATAATTGCAAGTGGATGGGTTATAGCAGTCATTGGAGAATTTTCCATATGAGATTAGAGAATTACATGATTATCTGATTCCTCAAAATGTAAAATCAAATTTTTCTTTGATTTTTTTATAGAAAATTGATAGGATACTCTTCGAAGTCCCCAATTTGCAAGGTATATTTTGTCCATGGATGGCTTTTTCATTTAGCCACATATCCATGATCTATTTATGATTACCTCAAATCAATATTTGAAGTCAATAAATGAAGATAATTTCCGCAAGCAGTCTTTATGGGAGATCTGTAAATATAATCATGGCCAAATGTGTACATATCACATAATGTGCTAACACAAAGTACTAGAATTATAGTTTAAGGGTGTACTAAATTTACATGTATGTCATGTAATCAATAAGTCACTCTGTGCAAAGAAAATATAAAAAGGGAATTCTAGCAAATGTAAAATATTTTAAAATCATTAGTTAAATATTAATAGAAACAAATCATTTTGGTAAAATAAAATATATTTGACTTAATATTTTAATATACATTTAAACGATCAAACTAAAATCTAGAGCTGTGGGGTGTATCCAGACTCTTTTTGCACCCACCACAGTTGTTGGCATCAGCAAGATACAAGGCTGCTTTCTGACCCCAAGGAGATTTTTAGGAACAATATTTATTCTACTATAATTACTGGGGTGTGGCTATCAATAAAATGAATAAAATTAGGTCCTGCGAGTTTGCATGTTCCCTATCTATGCTTTCTGTTTTAATATCATCTGCAGTGTTTCTGTATAAATCAGTGAACAGTACAAGAAGTAACTGAAACCCGTGATTCAAGTTGTAACAAAAAAGATGAAAGAAAAATTAAATTTATAACTACAAATACTCACAAGTTGTTATTTTATAAATTGGATAGGTAATCCAGGATTTCTGGTTAGGATGCAATGTTCGAAGTGAAAACTAATATAAATAGGCATATTTCTCACAATTACTGAGATTCTTACAGGAATCGTTCGTTTTATAACTAGCACCCCTGTGTTCAGATACATCTAAGAACATGAGGAGGCTGCTGGCACTGGAAAATCCCCTGGGAGTACATCCCATGGCATTCAAATTATCCAGCTCCCAGGAAAGCATGTCAAGAAACTAATTGGCTCTACCTGGACAGTGAACAGGATACTGAGTATCAATCCAATGTTCATATATCAAAACATATTAGTATATTGACCTTTGTAAAAGAATGGAGATTGAGATAATGACTTAAACACACAGAAATCCCAGTTTTTCTAAGATATCATTTATTCCTTGAGTGAATTTTTGTGGATTGTGAGGACATGATCAGAGAAGGAAAAGTCAGGGGCCCTACTGCTGATCTGAACATATAGCTGCTGTTCTTGTGAGGTTTTGAGGAAGTTGGCTTAGACACAACAGCAACACTGTCTGGTCCTCACCCACCCTCACCGTTGTTGTTAAGCTTCAGCCCATTGTTGCAGCCTCAGTGTCAATGCATGTCCTGGGGGACTTCCCTCTTGTTCGCTGCCCCTCTTCTTTACCTAACAGGATATGTTTCACTAGGGACTGGTCTGTCACGAAAATATGTCCAAAGTATGAAAGATGAAGTCTTGTCATTCCTGCCTCAATCGAGCACTCTGGCATTGTTTCTTTGAATATAGAACGGTTTGGCTTTTAGCAGCCTATTGAACTTCCGATATTACTCTCCAGCCCCACAGCTTAAATGCATTTGTGCTTCTTCATCTTTTTTAGTCACTGTCCTCCTTTCCCATGCATAGCAGACGATGGGAAATACCTCGGCTTGGGGCAGGTGCACCCTAGTTCTCCCAGGATCATCTGTGTTTTCAATGCTCTTCAGAGGTCTGGTGCAGCAGATTCTGTCAATGCAATGCATCTCTTGATCTACTGATGGCTGCTCCCATGGGAATTGAGTGTGGATCAAAGCAAGACAAAATCCTTCACAACTTTAAACTTTTCTCCATTTATTATAGTTATGTTATCTACTAGCCCAGTTGAGAGGAATTTAGTCTATTTACATTGAATTGTATTGCATGCTGAGAGAATTAGTTGCAAAATACCAGTGATGGTGCAAGTACTTTCATTTAATATACATATAACTTTAAAAATTCATAATTGAAAAAAGTAAATCAATTTAAAAATGAGCAAAATATCTGCATAGACACCTGAGGTGTGCAGAGGACATAGAAGTAAATGGATAAAAAACTTATCAATCATTTATCTAATTTGGGAATTGCAAATGAAGACTATTCAGATAACCTATGTGAGTTTTATAATGACCCAAGTGAAAACCACTGAAAAAACCAAGATGTAAATGATCTAGACCAACAGAAGCTCTCATTCACTGATGGAGGAAATGAGCGATTTATTCATTACTCTTTCAAAAAGTTTGATAATTTCATGTAAAGCTAAATGTACTCTTATCATACCACCTAGGATCTAGGTAATTATCCAAATGATTTAGGAACACATACTCACATAAAACTTGCGACCTATATTTATTTAAGTCTATTCAATTTTTCCACTGTCATCAAGTCAATTTTTCCTTCATATCATTATTCTTAGCCGCCTGAGATATTTAAGGTTTATTGTGCCAGCCAGGTCGATAAACACATGAGGGGTTAATTGAAGGGCAGAGGCATAAATGGCTCCATGAGCCTTGCTTTTCTAGTTCTTGAGCCTCTTGCTTTATGCTGGTCGGATCAGGGTGCAGCTGCCTTAGCAAGTTCCCTGCTTCAGCTGGCAAGGCTCACTTCCTGCAAGACATCCCCGAGGAGAGGCTGCATGGACCTACCCTGATGCAGCCCTGGGTGCAGGAGCAGCCGTGTGGAGACCCCTGCCAGTGCTGAGATGTTTACATGCTCACTGATTCAGCTTTCTTCCTGCAGTCGGTGTCATTGCTTGTGTTTTGTGAGATGGAGGAGGACTTTGTGGATTGGTGTTAGACTTATGGGCTAATGTTGGATTTATGGGCTTGGGAAGCACTGAGTTGGGCAGCACTGGGTTCATGTACACTTACCCTTTATATAAAACTCATAGATATGTGTGTATATATGTGAGTTTTTATAGATTTGCTTCTCTAATGTACCCAGAATAACACACTGCCCCAAATTGGAAGATCTTAAGATGTTTTGCAAAAGATCAATGGATAAAAAAATGAGGTATATGTATGCAATGCAATGTTATTTAGTAATAAAAAAGAATGGCATATGAATCCACAACAGAAGCACAATAAAGTGAATTTTATATTACTAAGTGAAAGACACCAGATTTTAAGACATACATGTTCCATGAACCCGACTGTATGAGAATTTGTTAAAAAGAAAAGTAGTAGAAGGAATGAAAAAAATCAGTGTTTTCTGAAAGGTTCAGAGAGAGAGGAGAAAGGGTGACTAGGTAGAGAAGCAAACTTTTAGTGCAATGAAGCTATCCTCTTTTGTAATGTGGATATTATAATGGTGGATAAATGACTTCATGCATTTTCAAAATCTCTATTTAACAAGTATTGAACCATGATTTCAGAGTGACTTTAGTCAATAAAAATCTGTCAACAATGGTTCATCAACTGTTACAAATGTACATTAATTGCAAGTTGTTAAAAATAGCAGAGGATGTTAATGGGGGAATTATTGAAAGGGACACTCTTAGTATTATTTATTCAATTTTTAATAAGTCTAAAACTTTTCTAAAATTTGATGTCACTGTGTATATTTTAAATCTCTAATGTATCCCTTGGCACCTGCCAAAACTGTGTGGTAATGCATTTTGTCAAGTTTTATATTGAGTTGGTTTCTGATCATTCCATAATATTAGGTTGCTTAAAATCTAATGTTTAGGTTTTAAAATCCATTTAGGTTGCTTAAAATCTAATATTCTTATTCTTTTGGTATGTTATAGATTGTTATAGACTATTTTTTAGCTTTGCATACACATCTATAAATTATCAAAGGAGCTGTGTTATTTTTACAGTACTCTTTTGAGAAAGCTGATCTTCCCACATCTCTATCTCATGAAGTGACCACTCTGTACTGAGAGAGTCACCGTGTAAAATACATCTCTAAGGGAGAATAAACCAAATATCCAACAAGCACAACACGCCACATCGAGGGGTTATCCCCCAAATGGATTTTTTTCAAAGCTATGTATTTAAATGTTTTAAAAAATACGTATCACATTCAACGTACTCTTCATTCAATACATTTCATTACACTTAATACATTAGTCAAATCTCTGTGATTTCATTCTTAGAACCATTTTTAAAATGCATCTGTTTGAGTGGCCGACACCAGCCCCCTCATTTTCTTCTTCACTCCTTCTACATCAGCAAATCGCTGTCGTTTCATTCCCCTCGCTCATTCATGGAAACAAACAAGCAAAAAATGGCACACAATTCTAAAGCAGTCAGATATTATATGCTTTATTAGCATTGACTTTAGGACCCTTAGTACATGAGTTAATCAAGTTAGAAGTCTGGTTTGGTTTGTAGAATTTTAAACACCTCTGAAACCCCACAAAACAGTGCTCTGTCAACTAAAACTGGTTACATCTTCATCTTTCAACAGAGCAGTCATAACAGCACTGTACTGTATAACAGCTTCGACTGCCGCTTTACTATCGCAGAACTGTAGAGGCGGGAGGAAGATAACACGGAGAGAAATTCCAAGGCAATTGAAATCAAATCTTATCGATGATACTGCTGTTAGACTGCACTGCAGAAAACCTCACAATGTGAAGAATATCATAGTGGTGGTACCTCAAAATCTGGGCTTTTTAAAATTTTTCATCATTTTATTGGGGCTCTTCAACTTATCCCAATCCACACATACATCAATTGTGTAAAGCATACTTACATATTTGTTGCCCCCATCATTCTCAAAACTCTCGCTTTCCACTTGGGCTCATGGAATCAGCTCCGCATTTTCTTTTTTTTTTTTTCCCACCCACTCCCTCCTTGCTCCCCCCTCCCTCATGAACCCTTGATAATTTATAAATTATTATTTTATCATACCTTGCACTGCCTGGTGTCTCCTTTCACCCAGTTTTCTGTTTCTCATCCTCCAGGGAGGAAGTTATATGTAGATCCTTGTAATCGGTTTCCCCTTTCTAAGTTCCCTTCCCTCTTCCCTCCTGGCATCACCAATCTAACCACTGGTCTTGAGTGGTTAATCTGTCCTGGATTCCCTGTGTTTCCAGTTCCCATCTGCATCGCTGTGCTCTTCTGGTCTAACTAGGTTTACAAGGTAGAATTGGGATCATGATAGTGGGGGGGGGGGAAAGAAGCGTTTAAGAACTAGAGGAAGGTTGTGAGCTTCATCAATGTTACACTGCACCCTGAGTGACTCTTTTTCTCCCATTAACCCTCTATGAGGGGTGTCCAGTTGTCTAGAGATAGGCATTGGGTCCCCATTGTTCACTCCCCTCATTCACGATGATATGATCTCCCCCCCACAATTTGGTGGTGGATACCTGGTCCCCTTGACCCTTCGTGATCACACATGTTGGTGTGCTTCCTCCATGTGGGCTTTGTTGCTTCTGGACTAGATGGCCGCTTGTTTACTTTCAAGCCTGTAAGACTCCAGACATTATATCTCTCGATAACCAGGAACCATCAGCCTTCTTCACCACACTTTCCTATACACACATTCATCTTCAGCCTTTATATGGTGATGGTGATCACACAATGATGGTTTTTGTTCTTGGGTCTCTGCTACCTGATCCCTTCAACATCTCATGATCGCACAGGCTTGTGTGCTTCTTTCCTGTGGGCTCTGTTGCTTGTGAGATGGATGGCAGCTTGTTTACCTTCAAGCCTTTAAGATCCCAGACACTGTATCTTTTGATAGCTGGACACTCAGCTTTCTTCACCACATTTGCTTATGCACACGTTTGTCTTCGGTGATCATGTTGGGAAGATGGGTATCATGGAATGATCATTTAGCTGAGCAAAGTGCTCTTGTATTAAAGGAATGAGCGAGAGGAGGCCCAATGCCCACCTGCTACTCTACTACTAAACCTATAAATATTTGCACATAGATCTATTTACCCCATAATCATAAATATATTCACATATGTACATGTCTGTATTGGGGCCTCTATGTATGCCCTTTGCCGCCTAGTCATTTCATCTATTTCCTTATACTTTCCTGCTATCCCACTACCATGTTCAGCTTTCATTCTGGTTTGGTTAATTCCTCTCAGTTACCTTGCCCTTGGTCACTCCATGCAAGTCCTCCCCTCCCCTCCCTGCCCCTAGTTTTGAACCACTCATTGTTCCCATGTCCCTGGGTTGGCCACAGCTACTCCCTTCCCACACCTCCCATTCTCCCATATCCACCCACGTCCATTGGTTCCGTTATTTTCTTCTCCACATTGCTTAGCCAGCCTATCTTATCTAGATGGACCTGCACAGCTAATAATATGTGCATACAATTGCGTATCCGCCACAGCACCAAAGAAATTGGCACATAAGAACACAGTGACGATGGCAGCAACACCGGCAAACTAACAAACAAAAAAGCCACTGGCATACAAAATCTAAAAGAAGAGAAAAAATAAAAGAAAGGAAAGCCTGTGAATAGCTCAGGATCTGTTTGCTGACCTTTAGGAGTGTTTTCCGGATGAGTCTGATGGGGTGCCCTGCCCTGGCCCCAAAGTCCATTGGGACCACCTTGCTCTGCTTCCCCTCCGCTCTACTGCATGCTCCCAGTGTTTTGCCTCAATGTGGTGGTGTCAGCTCGTTCACACATCCCACACTGTGTCTCCAGTGCTGCACTGACCATGGGTCAGTGCAGGATGTCACATCTATCATTGGGGCCAGCCGTATGGTCCTCTCTGTGCATTGTCTGCTCAGAGCCGAGCTATCGTCCTCTGAGCTTCGTGGCCCTGATGTGATCCACTCCCTTCCTCCCCCTTCATTTGCCTCAGCTTCCTTCTGGGTATGGTAAGTCAGTTCCTTTCCCTCACCAGATGATCTATTTTCATTTTCTGTGGCACTCCCTTACATAGTAGGTGTCGGGCTGATTCTAGCTGGGGCTGGGTGCATGGCCCATTCTTTTTGTGGATCGTCCATGCGTTAAGTTGCCTTCCTGGTTTGGTGCATAATTGTGGGGTCTGTATGCATATTGCAGTTCTGTGGGGACACAACCAATACTCTTCCCCTGGGTGGATTAGTGCCCTGTTCCTGCCCCCATCCCCTTATCAACTTAGTTTCTCCCCGTCCTGATTCTCCCTTCTCCTGCCCCCCTTTCCGTTCTTTATGTTGGACTCTCATGTACCTTCCTGGGTGTGATCTGTCTTCCTCCCAACTATCTATGCTTCCACCCGTTTATTGCGAGATAAGTGTCTATTCTATTACTGGGGTACTGATTGCACTTACCTCAGGGGACTCATGTTATACCTGAGATTGACTTACCTCGCTTAACATGATTCTTTCCAGCTCTACCCACGAAATGGTGTGTTTCATGTGATCGTCCGTGCTTTTCAGTACTACATAGTACTCCATTGTGTGTATGTGCCAGAGTTTACTAATCCACTCATCTATGGATTCACAAATTCACTTATCTCTGGTCTTACAAGGAAAAATTTGTAATAGGTGGTTGTTTTTCACTATTCAATTACTTGAAAATTTCTAACCAATTTTAATAATTGAAAAATGAGAATAACACTTGTCTACGTTGTTTAACAAAAAGTTAATTAACTTAAATTTCTGAATTAGCAATTAAGAAAGGCTTTCCTGACACAACAATAACATCAACAAAAAAGCTCAATTGAAGTTATATAGATATAAATGATGGTTATGTTACATCTGTGTAAAGACCAAAGTCAATAGCTGAGGAAACAAAACAAAACAATTGATATAGGTCTTTGACAAGTAAAAGCCAGTTTTCACTTTTGGAAAAAATCATTTTTTATTAAAAAGTTTTCAAAAAGAAGCTTTTATCTCCTTATGGGAAGAAAGCTTGAGGAGAAAACAATGGGACCCATGGTTCCAGAGGGAATTGAGGTGAGTAGTAGTCAAGGGAAGAGAGTGGTGAGCAAACAATGCCATAGATAGGGGAACAACTTAGGAATTAAAATCAATAATGAGGAGGACATAGAGATCCAGGGACTGTAGAAGAAATAGCAATCTAGCTGAGAGAACTTACTAAGAGGCAGAAGGGCAAGTGTGATGGTGGGGCAGGATGACGTTGTAAGGAAACAGAGAAAAGATCTAGGAAGCAAAGCTATGGATAGAGGAATAAACATAGGAGTGCACATATGTAAATACATTAATGCATAAAAATAGAGACATTTGTTCATGTATATATTTATATGCAAAACATTGCAGCAACGCATGGGTTTTGGATCTCTGCTCAGCCCTGCCTCAACACCAAAACACTTTGTTCTAACAACCTGCCATTCTGTGATGATCACCCTTTGACATGATTGCTGCAGATCAAATGAGTGCATAAGAAAATGTGGTGAAAAAGCTGATGGTACTTGGCTACCAAAGAGACAGTGTTTGGGGTCTTAATGGCTTGAAGTTAAACAAGTAGTCATCTAGCATAGAAGCAACAGACTCATATGGAAGAAGCGTACCCGCCTGTGTGATCATGAGGTGTCTACATGATTGGGTAACAGGCATCAGAAGACCAAGAAACAAAACACAACACAACAACATATTTTTGAGAACAAGGGGCAATGGGACATTTCCTGACAGAAGGGTCATAAGGAATGGATGAGTCAACCAGGGTCCAGTATACATCCAATGAAACACACAATATTCTTCTATTTCCTTGAAGCTCCCTTACCCCCCACTATCATGACCCCAGACCTGCCTTTTACTGTGGGCTAGACCAGAGCATATACATGGGTACAGATAGGAGCTGATGGCACTTTGAATCCAGATAAGATAAACCCCTCAGGAACAGAAATGGGAGTAGTGATATCAAGAAGGTAGGGTGAAGGAGGGGAAAGGGAGAAAAAATTGCATTGATTGACACAATGATTGACATCGCCAGTGAGGCAAACATCAGAAACCATGGGGGAATGGAGACAGTGGTCGCTGTAAGATATGAAAATAATATTAATTTATAATTTACAAAGGGGTTACAAGTGAGGGTGGGGGAGGGAGGGAAAAAAGAGGAGCTGATACCAAGGTTTCAAATAGAAAGTAAGTGTTTAGAAAATAATGATGACAACATATATAGAAATGTGCTTGGTAAAATTAATAGTTGTAAGAGTTCCCAATAAAATGATCTTAACAAAAAAAGAATGGAGACTGGAATTGTATATGCCATAATCACTAAATCTTGAATGGATGAAGTTATGGCACTTGGTCCCAAGCAGCAAAGAGCCCAGTGGTGAGAAAAAGCATGGTGACAATAAGCTGTGGGGAACAAGTGGAAAAGACCTTTGCTGCACTTTCTACTGAAGGGATCCTGAATACTGAGAAGATCTGGTAAAGAACAAAGCATCCATTAAGCAAGCATGAGCTGATATCCAGAGACTCAAACTCAAGAAAGAATATTTCACAGGACAACAGGGATAGCACATGAGGAATGTCAGTAAAGAACTGTTGAATCCCACTGGTTCTTAAAATGGGCTCCCCAAACAAGTTCCACGTATAGATGGTAGCATAGGAAAAACAAATAAACCAGGCTACAGCTGAGATCTGGTCCCATTTTCCTGAAGTCATCATGGCCCCCAAATGTCGGAGATGGCAAATAGCCCCATATTGGCCATAGGACATGACAACGAGAAAAGCTAAGTCAGAAGATGCAAATGTAAAGAAAAAATAGATGAGCCACACAGCCCAGATAAGAGATTAAGTCGTTGTGTGTCAGGGAGCTGTGGATTCATTTAGGCATTGGGACTGAGCAAAGCAGTTATATAAGAGGAAGTGCATGGGTGTGTGGAGTCATCCACTGAGAGTAATGGCCACCATGATGAGAATATTCCCTGTCACTGCCAGGAAAATCAACAGAAATAGTCCGGAATGTAATAATTACAGCTTCCAAGCATCAGAAAACACTGTAAACAGGAAATCCTTTACCTCTGTGATGTTATCTATTTGGCAGGAAAATTTGTGTCCTAATTATTGGAGAAAGAAGATGAAGAAGAGGAGGGAGAAGGAAACATCAATTAACATAAGCTACATAAAGTGGAAATATATTTTACTAATAAAATATTGTAATGAATTTCACCTTAACTTAATTAGTAGTCCTTTGAATATCTTCTGTACGGATGAATCAAATGAGATAATGGTTAATAGGTTTTGCAAGATGCTAGAATTCTAAATGGACTTTGCTTACATTTTTGAAACTTAATAATTTTAAATAACTTCTTATTAGTATTATATATAAATATTTAGCACATATATGACCACTTCTTGAAGAATACATATTTCAGTTCTTTGAATAATGATGAGTCCTATCCCTAAAATCAACCAGAAGAAAGCTGTGCTCTTACTGGGACCTGAAAAACAGCAGGCTACTTCGGAATTACAGTAAAAGTATTACTGTCCTTGGCGCCTTGTCATCCACATGCATACAAATTTTAAATCTTTCCATGAGGAGGCATACTTTCACCATAGGCTACATTTGATCAGGTGCCACGGTCTATTGCCCCTTGGAAAATGTCGTATGAACAACTTTCTGCTGATGAGCAGAAGGCTGCTTGGTTCAAAATGTCAGTTCAAGAGTAGAAATAAAATTTCTCTGGAAGTCAAACCTTCCCATGCCCGAGGGGCCCAGTGTCTGTGGACACCAAGCAGAGAAAATTTTACCCTGGATATATTACATATTAGTTTTCTTCATTACTGGGCTTACACCTTAAATGAAACCATTTATGCTAGTGCAAACTGATAGTCTTTCCATCATTATTCCATAAAGTGAATGTGTGACATATTGAAAAATGTTTGCTGGAGAGAATCCAAAATATGTAGTAGATGGTGCCTGAAATCAAATTTCACGAGAAATTGTTGAGCATGGGAGAGACACATTTTAATTAAGAGGAGAAAAGTCAATGCTGAAGAAGAGAGAACACAAAATGTTTTACAATATAACAATTCAAATGCATTGATTTTTCTTCATTCTTCCTTATTATTGACTCCATGGCACCTGTAACCCTTAACAAAAGCTACATTGTATGTTGTATGGTTTAATGACTTCAGGCAAAGCTAATATGGCTTATCTGTTATTGAGTTCTGTAGATATTCATGGCCATCAAGTTAATCCTGTGTCAGTGACACTGGAGAGGGAGTCCATGGCCATGATGTTGGCAGGTTCAGACTATAAAGTTTTTTCTTTTTATGGAATGATTAAAATTTTAGAACACAGACCATTTGGTTATTGGTCTAGCAGGTAAACATTCAGCAAACATTCATCCCTTGAACTCTATTTAAAAGAGAATATATGGAAATAGGTATTTAGGAAAAGATACAAGTTTCTAGCAGTGAAGACTTAGATATCAAGAAATGTGTATTTTTACAGGGAAAAATAAAATCAACTGTGTGCTATTGCTTCATTCCTAGCAATAAATATAACTATTGTTAATTACAATCTAAGCCAAAGTTAGGAATTGAAAAGAGCATTAACTGTGAATCATTGTCAACTCTTACAATCAAAGTAGGAATGTCTTGATATAATGAGAGTTTTCCTAAAAAAAGTGAGTGTTTTTCTCATAACTAGCCTTATAGCCTCCTTTATCTGCTTGTTTCTAAGACTATAGATGATAGGATTCAAGAAAGGAGGAACTATGGAATAGAACACAGAAATGACCATGTCCTGGATCCGAGGGGAGTTGGAGGTTGGCTTCAGATACACAGCAATAGCAGAGCCGAGGAAAACTATGACAATGAGGATGTGCGGGATACAGGTGGAAAAGGCCTTTCTTCGTTCTCCTCTGGTTGGAAACTTGAGCACAGTAGAAAATATGTGAACATAAGACATGGTGATGAAGGAAAAGCAACCGCCACCTACTATCATTGTAAAGACAAAATTTAAAATGTCATTGGTTAAGGTGTCAGAGCAGGAGAGCTTCATCAGAGAGGGGATATCACAGAAAAACTGATGAACCACATTAGAACGACAGAAGGACAAATGGAATGTGTTCCCAGTACGCACACCTGAATAGACCAGACCACTGAGCACAGAGGCCAGCGTCATTTGGACACAGACACGAGGGGTCATGATCACATGGTAGTGGAGGGGCTGGCAGATGGCCACATAGCGGTCACGGGCCATGATGGTGAGCAGCAGAAACTCTGTGTAAGCACATAACACCACGAGGAAAACCTGAGCTGCACATCCAACCACGGAAATCACCCTGTTGTTTAGCAGGAAGATGACACATGCCTTGGGCACAGTCACAGAAATGTAACACATATCCCAGACAGAGAGATTCAGGATAAAGAAATACATGGGGGTATGAAGTCTTTGGTCAACAGTGATCACTGTGACAATGAGAAGATTCCCTGTGAGAGTCGCCAAGTACATTAGTAAAAATAACATTGCGTGCAAGACTCTGAACTCCCACACATCAGAAAATCCTGTAAGCAGAAATTCAGTCACTGTGGTAGAATTAGGCATTTTAGTATAACTTCTTTAAGATTTTGAGAGATGCATTTAAAAAATTCCCTAAAAAAATAAAAGAAGAAGAATCAAAGGGGGAAAGATAGTACACACATTCATTGACCCCATTTATCCATCATTTTTCCTATATCTGCCATTTCTTAGTATAAAATACCAGGATATGAACCCACTTTCCTTTAGTATTTTTACTTGTATAAATTATTTCTGAATTGCACCAAGATAAACTGTTCTCATGTTTCATTTTCCTTTCTGTCACTTATGTGTATTTAATATTGAGAGTCAAAGATCAAAAGCTTGCCCAACAGATTGATGGCATCAGTATGGGTAATTTCTATGTATGTATATTATTATTAGAACACATTTAGTATATAATTAGTTGGTTACCAAAAGCAACCCATAGAGAGAGACTACATTTTTATCAGAATATCTCCATTTTTTATGAGTAGTTTTATTTCATTTACTGCCTACTGAGGAAATATATTGTTTTTATCCCAATATCCACCTCCATTTTCCACACACAAAAAATTTGTTTTATTTGTAAAGTCCTCTGAAGAATTATATCGTCTGATAATCTTTTTCTTTTGCCAATATATATTTGTTCACATTAAGAGCTAAGAAGTTATTTAGACATTTATTTTTCTCTCTGCTCTTTTGTAAAATGTTTTATTACATTTTCAATGGTACTTTTTATCTTGATACCATAATTAACCACAATTAACCAAGTGAATCATAATTACACCAGGTTTTTTTAATTTAAGCTATCATGTAGTTTGCATTATTCACATATTCTACAATATAATTCTCATTGTAGATCTGCACCTTAGAAAATTATATACACATGCTAATATGAAATAACAGTATTATGAAAAGACAAAATAAATGAGTCTATTAATCGATGAAGATGTATGCGTAAGAGCACCCAGTCATACTTTTGTCTGATCAAAGGACAGATTATTACATGATGCTGTTTCTCTACCAGTACTTCAGGATGTAACAGCAGTCCTGTTTACCACTGGGACGTTATTTTCCTGGGGGCTTATTCATCAGTTTTCCATCCATTCCAGCTGTCTGAGGACGACAGGGTCCACAAAAGCCTGTTTTGAGGGCCACTATTATAGTTCAGTGATCAAGAACTGGAAGATTATTGCATTCTTTTCCTATTAACTGCTTACTTAAAACACACTCCTTTGGGGACGTTACTGAAAAGTAGTTGTAATTATGTTTTAGCATGTTTTCCCCTCAAAAATTTAATTAAATATCATTTCAATATATTATGAAATAAATTACTTTACCTGAAAATGAGATGTGTTTACTTTTAATGAACTGTTTGATCAATTCAGTTATTCATATTTTTCACTCCAATTAATGTCCCCTAGTCTATAAGTTGCAATTAATGCATATTTTAATGCTTTATTTAGCTATAAGAAAAGTAAATATTATCTATGGTAACTAATAATTGTTCAACTCTACTCAGCACTGACTAAGATGAAGTGCATTGAATACTCTATTTTGTGTGCCAAAAATCATTGCCATTTTGTTGATTTCAACACTATAATGACCTATAGTGACTCTGTAGGTCAAAGTAGAACTGTTTCTTTCTGTTTCAGAGGCTACTGAACTTTAAGAAAGCAGAAAGCCTCATCTTTTTCCTCACGGATAACTGTGACTTCTGAGCTGTTACCTGTGCTTAGCACCCCAGTGATAACACCAAGGTTTCCTGTATTTTATGTAAACCACTTATATTTTTCCTAAATTTAAATAAGAACCTTTTAAATGTTATTCTAAATTCCTTTTGCTCTTCTTGTTGTTTTATATACAAATCCTGCTGATTTAGTGCTTATTAGTAGGACTGTAAAATGAATCTTTTGACTATAACTTCTGTATCATAGGTACTTCATTTATGCCATTTTTCTGGACAATTGAGATATTAACAATAAGTGCTTAAAATTATTTCCATTAAAGTCAATGAGGGACTTAAACTACCATATTATAAAACTGAAACATGCTTTACCGTTTTACCATAAAATGAAAAACTTTCATAAACACCAATAATTTTTAGGTTTCCAGCATGAATTTCAAATGATTATCTAGTAGAGTTGAATTTCATGACTCTTGGGGAAAGATACATTTGGTATTCTGACTTTCACTTATTTTACTATGTAGTCACAGAATATTTGAAAACCATAGTACCATTTTTCTATAAAAATTTAACAACACATTATAAAGTTTATATTTGTAAAATATTTCAAGTATACCCAAAATTCAAAATGTTGCTATGCTGAAGAAAAGTCAATAAGAATGAATAGTGACTGACCAAAGGATTGATCATGTGTCGTTTTTTGCACAAAATATTTATTTTACTTTGTATCTATAAACTGAAAAAAAACATACCATTAAATTCATGGCCTGGTGTCAATTCAAACTCAGCAACCTTCCAGGGAAGTGTTGAACTGCTTCTGTGGGTTTCTGAGACTCTAGCTCTTTATGGGAGCAGAAAGTCTGACCTTTTTCCCATGGAGCATCTGGTAGTATCTAATTGATGAGCTTTTGGAAGGCTAGCCAATGTGCACCTATAGCTACTGTTGTTTGTTAAGTGCCCTTGGACCGGCTGTGACCCATAGGGACCCTGAGCACAACAGAAGGAAACATCGCCTGGTCCTGCGCCATCCTCACATCCTAGCTCTGCCCATTGTATAGCTAGAGTGAATCAAATCAATAGTACTAAATGAATTCTAATAAGTAAACAAAAAGTAAATATAAAGCAGAGCACTCTGCTTTCCTAGTGTAATCATTTGTTTTTAAAATGAACATGACAATATAAATGATCCTGAAATGGTATGAGTAGAGTTTGAAATGCTTAAAATATTTCTTTAGGTGCATATTCTCCGGTAGATTGGATGCATTAGGCATGGAATAAATTTTCATATGAGATTAGAGATTCACATGATTCTCTCATTTCTCAAGATATTAAATCAAACTGTTCTTTGACTTTTATAGAACAACTTATGAAAGACTCTTTAAGACCCAAAGTGGTAAGATATATTTTGTTCATGGATGAATTTTTCCTTTACCCACATATCCATTAATCCATTTATACTCTCTTAAGTTTTCCAAAATATTATAAGATTAATTAATTATGTGCAGATAATTATCTGGAAGCAGTCTTGACCAGATCTCTGTAAATGTAATTATGACCAAATGCTCATATATGCAGTAATAAGATATCAGAAAATACTAGAATTATAGTTTAAGTAAAAGTAACTGTGTGCATAAAATTTACATGTATGTCAGGTAATCGGGGTAACTTTGATTAAAGAAAATACAAAATTTCATATTAAGAAATTGAAACAGAGTTCAAAATTATTAGTTAAATATTAACAGTAGGAAATATTTTTATTAAAACAAATTATACTTGAGTAAATATTGTAGTATAAATTTAAACAATCCAAATGAAACAGTGAAGATGTAGGCTGTATAGAGATTAGTTCTGCACTGTCAAGTTTTCTAGCGTCAACAAAGTACAACACAGTTTCCTACTCCCTTTGAGATTTTATGAACAACTATTAATTCTACTATAATGACTGGGATGCTTTTAAAATAGATTCAATAAAAAATTAGTTCAGGCATGTGAGTATTTTCCTATCTAGATTTTCTATTTTAATCTCATTTACAGTGTCCCTGTATGAACCAGTGAACTGAACACAGAGTAAATGAAATCCATTTTCAGATAGTAACAATGAGGAGGAAGAGGAAAAAAATTAAATTAACAACTACAAATACTCACAAGATGTTATTTTATATGTTGGATAGAGAATTTAAGATTTCTGGTGAGGATGCAATGACTGAAGTGAAGACAGAGATGAGGAGGCATATTTTTCGCAATTACTGAGGCGCTTCCAGGACTCATTCGGTTCTCTCACAAGTACCTCTGTTTCCAGGTATATCTAAGGACAGGAGGAGGCTGATGGCACCAGAAATCCCCTGGGAGCAGATCCCTTGGCATTCAAAGAGAGTCGCTTCCCAAGGAGTCATTTCGAGAAGATAATGACTCTACATGGACAGTGACCTGGGTCCTAAGTGTAAACTCAACTGTTATGTCTCAAGGTATTTGTATTATGTAGCAATAGATTTGACCATTTAAAAATTATGATTGAGATAATGAGATAAACACACTCAAACCTCTCAGTTATTCTAATATCTCCTTTATTCCTCGAGTGAATTTTTGTGGATTGAAAGTACACAATCACCGAGGGAAAAGCCAAGGTCCCTATTGCTGATTTGATTACATTGTTGTGCTTGTGAGGTGCCCTCAAGTCGGTTCTGGGCCAGAGTGACCTCAGGCACAACAGAAAAATACACTGCCTGCTCCTCAACCTCCCTCCCCATTGCTCTTATGCTGCAGTCTCTGGTTGCAGCCAAGGTGTCAGTGCACCTCCTGGAGAAACTTCCTCTAGTTCACAGTGCCTCTACTTGACCTAACACCACACATTTCCCAGGCATTGGACTCCTGACAGTGTATCCATAGTATGTAAATGAAGTCTTGTCATCTTGTCTGTAAGGAGCACTCTGGTGTTACGTCTTCCAGTACAGATATGTCTGTCCCTTTAGCTGTGCTTGTGCTTTCAATATATTTCTCAGGCACCACAAATTAATGTGATTCTTTTTCAATCTTTGTATTCACTGTCCAACTTTCACATATAAATGAGTCACTGGAAAATACCGTGACTTGGGTCAAGTGAACCTTAGTCCTCAAAAGATCATCTTGTTTTCAGTACTTGAGAGATGTCTGGTGCAGCAGCTATAGGCAATGGAAAGCAACTTTGGATCTGATTGTGCTTCCATGTGCATTGATTGTGGATCCAAGCAAGAAAAAATTCCTCGACAACATCAGCACTCTCCATTTACATCATCATGTTATCTAATGTTCCAGTATGAGGGCTTTGGTCTTATTTATGTAATGAATTGCTATCCATATTGGGAAATATTAATTGCACAATACAAGCTATGATATATGTACTTGAACTTGAAATATATGAACACTTTAAAAATTCACAATACAACAAATGAATTAATTTAAAGTTTAAAAAATCTGAAGAGACACCTGAGAAGATATACAGAGGGCACATAAGTGTATAAAATATTCTTAATATCTTACGTTTTTAGGAAATTGCAAATGAAGACATTGAGATAACCTATATAACTAATAAAATGAGTAAAATGAAATTCACTGACAATACTGAGATGTAAAGGACACAGAGCAATAGAAGTTGTCATTCGTTAACGGAGGAAATGAATAATTCATTCATGACTTTTTTACAAATTTGATAATATAAAACTGCAGCTCTCAACTTTTGGGTCGCATCCCCTATGGGTATCGAACGGCCCTTTCCCGGGGTCACCTGTCTCATAACAGTAGCAAACTTACAGTTATGAAGTAACAGTAAAAGTAATTTTATGGTTGGGAGGTCACCACAAGATCAGGAACTGTATTAAAAGGTTCCAGCATTCGGAAGATTGAGATCCACTGGTATAACTCTACATATACTTTTATTCTACAACCTAGCAAACAATTCGATTGATTTAGGAACACACAAATTCATAAAAAATTGCAACAGATATTTATTTAAGCTTTGGTTATTTTTTCATTGTCATCAAGGTAATTTTTACTTCATAGCTTTATTCACATTTGCTCCAAATTAGAAGAACTCAAGATATTTCCCAAAGATCAATGGATGAACAAAATGAAGTATATGTTTGTAATATTATTTTAATAATGAAGGTGGACTGTGAATCCACAAACAAAAACACAATAGCCTGAGTTGCCTATTGATAAGGGAAAGAAACCAGCTTGATAAGCTACCTATGCATGACCCTGACTATAGGACAATCTGGTAAAAAGAAAAAAGAAAGAAAGAAAGAAATATAAAGAATGAAAAATCAATAATTTCTCAGGGGTTCAGAAGAAGAGGAAGGGTGAATAAGCAGTGCAATGAAACTATTCTCTTTTATAATGTGGATATTTTAATAGTGTATACAGGACTTTATGCCTTTTCTTTTTTTAATCATTTTATTACTGGCTATAACAGCTCTTATCACAATCCATACACACATCAGTTGTGTAAAGCACATCTGTATATTCATTGTCCTAGTCATTATCAAACCTTTGCTCTCCACCTAAGCCCCTGGAATCACCTCCTCATTTTCCCCTCCCTCCCGCACCCCTCTCCCTCATGAGCCCTCGATAATTTATAAATTATTATTTTGACATATCTTGCCTTGTCCAACGTCTAACATCACCCACTTTTCTCTTGTCTGTCCCCCAGGGAGACGGTCACATGTAGATCCTTATAATTGGTTCCCTCTCTCCAACCCATTCTCCCTCTACTTTCCCAGTATCGGCACTCACACCACTGGTCCTGAAGGGATCATCTGCCCTGGATTCCCTGTGTTTCTAGTTCCTAGCTGTACCAGTATACATCCTCTATTGTAGCCAGATTCGCGAGGTAGAATTTGAATCATGATAGTGGGCATAGAGGGGGATGGGGGGAGAAGTATTAAGGAACTAGAGGAAAGTTGTATGTTTCATCATTGCTACATCACACCTAGACTGGATCATCTCCTCCCCTAGACCCCTCTGCAAGGGGATCTCCAGTGGCTGACAAATGGACTTTGGGTCTCCACTCTGTACACAGCCCCCCCTCATTCACTATGGTAAGATTTTTTTGTTCTGAGGATGCCTTACACCTGATCTCTTCAACACCTCATGATTGCACAGGCAGGTGTGCTTCTTCCATGTAGGCTTTGTTGCTTCTGAACTAGATGGCCGCTTGTTTACCTTCAAGCCTTGGAGACCCCAGACGCTATACCTTTTGATAGCCAGACACCATCAGCTCTCTTCGCCACATTAGCTTATGCTAATGTGATCATATCATTGAGGTATGCACCCAATGATATGATTTTTTTGTTCTTTGATGCCTGATAACTGATCCCTTCGGCACCTCGTGATCACACAGGCTGGTGTATTCTTCCATGTAGGCTTTGTTGCTTCTGAGCTAGATGGCCACTTCTTTACCCTCAAGCTTTTAAGGCCCAAGACACTATATCTTTTGATAGCTGGGCACCATCAGCATTCTTCACCATATTTACTTATTCAACTGCTTTTTCTTCAGTGGTTGTGTCGGGAAGCTGAGCATCATAGAATGCCAATTTAATAGAAGAAAGTATTCTTGCATTGAGGGAGTACTTGTGTGGAGGCTCAATATCCTTCTGATGCCTTAAGATTAAGCCTATAAATATAGTCACATAGATATATTTCCTCATCCTCATATATAAATATATTTGCATATGTGCATGTCTTTATCTAGACTTCTATAAATGCCCTTTGCCTTCCAGCTCTGTCCTCTATTTCCCTTGACTTGCTCCTGTCCTGCTATCATGCTGAGTCTCCACCTGGGTTTCAGAAATTCCTCTTGGTTACATTACTCTTGATCATGCTCTACCAGGCCTACCACACCCAGCTCACCACCAATTTGGATCACTTATTTTTCCCTTGTCCCTGGTTTTGTTAACACCACTTCCTTTCTCCCCATCTCCTCCTATCCCATTTCCCCCAGAACTGTCGGTCCCATTGTTTTCTCCTCCAGATTGTTCATCCAGCCTGTCTTAATTAGTAAGACCTGCTGAGATGAAAACATGGACAAAAACAAGACAGAGAGAAACCAAGCAACAATACACAACAAATCAACAGCAACAACAAACCACTGAGAATAACCAAAACAAGCCACAGCAAGAAAGAAAAGCTCATAGTTAGTTTAAGGATCTTTGGTCTTTAGGAGTGTTTTCCAGTCCAGCCTGTTGGGGTACCACACCCTGTCCCCAATGTCCACCTTCAGCATTTCCCTGGGGACATTGCTACCCCATTCCTTTCCCGTTCCACTGCACTCCCCCAGTGCTTTGCCTCAGTGTGGTGGGACCTGATAGGGTGCCATTCCCACATGGTGTCTCTGGTGCTGTCCCCTGCAGGGCCATCAGTCAGTGAGGGGTGTGATGTCTCATAGCCGGCCTGGCCATGTGGTCCTCTCTGTGGACTGGCTGCTATAATTAGGGTGATGTTCCTCAAGGGCTGGTGGGCCAGGATGTGCTCCACTCTCTCCTACTCCCCCCCTTAACTCCTCGGTTTCACAAGTATTGAACCATGATTTCAGAGTGACTTTTGTTAATATAAATCTGTCATTAATTGTGTTAGTCTGGGTAGTCTAGAGAAACAAACACATGGACACTCATAGGTGTATAAGAAAGAGTTTTATATATAAGAGCAGTTGAATATTGAGAAAACAATCCAGCCCAGTCTGGATCAAGTCCATAAATCCCATATTACTCCATATGTCTGATACCGATCCGATCTATAAAATCCTCTTGAGACTCATGAAGCATATGCAATGGCACTGAATGTAGGAAGATCACAGGCAGTGGGTGTAAAGTCTTGTGGATCCAGTGGTGTTGTAAGCATTTCAGTGCTGGCAGAGGTCTCCTCATGGCTTCTGCAGCTCAGGTCACTAGTGTTGGTCCATGTGTCTTGTCAGTAGAGTATCTCTCAGGGAGTGAGCAGAAAGAGTGTCTCCTACTCCAAGGAGGAAAGACAGGCGTTTCCAGAATCCCTAAGAGAAGGTCATGCCCACAGAGAGGCATCATTTGCTAGGACCTGATTGACTAAAAAGGCTCCAACTCTTCACACTTGATCCTCTCAAATCCCAAATTGACACCATATTATGTAACTACCAGAGTAATGGTCCATCAGTTATAACAAATGTACCACACTAATTGCAAGTTGTTAATAACAGATGAATTTGTTAATGGGGTAAAGGTTGAAAGGGAGACACTTGCTACTATTAGCTTCATTTTTTAATAAATCTAAAGCTTTTCTAATATTTAAAGTCACTCAACATGCTTTTAATCTATATTATATATTTTGACAAGGTCAAACTTTTGTGGCATTGTGTGTTGTTATTGTTTTTTCAGTAGCTATTTTATCATGCAATAATATTTCCATCTAGAGTGCTTGAAATCTAATTGTCTGATTCTTTTAGTATGGTGTAGATTGTTGTAGACCTTTTTTAGTTTCACTTATACTTCTTTAAATTATCAATAAAGCTGTATTGTTTTTACAAAACTGCTCTCCCCCAAACTCTGTATCATGAAGTGGCCACTCTGTATTTAGAGAATCACCACAGAAAATTCATTTATTAGAATTAGTAAGCCAAAATTTCAACAAACAAAAGACCCCTCACATATCTGGATGGTTTGATTGAAAATTACTGTAGATTTCATGTATTGAGATAGGCTGTGTAAAAATATATAGTATGTTTTAATAATAAAGCAACATAATAATAATCCTTGCAGATTCTTTTAATCCCTCAATCCAAAATAGTGGTTTAAAAAAAAGAGGAGAAAGTAAAATTTCCATAGACTTGGAGCATTTAGTAACATAAATTTCATCTCAAGCAAACAAACAACACACAAATAAGTTAACAGAGTAGATGAAAGAAACACAAGACCATAAATATCAACATGCATGATTGTCTTGTTAGACATATTATATTAATTTAAATAAACTAATCCCAAAAGATGATATATTAGTATATTAAACATGACCAGAGATTATATTCATGAAAGAGACTTGTAACAAATGTACATTATAAGAGAATATTGGGGGGTGATACATTATTGTCCATCTAAATTGTGAATGTGGTTAAATCACACCAGCAATTTTTAAAAACTCATAGAGCGATAGAATATCCTGTGTACATTCAAATACAAATACATAAAATATGCAAATATATTTCTGTATCAAGATCAATTAGTTAAATGGTTTGGAAATTCTGAGAATTGGAGACTTATATCTGAAAACAAATATTATAAATAACGTTATGGTCATTATTTAAAATATTAATGCACTCAGAAGCCAGGAAAATATTAAATTATATGAATGTACAAAATTTATAATTTACATAGAAACAATTTAGGAAAAGCAAATAAAGCTACTATCACTAGATTATGAAGTATAGAATAAACAGCTACAAAAATAGGCTGTAGACCCAAGTGTGTAAATATGGCTAATTGAGTACATTAAGAAGAGATAATTATTTAAATAACTTGCAAAATAAAAAACTGTGGTGAATTTCAGCATTATTCTAATAATGAAACTCAACACAACTGAATAAAGCTTTCTTTTAAGGCAGCCAGTTTTTATGTGCTTTATTAACACTGATGTTCGTATCACTACTAGATGAATTGATCAAGGGATCAGTCTAGTTTGCTCTACCGAATATTAAACACTTCTAAAACCTCACAAAACAGTGCAGTGTGCTGACCCAAAGTTGTTACATCTTCATATTTTAACAGAGAAAAAGTTGTAAGCAGCACAGTACTGTATAAAAGCTTCCACTGCTGAGTTACAATCTCTCAACTCTACTGGAGAGGAAGAAAACATTGAGAGAAATTCCATGACAATTGCAATCAAATATGGCCATGATACTGCAGGTAGAAAATCCAACAATGTGAACAATATCATGATGGTAGAACTTCAAATCTGGGCAATTCAAATTTATAGCTAGAATTTATTTTTTTGGTAAATTACATTGTGACTATTTATCAGACAGTCACCTCTGCTTTGATTCCCGCACACATCTGTAGTATTACCAGAAAAAAATTGTAATAGGTGGGTTTTTTGCTTTTTGTTTCACTCTTCAGTAACCTAAAATTTTCTTACACATTTTAATAATTGTAAAATGAGAATAACATTTGTATATACAGTTTAACTAAATGATAATTAGCTTAAATTCTTAATTAGAAATGAAGAAAGTCTTTTCTTAAAAACAATAATAAAAGCAGTATCAGATTTATATAGTTATAAATTATAGCTTTGCAACATTTTCTTGAAGACCAAAGTCAATGGATATATTTTAACGGGTTCCTGAGTATTATAAATATATAATTTTATAGTTTTTATGTGAAAACAATGCTGGATTGAGAACTCTTTTGAAATTAGACCTAATTTTCATTCCCCAATATTTTTGTCCCACATTGGGACAAGTGATCCTGGGAATAATCATTAGAGAATAAGACCCTTGTTAGACTTGCTGAGGAATGTAGCCCATTCCAAAGTTTGGTTTCATAATGTTATGTTCTGTAATCAAGAGCTGTACCACTCAAATGGTCAAAGCTACAATTTCCATAAAACCTTAGAGGGTTGGGTGTTGGGATTCTTGACCTTGTATGCCTAGACCTGTACAGAAGAAAAGAGCAATACACTATCATCACAAAGTTACATAGTCCACCATTTTGGAAAACATTACTTTATTATATTTCATTTATGCTTGAGCATTATACTCAAAAGTATTCTAAATATGTTCTTTTGCTATTGGTCTTTGATTGGAATAGTCAAGGATTTTGTTTTTCTTGCATCTATAATCAATTCCCGTGGGAATAGGAAAGAGATCCAAAGACACATTGCGTTGGGGAAATTTGTCACACAAGACATTTTTGTTGCTCTTGTTAGGGGTAATTGCGTTGGTTCTGACTCATAAAACTCCGGGCCTGCTCCATCTTCACAATTGTTCCTATGTCTGAGACTCTTGCTACAGCCACTGTGCTAATCAGTCTCACTGAGTACCGTCCTCTGTGTTGCTGCCCTTCCACTTTACCTAGCATGATGTCCTTCTCCAGGAACTCCTATCTCCGAACAATATGATCAAAGATTTTTAACAATAAGTCTTAGCATCCTTGACTCTATAGAGCAGTCTGGCTGAACTTTTTCCAAGACAGATCACTTTGTCCTTCTATCTGTCTCTCATACTTTCAGTATTTCAATACACAAAGAGGCTTTCTGCAGCAAACGTACCCTGTAGAATGAATCTTTTTATCTCTTGACAGGTGCTGCCATGAATAATGATTGTGAATCAAAGACAATATTCTTGTTAATATTAAGCCACTTATACTGATGTTGCCTATTGGTCCAATATTGAGCATCTGGGTCTTTTTGTTCTTCTTTGGACTTAATGCAAACCATGCTCATGGCTATTATCCTTGATCTTAATCAGCAAGTGCTCCAAGTCCTAGCTTTCAACAAGTAAGATTGTGTCATCTGCATATCACAAGTTAACAAGCCCTGATGCTACATTCTCCTTCATAGAAACCAGTTTCTCTGATGATTTGCTCAGCATACAGATTGACAAAGTATAGTGAAAGGATACAACCCCGACTTGCAGCTATCCTGATCTCAAACCATAGTGCATTCGCTTGTTCTATTCACACGGTTGCTTCTTGATTCATGTCCAAATTCTACATGAGCACAATTAGGTATTCTCAATGTCCTATTTTCCCCTCAAGGTTATCCATAGTGTGTGAAGATTCCCACCGTCAAATACATTGACAGAGTCAATAAAACACAACTAGATATCTTTCTGGCATTCCTTGCTTTCAGCCAAGATCCTTTGGACATCAGCAACGACATTCCTTGTTCAGGATCTCTTTTAAATCTGGCCTGAACTTCTGACAGTTCCTTGTCAACATATTGTTGCAAACATGGTTGGATAATCTAAAGCAATATTTTACCTGTGTATGGTCTCAGTCATATTTTTCTATAGTTTGTGCATTTTTTAGATTAATATTCTTTGGAAATTGCACAGATATGAATCTCTTCCAAGAAAGTTGGTCTAGTAGCAGTGTTTGAAATTTCAGGGCATAGAGGAGGTGAGTGCTTTCAGTGCTTCTTCAGGTTTCTGAAACACTTTGACTGGTACTCCATCAATTCCTGAACACTTGTGTTTGGCTAATGCATTCAGTGAACCATGAACTTCATTCTTCAGCACCATTGACTCTTCCCCATATGTCAACTCTGGCAATGGTAGAATTTGACCAGATCATTTTGGTACAGTTATTGGGTGTTTCCTTGTTTTTCTTTTGTTTTTTTGTGCATTTTGAAATATTTTTTCCCATAGAATCTTTCCAGCTTGCAACTCCAGGCTTGAATGTTTTTTTGAGCTCTTTTGTTTTAAGATATTCTGAGCATATTTTCCTTTTCATTGTCACATACTAGTCCTATGCACACTTCATTATAATATTTGGCTCTATCTTCTTGTGCTGCCTTTGAAATTTTCTATTGAATTTTGTGACAGGATCATTTCTTCCATTTCTTTGGCCACTTTCTGATACTGAGATATTTTCAAAATCTCCTCTGCAAACCAAGTTGATCTTTCTTTCCTGTCATTTTAATGGTCTTTGGTTTATTTCATGAAGTATGTTTTTGATGTCCTCCCGTTGTTCATCAGGTCTTCTGTTTTTCATGTAAAATGCATCAAATTTATCCCTGAATGTTGTAGAAATTCAGGTGGGATCGACTCAAGGTTGTAGTTTTGTTTCTGAGACGTGTTTATGTTCTTCAACTTAATCCCGAGTTTACATGGGAAAAAAATGGTGGCTTTTTCCACGTCATTCCCTGGCCTTGTTTCAGCTGTTGCTAATGATCTTCCCCATGGTCTTTTTCCACAGATGCAGACAATTAGATGTCTTGTTCCATCTGGGGAAGTCCACGTGTACATTCACCATTTTGTTGTTGAAAAAAGGTATGTTCTATTAATCTGTCATGGCTTCATAAGGTTTTAGCAAGCAATCAACAACTTTGTTTTTTCATTTTTGTCTGTTCTATTATTGAAGCTCAACTAATCCTGTTCACTTGGGCTGACTTTGGTTCACTTGGTGGCATGTGAAATACTACTGACATAACTTCCAATAGCACCTCAACTGATAAGCCATCAAAGCATGACAAAGTGACAGACTAGGGGTGGAAAGTCATTTCAGAATGTTGAAAAACAAGGATGTTAATTTGAGGACTAAGGTGCACCAACTCAGGCAATGGTACATTGCAACGCCTCAGAGGGCTGTGAAACTTGGACATTAAATAAGGAAGAACACTTGATGTGTTTGAATGTGGTGCTGGAGAAGAATACTGACAGCACCATGGAATTTTAAAAGAACAAATAAATTTATCATGGAAGAATTATGGCCGAAAGCAGCGGTGGCTTCAACGTATGTGCTCTGTATATGTTTTCACTAGAGTTCAGTCACTCCTGCAGGAGATCATGGTAGGCACAGAAGAACGGCAGTGGAATAGTGGAAGGTCCACAAAGCGATGTTTTGACACAGCGGCTATAACAAAGGTGTCTGCCACAGGAATTATTGTGAGGATGGAGAAGCCCTCTGTCTGTTGTGTCATTGCTGAAAATCCTCTGCCAGGCAGTGGGTTCTCTTGTTAGTCTCTGGGTGAAGTCTTTTAATGCACAGAGGTGATTTATCCTTTGTATATAACATTGTTGAATTCAACTTCATCAGTTTGTGTAACTATCCCTATTGCAGTTAGCCTGTGTATTTGCTGGTTCATGGATCTTAGGTTTGTCCTGATTCCTCCATTGATGATCCTAATATTTGGGGGTTGTAGTTCTCGTCGTGTGATCCACCTTGAGTTTGTTTATATGTATTGGGTGAGTTGAAGGTCTTGTTTTCTTTTTTACAGGTGGATATCGAATGTTTCCAGAATGATTTGTTAATGAGAGAATTCACTTCCCACTTGATGGTTATGAGACCTTGTTGAAGAGCAGTTGTCTATATATGCTGATGCTTTTATTTCTGCGGTATCTGTTCATTCTCATTGGTCTGAGTATCTGTCCTTATTCCAATACTGGGCTGTTTTGACCACTATGGCTGCATAGTAGATGTTAAAATCAGGTAAAGCACTTCCCTATCAAGATGAAATTGGTGGTGAGATTAACTAGTTTTTAATGATTTCTTCTCTTATTTCTCCAATCTTCCTATCAGACATGGACCAACATACTTGTCACTTGAGTTGTACTGACCTCTCAATGATGGTGGGCAGGGATGGCAGAGGATATTAATTGCCAATCCCTTAACCCCATCTGCTGTCTATAATCCCTGCCCTGGTGTACTTGGTATTTGATAATACTTTCATCAATAATTATGCTTATTGTATTTTGAGTTCCTTCCTTTATATTGTCTGGTGTGGATTTTTGGGTAGTTGGTCTTTCTCTCTCATTCTAGCTCCCTTCCTCCCTCCCTCCCTTTCTCTCTTTTAACCCAGGAGGATGGAGGAAATTAAAGGAATCAAATACTCTACCCCTAACAAGATTTGAGTTTTGGAGTGAGTAAGAAAGGCAAAAATTATATATTCCTAAGCGTGATTGTTTTCTCAGGCTTTAGCATCTACTCTATTTTAGATACTATAAGTGGGGGAGAATATATATATATATCCCTAGTGTCAATAGCAGAATCTAAGGGAGTCAGGGTAACTAGGAGCATGCAAGTCTCAAGGTGTTGCCTGCGGGTGAGGCAATGCAATATAAGGCAACCTCTTTATCTCTTTTGCAACATCACTATCTGCTTTAGATTTTGTATTTGTGTTAGTCATGGTGGGATAGAGAAAAATATCCAATGAGACTCATATGTGTATAGGAACTATCCTTATATACAAGAGCAATTGAATATTGAGAAAAGAACCTAGCCTACTCCAGATGAAGTTCAAACATTCAAATTAGCCCATATGTGCAATACCAATCTTTAAATCCCTCCTCAGACTAACAAAACACATGCAATGACACCGAATGTTGGAAGATCACAGGCCAGTGGGTGGATATCATGTGGCTCTAGTAGTGGTAGAAGCATCTCAATGCTGGCATGGGTCTCCATTTGGCTCCTTCAGCTCCAGGGCTCTAGCAAAGGTCCATGTGTCTTCTCAACGGGAATGTTTCTCAGGCACTGAGTATGTGCCCTGCCTCAAGTGAGTTATTTACCTTCTGAACCTCCAAAATATGTCATCAAGCTAAAACCTGATTGCCAGGTTAAATCCCACCCCTTCACTCTTATGTCTCAAACTGACAACAGATGATGTAACTACCACAGACCACTTCTCATCAAGTTGATACTTTCACTCAACCCTTTAGCCATATATAGTTTTCAAACAAACAGTAATAAAATCATCTGTACCTTACAGGATAAAACTCAAATGAATACAGTTCAATATGTGCCACCTTCATTTAAACATAACATTCTATAAGCGAATA
Organism: Tenrec ecaudatus; assembly: GCF_050624435.1. NCBI lineage: Eukaryota > Metazoa > Chordata > Mammalia > Afrosoricida > Tenrecidae > Tenrec > Tenrec ecaudatus. The sequence continues at coordinate 199,141,310 of NC_134531.1, forward strand.
AACCAAAAATATCATATGCCTAAAAACTGTAGTTTATTAGCACCACACTTTAATCCTATAACCCAATGAATATATTCTCCCACCTATGGAAATTTGTAAGCCAGCCACTCCATTCCTTTATTCTCTCAATTTTGTGTATGCAATTTCTATACTGACCACTTATATCAACCCATAACTCAGAGGCGGAAAAGCATATTCTTTGATGTGAAGAATCTTTTTTCAAGTTGGAATCTCGTGAGTCTATGTGCAGATGCAAGGTCAAATCAAGACACGCTGTCCATAAAATCTGCAGCAATATGCACCAATTCACAAGCTCCATAAGCTTCTTTTCATATGCCCAGGATCTGGTCCGATGAATGTGGGCTACCTCACCTAGCCTCACCAGGGTACCCATTGGTCACCTTTCCTTTAAACCATGGTCCCATCACAAATTCTCAACAAACCTTCCCCCCTTGTGCTAGGTCATGAACTTCATCTTCTGCTCTAATTCCTGTAGACCAGGTTCATGGGTGTCAATGGTCAGACACAACCTGTCTCTTTATTGCTGCATTTCTCCCAATTCTACTCATCAATTGGATCTAGGTTGTCACTACGCAAGCATTCCAGCCTGCTCCAAGACTCCCTTTAACATTCAACCCTAGAGAGGAGTTTTCTTCATGATTTCAGAGTTTCTCCAGATGCTGACAAAAACCAAAAGTTCAAACTTCAGAAATACAAAAAATTCATTTTTTCTCCCTCAAACTTTCAACAGTCACCTAGGCAAGGCTCTTGTAATGCAAATGTCCTGAGTATTCCAAAACCCTGGGTGGGGCTTATCTTTTCAGAGCCTTCTTTGCAGACATGTCCTAAATCCATTTAACAATCTGATGTTAATGGGTGAATACAAGTGGGCTTACAAGTTCTCTATTTTCATACTTTCCAATAATCACTTCCATCATTCCTTAAATAAATAATAATAAGCATAAGAAATCAGTATAAATGAAGTAGAATCAGATCCTAAAATCTATTCTTATAATAGTCAAGTTTATGTTACCATAATTTAGCTTATCTTAATCCTTATCTAAATTATTCCATTAATTCAAAATATTGGATTAGGCCTCTGATGGCCTCAAGGCATGAAGAGTATTTCAGTTAGCCCTTTGGACTTCCTGTCAGCCATTTTCCCTAAGAATCTCTGAGAAATTCAAGAGGTGCTTTTGTCTCTTAAGCTAAAACTATTCATTAATGACATTCATTGTCACCATTTCACACAGGAGTAACCAAAGACTACAACCAAACAAAATCATCAAAATTTTACCTTCCTGTGTTCTTTACAGAAAGCAACCTCAGCAAATCACATACTCTTGTCTGTCTTCTTCCTAGCCAAAGAAGCAAATTTACCACGAGGCAGAAGTCAAAAAGTCACTATCCGTCTTTATGATTTGTTTCCCTAGTACCCAATTCCCAAAGTACCATAAAATGTTAGTCTGGGTAGACTAGAGAAACAAATTCATGGACACTCATATGTGTATAGGAAAGAGACTTGCAATTGAATATTGAGCAAGTATCTCAGCCCAGTTAAGATCAGTTCCATAAGTCCCATATTAGCCCATATGTTTGATACCAATCTATAAATTCCTCTTCAGATTCATGAACCATTTGCAATGATGCTGAATGCAGGAGGATCACAGGCCAGTGTGCAGAATGTGTAGTGATCTCGTGGTGGTAGGAGCATCTCAGCACTGGCATGGGTCTGCACTTGGCTCCATAAATGCAAGACTCTAGTACAGCTCCATGTGTCTTCTTAAAAGGGATGTCTCTCAGACCAAGTTGTGTCCCAAATCCAGTGGGTTATTTATCACGTTAGCTCCTCCAACTGAAGTCATCAAGCTGCAACCTGATTGACAGGCTAAACTCCACCCTTTCACTCTTAAGCCTCAAATTGACAACAGATTATGGAACTAGGACATTTGTTTACTTTTCCATTTCTCCTCTTATGTCAGAAACTGCGTGATTGGTCATGTAGGGCAATATATTCCAGTGTCTTCTACTTACTTCCCATATTTCCAGCTACTTTCTTCATAGGGTCCCATTATAATTTATTTCACATTAAAAAGATAAATTGTCTTCCAAACTTAAAATCAAGATATAATATGGATAATATTTGAGAATTATTGATTAAATATGGCAAACCATGTTTACATTCAGAATATAATATCAGTAACAGACCTGAAAGGGTACTCTAAGAATAATGGATCCTTATAATGTGAGCAAACTCTCTCTGTGTATAAAATATGTATTCATATTTTACTATTGTATTATTTTAAGAATATGCATCAGAATCATGATTAGAAAGAGAAATTAAGGAAACAAATACTAACCAAAATAATGAGGAAAATGTATTTTAATTTTGTTTTCTTGGCAGAGGGAGTTAAATTAACTTCTAAGAAATAATATTAAACCATAATTTTTCTAAACATACCAATGTTTTACATGCTATCATTTACATAGTAGTTGTATTAGTATTCAGTAAGAATATGCAATCTGAACAAGGCACAGGGAAGACATAATAATTAGAGCATTTTAATTATGGTGTTGGCAAAGATGCTTGAGTATCATGTCGAGTGTCAGAAGAAAATGCAAGGAGGAAGATGCTAAAAAGATTACTGACACAATGAATGTAACAATACACTCAACAATAGACTCAAGCATAGTACTAATTATGAAGACGGAGTAGATTGGGCAGTGTGTCCTTCTGATAGAGAGAAGGTTGGTATGAGTAAGGACAGATCTGCTTCTTCTTTTAGCAATAATACATGTTATTTTTAAGATTCTTCTCTAGCACCACATTTCAAATGCATGGATTTTCTACTATATCCCTGGACCTCCTGAAAGACAAACCAATCTGCATTTGAAGAATCAAGGCTGAATTCCCCTTAGAAGCCGGCTAGCAAAATTTCATTTTGCATACTTTAGACATATTGTGAGTACAGATCAGTCCCTGGAGAAGATCATCATGCTTGGTAAAGTGGAAGGACAATGAAATAGAGGAAGACGGTCAATGCAATGGATTGATACAGTGGGTGTGTCAATTGGATCAGGCTTAAGAATTATTGTCAAGATGGCACAGTACTGTGTACTGTTTCATTCTGTTGTGCACAGGGTCTCTATGGGTTGGAGCCAACCTGATGGCATCAAACAATAACATGAATAAGAAACCAGTGGACCTAACATAAAAATAATGCTTTTAATAAAAGTGTTTATAAATTATATTTACCGTTTGAAACTCATGGAAAGGATAGGAAGACGCAATTAATTTCTCTTGTGAACAACATTCTTGCCTTGTAAAATCTTATGGCGTATTTTAGATGTTAATTTGCTCACTGTCAGTATTGCTTTAAATATACGATTAGTAGCCATTTGGGTTCTAATGACTAAATCTGTATACTGCTAATGAACAAACAGGCTATGTTGGCAGTTTGGACCCATCCAGCAGCTACACAGCATAAACTCTTGCATCTGCTTCAATAAAGTTTACACATAGGAAAGTTCTAAAAATCTGAAAATATTCCTTAGCAGTTCGACATTTTCACAAAAATTCTGAGTCAAAACTGAATCCATGGAAACTGTAAACGATAACACATTGTTAGATTGAATGTATTATGGCATAGTGTAATCAGACAAAGCTGACATATCTTTTCTGTTATTAAATCCTGCAGCTATTCTTGGCCATCATGTTAATGCTGTCTCACTCACCCTAGAGAAGGAATCAAGATCTGTGATGTTTACAAGATCAGATTGCCATTTTCTTTTCTTTCAAAGACTGATTAAAAGTTTAGAACAGAGACATTTCGTTATTAGTCCAGCAGGTAAATATTCAGCCACAAAGACTTCTGTGAATTCTATATGTAAAAGATAATAGATGGAGATAAATATTTAGCAGAATATACAAGGTTGTAGCAGTGAAGTACCGTAATGCCTATTTATTTTAGGGAAAAACAAAATCAAGTATGTGCTATTATTTCATTCCTAGCAATAAAGTCAAAGACTGTTAATTACAATCTAAGCCTTGTCCTCCAAAGTAAGGAAGGGATGAGAACATCAACTTTGAACCATTGTCAGCTCTTAGAATCAAATTAGGATTGTGTTGATATAATGATAATTTTCCTGAATGAAGTCATGGTTCTTCTCATAACTTTCCAGATAGCCTCCTTTATCTGCTTGTTTCTAAGAGTGTAGATGACAGGATTCAAGAAGGGAGGAACTACAGAGTAAAACACAGAAATGGCCATGTCCTGAATAAGAGGGGATTTGGAGGTTGGCTTCAGATTCACCGTAGCAGCAGAGCTGATGAAGACTATGACAATGAGGATGTGCGGGATGCAGGTGGAAAAAGCCTTTCTTCATTCTCTTCTGGTTGGAAACTTGAGCACAGTGAAAAATATGTGAATGTAAGACATGGTGATGAAGGAAAAGCAGCCACCAGCTACAATTGTTGCAGAGAAAAAAATTGTGATTTGATTGGTTAAGATGTTAGAGCAAGAGATCTTCAGCAGAGAGGGGATATCACAAAAAAACTGATGAACCACATTAGAATGACAGAAGGACAAATGGAATGTGTTCCCAGTGTGCACACTGGAATAGACCAGACCACTGAGCACAGAGGCCAGTGTCATTTGGAGACAGACACGAGGGGTCATGATCACATGGTAGTGGAGGGGCTGGCAGATGGCCACATAGCGGTCACGGGCCATGGCGGTGAGCAGCAGCAGCTCTGTACAAGCACATAACACCAAGAGGAAAATCTGAGCTGCACATCCAACCAGGGAAATCACCCTGTTGTTTAGCAGGAAGATGACACATGCCTTGGGTATAGTCACAGAAATGTAGCACATGTCCAAGACAGAGAGATTCAGGATAAAGAAATACATGGGAGTATGAAGCCTTTGGTCAACAATGATTACTGTGACAATGAGAAGATTTCCTGTGAGAGTCGCCAAGTACATTAGTAAAAATAACATTGCGTGCAAGACTCTCAACTCCCACACATCAGAAAATCCTGTAAGCAGAAATTCAATCACTATGGTGAAGTTAGGCATTTTAGTATAATTTCTTTAAGCTTTTGATAAAAACATGTAAAATTTTCCTAAAGACAAAGTAAGAAGAATCAATTGAGGAAAAAATTATAATAAGTATATAATAAGTATAAACCCCATTTTCCACTATATGTCTTATATCTAGCATTTCATAGTATAAAATAGCATAACATTTGATAGTGATTCTTAATATTTTTCTTTTGTAAATTATTTCTAAGGGGAAGCAAAATAAATGGTGCTCATGTTAATTTTCACTTATATCAATGATGAGTATGTAATATTGGGAGTCAATCATCAAAAGATTGCCAGGCAGATTTATTGATTCACTATAGATCATTTCAATTAATGCATATATTATTATAACACATTTAGTATATACTTATTTGCTGATTAAAATTCAGTATATATAGAGATAATATGAAAAAGCTTTATAAATATATTCTGATATTTTGGTTAATTTTAGAATAATTTTAGTTAATTTTCTTTACTGAGGAAAATATTATGATTTTAATTATTTGGGATTGAATATATGTAGCATATCATTCAGTATTTCAATCAAGTCAAGTTAAATTTACCATTCCTACCAAAATCAATTTCCAGTGATTCATTTTCTATTTGGACATCTTAATATTGCCTTCCTTTCCCTGCCCCCTCCCAACTGTACCCCCTCTCCTTGAGACCCTATTCTACTTCCAAAATTTTCTGTATTTTTATATGTACTATTTTGCTTGGTATTTGTTCATTCATAACAGAGTGTATCTCAGAGGTGTTATGTCAATAGAGGTCACCCTATTGAAGTTGTGTTATATGCATATTTGTGTTTTAGTATGTTAAACCCAGGATTTATGAACCTATATGGACAGAAAGTAGAAGGAAAAATATTATTTTTATTTCCATATCCACCACTAATATTTTTCACTTCATTTGGAATGTCCCTGGAAGAATTATTCTTTCTGATAATTTTTTCTATAGGAAATATATATTTATTCATATTAACAACTAAGAAATTATTGTTTTATTTAGACATTTAATTTTTTTCTATGTGTTCTTTTGTAAAATATTTCATTACATTTTAATGGGTAATTTTATTCTTATTTATCTTATATACCATAATTAACCAAGTGAATCATAATTACACCAGGTTTAATTTATTTTGGCTACTATACACAGTTTACATTATGCACACATTCTAAATGTAATTATCTTTGTGTCTATGCAATTTAGAAAATTATACCCGTAAGATAAAATAAGATAACTGTACTACAAGAAGACCGAATGAGTCCATTAATCTCAAGATGTATGTGCAATGGCACTCAGTGAGTGACAGGTCGGTCTGCTCAGAGGACAGGTTGCATTAGATGGTGCTTTTCCTGCACCCGAACTTTGGATTGAAAAGCTGTGCTGTTTCCCACTAGGACAGAATCAGATCCTGGGTGACTATTCATCAGTTTTCATCCATTCTAGCTGTCTACGAACTGCAGGAGCCACAAAAGCCTGATGAGCCATCAACTTTTAGATCACAGTGATCCAAACCTGGAAGATCAAGCCACTGATTTCCTACTAATTGCTGACTGAGAACAAATTCCTTTGGGAATATGGTTGAAAAGGAGTTGTATTTATATTGTAGATTTTATTTTCATTATTACATTTTCCATTTTATAGCTATAAACATGTTTTCACCTTAAATATGTATTGCCATGCTTCAGAATTTAAATATATTTAGAAATAATTATTAACCCTTTAATGTAATTGATATGCTTTTGATCAATTGCTTTATCAATTCATGTATTTATATAATTCACCACAAATAACACCCCAGTTCCATAAGTTGCAAATAATGCATATTTTTGTCCTACATTGCAATGTAAGACAAGTACTATATGTGGTAATTAATGTTTGTTTAATTATGTTTAAAGCTGACTAAGAAGAAGTGAGTTGAATACTCTCTTTTCTGTGCCAAAAATGTCCTGCCATTGAGTTGAGTGCATCCCTCCAGTGACTCTGCAGCTCAGCATGAAAGTGCTCCTTTCATTTTCCAAGGCTCTTGGTCTTTAGTCACCAGAGAGCTTCATCGTTATTCCTTGAGCAACTGTGGTTGGGCGCAGCTTCTCTTGTGCCTCCACCCCGATGGCTAGACCACTGCACCTGCAGGGTTCCCTGTATTTTGTATAGAGCACTTATTTTTCCTAAAACCTGAACATATTTGAAAACTTAAATGATATCCTTTTAAATGTTACACTAAATTAATTTTTTATATCGTTGTTTTATATAATCCAGATGATAAAAAATTTATTGGTATCAGTATAAAATCAATTTGGTTGAATATGACTACTAGATAATCATAGGTAACTCATTTATGCTATTTTTTCTGACAATTGATATATTAACAGTAATTGCTTAACATTACTCTCATTAAAGTCAAAGACACTTTGACTTTATACCCTACCATATTATAGAACTGAAACTTGCTTCAATATTTTGAACAGCTAGTGATAATCATTCATAAATACTAATAATTTTTAATTTCAAAAATGAATTTCTTATGACTTTTTAGTAGAATTTAATCATGATCCTCATGTAAAGACATATATTGTATTCTGACTGTCATTTATTTACTGTGTAATCACAGAAATATTTTAAACCTTATTACCATTATCTATAAAAATGTAACAAAACTTTACAAAGTTGATATTTGTAAAATATTTCAAATGGAGCAATAACTCATATTGGTTCCTATGTTGAAGAAAAGTCAGTAAGAATTACTAGTGACTTACAGTATGTATGAGCATGTGCTATATTTGCACCTAATATTTATCTGAGTTTTTATCCATAAACTAAAAAGCACTCCTCAAATTCACTGTCATGGAGTCAATGCCAAATCTTAAGACCCTTTCAGGCCATGTGGGATTCTGCTCCTATGGGTTTCTGAGATTCTAACTCTTTATGGGAGCAGGAAGCTCCAGCTTTGTCCCACAGAGCATCTTGTGGTTTTGAATTGCTGACTTTTGGGGATCGCTATTCCAATGTGTACATATATTCCTATTGTTAAGTGCCATCTGATTGGCATTGATCCATTGGGATCCCAAGCACAAGCGAACTAAACATTGCCTGGTCCTGCGCCTTCCTCATATCCTAGCTTCTGCCCGTTGTTGCAGCTGCAGTGGAGCATACTCATAGTCCTGTCTGAATTCCAACAAGGAAACAAAAGGTAAATATATAGCCCAGCACTCGGCCTTTTCTAGCACAATTATTTATTTTTGAAATGAACATGATAATATATAATATAAAATGAGTACAGTTTGAAAGCTTAACATAATTCTTTAGCTGCCCATTTGCAGGTAGAATGGGTACATCAGGCCCTGGAGAATGTTTACAGGAGATTAGAGAATTACATGTTTCTCTGATTCCTCAAAGTGTAAAATCAAGTAGTTCTTTGACTTTGTAGAAATACTGATAGGATACTCTTTCAAGCCCTCATTGCAAGATATATTTTTTTTCCTTGATGGATTTTTCATTTACTCACATATTTATCAATCTATTTCTAATTTCCTCTGTTTTCAAAATATTGCGAGATGAATTAAATGCAGATAACAGTCTGGAAGCAGTCTTGATGGGATCTCTGTAAATATAGTCATGAACAAATGCTTCTCTATCCCATTATCTTCTATTAGAAAGTGCTAGAGTTATAGTATAAGTAATAAGAACTGTGTGCTTAAAATTTACATGTATGTCATGAAATCATGAGTCATGCTGTACGAAGAAAAGATAAAATTTGAATGCTTAGTAAATGAAAAATATTTTTAAAACCATTATTTAAAACATGATGTACGTGAGTTAATATTTTAGTAAAAATTAAACTATCAACCTAAACAGGTTTGAAGATATCAGCTGTATGCAGAATATGTCTGCCCCCTCTGAGATTTTATGAACAACACTTAATTGTACTACAAGGACTGGGGCTAAGTTTTAATTAGATTGAATAAAAAATTAGTTCATGTGTGTATTTTCCTGATCTGTATATTCTATTTTAATCTCATTAATATGTTTATATATATATACCAATGAACCATACAAAGAGTAAGTGAATTCAGCTATTCAAGTTGCAATAATGAGGAAAGAAGTGAAAAAATTATATGAATAACAAAAAATACTCAAAAGATGTGAATTTATCTATTTGGTAGGTAATTCAGGATTTCTGGTAAGAAGGCAATCTTTTAAAGAAGACAATGATGAGTAGGCTTAGTTTTCAAAATGGCTGAGATTGAGAGGAATCATTCTGTTTTAGAATGAGTATCTCTGTGTTCAGATATATCTAAGAACACGAGGAAGCTAATGGCACTAGAGGAACTCTTGGGAATGCATCCCTTGGCATTCAACAATAGCCAGTTCCCAGGGAGGAATTGAAGAAGATAATTGGCTCTACCTGAACAGTGATCAGGTCTCTGAGTATGAAGCCAGCTTTTGTATATAATTTAAAGACACTAATATGTCTAGATACTTAACACCTATATCAAACATCTGATATATATATCAGATGTTTGATATAGGTGTTAAGTATCTAGACATATTAGTGTCTTTGAATTTTTAAAAGAATGGTGAAAAAGGGATAATGATTTAAACATAGAAAAAATCTCAGTTCTAACATTTTCTTATTCCAAGAGTGAATTTTCTGGATTGTAAGGACATGAGCTGAGAAGGAAAATCAAGGATCCTGATTTGAGCATAAAGTGGTTGTGTTTGTTAGGTGCCATCAAGTTGGTTCTGACCCATAGTGACCTTAAACCCAACAGAGAGAAACAAGGCCTGTTCCTCAACCACCCTCACCATTGTTTTTCTGTTGGTTCCATTGTTTTAGTCACAGTGTCAATCCATCTCTTTGAAGAACTTCCTCTTGTGTGCTGCCCCTCTGCTTTACCAAACATGGTATCTTCCTCAAGGCACTGATATCTCCTGAAAATATGTCCAAAGTATGTAAGATGAAGTCTTGTTAGCCTTGCCTCTAAGGAACTCTCTGGCATTACGTCTTCCAATGTAGATAGGTTTGTCCTCAAGCAGTCCATTTTACTTTCTTTTTTTTTTTTAACAATTTATTGGGGCTTATACAATTCTTATCACAGTTCATACATATACATACATCAATTGTATAAAGCACATCCATACATTCCCTGCCCCAATCATTCTCAAGGCATTTGCTCTCCACTTAAGCCCCTCGCATCAGGTCCTCTTTTTTTATCCCCCTCCCTCCCCTTTCTCCCCTTCCTCATGTGCCCTTGGTAATTTATACATCGTTATTTTGTCATATCTTGCCCTATCCGGAGTCTCCCTTCCCCCCCTTCTCTGCTGTCCCTCTCCCAGGGAAGAGGTCACATGTGGATCCTTGTAATCAGTTCCCCCTTTACTTTCAATATTATTCTCCAGAACCACAATGTAAATGTATCAATTCTTCTTCCGTCTTCTTTAGCCAATGTCCAACTCTCACATGCACATGAGACAATGGGAAATACCATGGGTGAGTCGGGTTCATTCCCAGTTCTCTGAGGAACATTTTTGTCTCAGTACTCTAAAGATGTCTTGTGCAGTAGGCACAGTCAATGTACCACATATTTTGATCTCCTCATTGCTACTTCCATGTGCATAGATTGTGTATCAAGACAACACAAAATCCTTCAAAACGTCAACTTTTTCTCTGTTCATAATGATCATGTTACCTATTGGTTCAGATGTGAGGATTTTGGTCTTATTTACATTGAATTGTAATAACACTGGTTGAACTTAATTGGAAAGTACAACTTCTGGTGCAAGCACTGCAGCTAAAATATATACAAACTTAAAAAATTCAACAATGTAAGAAGTAAATCAATTTTAAAATGAGCAAAATATCTGAATAGACACCTAAGAAGATAATGAAAGTGAACATAAGTGGATACAAACTTTCTCAATAGTTTATGTTATTTAGAAATTATAATTGAAGACAATATTGAGATGACCTATATAACTAATATAATGGCTAAAAGGAAAATCACTGACAACACCAAGGTGTTAAAGATACAGAGCAAAAGAAACGGTCATTCGTGGCTGGATAAAATCAATAATTCATTAATTACATTAGAAAAAAAAGCATGATATTTTCCTATAAGGTGAAATGGACTCTTTATCATACAATCTAACAGGCAAACATGGAACCAGGATTTATCCAAATGATAAGAACACATACCTATGTTAAAAACAATTTAATGGGTACATAGCAAATGTGGTGAAGAGAGCAGGTGGTGCCTGGCTATCAAAAGATATAGCATCTAGACTCAAGAGCCTTAAAATCTTGAAGTTAAACAAGTAGCCATCCAAAAGGGATGCAAATAAGCCCATGTGGAAGAAGCACACCAGCCAGTGTGATCATCAGGTGTCAATGGGATTAAGTATAAGCTATCAAAAGATCACAAACAAGTTCATTGACATAAATGAGAGGCTGGGAGTGGAGCCCCAAAGCCCATCTGCGGATAATTTGATATTCACCCACAGAAGGGTTATAAGGAAGGGATGATTCAACCAAGGTGCAGTATAGGACCAACAAAACATACATCATTCCTGTAGTTCCTGACCCAGTTCTACCCTTCAAATCTGGCTAGACAGGAAAACACATATTTGTACAGATAAGAGCTATCTCTCTACACATGGAATTCAGGAGAGGTAAAGCCCTCAGGAACAATAGTGGGAATAGCGCTATCATGATGTTAGGGGAACAGTCGAAGAAGGGGGTGGGGGAGAAAGGGGAACTCATCACAAATTTGATATATAGCTCCACCCCAAAGGGGTTGAATAACAGAAATGTGGGTGAAGCGAGACAATGGACAGTGTAAGATACTAAATTATAACAATATATAATTGATCAAGGATTGACGAGAGTGGGATAGTGGGGAAGGGAGGAGGAAAAAAGAGGAGTTTATACACCAAGGGCTCAAGCAGTAAATGTTTTAGAAATGATGATGGGAAACATATGTACAAATATGCTTGATACAATTGTATAGAATATTATAAAAGCTGTAAGAATCTCCTTATTTACTCATTAAAATTTTTTTTTAATTTAAGCTTTATTCAAATTTTCATTATCATCAAGTCAATTTTCACCTCATAGCTTTATTCTCAGCTTCCCCAAATTGTTAGCACTGAAGATCTTAAGAACAGTAGATAAACAAAATGAGGAACATGTATGCAATTAAATGTTACTTAGTAATAATATGAATATGAATCCACAAACCGAAGGAGAATCACCTGAATTGCATATCTCTACGTGAGACAAACCAGCAAGAAAGTCTACATGTTGCATGACTCTAACTATGTGGCAATTTGGTAAAATGAAAAACAGTAGAAAGAATGAAAACATCAACTCTTTCCCAGGGGCTCAGAAAGAGAAGAGAATGGGAGAACAGACAGAGCAGGGAAGTGTTAGTGCAATGAGACTGTTCTCTCTTGTGGTGTGGATACTGTAATGTGGGATACATGACTTTACGTGTTTTCAAAAATCCCAGGTTTAACAAGTATTGAACCAGGATTTCAGAGTGCCTTTAGTTAATAAAAATCGGTCAATATTGGTTCATCAATTGCAATAAATATACCACACTAACTGTAAGTTTTTAATAAGAGAGTAAGCTGTTAATGGGCAAGAGTTGAAAGGAGACTACTATTTGATAAATTTTTTGATAAATCTAAAATCTAGCTAAAATTTAAAGTCACTCTATATATATTTTAATCTCTACTATATATTTTGGCAAATGCCAAAATTCCGTGGTAATATATTTGTCAATTTTGCATTTAGTGGGTTTTTAATCAAGTCATCATATTTCCATCTAGATGACTTAAAATCTACTTTTCTTATTTTTTCAGTATGTTATAATTATTGTAGACTATTTTTCAGTTTCACATATACATTTTTAAATTATCAATAAAGCTTTATTATTTTTACAAAGCTGATCTCTCCCATCCTCTGTCTCAAGAATTGACCACAATGACTTTAGAGAATCGCCATGGAAAATTCATCTATAAGATGTATTAAGCGAAAAATCAAATAAGCAAAAACAGCCACATATATAAACGGTTTAATAGACTGTTGCTGTTGATTTTCTGTCTTGAGAGTGGCTGTGTAAATATATATGAGTATACTTCTTTAAAAAAATAATCCCTGCACATACTTCTTGTCCTTCAAAACTAAATAGTGTTTTTGAATGACTTGGGAAAAAAGCAGCGATAAAATAAAATTGAAATAAACTTGGATCCTTTCGTGACAAGTTCATCTCAAACAAACAAATTAGTAAACATAAAGGAAGCATATTCAAGAGCATGCACATCAACATGTGTGACTGCCTTGTCAAATGTATTTGATTAAGTGAAAAGAGTTACTTTCAAGAGATAACATATTGTATAATTAGTATGTCAAAGATGATTAGAGCCCAGGAAGAGAATGGCAATAAATGTAGAGTACAAGAGATGTTTGGGGAGTGATACGCTCTTGTGTATTTAAATTTGAATGTGGATAAATCATGCTAGTACTTTGTAAAACTCATGGAAACATACCATTTTCAAAGTTATTTTCTGTAAATATATTCCATAACATATACATAAAATATTCAAATATATTTCTGTAGCAACATCAATTAATAACCAACTTCTTTGGAAACCCTGAGAAGTAGATCATTGTATCTGAGGAAAAGTGTTAGAAGTAAAATTATGGGTATGATTTCAAATACTCATGCACTCAGAAATCCAGGGAAAATGATAAAATTCTATGATGTACAAAATCTGGAATTCACATAGAAAAACTGTAAAGAAAACAAATAAACCTACTATCACTAATATATGAAAAGTATAATTAACAACTTTAACATTAGCCTGCAGATCCAACTGTATGAATGTGCCCTATTGAGTATATGAAGAACAGAAAATTATTTAAATAATTTTGGAGAATAAGAACGTCAGCAGCACTCTGCGAAGGAAAAAGAGCAATCAAAAGAAAATTTTCTTTTAATACATCCAGTTTTATATACTTTATTGACATTGATGTTAGTATGCTTAGTAGATAAGTTAATCAAGTTCTCGGTCTGGTTAGGTTAGTAGAATATTAAACACTTCTAAAACCTCACAAAACTGTGCAGTGTGCAGACCAACACTGTAACGTCTTCACCTTTTAACGAGGCAGCCTTTGCAAGTAGCACAGTACTTTATGAGCTTCCACTGCAGCTTTACAATCTCAGAACTGTAGACACAAGAGGAGGGGGACATTTGAGAATGATAATGGCAATAAATGTCCAAATGTGCTTGACACAAAGAATGGATGGATGGATTGTGATAAGAGTTGTATGAGCCCCCAATGAAATGATTTTTTTTTTAAAAGAAGGAGAAATTCAGAGGGGATATCAAGGAGTCAGGTAGAAACAAAATGCTTTGTAAATGATGGGACAAAAGAATAAAAGGAAAAGAAGAAAAGAAAGAAATTCCAAGGGGATTGCAGTAAATATTATCCATGATATTCCTGGTAGGGATGCACTACAGAAAATCCCACAATGTGAACAATACCATCATGGTAGTACTTCAAAATCTGGGCTATTGAAATCTACAGCTAAATTCACTTTTTAAAAACACTTATGATGCTCTCATGTACCTCCCTAAGTGTGGCCTGCCCTCCCGCCAACTATCTATGCTTCCCCCCATTTATTGTGGGATGGATGTTTATTCTTCTATTTCTGTCATGCTGATTGTACTTACCTCAGGGGACTCATGTTGTACCTGTCCCTTTGGGTCTGGCTTACCTCGCTTAACATAATTCCTTCCAGCTCTTCCCATGAAATAACGTGTTTCATGTGCTCATCCGTGCTTTTCAGTGCTGCATAGTACTCCATTGTGTGTATGTGCCAACGTTTACTAATCCACTCAACTATTGATGGAAACTTAGGCTGTTTCCAAGACTTTCCGATTGTGAATTGCGCCGCAATAAACATTGGAGCGCATATGACTGGTTGTGTTTTATTTGCTTCTTTCACTGGTTATATGCCCAGTAGAGGGATGGCTGGGTCATAAGGTAGATCAATTTCCATTTTCTTTAAGTATCGCCAGATTGCTTTCCACAGTGGCTGTACAAATCTACACGACCACCAGCAGTGGAGGAGGGTTCCTATTTCACTACAGCCCCTCCAACACTTGTTGCTCTCTGATTTGCTGATCTGGGCTAGCCTCAGGGGTGTTAGGGGGTATCGTATGGTAGTTTTGATTTGCATTTCTCTTATGGCTAATGACCTGTAACACTTTCTTATATGCTTGTTGGCCATATGGGTCTCCTCCCTAGTGAAAGTTCTTTTCAGTTCTTTTGCCCACTTCCTTAGGGGTTAACTGTTTTCCTCTTTTTGCAGGTCACAATGGTGTTGTAGATTTTAGTAATGAGCCCTTTGTCCGATGTGTCATTACTAAAAATCTTCTCCCAGTCTGTGGGTTGTCTTTTCATCCTCTTGGTGAAGTCTTTTGAGGTGCACAAGTGCTTTATTCTTATTAGATCTCACTTGTCGATTTCCAGTTCACCTGTGTGTGTACCCTTCCCTGTTGCAGTGAGCCTATGAGTTCCCCTGGCCAGTGCTCTGAGATTAGTCCCGATTCCCTCCTTAATGGTCCTGATGGTTTGGGGTTTAACTTCTAGGTCTGTGATCCACCTTGACTCTATTCTTGTGCATGGGGTGGGGTAAATGTCTTGTTTCATCTTTCTACATGTGGATATCCATTGTTTCAAGCACCACTTATTAAAGAAGGCATCTGCTTCCCACTTGATGTTTTTGGGACCCTTGTCAAAGATCAATTGTCTATATGCTGATGATTTTACTCCTGGGCTTTCTATTCTTTTCCACTGGTCTGAGTGTCTA